>NC_139008.1:77418209-78018209 GCF_964374135.1 Grampus griseus | reverse complement strand
CCGGGGGAGTCAAGGAGGCTCCCATGGGGAGCAGTGGGGACGGTGACAAGCAGGAGAGCACGTGTGCTCTCCACAAGGGTGGCCACTGTCCAGCTCTGGCTGATGCTTGCCAGGTGAGAACAAGCACGCATGGGGCAGGGGGTGGCGGGAAGGACAGATCTTTGCTTTTCCAAGAGAAGCCGGGAATCCATATTTTTTTGCATGACATTCTATAAATGTCAGCAGCTCACTCCTCCTTCTTTTTTCTTCCCAGAGACATCCAACATGTCTGCAGACAGGATTGGGCCCATGGGTCATCTTGTGACCTCTGTATTTAAAATCTTTGCATATATGCATCTCTAGGCTTTGAGTTTGGAGAGGATCTTCTCGACGCTGCATACAATCTTGCACCTCCGCAGACTTCCCACAACAGGAAGCCTTGAAGTTTTTAAGGCAAGTAAGGCCTGGCCCCTCGCTGTCTATCCAAGCTGACTTCTGCCCAAAGTTCTCTTTGAGGGTAGTTGGTGGATCTCCCTTCATGGGAGGAGGATGCACTGGGATTTGAGAACAAAACTGTCCCAGGATCGCCGTCCCCACCATCTTCCCAATGCCCCACTGTGTGGGCCCACACTGCCCCTATGTGCCCAGCATGCCACCCCCAAGGGCCGGTCCCTCTGCCTGAATGCCCGCCTCCCCAGCAATTGAATTCTTCCTGTTCCTCTTTCAAACCCCAAATTAATCACCACCTGTTCTGCAAAGACTTCCTGATTTCCCAGGCAGAATTTAACACCTCTTCGTTTTTTTAAAAAAAAGCAAACTGAGTCTTGGGATTATGTGCCCAGTTCCTTCTAGAACCTCTTTTCCTTTTCAAAACCTCTGCAGCCTCGCTTTGCACCTGGAACACACCTCCAGGCCAGTGCTTCAACCCTGGAGGACAGCGGCTGGGACACAGATCGGGTTTGGGGGATCGGGGGCTGTTGCGGATGGGAGGGGAGGGTGGATGGATGCGGACGGGAGGGTGGATGGAGACAGATCTGTCTCTCTTTGCATCCTCAGGCTCACCAAGGGACCAGTCAGAGAAGGTGCCCAATGTTCGGTGATGAAGAAAGGACCATTCAGGGCGTTCAAAGCCAGTCTCGTTACCCAGCTCCCACCTGGACCCACATCTGAACTAAAAAATTGGCTCTCAAGAGAAAAACACAGATAGGTCCTTGTGGGAATGTTTGTGTCTTGTTCACTGCAGTGTCCCCAGGGGCTGGCACAGGCAGGCGCTCAGATGTCTGTTGAACGTATGGGGATAAAGTCGTACCCATCGTGGCAGGTTGCTCTGAGGTGGAATGGGAGGATACAGGGAGCACGCTCTGTATGGAGTGTGGCACAAAGTAGATGTTCAACAAACGCTACTCCCTGGGGCGCTCACCAGCGTCTCTCCAGACGCTTGGTACACATCTGCCCGGCTGGGCCCAGCTGGGCTTCCTGTGCTCCGGGGGAGAGGCAGGCCTGGTCCCCAAATGGAGCTCCACCCTTTGGGCCTCCAGGCCGAAGCCACGAACCCTGGCTGCTGGTGTGCCTTTAATAACCTTGGGAACTTCCAGAACATTCTATCAGCGCTCCTCAGGGCCCCACAGCTGTCCAGCAACCATCCTGGAGACACAAGGAGGAGTGGGACCTTGCCTTCCTGGCCTAGGGCATCATCTTCCACGGTCCTCCCCACCCCGCCAGGAGGAGCCGCTCCCACCAAGCAGGGTGGGAGGCAACAGTGGAGGGACCAAAGGGCTGAGGAGGGCGCTCGATGCCGCAGCCCGCCAGGGCCAGGACCCGGCCAGGAGGCTCCTCCTAGGCCTCCCAGGCCTGAAGCCATTTCCTGGCTGTCTCCACGTCTGCCTGGCGAACTGTGCAGAGCAAGGAAAGTTAAATATAGTCTTAGCGTCCCCGCCGACCGGCTCCCCGCATCGGGCCCGAGAGTGCCACCTGGTGGCCCACTCCCGCCTCCTCGGTGGAATGAAGGCATCTCCGGGGAAGGGCGTTATCAAGATGGCCGCCTCAGGGAACCTCGTGTGGACAGAGGGAGAGGGTGTGAGCTGCCCCCACGCCGCTGCCCACGCCTCCCGCTGGCTAAGCCGCCACGCCACCGAGGTGGCTCCCCAGGGAAGCCCAGGAAGGCCCTGAAGTCTGGGCTGGGCCTGCACCCACGGCTCCCAGGCGGGCACTCACCATGTCAGCCAGGCTGCAAAACTCTTCCAGCCTGAGGAGCAAGCCCTCGACGGTCTCCTCCACCTCCGCTGCCTGAAGAGAGACAAGATCCTGGAGATTAGCAAGTGGTTTCCAGGGAGACAAACGCCCTTCATTGTCTTTCTTCTTTTTTAAAGCAAACTAAATCTTAGGATTATCTGCCCAGTTCCCTCCAGACCTACTTTGCCTTTTCAGAACCTCTCCTGGCCTCATTTGAAATCGGGATGTGCCCGCCTCAGTCTTGATAACCGTGGGCACGTCTGTTTAACCTCTCTGGTTCAAGCCACCGTGGACCATCCACTCAACGCATCTCTCAAAAGAGACGAGATAAATAAATACTAACAGGAGATAACAAAGCGACCCTCATCACCCCCATTGTTTAGATGAGGAAACTGAGGCTCAGAGAAGTAAGGGAACCTGCTCAAGGTCACAGAGCTAACAAGCACTGGGGCCCAGACTCTCCTGTAGGTTTGAGTCCCCAGCCTCAAAGCCTGCTCTTATCAACACTGAAAAATGCCTCTTCAGACAGACCACAGGGAGCAAAGTCAACTGCAGGAGATAGAATACAAAACTACCCTTGTGACACGTGTCTGCTTCAACAGAGAAAGGCCTGGGATGATACTGCCAAACTGTAATAGTTAGGGGATATACTTACACTAAGAAAGTATTTGTTGTTTATCTGAAATTCATATGTGACTGGGGGTCCCGTAGTTTATCTGGAAACCCTATCGATAGTGCTTACTTAGCCCTGGGGAGTAGGAACTGGGGAATGAGGTCTGACACTGACACAGGAGCCCTCAATGTCTTATGTTGCGTGAAAGGTCCAAACCTCGGAAGTATCAAGGCCAGGCGGTAAGGTAGAGGAACACAAAGCGGGCCACCGGGGCTTGGGGTGAAATGAGAGTCACTCTGCCTACTTCTGCAGCAGCCAGCCACTGGCAGCCATCAGCAAACACAAGGCCAGCATCGCCAGAACCTTCCATTTTCAAGAGAAGCCAGAAATTCTAACTTTATGGGAAATGTCCCAATTTTTAAGTAGTGGCACAAATTCAAAAAAAAAATTTTAACGCTCCATGGGCCAACCAAAATAGAACATGAAGGGTCTCCCTGCTTTACTCACTTGTGTAAAAATTAGTCTGAACCCTTTTTCCCCTCGAGCATGTACTATTTTCATGATTTATAAAATACCTGTTATTTTTTTTTTCTAATTACCAGCATCTAGGAAGGAAGTTCAGCTGGAACGTGAACCGCTTTCTCTGGCTTACCAGGCCAAATTGTTCTGCTCCAGGGAGGTGTTCCCAGACATTTCTGGGCAGGCCTGGCACCTGCCCCCCTCACCTGAAGGCTGCCCTTACTGGCCACTTGTCCCCGGAGAAATATTTATACAGTGCAGGAGCCGCCTGCCGCCTGGGCTGTCAATACCACAACCAAATAAACGGTTGCACAAAAAAACATCTTTCCGGCTGGAGTATAAATAGTACCGAGCTGCAATTTTAAACTCTGCAACCTTCATCTCACAGCTGGGACTATTTCTGTGCCTGACTGGGGGAGGCTTGACAGGGGAAGGGGACTGCAGTGGAGGGAGGACAGGAAGTCCGCCTCCCACCCCCCAAAAAGTAAAAGCATGGTAAAAAAAAAAAAAAAAAGTGTCCTTAATGCACTAAGGGAGAAAGAAGGAGCTGAGAGGCCACTGAGGTGGAAGGGGGAAGGTTGGTGGTTCCTTCTGATGCAGAGGAAAGCGAGAGAGACGGGAGGGGGCACAGATGCATGAGGGAGCACAGTGCAGACAACCTACGCCCCAGTCCAAAGATGCCTGGGAAGACTAAACCTGCCAGAGGGACATGAAGGACCACGCCCCAGCTGGCTGGTCGGCCTCCTTCCCAAGACACACTGCAGCTCTTTGCTCATAGGAAGAGCCTCTCGACCTCTCCTAGCGTGTTCACAAAGGAAGTTAGTCAGTCCTGAGTTCGAGCCCCATCTTTCTCTTTTGCCAGCTGTATGACCTTAGCCCGGGGGCTTAACTTGAGCATCTGGGCTGGCTCACCTGTGACAGGAAGTGCCGCATCCATTTGGCAGGATTTTAGGCTAACCTCACATAATAGACACGGCTAAGCCATTTAACGGGGCGCAGGCACACAGCAGGCACATATAAACGGTTGCTCTGTGGATCTCTCTCACTAGATAATAGAAACAAGGGCTAATCACCATATGTGGATTATCTCATTTGCTTCTCAGGAGAACTCTATACTGTAGGTGCCATAATTTCCCCCTTTCTATGGATCGAGAAACAGAGGATCAGAGAGTTTAAGTCACTTGTTCAAAGTCACACAGCTAATAGACACTGAAGTGAAAATTTCACCTCTCTGACTTCAGAAGTTTGTCACCACCAAGGCGCTCTCTGGGGAGGGGGAAAGTGTGCCCACTTTACTGCTGCCTGTCAACTATGGTCTCCCCACCACCCCCACCTCCTGGTGCCTAGGGCGGTGGCCCAAAGCAGCAGGGAGGGAGCGAAGAGAGCATTTGCTGACTGCTTGGTCAGTTAAGGGAAGGACAAGTCCCAAGGCATTCCCAACCAGCAGAAAGGATTAGCTACCCCACCGCGCCCACAGATCATTCACGGGACAATTTTCTCTCACGGTAATTCCCTAAGTGGCCTCAGAAACAAGAGTCCTGCAGGCTGCAGCCCACATGCCTTTTTAACCAGCCCATAAGCAAAATGAATGCCCTCCCCATCCTTTGCAACCCCCGGGCAGAAATTGTCCCACTCCGAGGGAAGGGAAGCAAATGGCTCGCTTTAAGCGACATTCAGGGCGTGGTCAGTGGGGATGGCAGGCAGGCATCTTTTTAACACGCGTGAATCATGGTATCCACCGCCTTCTTCCACATCTCCTGCTCAAAGTGCCAATCCCAGCTTCCCAGCTGGGCGTGTCAAAAGCCGAAAAGGGGCTGGCTCTGCCTACCAGCAACTGGCACAAGGAAACACAAAATGATCCTCCACCACCCGTGGTCTTCTCCATCTCCACAAAGGGAAACTTCATCTTCCAGGTTCTCAGGCCAAACACATGGGAGGATCCTGGACTCGTCTTTCCTTCCCACCCCCAACCCCATCCAACCTTTATGCAAACTCTCTCAGTTCTGCCTTCAGAATATATCCCAGATCCAACCACTTCTCTCCACCACTCTGGCGCAAGGCAGTGCCTTCCCTCGCTGGGGCCACTGCAGTAGCCTGTTACTCACTGGTCCCCTGCTTCCTCTTTTGCTCCCCTTCAATCTACTCTTCAGAGACTCTGTTAAAACCAAAGCCCTCCTCAGCTCAAAATCTTCCACCGTACCACGTCACAGCCACTAGAATGGCTACGATCACAAAAACGGCAAGTGACAAAAGCTGGTGATGACGTGGAGCAACTGGAACCCTCATCCACTGCGGGTGGGAATGTGAACTTGCGCGGCTGCTTTGGAAACCAGCCTGGTTTGGAAACCAATCTCAAAAGGTTAAACATAGAGTTACCCTTTTGGATACAGCAATGTATCCAAAAGAACTGAAAACAGAGGTTCGTACAAAAACACTTGTACATTATTCATAATAGCCAAAAAAGTAGAAATAACTCAATGTCCATCAACTGCTGAATGGACAAACAACATATGGCATGTACATGTGATGGAATATTATTTGGCCATAAAAAAGAATGGAGTCCTAATATGTGCTACACCATGGATAATCCTTGAAAATATATGCTAAGTGAAAGAAGCCACAAATTACATGATTCCTTTTATGTGACATGTCCAGAAGAGGCAAATCCACAGAGACAGAAAGTGTCTTGGTAGTTGTCTCCCCCATGGAATGGGGGGAGGGGGAGTAGGGAATAACCGCTGATGGTTACGGGATTTCTTTTTTGGGTGATGGAAATGTTCTGGAATTAGGTTGTGGTGATATCTGAACAACATCAAGAATATACTAAAAATCACTTAACTTTATACTTTAAAATGGTAAATTTTATGTTATATGGATTATGTTAATTAAAAAAAAAAGTCCTCCCCCATCTTCCATCTCAATCAGTAAATGCCTACTGGAGGCCTCCCCAGCAACCACACCAACCATGTCCTCACCCCAGGGCCTTTGCACCTGCTGTTCCCTTCACTGGTAAAGCTCATCTCATACTTCCTTCTAGCCTTTGCTCATATGACTCTCCTTAGTGAGGCCTTCCCTGACCCTGTAGCTTCCCTACCACGCCACATCCTGCCCCAATTTATTTCTCTCTTTAGCCTTTATCACCACATAACTTACTATATATTTTACTTGTTTCCTGTCATCTTCCCCCAACAGAATGAAAGCTCCTGGTGAACAAGGGTTTTCTTTTCTTTTCTTTACCTTTGTGTTCCCAGGGCCTAGACTAATGCCTGGCACATAGTAGGTACCTGTGTTTCCTAAGACGGCCTTCCAACTCTCTCCCATCCCACGTATCTTTTTGCAATAGGACCTTGCCACTCTGCCCGTGAAGAGGTAGGATCATTCCTTTCCACCCGAATCTAGTCTGTGACTTGCTTTGACCAGTAAAATGTGGTGGAAGCAACGCTCTGTGACTTCCGAGTCTAGAGACCTTGCAGCTTCTGATTCACCCTCTTGGAAGACAACAGCAGGCAAGTTTGCTGAAAAGGCCACAGGGCGGAAAAGATCCTGGAGAATGAGAGGTCGTGCAAGAAAACTGAGGTGCCCCGGCTGGAGCACCAACTGCCCAACACATGAGTGAGGCCATGTTGGACCTTCCACTGTCACCAACCCTCCAGCTGAACGCAGCCTCATGAGGCAGCCCAGCCGACACCACGGGAGCACGACGGCGCAGAGGAGCTCCGCCAACCTGCAAAATCAGGCACTATAAAATGGGGGTCGTTTTTAAACACTAAGGTTGGGAGTGGTTTGTTACCTGGCAATTGGTAACCAATACAGTGCTCAACGAATATTTGTTGCAAAAAAGGAAGGAGGGAGGGAAGAGAAAAGAAAAGGGCCACGGGAAGGAGGAAGAAAAGTGCTCTCCTGGAAGAGCTGCAGCCTGAGGACAGCAGCCGCGATGGCGTCTTAGTCCCCATTTGCATTCATGCTGTGTGGTCTTAACTATACCTCTGACCATCTCTGTGCCTCGGTTTCCCCACTTGAAAGTGAAGGGGGGTGGGAATCCTCCGACTCTCTGTGTTTGGAGATGGAAGCTGAGGAGGGTCAAGTAAGTTCTTTCTCTAGGTTACTCTTGGTGAGATGCTCCACCCATGCAGGAGACGGCTGTGACCCCACCAGGGTCTCCAAACTCAAAAAGACACAGAAGCCAGGCAGGAAATGAACACTAGGGAAGGGGGCCGCGCTTAAGTATGTTTTCTTCACATTGCTTATCTCAGTTTCCCACTTTTGACAGAGACGTTTTACTTTCCTCCGAGAAACACAGCAGCACCAGCAGGATAATAAATGGCAGCTGGGGCTTCCCTGGTGGCACAGTGGTTAAGAATCCACCTGCCAATGCAGGGGACACGGGTTCAAGCCCTGGTCCAGGAAGATCCCACACGCCACGGAGCAACTAAGCTTGTGCTCCACAACTACTGAGGCTGTGCTCTAGAGCCAACAAGCCACAACTACTGAGCTCGCATGCCACAACTAATGAAGCCTGCGCACCTAGAGCCTGTGCTCGCAACAGGAGAAGCCACCACAATGAGAAGCCCGCGCACCGCAACGAAGAGTAGCCCCCGCTCGACAAAACTAGAGAAAGCCCGCGTGCAGTAACTAAGACCTAATGCAGCCATAAATAAATAAATAAATGGCAGCTTACGCCATGCAGGGAGACAAGAGGGAGGGGTGGGGACTGTGGCAAATGGGAGGCCCCGTCTAAAGAGGACACCTGGGAACTTCCCTGGTGGTCCAGTGGTTAGGACTCTGCGCTTCCACTGCAGGGGGCACGGGTTCGATTCCTGGTCAGGGAACCAGATCCCACATGCACGCCGCAACTAAAAGATCCCGTGTGCCACATCTAAGACCTGGCGCAGCCAAAATAAATAAATAAATAACTATTTTAAAAAAATAGAACACTTAAAAAAAAAAAGACAAAAGGGTGATCTAGATATTTATGAAAGCTCTTCCAATTCGAAAATGTTCAAAACTAACCTAAAAAATTTAAAAACACTATGACGGCCAAACAAACCTGACTGTAGGCTGAACAGAGCCTTCAAACCTCTGACCGACTGGTGTCTTTAAAACGCAAACATCGGGCTTCCCTGGTGGCGCAGTGGTTGGGAATCCGCCTGCCAATGCAGGGGACATGGATTAGAGCTCTGGTCCTGGAAGATCCCATATGCCGTGGAGCAACTAAGCCCGTGTGCCACAACTACTGAGCCTGCGAGCCACAACTACTGAAGCCCGCGCGCCTAGAGCCCATGCTCCGCAACGAGAAGCCACTGCGATGAGAAGCACACGCGCCACAACGAAGAGTAGCCCCACTCGCCGCAACTAGAGAAAGCCCGCGCGCAGCAACAAAGACCCAACGCAGCCAAACATAAATAAATAAAATAAATTTAAAACAAAAACAGACAAACAAAAAACCACACAAACCCAAACATCTATGAAATGTCCAGAACAGGTAAATCTTTAGAGACAGAAAGTAGATTAGGGGTTCTTGGTGGAGGGAGAGCTCAGGGGGACAGGGTTTCTCTGGGGGGTAATGAAAATGTTCTAAAATTGATTGTGGTCGATCGTTGTGCAACTCTGTGAATAAACCAAAAGCCACTAAACTGTACATTTTAAATGGGTGGGTTGTATGTCATGTGAATTATATCACAATAATGCTGTTTACAGACACACACACACACACTCTCTCTCTCTCTCTCTCCCTCCCCCTCCCCCTCCCTCTCTCTCTCCCACCCCCGGAGAATCCTTCTAGAAACCACAAGGTCCACTCAGCCCAGGAACAAGGCCACTGAAGACCTGTAGCTTTTGCTGCAACATTTTTAAAGAAGCCAGACATTTGGATTTTTATGTGAAAACTCCCACTTTTTAAAAGTTGGCATCTACTTAGCATTTTAAAAAGCAGATCACCATGCCAGCCAGAGGATACCCACATGCAGCCAGTTCAGGGGCGGGTGTGGTGGTAGCTTTGCCTGACACCTGGCGCTATGGCCTGACCTTGCTCCTGCTTCCTCCAGCCGGGCTGGGCCAGGGCCCATGAGTACATGACGGGGGTGAAAATGAAACAGGCTCAAGGACTGTGAGGCCTGTCCACATTCAGGGCATGTAATTAGTAATGTCACCTCTTCTCCAAAAGCGCTCATGGTGGCCCCTTCAGATGACAGGGAAAGTAAAGGTCTTCAGAGGAAGCAGCCTCATCTCTGTGCACAGGATGAAAGGGCAGGATCAATGGCAGAAAGACCCTGGGAGCTGGGCAAGCCAAGAATGAAGGGCTGGAAAGAGCAAATGAAGGGATTCTCCAAATGGCCTTGCGCTGGAATCGCAAACTGAGAGGACCTGGCCCTTTAGATGATGATCCACTTCCCAAAGAGGGGACACAGGGACTCCCTCCTCCCAGGCCCCTACAGCAGCTCAAATAAGAGTTCCCATCCCCCAGAGGGACCCTTGACCTTGAGGTGTGAACGTCTAGAAGGGCTGACTACTCTATTCTACTCTCGCCTTGACCCTGACTTTTAAGAAGGTTAATTTGGCAACAGCAACCAAAATTTTATATGCATGTATCCTTGGACCCAGTAATTCCCCCACTAGGTATGTATCCTCCGGACATATATGCACAAATGCAAAATGATGTACGTACAGAGATACTCATTGCAACAGACTTTGTTTTGGGTTTTTTTTTTAGTTTTTATTTATTTTTGGCTGTGTTGGGTCTTCATTGCTGTGGGTGGGCTTTCTCTAGTTGTGGTGAGCAGGGGCTACTCTTCGTTGCGGTGCACGGGCTTCTCATTGTGGTGACTTCTCTTGTTGAGAAGCACAGGCTCTAGGTGTGCGGGCTTCAGTAGTTGCGGCACGTGGGCTCAGTAGCTGCGGCACGTGGGCTCAGTAGTTGCGGCACGTGGGCTTTAGAGCGCAGGCTCAGTAGTTGTGGCGCACGGGCTTAGTTGCTCCGTGGCATGTGGGATCTTCCCGGACCAGGACTCGAACCCATGTCCCCTGTATTGGCAGGTGGATTATTAACCACTGCGCCACCAGGGAAGCCTGCAACACTTTGTAACAGCTAAAGAATCCATGTAACCTAAATGTCCATCAGTAGAGGAACGGTTACCTAAATTATAATTCAGACAGACAATGAGATTCTGTTTAGCAGCTAAAAAATAATTGGCCAGCTCTCTGTGCACTCATATGGAAAGCTGTCTAAGACATAGTGAGTGAAAAAAGCACAATGCGGAAGGGGGAGGTGGCAGGTGGGGACGACAGGGGACACAGGCATGGCCTGCAGCGGCCTCTGTAGAGCAGCAGGGGCTGAGAACCGGGGGAGGCAGGGCCTCACTCAGCATTCCATGGTCACCGGGACCTTTGGATTTTGTAACATGTGCATATATTTTTTATTTTTAAAACAAACTTATTTTAAAACCAACTCCAATTCACTTAAAAGAACCACAGGCCAAATTTCCATCACACTTGCACCAAGGAAAAAATTCAGATCCCGAGATAGCTTAAGAGAACCGGGGGCTCGTGCTGACCGTGGATGCAGCAACTATGTTTTGCAAACCAAAAACTGGAATCTATGGTTGGTCTCACGTACACAGATACGGAAAGTTAACATTGGACTTCCAGGCTTACACGAGGTCGTGCTAGTGAGAGAAAATTCACCATCTTCTGCACAAGCGAAGGGCTGAAATCGCCCTCTTGCAAACACTGTGTGGAAATATTAATGTGTGTCACGTCCACCCTCCCACCTGTTCTGAGAGCCCTGAGGGCGGTGGGCCTCTCCTGCACTTTTGCTTTCCAGCTCCTGACATGGGGTCCGCACCTGGTACCTGCTCCATAAACAGCTATAGAATGACTAAGTGAATAATTGTAGCTAATGCACCAGATCGCTCACTGTGGGCCTGACCCTGAGCCAAGTGTTGCCCGTGAATCGTCTCATCCAACCCCACAACTGGAGGGGAAAAGGCAGAGAGAAGCATGAGCGCAAAGCCGAGATCTGAACCCAGGCCATGTGGCTCCAGAGCTGGTCCTCCCTCCACTCAGCCTGACCAGGAGCAAGCGGGTCGGGGGGAGGCACACATCTGTAAAGGATGCTTCTTCAACTGATACGTGAGGCAGCAGTAGCTGGTGCGGTAGACACAGCAGCAGGCAGGACCGACGGGTTTTCTGTCCTCCTGCGGCGGCTGGAAGCAGGCATTCCTGGGCATGGGGCCAGTCCTGCTAGCACTGACGGAAGCTGTGAGCCCCCGGCAGGCTGGCCATCAAAATCTCCGGAGGGGCGCTTACAAGTCCAGATCCCCAGGCCTGGGGTGCCTCCAACAGTTAGCAGTCGTGGTTACTGTCCAACAGACTAATCAGTCTTGGCCACTCCAGGCTTACAACCCTGCTGGAGGGCTTTCAGCGTTCCAATGCCCAGGTGGCACCCACACCAACGAAATCAGAGTATCTGGGGGTGGGAGCCGGGCATCAGCACTTTTTGTTGTTGATCTCAGATGATGCAGATGTTTGGCAAAGGTTGGGGACCACGCCCTACACCGGTGCTCTCACCTTGGCTATGCTCCACCTACCACACCCCACCCCAGCGATCGATGTAACTGGATCTCCTATTTATAGATGCATGAAATAGGTGTTTTTTGCCTTTAAAGTTTTTATTTACACTGCACACACCTCTGTGCGTCTTGCTTTTCTCCCCGGTGCCGGAACGGCATGTTCAGAGCTGACTCCCTGCAGCCGCGAGCTGTCCGCTGCGCGGGAGCATCGCTACATGACCAGCCTGGGCTGGTTGGCACCAGGGTCACTTCCCGTCTTTGGGAACCTGTTTCAAAGCTTCTCGGTTCGTGCTGAGAGTCAGCCAGACTGGGAACTTCTAGCCAAGGTTCCAAGGTGACCCTCCCCCAAAGCCCAGCTGTCCTGTGATAAGAGATTGTTCAGAGCCAGGGACAGGTCCTTCCACTGCTGGGCAGTTCTGCGGGGAGAAATATAGGAACTTTCTTCCGAGAAATGCTGCCCCTCTCCAAGCGCCCACCTTGGCCTTGGCTCTCACACCCCCGAAGGTTCTGATTCAGGGAGCCTGGCCAGCTCGGTGTACGTCCACCGGGACATCCACATCTGTGGTCCCCCTGCTGCCACGCCAGCCCCTCCGACGCGATCCAGCACTGCAGCCCTAAGTCCACAAATCTGATCCCGTCTTTCCCCTGCTCACACCCAGCTTGGCCCTGCTCACAGCTTCTATCCATGACACCCCAGAATCGAATCCAGATTCCTCCCCTTGACCCCAGGCCCTGGTCTGGCCCTGCCCCCTCTCCCCTTTATCACTGAGGTCCACCCACTCAGGCACCTCTGGAGACCTCATTTTTCCCTGTCTCCAGCGACACACATGATGTCAGATCTTTGCCTGGTGGTTCCTTCCAATCTTGCTGTGTGTCTCTATCACAGCCCCTCAAGTGTCTCCCTCGTGGCATTTATTACCGTTAGTTACTCTGTTGGGTAACTCCTAGTGGGCTCATCTTCCTGACTGCAGTGCCACACCTTGAGGGCAGGCGTCGCCTCTGTCTCACTGGCCTCTCCCCGGTGCCCGGCACAGTGCCTGGCACACAGCAGGTCTTCCATAAAGATCTGAGGGGGCTTCTCCAGTGGCACAGTGGTTAAGAATCTACCTGGGGCTTCCCTGGTGGCGCAGTGGTTGAGAGTCTGCCTGCCAATGCAGGGGACACGGGTTCGTGCCCCGGTCCAGGAAGATCCCACATGCCGCGGAGCGGTTGGGCCCGTGAGCCATGGCCGCTGAGCCTGTGCGTCCGGAGCCTGTGCTCCGCAACGGGAGAGGCCACAACAGTGAGTGGCCCGCGTACCGCAAAAAAAAAAAGAATCTGCCTGCCAATGCGGGGGACGCAGGTTCGAGCCCTGATCTGAGGGGATCCCTCATGCCGTGAAGCAACTAAGCCCGTGAGCCACAAGTGCTGAGCCTGCGCATCTGGAGCCTGTGCTCCGCAACGAGAGAGGCCGCAGCAGTGAGAGGCCCGCGCACCACAATGAGGAGCGGCCCCCGCTTGCCACAACTAGAGAAAGCCCTCGCACAGAAACAAAGACCCAACACAGCCAAAAATAAATAAATAAAATAAACTTATTTTTAAAAAAAGATCTGAGGAATAAATTAATATAGAACTACATCTCTAGACAGAGTAGACTGTGCCCTGGCACCCACCCACAGACTTCTAATCTGAACATCCAAATTTGAATCCCAAAAGGGGACCAGTAGGTCACAAGAATAAGACACATGCCAGGGTTCCCACAGGCACAGGGTGTTTGCAGGTTGGACACAATAAAATATTCTTTACTTCCACAAAGAAACAGTCTCTTCTACATTTTTTCTTGAAACTCAAGGGCATTTTTGGCTAATTTATGTTTTCCCATTTCAGTCCAGACACACGGTTTGGAGAAATAGTTCCCTTTCCTCTTATCATGACTACAGAAAATTCAAAGGTTCAAGCACAAGGGTAAATGGTAACTGATACCAACTTCGGTATGAGGGAGACAATGAGGAGGAGTGGGGACGGTGGCAAACAGGAGACCACAACTAGGAAACAGGGACCTAGGATTACCAGACTGTCCATATTTTAAATAAACAAGAAACTCAGATTTTCTTCATGAAAATTCTCCATTTAAAAACCCCTATGTGAATTGAACCCATCATATCAGAGTGCTGGATTCAGCCTCTGGGCCACCAGTTTGCAACCCCTGATCTAATCCACATGTGGTTAACAGGCGCTTTCCCCCATCATCCTTTGCCCACTCAAGCAAAGTCCCTAGGTGTGAGAAAGTGCTGGCTTCCTTTATTTCTTTCCATGTAGGCCATTAACCCCATCTGTGGGCAAATATGTCCCGTGTTCCACCACAGGAACCAAATGGAATTCTCAGAGTCTGGTCAGGAATTCACCCTTGGGTGGGTATCAGGAGTCAGTCATTCGGGAGGGCCCTGAACTCCCCTCCCCCCTAAATCACAGGGCACCCAAGAGGCAAACATCTCTCTCTCTCTCTCTCTCTCTCTCTCCCTGCCTTCTTGAAGCAGCTTCCGGAGATCCTGCCTGAAACTTCCCCTAAAAGAGGAAGTTCAAACCAGAAAAAGAGAGAAAGTAAAACACAAGAAGCTGGTTGGACAGAAAAACCCAAAGGCACTAGAAATAGTAAAATGCTCACCTGCCGACTCATCTTAACATGCCGCCCTTCAGCGGCTCCTCGATCCGGGGAGACAGTGCAAAGTCCCAATACGGTTTCTGCCCCCTCACCTGCCCCGCCTCCCACAGCTCCCCCTTCTCCCTGCTGCTTGCTCTTCTATCCTGGTGATCACCCTGCTTCATCCCACCCCAGGATCTTTGCCAGTTGTTTCCTCTGCCTGGGATGTTTTCCTCCTACCTCTCAGCCTGGTCAACTTCTATTCATGCTTCAGAGCTCAGCCTAAAATGATGCTGCCTCAGGGAAGCCCTCCCTGAACACTCCCAGACAAAGTGGGGTCCCTCTGCTAATTGCCCTCCTGGACCTCTGTGCTTCCTCTTCCCTGCCCATTCCTAAGGGGTTACCACACGGGTCTCAAGCTTTCTTGGAGAGGCCTTCCCCACCCCATGTCTCCCAGACACAAAGACACCCTCTATCACATCACCCATGCCCATGTTCTCCATGGCATTCATCACAATTTAGAGGTTTTGTATGTTCTGTGTTTACTGTCTGACAGTCGGGCCATGAGAGTGGGAGCCCTTGTGTGTTTCACTCCCCGCACACGGCAGGGGTTCAAGGTGTTGAACGTGGAAGGCCCACTTCCCTAAGAACCCCAGGACACCCCTAGGACTGGAGCTGGCTGGTCTGAGACTCCTACTGCTCCATTTAAAAGCCCAAAGTGGCCCTAGGACATGGGCTGGTACAGGAGGCACTGGCTGCCCAGACCTGTTCCCAAACCAGACTTTCCCTTTCCAGTTCATTTGCCCATCTGCAAACAGCTTCAGCGCGAGGGACTGCTAATGAATTAAGCTTTAAGTAGAGGCTGCAAGTGACTCCACCCTGGCAGTTTTTGCTTCTTTGGGTAAATAAACTTCAGCAAGAGCTCTAAGTGGCTTTATTGCCGCGTGGAGCTACAGGGAGTTCAGCTCTTCATTACGGCCATTACAAACGAGCGTGAGCCAGCCTGCGTCTGAGTTAGAGAGAGCCCTGAGTGAGCAAATGAAGTTAATACATGCAGCTTCTCCTGAAGGCTGTCCCTAGTCGAGACAAGATGAGGCTGGGTTGAGCCGCTGGACACAGTGACACCTTGCTGCTGAGAGCAAGGGGGAGAAAGAACACGAAAGATGCTCAGGTTACTTAAACCCTTAAGCAGGTACCCAACCTAAATGCCCATCCCTGGGGGTGTGGTTCAGAAATTACAGGACATTCATAGGATGTTGCTTATTCGGTGAGGGCCTCAGTTTTCAGTTATGAAGTCGACATAACATCCTAGCCACTGGGTCACTGCCAGGATGCAATGACATAATCCATGGACAGAGCGCAGCACGCTGCTGGCACATAGTATGTGCTCAGAAAATAGGAGGAATTATTCTGAAATGGTGGGACACGAAGAAGCCAAGGAATGATGAAGACCTACACTCTCTGATGCAGAAGCCGCCAGCGTCTCATGACTATCAAGTGCTTAAAACGTGGCTGGTCCACACTGAGATGTGCTGTAAGTTCAATCGTCCAAGCCTGATTTTGAAAACTTACTTCAGGACTTCCCTGGTGGTGCAGTGGTTAAGAATGCGCCTGCCAGTACAGGGGACACGGGTTCGAGCCCTGGTCCAGGAAGATCCCACATGCTGCGGAGCAACTAAGCCCGTGCACCACAACTACTGAGCCTGCACTCTAGAGCCCGCAAGCCACAACTACTGAGCCCGTATGCCACAACGACTGAAGCCCCTGTGCCTGGAGCCCGTGCTCCGCAACAAAAGAAGTCACCGCGATGACAAGCCCGCACATGCACGGCAGCGAAGAGTAGCCCCTGCTCACCATAACTAGAAAAAGCCTGCACGCAGCAACAAAGACCCAATGCAGCCAAAAATAAATAAACTTATATATATAAAAAAGAAGGAATCACTATATAAAAAAAAAGAAAACTTACTTCAAAGAATGTAAAAATCTCCTTAAATTTTTTTACGCTGATGACATGCTGAAAGGATATTTTGGAGACACTTATTTTAAATACATTGAAACTTGTAGATCTAAATCTTATAGCGTTTAATGTCAATTAAATCTCAATAAAACTGGAAAGAATTAAATATATTGAAACCAATTTCATCTGTTTCTTTTTCCTTTTTTATATGGCTCCTAGAACATTTAAAATTACATGGATGGGGGACTTCTCTGGCGGTCCAGTGGTTAAGACTCCAAGCTCCCAATGCAGGGGGCATGGGTTCAATCCCTGGTCAGGGAACTAAGACCCCAGATGCCACGTGGCGTGGCCAAAAAAATAGAAAGAAAAAGAAAATTACATGGACGGCTCACATCTTTGGCTCAAATTATATTTCAATTGGACAGCTCTTATAGATACATTCTGACAAGGAAATATGTCCATACTATTTTTTTTAATTGAGATATAACTCACATACCATAAAATTTACTCTTTTAAAGTGTACGATTCTGTGGTTTTCGGTGAATTCACAAAGTTTTGCAACCATCAGCACTAATTCCAGAACTATTTCATCACTCTGAAAAGAAGCCCTATACCTTACCATTAAGTCACTCTCCATTTGTCCATGCTATTTTGAATAAAGAAAAGCAAGTTACAGAACATTATTCTAGTATCACGTGGGTTTTTTTGGTAAAAACTAATTATGTATAATTATTAGTATATATGCATACCTACATTTGTAAATGCATTTTTAATGTGTTTGGAATGATGTACACCAAACTGTGAAAGATGGTTATCTCTGGGAACTAGAATTGAGGTGAGAGAGAAAAAGGAGAGGGTGCTTACCCTTTATTTTAAATACTTCTGTACTGCTTCTGAGATTTAAAGAGAGAATGGCTTGACTTTCTGGCCCTACATAACTCCTGGTGAACTTCGGTAAATAACTTTCATGGCACTGTCAACATACTGGCTTCAGCTGGAAGATAAAGAGGCTAGTTTTAGATCTACTTTTTGTTCTGTGCTTTTAAAATAGAAAGTACAGCCAGAGATGAGGTATTTTCCCTCCTAGCAACAGAAGCGTACCGAGGCCGGCAGCATCCTCGCACAGACGCAGCCTGCCCGCCTCCTCCCGGCATGTAGCATTAGCTCAGAGCAGAGCAGGCCGAGCGCCCGGGCAGGGGCAGGACCGGGAGTCAGCCTCCCCCGGGGCCCAGGCTGGCAAAGGGCAGCAGCTCCGAGCGCGCCTCAGTCTGGCATCCCGGAGGATGCTGGGGGTGGGGGTGCGGTCTCAGGTAGGGATGGGAAGCTTGTCTGGGCCCCCGAGAACCGGGGCTGGAGGAGAGGGCGGGCGCGACCTGACGCGCATCTCTGCGCGACGCCAGACAGCCACCGCTCCGCAAAGGAGGGACCCCTCGGACCCCCAGCGCGGGTCCGGAGCCCCAGCGCCAGGTACGAGAGAATGCTGCGGGGAAGCCGAGGGTCCGGGTCCAGCGCGCAAAGGGTCTCCATTCGTCCACTCCTCCCCGGGGGAGCGCGAGCCCTGGATCCCGCAACCCCAAGACCCGCCTCCCCCACTTCCAACCCCGTCCCCTACCTCGGCCCCGGGCTCGGGGGTCAGGAAGAGCGCGAGCTCGCGCGCCCCGCTGCGCACGGGCTCCGGCCGATCGGCGTCCACGAGCAGCATGAGGAGCGCGGCAGAGTCCAGTTGGCGGCGGCTGCCCGGGAACCCGACGCCGCGTCCTGGCCTCGGAGCCCCGCCCCCGACCGGCTGCATGCCCCGTGGCCCGCCTGGCGGAGGCGGGGCAGGTGCGCACCCAGTGGCCGCGGCCCACGCCTCCCGGAACGCCGGGCCGAGCGGGCAGCGCCACCCAGTGGCGCGCGACGCTCACTACGCCCGGCCCCCGCACCACCTGGTAAACGATTCTCAAACTCGCTTTCAGATTGCAATCACCTGGGGCTCCTTCAAAACTTCCGAAGTCTGACGGCCACACACAACCTTTAGGGTTGGAACCTGGGCATCAGTACTTTTTATGTTCGCCAGGTGATTCTTACATAGAGCCAAGTTTGAGAACCATCGGCATAGACCACCCCTTTTCATTCGAATCCGGTGGAGCAGCGGTTCCAGCTCCCACAGCACTTTAGAATGCCCCGGGGAGTTTCTAAAAGCCCGGAAGCCAGGCCTCACCCCAGGCCGATTCAGCCGGAATCCCTGGGGGTGGGGCTTGGGCATCAGTTGTTTGTAAAGCTCCCCGGGTGGTTCCAGCGTGCATTCAGGATAGAGAACAGATATCTTAGAGGATCCTTTCATTTAAAGACCACCCCTCCCCGCCATCACCCCGCCCACAAGGCCTCTCCTAGGACAGCATCTTGTTTGCGCCAGGCGGACAGTCCGAAAAATTAGGGAAGTCGGGCGTAGCGATCCGCTTCCTCCCAGGAGCAGCTTTTAAAATAAGCTCCCCAGGGAATTCTACAGCGCACTAAATTGGACACAGCCCCGCACCCCTAGGAGGCTAGTCTAGACCCCTTGGAGGCTGAAGAGGGTGGGGTCCAAAGCAATGCTAGTGAGGAGAGTTCTAAAAAAGGTAACGAGGTATAGGGAAGTCTAGCGGTCTCATTTCTCCTATGATGTCTTTTAAAATGTTAAATTCGTTTTTAAAAATCGGGCTGCGCTTAGGGCTGCAAATAAATATATAGGACTCCCCTCACCCTCGTCCTGTTAAATCTTAATTTATATTTTATCTGACAACCTTAGGTAGGGGGCGTGAGCACATGATCTGTCTTTTGGGTAATCCATCACTGTACAGTTCCCACTTCCACAGCTTCCCACTGCTAATTTCTCGACATCGCCGCCCAAACATTCAGGCCTTCAGGCCAGAGTAATTTTCTGGAAAATTCTTGGCAAAGACTTGGGCCTCAGGTGCTAAGGAAAAGGATTTAATAGGAACTCACTGAACCCGCACGTGGCCATTTATTACTATGCTGATGCGTCTGATGCTCAGAGCCCTTCTGTATCCCACACGCACCCAGAAACCCAGCTCCGACCCTCACCCTTACCGGCTGACTGGGGCCCTCCCTCGGAAAAGCCCAGAACCGGCCTCAGATTAGCCACAGTCCTGAGCACAGCAAACTTCCCCTGACGGACGAATTTCAGAAACATAATGCTAAGAAAAAAAGGCAAATCGTGAAGGCTCTGTAGGGCACGCTGCCATTAACATAAAGGTTTTAACACATGTGAAACCGCACTATATATTGTTTATGGATACAGACATATGGAGTAAAAGTGTAAAGCCGGGCATGGGAGTGATGTATACCGCATTCAGGAAACTGGTTATTCTGGGGTGGGGGAGAGGAAATGGGGGAGGGATACAGGAGGGGTTTCAATTACATTTGTAACGTTTTATTTCTTCTGTTGATGTTTGTTATAGTATTTAAACTTTTAAAATGCCCAATATGACTCACTGGGAAAAAAACAAAAACCAACAAAACCCTGGGATATTAGCTAAAAGTGCTGCCCCGACCCCCTTTCCCTGGAGATGTGGGGTCTGGAAAAGAGATCTTCGCTCTTCACCAGCCTCTCCGCGATTCATACCCTGGGCCACGCTGGCCAGCCAAGAGTCATTTTGTTTCTAGTCTTTTTTTCTAAATGTAATGATGCCTTAGAAACATTTTGCTTAGAACACAGATGCCCGGAAGCCCACCCCCACCTTTCGGAATCGCAGTCTTTGGGGCGAAGGGGAGCTGGGAACAGCTTTTAAAGCTCTGCCGTTGACTGTGATGCACGCAGCACCCCGCAGGCTGAGAAGAGCCCCTCTCCGGTTAGTCCAGCTGGCTGTAGCCAGGGACCCCCGTGGGAGGCCGAATTAATGATTTTAAACAAAGAAGATGAATTTTTAAACAGCCTCCCCGGCCGCTCACAGGCGCTTGGGGTGACCCTGGGGCAGGCGGCAAGCCCGAGGCCTGGAATGCAGCCCGCCTGGGCCGCACCCTGCCCAAACCAGTTTGAACCAGCTGTGGGGATGGAGCCGTGGCGCGTCCCCACGAGCTCCCTCTGGCGCCCAAGACGGGCTCAGAGCGGCTGCTGCGGCCTCCTGCTCGGGAGTCCTCCGCGGGGCCAGGCAGCCGGCCCCCTCCCAGCCGGAGGTCGGGGCGCCCGTGGCCGCCTGGCCCCGAAGACCCCCCCCGGGAGCTGCAGTGGCCCCCGGCTGGGCCCCGAGGCCACACAGCCTTCCACCCCCGCACCCCCGTCCCATCTGGCTTCACCTCCAGCTACAAAATGGTTGCCTGTCTGTGTCTTTTCAAGGTCACCTCTGCCAGCTCAGGCCTCAGGCACACAGGGTTCTAGGTGCGCATCGTTCCCAAGCTCGGCTGCGCCTTGGAAACTTCCAGAAAATACTGACGCCGAGACCACTCCCCAGTGATTGGGATTTAATTGGTCGGGGGCGTGGCCTCGGTTGGGGAGGTTGAAAGGATGCCCCAGGTGATTCTGATCTGTGCAGCTTCAAAGCTGCTTAACTCCGCGGGCCGTTTCTAAGGCCCGTTGGTCTCATTGGGAACGTCCTGAAAGCTTACTAAGTGCCAGGCTCTGTTCAAAACTCTTCACAGAGGCGCCCGCCTTGAACCTCCTCCGCACCCTGTGAGGCAGGGAGGCTCTGCTGATGCCCCTTTTAGAGTGAGGAAACTGAGACACGGAGAGGTTAAGTCACTTGCCAGGGATTATAATCGGTCAAGGGAAGAACCCAGGTCCTTACCTGCTACTCACGCTACACTGCCTGTTGCAGGGAAGCCTGGCACTGGGAAAGCTGGTGGCTGCCCTGCCCCTTTGCCAGCCCCCGCTTTTCACTGCCCTCCCAAAGCACCTGTAGCCACCTCTCTTCCTGCTCTTAATTCCCCAGTACTCACCAAGTGAAGTTCAAACACCTCCACCCCCCAAGCCTCCCTTGCCAATCTGTCTACTGCTTTTCTCTTTGAACCCTAAGATGCAAATGGGAGCCCACAGAGCAGAGCCAGGGCCCGGAGGAGGTAAGAGAGACACTTGGAGTACAAACTGTTAAGGGGGTCTTCCGGTCAGGACTGGCCCCAGGGAGTGAGGGTCTCCTTTCGTTGTGTGCCCTGGGCACCTCGCCTGCCTCACCTGAGTCCTGGCCCTGCCACGCAGCCTGCCGTTATAGACCAAAGGTTTGTGTTCCCCCAAGTTCATACACTGAAATCCTAACCCCAAGGTGATGGTCTCAGAAGGTGGGGCCTTGTGAATGGAATTAGTGCTCTTACAGAGGTGACCCAAGAAGACCAGGCTGGGGTGTCTAGTCCACAGGAAGATCTGTGCCCCCATCACCTTCACAAAGGTTAACTCGAAGACAAAGGAGCTCTGCAGAAAAAAAATATATATACATATATATTTATATAAAAGAAAAATATAAATATAAAAAATATATACATATAAAAGAAAAATTAAAATAAATTAAGAGACCCCAGGAGAACTCCCCTGCCCTTACCACCGTGTGAGGACACGCGGAGAAGTCAGCCGCCTGCAATCCGGAAGCAGGCCTTCACCAGAACCTGACCCTGCTGGCACCCTGATCTTGGGCTTACAACCTCCCAATCTGTGAGAAATGAATGTCTGCTGTTCGTAAGCCACGCAGGCTATGGTGTTTTGTTACTGAGCGGCCCAAACGAAGGCATCTGTAGGTGTGTTAGATTTGCACAACGTCGTGCTTAAATACCTGCATCTTTCAATGGTACCTTTTACAGTTCACACATTCAACTGTGGCTTCTCTCGAAAAGAAAGGGAAGCTCAGGAAACTGTGGGCCTGCCCTGCGGCAATTAGGAGCTGCCCCAGTTTGCAGTCTCCCCACCCCCTCTCTGACCTCTTGGTCTGTGAAAGTGTCTGGGTGTTGCTTCCGGGGTCCCCTGAATATGCCCCAAGTCTGCCGGGCTCCACATGGACGTCCAGCGTTTCCATCTGCCCCTGGGCCCACTGCCCTCCCTGCCTTCCACCCAGCCTTCAAGGTCGCTCTTCCAGGGCCCTTTTTCTGACCCGCAAAGAGATGAGCCCTTTAAGCTTACCTTCTGATACTTTCTACCTTCGGCTAAGTTGAAAGTAAGGCCACCATCAGACAGAAAATTCCTGGAGGACAGAACACACGTCTCGGGCGTTTTGGGGGGCTTGCTGTAGGAGTCCAGCGGCTGCCTTTGCACCTAGAAGTCACTCCTCAATAAACACATTCATCTAAAGTTTGGAGTCACTTTCCTGCTTAGTGTCTCTGTTTCGCCACCAGCAACATGATTTAGAACACCACCCTTCTTGATAGAAGCATGGTGAAAACCCAGGTTTTAAAAGCATTTTCCTATCACAGTTTTGAAATGATCTCTCTATGGTAATAGGAGATAGCACATCCCCTTCGTTCCCTGTAAAAGAAAAGCTTCTGATTCTCCTCAGGCATTTGATCCGTTTTTCTCTGCGCCTTTTCTTTCCACAACAGAGCTGCACAAAGGGGCTCGTAGCTTTGGAGGCAAGAGGCCAAGCGTCGAGACTCAAAGTGCTCCCTATGTGTCGACGTTTGGCTTTCCAGCTAGAGCTGCCCCGGTCCTGGAAAGTGAGGGGAGAATCCTGGGTTTAGAGGAAAGAGGCATTTCCTTCCCCCTCCAGCTACTGAAATGTGGGTCCCAGGCTGTTTGTTCTGCCTCCATTTAAACAGACTCTGGAGGGAAAAGACCCTGCCCAGCAAGGTGTGAAGTGGCCGGGCTTCGGTGACCCAGGCGGAAGCTTAGCGCCTTCTGTAAATTCTCCTGCAGGCTCCGGCAGTCCTGGGCGTTACAGGCCCACCACCCCTAATGCAACCCCCCTGGGGCCAGACATGTTTCGGAATCAGAACTCCTGGGTTTAGAATGTTAACATGGAGCACATAGGACACCCGAGGTGACAACTCCAGGACGAGTGGGGCAGCACCCTGTTATCCGACTTCGTATTTCTCAGTAGAATGTATGAATAGTCCCCTTATATGAGCTCATTAAGGGCCTTAAATAAATCTCATGCCAGTCCGACTCAGGTTCTGCTGGTCAATGCATTTCTGCTGGCCCGATGGGGAAAAAAGCGAATGGTTTTCAGTTTCCTGGATTTCAAAATTTCAAAAAAAGGAATTATGGACTTGACTTTCTGTTTCGCAGTTGGGGAAACTGAGGCTCAGGAAACTGTGGCCCAGGCCCATGTATGTAACTGCGTGGAGTTGGGTTTCAAGCCCATGGCTCTTTCATCTATATCACACTGAGATGGATCGGAATACGTCAGAAGATGTTAGAAAGTAGTTAAGTGCCCTGGTAAAACAGTATTCATTAGACTATTGGGGACATTGGAATGTATTTGTTTCTTGCTTCAGGAACCTGTATCTCTATTCACTAGGATTCAAAGGCCCTTAAGTGTCTTTGGAGTACAGGGTACGGCATTGTGTACACAGTACGTGTTCCATAAAAGAGATCCTGCTGTATATGAAACCTGCAGGCATATCAGCAGCAAACAATAAGCGGAGAGGGGCCCCTGGTTGTAACAGTGGCCATCAGCAAACACAATGATATTTAGCAGAAAAAAAAGAAAAAAGTATTTACTTTTTTGAGGATTATTGAGGATGTGGGAAACCTCGTCTTCAGCAGTTCATGTGACAACCACAGAGAATTTTTTAATTGATTTTGAGTTTAACTTAAGATATTGAAATAACACAGCTGCTGAAGAGCAAATGAGGATGAGGATGCATTAACTAAAAAATACAGAATGCAGTACAAAGAGCTAGAAGTGGACTGTCTTCTGGCCCCTGGAGGGCTCCTGCTGGGTACAGAATGTACCTCTGGGAGGGAACAATGCACAGTGACTAACAGCACAGGCTCTAGAGTCAAACTGTCTGGGTTCCAACCACCTAAAAGCTGTGTGACCTTGGCAGAATTACTTAACTTCTCTGTGCCTGAGTTTCCTCATCAGTAAAATGGCATGATACAACTTCACAGCATTGCTGAAAAGATTCAATGAGACAATCTACAAAAAACTTCTTTAAACACTGGCTGGCATACAGTAAGTGCTCAATAAATCCTACATTATAAATGGAATATTGACAAACTAGAGTGTTTTCAAGGGAGGACAAAGAAGATGGCCAGATAGATAATATAGCTGATGGTGGCAAGGTTTTGGTCACCAAGAATGCATTTGATAAATGTCTGTCGAGACAAACTGAACATAAAGTCAGTTTATGACTGACTTTATGTTCATGTGATGCTCATGTGACCTTACGACATGTAATGACAGTTTGAAGGATCAGGAGCTGTTTTGCCAGGAGAAAGCTTGGATTATCTAAAGGAAGATCGCAAGGAAGGGGTTGATGAATTCCGTGGGGCTGCTGAGAGAAGAATGACAACTGAGCCAGGGACATGAAAAAACAGAGAAACCCCACCTGCCTAGCTGTGCAGAACACCACTCACATAGACAACGGCGTGCATGGCGTCCCCTGGAGTTGTGTGGAATTCTAAGATCCCAGCCCACTGGCGTACATCACATAATCCCCAAGTACGGGGGGAGCCAGAGGATACGATGGGTTATCATTCCCATGATGAAGTTACTGATTAGTTGACTTGGAGTTAATCAAAAGGGAGATTATCTTGGGTGAGTCCGACCTAACCAGACAAGTCCTTAAAGAGGCTTTCGAGGTCAGAGCTGGAAGGAGTCAGGGAGGCGCACCCCTGCTGGCCTGGAGGAAAGCAAGCAGTCACACTGTTGTGCACCCCTCTGGGGGCCGCGGAGCAAGGAACAGCTGGTGCCTCCAGGAGCCCAGGGCCTCAGACCTACAAATGCAGGAACTAAAATCGACCTGAATGTGCTTGACATTGGATGTGGACTCGAGCCTCAGACAGCTCCAGCGGCACCTTCACTATAGCCTTGTGAGAGAGACCCTGAGCCATGGAGCCGGGTAACTGTACTGAGACTCCTGACCCACAGAAATTGAGATAACAAACGTGTGTCGTTTTAAGCCTCTGAGTTTGGGGGAATTTGTTAACACAACAAAATAAAACAAGTACACAGGTATGACTAAAGGGAAGCGGACTTCACCTTAAAGTGAAGGGGGAAGTTTCCGAAGGTGAGTTGTGTGTGAATAAACAGATGGGGTCTCCGAGGGGTGAGGCTCCACCTCGGGGGCAATTCAAGCAGAGTCGGGCCGTCTCCTCCTAGACAGGGACAGTATAGACAGGGTTTCTGCTTTGGTTGAAAATTCACCTCTAGATCACTGGTTCCTAAACTTGAATGTACCAGGTGAAGGACGCGTCACCTGGGGATTTTGGTAAAATGCAGATTCTGATTCAGCTGGTCTGTCCAGTCACTTGAAACCACTATTCTTCAAGAAGTGTGAATTAGAAGCCAGAAGAATTTCTGATGGTCTCGGAAATTTCTTTTTTCAAGTATCCTCTTTCCAAGGATACAGTGTGACAGCAGGTCCACTAGATGTTAGCTCCATGAGGTCAGGAACTGCACCCTCTTGTTCACTGCTGTGACCCCCCCAACTGCCACAAAGTCCACATGGCACAGTTCATATATTTTGAATGAATGGGGTTTGTGAATCATTTTTTAACAACTTTATTGAGCTATATAGTTCACATACCATACAGTCCCCCCGTTGAAAGTATACAGTCAATGGTATAGACTAAAGTACATACATAGAGTTGGGCATCCATCACCACAGTCCATTTTAGAACATTTTTATCACCCAAAAAAGAAACACTAAGAAAGAAAGAAAGAAAGAAACCCTACACTACTTAGCCATTGCTCCCCAAACCTCCCATCTACTTCCGGCCCAGGCAACCACTAATCTAATTTCTGTCTGTATGAATTTATCTATTCTGGACATTTCATATAAATGCAATCATATGTTGTGGGACCTTTTGCATCTGAGTTCTTTCACTTAGCATGAAGTCTTCAAGGTCCATCCATGTGGTGGCACACATCAGACCTTTACTCCTTTTTGTGGCCCCCAAATATTCCATTATATGGACGGACCACAGTTTGTTTATTTATTCCTGAGTTGATGGACACAAATATATTAGAAGTCAAAAATGAATAATTACTTAACCTCAGAGTGTGAAAGCATTTCTTATTTTGATACAAAATTCAGAAGCCATAAAAGAAAATTTCAACTATAGAAAGATGAAAAGTTTCTGCACGGCAAACACTACTCTAAGCATATTCCAAAATAATATAAGAAATGTTCGATATCTTGATTGTGGTGGTGGTTATATGGATGTATTCTATTTGTCAAAATTCATTGAACTGTCCATTCAAAGTACATTGTATTGGAATAAATTATACCTCAATAAAGTTCCTTGTTAGGAAAAACAATATGACAAAAGGGGAAAAAATATTTGCTGATACACAGTCAAGGTGTAATCTTCAACTATAAAGGACTTCTGGAAAATGATAAGGAAAACATCAAATGAGCAAAGTATATGCAAAAATAATTGAAAGAAAAGCTAATTCAAGTAGATTATCATCATATGAAAAGATGTTTGACTTCCCTCATTATAAGATACATTCTTCAACCATCAGAGTGGTGAAAATTCACAGGTTTGGCAAGGTTATGGGCAATCCCACTCTTTGTTGGCTGGGTTATACAAATTGACACACAAACCAGCAGACTCTATTGAAATTACAAATGCATGTGCATTTTGCTCAGTAATTCCTCTTCTAGGTATTTACCTTACAACTATATTTCAGCATGTGCAAAATGACTTATGAATACAATTATTAATTACCACATAGCTGCAGTGGCAAAAGAATTGATACAAACTAAAGGTCCAGCAATAAGGGATTGTTTAATATATTAAATTGGTTGCACGTAATGGAGCTGCAAAAGTGAATGGGGATTAAATGCAACGTGGTATCCTGGACTAGATCCTGGAACAGAAAGAAGACATTAGTGGAAAGCTGGTGAAATCCAAATAAAGTCTAAAGTTCAGTCAATAGTAATGTACTGCTATCGACTGAATAGTTGTTTCTTCCCCCTTTCCCAAATTCATATGTTGAAGCTCTAACCCCTAGTGTGCCTGTATTTGGAGATGCGGTCTCTAAGAAAATAACTGGGGTTAAATAAGGTCATAAGGGTGTGGCCCTGATCCTATAAGATTCGTGCCTTTAGTGTCCTTATAAGAAGAGATGCCAGAGAGCTCTTTTTCCCTCCCTCTCTCTCTTGCACAAAGGAGAGGCCATGTGAGAACACAGGGAAACAGCAGCAGCACCTTGGTCTTGGACTTCCAGCCTCCAAAACTTTGAGAAAATAACTTTCTGTTGCTTAAACCACCTAGTTTGTGGTGTTTTGTTATGCAGCTGGAGAGGACAAAGACATGTACCAATGTTAATTTCTAGTTTTGACACAGGTACCATGGTTATATAAGATGTTAGCATCAGAGGAACTTGGGTGATGCTGTACTATCTGTGCAACTTTCCTGTAAATCTAAAACAATTCCAAAATTAAAAGTTTGTATTTAGAAAAAGGAATGGAAATAAATGAATGGGGAAGAATTTTATCTAGTGATAAGGAAAGAATTACCAAAGATATATTAAATGAGAAAAGCAAAGGGTAGAATATGCTGTTTTTATATAATAATAAGAGGGGACATAGTATATTTTCATACTGTCTGATTTACATTAAAAATCTATGAAAAAAAAAATCTATGGAGAGATAAGCAAGAAACAGAGCATAATTGGTACCCAAGGGAAGGGAATGACAGTTGGGTGAACTGGGGACCAAAAAAGGTGAAAGTGTTTCCACTATGTACTTTTAAAAACTTTTTTTGGTTGTTTGAACCATGTGAATTTATTTACCATTCGAATAACTAAATTTGTAAAAAATAAACAATTGGGGAGGAATAAGAGGGCTTGTCTACGGAAACTAAAATGTATTTTAAAGCTTCAGTAATCAAAACAGCATGAAATTCTTCCAAAGCAGACAAGTAGATTAACAAATCGTGATTTGGCCAAAACAAACCCAAGAACATGTAAGAAACTAACAAATGATAAAGGTGGAATTACAATTCAATGAGAAAGTAGTGTCTTATTCAATACATTATGATAGAACAATTAATGGAGAATTTAAACAAACAAAAAAAATCTCAGATCTCTTAGTTTAACCAAAGATTAGATGGCCAAAGAATTATCAGATGGACTAAATATTTAAATGTAAAAGAAAATCATAGAAGTATGGAACTTAGAATAAAAGCTGGGTAAGCATTTATATAATTTGAGAGGGAAACTACTAGAGAAAAGAATAAAGAATTTTACCATGGACAATAAGAAATTCCTATAGAATAAATACAAAAGCCAATGATACACACAGTAAGGAGCAAATGACTAATTAGGAAAAAATGATGACCAAAAGGTTGACTTCCTTAATCTACAAAGCACTTCTATATTAAGAAAAGACTGATACCTCAATTTTTAAAATGTTATGCAAAGGACCCAAACGGAGAAGCTAATAAAAGAAGAAATACTAATAAACAGTTTTTTAAAAGCCCTTCAAACTAATAATCAAAGGTATGTAAAGCAAAATAAAGAGACGCTTTTTTCCCCTATTAAGTAGGAAAAGCATAAAAATAATAAATCTGGTGTTTTGGAGGGGAAAACGACTCACACATACCCCTGGTGAGGAATTAAATTAGAACAACCTTTCCGGAAGGAAACTGGATATATTCATGAACCAATGCCCCCTCCTTCTCCAAAACAAACAAAAACAAACAAACAAAAAAACACATGCGTTGACCTAATGATTTCTCTTCTAGGAATTTATCCTAAGGAATTAACTGAACAAAGAATAAAAATATGTATTTACAAAGCTGCTCACCACAGCACTGTTATAATTGTGGGAAAAAAATGGAAACAGCAAACGAAAGGGAATTGGTTTTATTAAATGAGGGTTCATCTATACAATGAAATACAATGAAGCCATTATAAAAGATGTAGAGCTGTACTGACAGAGCAAAGACATTCCCAATATATTGCCCTCTGAAGAAAGCAAATTACAGAATAATTTAGATGTATGGAAGATCCTGTTTCTGTCAAAATCCATATTAGGTAATATATATCATTGTGCATATGTACTGAAAAACTTAAGAGTGGTTATCTCTGAATAGTGCTTTTTTGAGGGGGTGACTCTTTTCTTTCATATACTTTTTTCCCTAAAATTTCTTCTGAAATCATTTATTACTTCACTGGACACACAGCTTCCTTAGCCAGTCTAGTTTTTGTAAGAGATAGTTATATATGCAAATATATTTTTCTCTTTCCCAGGTTATGTCTCTGAAGCTCTGAGTTAACTGTAAGGACCAGAAATGAATATTAAAAAAAACCTTGCCTCGAATTTTGACTTTTGCTTTTGATGAAGAGAACATCTAGGAATGAGTACTTCAACAACAACAACAAATTATAAAAACAATTAGCCCTAGGAAGAACAGAGTAAAAATAAGCATGATGTCAGTCTGCCAAGGAGACATCATGGTTCTGAGAAGTCCTAATTGAGAGCAAACTATTGGACTGGAAATGAGCAACAACTCAGGAATAAATTATGCATGGCCACTGTTAAATATTTTATCCATCCTTAACCATTATTTATCTTCGCAAGGCTAAAAGAGGAAAGACAAAGAAAATACTCAGATAGTAAGCATTATCAGTCTTGTCATCTTTCCTCCATCCTAGAAGCCATCAAGATTCAGGCACAAACCCTGCAAAAGAGGAAAAACTCTAACCATGATCACAATAAGCAATCGGCAGGCTGAACTTGAACTTCACGACTTGATTAAGGGATGTCAAGGTGACCTCACCTTCTGCATCGTTTGTCACATCCCTCAAAATCATGAACATTTCGCTCTGCTTAACATGCTGTTTTAAAAATGAACGTTTATGAATTCTTGGCGACGTCCAGGCAAAGGGGTTTTGTGTTCCCCTGGTACCCACGCAGTGAGCGGGAAAGGACAGCGAGGATATTTGAGGAGCTGTCAGGAGTTGATGTAGCCCATTCAGCCCTTTGCCATTTGGCCAGCTTCCCAGCCGCTCTGCCTCCTCCCCTGGCTCTCTCCCCTCACTGTTGATTTCCTCCCTCTCCGCTGTCTGCTTGGCTGATGGAGGCCCATGCCAGTCCCACTGGGCATGGGCCCTGTGAGCACCAGTCAAGGCCCCGTGGTGGTGGAGGGAGGACATGGATGCCAGCTCGCTAGAAAAACCCTCATGGGCCGCAACGGAATTGCGAAGACTTTACTGCAAAGGTTTGACTGTTGCCTTCCACAAGGGAATGAAACATTTTTACGATGGCCATTTTGGGGTGAGATTTGTTTGGAATCATTTTTCAAGTATTGTCTGGCATTTTGTATATGCGTGTGTCAGAAGCATACATTACGTTGTTATCCTTTTGGGGGGGGGTGGGAAGGCAGGGCTGCACCAGGTGGCATGTGAGATCTTAGCTCCCCGAGCAGGGATTGAACCTGTGCCCCCTGCAGTGGAAGTGCAGAGTCTTAACCACTGGACCGCCAGGGAAGTCCTTTTTTATCCTTTTTTTTTTTTGCATTACACTAATGTTAATTCCACATTCTGGCAGACCAGATGTGTATGTGTGTGTGTGTGTGTGTGTGTGTGTGTGTGTAAATGCATGTACCCAATTTAAACATCAACTCGTTAAAAGTTGTCTGTATGGGTGTTTTTACTTTTTTTAATGTCTATTAATTTTATTTATTTATTTATCTATCTATCTATTTATTTATGTATTGGGGGTATAGTTGCTTTATGTATGTTTTTAAACCAAGAATCCTTTTCCACATTTTTCTGCTTTACCAGATAGAGATTCAAACAAATGAAATCTACCTTGTTAAGTTACCTGGTGTGGATTGTTACTCCTGAGAGTGACTGATTGGGGATTCTGATTCCAGATGATTCTGGCGTTAGTCACTGATCCACCCGGGAAGCAACACTGACCAGGACTGCTGTTCCCATGCTGTCATCATCACGGCATTGTTGGAGGCCCACATTCTAAAGCCCTCTCCTTCAAGCTCCCTTCACCCATGCGTGGCAGGTATTTACCAAGTTAATGATTTAGTTTCTGAGTCACTAAGCATACAGATTTTTGCTGGAGTCACCCCGGGTACATACCTGAGACAGCAGCTGAAGGCCTCTGGGAATGTTGGGGAAAACCTGATTTGCGACTGACTACCCTACTGTAGATTTAAAGCTAGCACGCGCTGGCAGGACAGAAAGCCTGGGAACAGAACTCTTATGTTCCATAAGAACAGTGCCCTGTTTCATCTGAGTGGAACCTGTTCCAGGTCTTAGTGGAACAATGCCACAAAAGCTATTTCCTTGTCGTTTCAGGCATTGCTAGGAGATGGGATGGAAAAGGAATGCTGTACTGACACAATCTGTGAGTTGTACTATTAGTCAAATTCTAGTCTTTTTTGGTCTTTTTTGGTGGATAGCCCAGAACAAAAATCCAACCTGGAGTTTTCAGAGGCTTATTTTCTGCACACCTCTAATGACCTGTGTGGGGAATTACTGTATTCGATCAACCTTGCGATTCTGGAAAGTCAGATTATACTAATTTAAGGAAGTGCAGTCCCTTGCACAGGGGGCTGGAGACTGAAGCTTACTTTCGCCAAGTTAACAGTACAGCGTGTGCCAGATGAGAAGATGAAGGCTTTCCGTACATCTTTATGAATTTCAGAAGACCTTATAAGCCATGCTCATTAAAGCAGTTCTGCTAAGAGTGAAGGAGAGATACAGATGGATCTGAGGACTTCTCAGACTGTCATATGCACAGGAAGCACCTGAGGAGAGCTTGTTAAAATGCAGATCTCTGGGCTCCACCAGCAGAGGGTCTATTCAGCAGAACCGAGGTGGGGCCTGAGCATCTGCATCTCTAACTTCCATACAAGTGATGCCGAAGCTGCTGTCTGGGGACCACACAGTTGGAGGACTACTTTGGGCTGGCCGCTGAATCCCTCTGGACCTCAGCCATCTCCCTGAGAAGTGGACAGCACAGCTGACATTCAGAGCGCTTATTAATCCTCAGGCACTGTCCTCAATCCTCGCGGTGACCTATGAGGAGATGGTTTCACAGTAAAGGAATGAGAGCCTTTGATGGTCCATGGTTCTGAGCTTCTGAGACAGCGTTGGCAAACTGGTAGCCTGCAGGCCAGCTGGGGCTGGCCGGTCTGTTTGGTCTGTCTCACGAGTTGTTTTAAAAATCAGGATGTTCCACGGGAAATTCTGGATTTCTGGTATCTTCTTAAAAGTTCGAAGAGCTGGCAACGCTGGGCCCATACATACCCAAGTGGCAACAACGCAGTGGGGTGTGTGTGTAAGGGGAGACTGGCTTACCAGTCCCACCCACCCTACCCCATTCCAACCCCTTGGGAATCACATTTACCCATTACTCTAAGACCACGATTCTCTTGTTTCTGTATTTCAAAAGTAATGAATTTTGAACTTTCTGCCATTTCAGATTAAAGTTTCTATGTACTCTTTATACATTACATTTGTATCAGATTTAGTTATGGTAAATATAATCAAAATAAAACAATAATATCTGAAAACACAAAAGCAAACGTTGCCATTATTATGAGATTTAAACTTTTCCATCAAATTCAGAACAGGCCACTAGACCCCAAATTTCATTTCCACTTTTACCATTTTCCTTTGACAGAGGACTGCCCTCTGTCCCCATTTACCTTTTGCACAGTACCTTATGCTTTGAACTCTCTCCTTGACAAGAAATGTACACCCAAATACTCTTAAAAAAAGCTGCAACTGACGCCACTGTGTTCACTTCCCTTTCACAGGGTCCTTCTTTTGTGAGGTGACAGCACCCTGATTCCCTGATTCTTCTTTGAGGAACACCCCTCACCAACCCAGCGCAGATGTGGGCTCAGGACCCAGAGCCAGAGAGAGTGGGCTCTGAGGCTTTGGCTGTGATTCGTGGGGAGCGGAGGCTCGCTTCCGGGTGGGTAGTTAATGACAGAAGGTACACTAGAGTCGCTGCAGGCCATTTTTGTCACCACAAAGGGGTAATTTGTCTGAGAAAACGCAAAGCAGGAAACAGAAATTCTAGCTTGTGTTGTAAATACAGCAGCCACTTGCTCCGTGTGGCTATTTAAATTTAAATTCATTAATTAAAACTACATAGAGTTAAGAATTCAGCTTCTCAGTTGCACAAGTCACATCTCAAACATGCAGTATCCATGTGTGGCCTAGTGACTCCCATGTGGACTGAGCAAATGAGCAAATAGGCCACTCCCCTCATTGTATTAAGTTCTACCAACCGCACCGTTAGATAATATCTGTGCTGAAGTTCTAGCCCTGACTATTCAGCTACGTGAGCCAATAAATCTCTTTTTAGTGAAGCCATTCGAGTTGGATACACTCATAATCGAAAGCCAGAAGCCTTCAGTTAGCGCTCTAGAGAACACGACCGCAGGATTTAAGTTTCATTGGGGATGGTTTTCTTCCTCTCAGGTCAGTGCCAGAAAAAATAATCACTGGGTCCACAAAAAGTACTTAAGCAAATGACACTCAAGAATATTCATGCCATTTCACCATCTTCTATTGTTTCTCCAATCAGAAAACAATTAAGACATAGAACGGATGGATCTGAAAACAGATACACTTCCTAAGTCCCCGTTCACGTTCATCAGCTTGAGAATAATTAAGAATACAAGAACTGTTTTCCCCCCACTGAAAAGCGTTTTAACATAAACAATATTGAAATAAAATGACATGTGCCTTCTGACACGGTACAATGAGGATATAATATATCTGTAGTATTCTTGCCAAAAATGCGTAACTTGAATTTAATTATGAGGAAACAGACAAACCCACACTGAGGGACAGTCTACAAAACTTGTCTTTACTTTGAAAAAATGTCAATATTATGCAAGACAAAGGAAAGCTGAGGAACTGTTCCAGATTAAAGGAGATCAGAGACATGACACCTGAATGCGATGCATGATTCTGGATTAGACCCTGGATGGAGGGACGATTTTTCTGCAGAGGACACTACGGGGGCAACTGGTGAGATTCTAGTATGGCTTTGTGTAATAAATATTACTCTATCAATGTTAAATTTTTTGAATTTGATAACTGAACTGAGGTCGTATACAGGAATGTATGAGAGAATGTCCTTGCTCTCAGGAAAATATATGCCTGTCTTTAGGGGCTTAAGGGGCTGTGATCTCTGCAACCAGTTCTCAGATGTTTCAGGGAAAATGGAGAGAGAAAGCAAATGTGGGTATGATCGGGGTGAAGGGTATAAACTGTACTTTTCATGCAGCTCTTTTCTAAGTTTGAAATTATTTCAAAATAAAAAAGAAAGCAATGCAGTGCTTTTTTCCCCCCCAGGAAAAAAAATATACTAGTATTTTCCATGGCAAATTTCTCAAGTGGAAAACAAAGTGCTTCACAAGAGTTTTTCAAATAGTGCATCCTGAAATTGTTTGGGGATGGCCCAATAAACATTTAAAAAATGGAACAGAAAATCAGCATTTTTCATGTAATGGTTTCACTTTGTGAAACTTTCAATTATATATAGGTGTGTAGTATACCCATCCTGACACATGCATACACACATCTGTGTACTGGATCACAACATTCAATGCATTTCTTACTGTGGCGTGCAGTTTTTAAACAATGTTTGAAAGCCATAATACTACAGTATCTTTAAGATAGTGACTCACAATTTACCTAAAACACCTTAGTTTGTACCTGCTGTCCTGGCATAATTATAAATTAGTCACTCATTTTCAGCCACTTTAATTTCTTTTTATAACCAAGTACCGTATGAATAAATATGCTTTGTGGACAAAAAAGAATTTTAGCCTTTTTTAAAAAAAATAAGAAGAATTATGTATTATTTGTATAATTGAAAAAGAATTTTAAGTTATCTTTACTAATACTATATTAAATAACTTTGCTATCCATCCCTTGGGATTATAATGAACTAGATAACTATAATGAACTAAAAAAAAGATTTTCTATTACACGGAGAACTCTCTAAGAAAGCTTTTTAAAATGGGAAAACACCTAAATACAGCTTGTAAATAAAATACGAACTCTATTTAATATTAATTTATAAAATACACATCAAATTTTGTAAAGTAACTGGACAAACACATTAGCTTTTAAAAATATATTATGTAAATCTTGTTTACAGGGAAGAACTTGGTAGACTACTACACACTAAGGGCTTTTCAATTATTAAATCTAACAGACTAATTTCCTTTCTTTTACCTTGTAATAGCTAGTCAGACACCCACCCAATTACAGCACTTAAGTAGCATGTAATATAGCTAGAGGCACAACTAATGTACGCTTTACCTTACAGGTAACAGTCACCATCAGCAAGTGATACGCTGTCACAAATAACAAGGTCAAGACTTTCTACGTCTTCCAAGTCAGGTGCTCCCCAATCTGCTGAGCTGCCGAAGTCACTGACACACACACAACCCTTAAAGCTTTGTCACCCACAATTAAAACCTTTCATCAGTCTAAAAGATGGGAATATCAGAGCAAACAACCAGTTGCTGCTCACCATTAATTCAAGCACCTTAAGGCAAACAACCAGAACAGGGCTGGCTTTTCCTTATACATTTCTATGACTTCGATGATTTTTTCCTCAAATGTAATTTTTTACCCAGACTGGAAACTTGGAAGCAGCAGGGATTTAGGATACAAAGAGCACTGGGGTCGTATTTGGGGATGAAAAGGATCTTTTACTTCCATACCATTGTTTCATGGACCCCGAAACCAAGTGCATCAGGTACTGAGCGCAACACCGTCTGCACCAATGGATGATGTGACGGGTTCTATGTACACGATGTTGAATTTTTACTCAGAAGACTTTGTTTTTAAACTGGCGGAAGGAATCGGTTATTATCCTGCATGCTGGATGGCAGAGGAGTTAGTGCAAAGATCGACTTAGCCAATGACCGGGTGACTAATTTGGGATTAGACTTGGCTCAGGAAGAGGGTCTGTTTTATCTCAGGCCTTTTACAGTGTTCAGCGTAAAGTGAACTCAATCCATATAGGCAATACCTGTACCTGGGGTGGTAATAAAAAGTATAACTAAGTGAATTTGAATTCAGAAGAGAAACTTTCACTTTACAAACAACTTTTGCCTTATTTCAAATAATCTTAAACAATGTAAGTGATAATTCTATATGGATATCATGCAAAACCTCTCACATTATCAGAATTTAACTATATTTTAAATGCCCTAACCCTAACCCTAACTCTAACCCGGGCCCTCGGCAGTGCAAGCGCGGAGGCCTAACCACTGGACCGTCAGGAATTCCTGGTGTTGATCTTCTAAAAATTAAGGAAGCCAGGATCTTGTTGTAACTTAGCAGTTTTCTCCCTACCCATTTGCTGTAATGGATGCTTGGTAAATATTTGTTGGGTGACTTTTCATATATTTGCAGACAAGAAAGTAGCCTTTATACAAGTCTATCTTTATTTGTAAAAAATAATATACAACTAAAGCTAATTTGATTTTTAAAATCAAAGCTCATTTAGTGATAATGTACATTTTATAATAAAATTGTAGTAAAATACTGACATTTGATAGTTTAAACAAAGTAGCATTCATGTAAAAATCATATTGCATGTAAAATTTAATTAGAAAATCCATAGTTCACAAAAGTACATATATTTTGTTGATAGCTCGAGGACATTATCATAAATTTACTTAAGATACAGAACAAAATTCACAGTTAGCTTGACATTTAGTACTATAAAATTTTATGCTGAGTCCACTGATATTTTTGTTAATAAGGTACACTTGAAATAATTCAGACTACCAATGAATCGACATTTTATTGTATAACCAAGATCTATTGGTTTTACAATACGTCTAGCAATCAATTCTTTCACCAATAATTTAAACGAGAGATCCAGTTGAAAAGACCGTTGACATATACCCTTAGTGGGATAATTAGAAATCACTAGCAGGGCTTCCCTGGTGGCGCAGGGGTTGAGAGTCCACCTGCCGATGCAGGGGACACAGGTTCGTGCCCCGGTCCGGGAAGATCCCACATGCCACGGAGCGGCTGGGCCCGTGAGCCATGGCCACTGAGCCTGCGCGTCCGGAGCCTGTGCTCCGCAACGGGAGAGGCCAAAACAAACAAACAAAAAAAAGCACTAGCAGCTTTGATTTCCATTTTCATGAATACATACAAGACAAATCTGTATTTTACAGTTAAAAGTTGTACAAAAAGTCAAGCCCTGAAGTATTTCTTCCCCTAAGAAAAGTTCTGATGTTAAAACTTTGTTAAAAAAAAGAGAGAAAGAGAGAGAGGTAGTATGTGAAAGTATTTTTACTTAAAATGTTGAAGCCCTGCACCGCTTATAATTATAAATGAAATGTAACCTTCTACTTATTAACATTTTGCCATTCAAGAGTCAAATTTATAGAACTCAACAGAATGTTAAACCTGGAATGCCATTAAAAAATAGTGGTTATATAACTGGAAGAACTTCAATGAATTCAACAAGAAGTACACTGTATTACATAATGTTGTGCAGTTAACAGTTTAGTGATAACATGTTTAGTGGTAAAATGTGGGCAAAATACATTGAAGTATTCTGAGTCAAGAGAGCTTCATTTAATCAACTTTACTTCATATACTTTTACCATATAGAGAAAATATCCTTCAAAACGGAGTCATTTGATTCTTCATTGTTTTAATAGCACACAATTGTTATAAGGTATCCATTCTAGCCCTAGCATAAAATTAATCAATAAATAACTCTGACAGAAATATCCATAAGTCACAGGAAACTCATGTAGTTCATACTATTCTTAGTCTCTATATACAAGCTACTGTAGTGCCTGTGCACCTCCATACAATGAAACCAGGCAAGGAACGAAAGTTAGCAGCCTTACTCTTACCTTGCTAAGTGGATGCAGCGGAAAGTAATAAATAGCCTCATAAAATTAATCGAGATACACTCTACCTGTCAGAGGTGAATACGACATACTTTTCATAAAGTGTAGGCAGTGTTCCTAGAAATCCCATTAAGGAAAACCCAAAATTTTCATACAAAAAGTGCACAAGGTTGTCCTGTGTGTAAAAATCTCTTAGTTTGGGTGCATTTTTTTTTTAACGAAAATAATTCACACTACTCAAATACATTAAAAGAGTAAAAAGGCAGACAAACAAAATATACACACAAACAACAAAAGGAATGATTTCTAATGAGATTTGGAATGAGGACAAGAAGAGGTTATGGGAGAGAGTCTCCCATGGGCAAACACGGACCTGAACAACTGTTAGAGTTTCTTAATTCAGGAACATAGCTTCAATGCTTTATAACTTAGGAAGCAACCCCTAAAAACAGTCAATTGATTTGATTTCTTAGAAATTAGGAAAAAAAAAAAAGCATTTGAAAAAATTACTCGCTACAATTAGCAACAGAGGAACAATATTAAAAAATCAAAATACAACATGGGGAATACAGGAGCCAAGGTCCCAAAGTACCGAAAGATAGACTCAGACTTCTTCACGTTAGAATTAAGATATACAGTTAAAGGAAAAATCAACCAGGCTCTGCACAGCAGGTTAAATATGCAACCACTTCAAACGGAAATGATCTAGTCCTTATGTGTAGTTCTGGGAATGTGCTCTAACATCCAGTTCTCTATAGACAAAATAGCAAAAGCACATCATTTCATTAGCAAAGGCCCCTTTGTTTTAGACTTAAATTCACCTCTGACCCACTGAAGTTTATATTAATTATCAAACTACTATTTTAATAACATTTTAAGCTTGCAATATACTTTTTTCATGCCTATCCCAGATCACTGGTTCAGAGGTACATATGCTTTAAACTAGCCAAATTTACAAGTCTCCACGGCATCCTCACTCAGAAGACATTCAGACGCGATGGTTTCATAGTGTTATGATTGTTCCATCTTCTTCTAAGAGTTTCTGATCTGGAGCACGCGTTTCAAATTCTGTATTTGTGCCACTTGCTAAGGGTGCTAAGCTCACTTCATTAGAAGGAATAAAACCGTTCTGTCCAGATTCAAAACTGAGTTCTATTTGTGTTAATGATTCCAGGCTCTCGGTGTTGCGAACAGCCTTAGGGATCTGCTGTGGCACACCATTGTCTTCAATAATAATGTCATCTTCATCGCTGTCTTCATCCTCTGGCTCAAAGCTCGGTTCGATCTGCTGTGGATAGCCAGGAAGGCTGTTGTCAGTAGACTGGCCAGAGCTGCCGGAAGTCCGACTGTTCCTAATGACGTTATTCCTCTGGTTTGCTGGTCTCACTGTGATGATGAGGTTGCGGCTGTTTGCAATCATCATGTCAGTTACTTGATCTAGACTCTTCCCGGAAACTTCTATGCCATTAACTTCTAAAACTTCATCATTAACGGCTAATAGTCCTGTGCTTTGAGCCAGACCTCCTGGCACAAGTCTGGATATAAAGATCCCTGGGACCTTCTCTAAGCCATGGGGTGTCACCCTGACACTGGAGCCGTCCCGGATGTAGAATCCTAGGGGTTTCTCAGTGCCATATTTGTAAAGACGGACCCTACGATGTGTTTCTGGGAGAATATCCACGTCTATAATAGAAGACACAGGTCTGAAGTCCTGGGGCATACTAATGACTATGTGTGGCTTTTTTCTATGGTTGTCAGGACGCAACACGTTGGTTAAAACATTCTTCTTCTTTATTAGTGTGTCTGTACCAAAGGCACTGTAGTCTGCTTCTTCTGTTTAAAAATAAAATAAAATAATTATAGAAATGCTGTAAAAACGCCCATTTATCTATAGTGGAATCTGTACAGAAAGGACAACTCAAATATATTTGATACATAAACTCGTTAAGTATCAGCCTGCTCCTATCGGCTGAAAATGTAACGCAGTAAGACATGCTATACCAGAAAAGCCCAATAGGTGGCCCTCTCGAGTATTCACCATGAAGTTACCAAAAGTTGAAGTTAAATTTGAAAAAGCTCAATGACTCAAACAACATTAAATATGGCAGATGAAATTCTGATAAGCCTCGCACACACATTCTTAAACACCATTTAAAACAAGTTATTTACATTGTATTTTCCCTATGTTTGTTTAAACACCTCCAATTTGCATGTTTATCATATTTGACTCAATGACACGAAATTGGGCACTTTTGAAGCGCAAATACCTGTACTAGAGTCTGGGAGGACAGTGTACAAGCAGACGTCTTTTTACTGCGCTTCGCAGATAATTGTGTTTTTTTACAAATTGAAGGTTTGTGGTGACCCTGCACCGAGCAAGTCTACCGACGCCATTTTTCCAACAGCATTTGCTCACTTCGTATCTCTGGGTCACATTTTTTAATTCTTGCAATACTTCAAACTTTTAAATTATTATACTTGTTACGATGTGCTTTGATCAGTGATCTTTGACATCACTACTGCAGAAAGATTATGACCTGCTGAAGGCTCAGGTGATGGTTAACATTTTTTTTTTTAGCAAAAAAGTATTTTAAACTTGAGTTATGTATTTTTTTAGACATGATGCTATTACACGCTTAATTTGTGCAAGAATTCATGTGACTTGCTTTATCGCGATATTTGCTTTATCGAACCCACAATATATCTGAGGTCTGCCTGTAATTAAATGAAATGGATAATACACATAAAATGATAATGTAATTAAATGAATGCATATCAAACACAGGAATTCTGGTCTTCTGAAAATACGCTCTCCCTCAGTTTTCTGGGGGAGTTCTTAACCTTTCATTTTCCCACTTTTGAAAGAGGCTGAGGTATAAGACAGAGACAACAGGGAGGGGTGAGGATTCTGGCAAAGCTGAGACCTCCTGCCCCATTTAATGGCATGGCTTTTCTCGCTCCAGGCAGCTTTTCTTCACGGACTGTAGGAATTTGTGTGGACAGTCCAACTTGTCAGAAAGTCTTGTTTTTTTAGGTTAAAAAAAACACAAACCTTCCCATTTAAAATGCCGACACCTAATTAAATAACAACAAAAACCTGTTTGAGCAAAATAACATCTGGGGGTTGAATTTATTCTTCAAGCCAGCAATTTATAATCCCTGATGTAAATCAGGGAAAACAGGGCACTAAAACTAGATCTCCTTACATCCCACAGCTGGAGGTAGACAGTCTACAAACAACAAGTCTCATCAGAGGATGAGGAAACAGAATTAGCAGCAGGCATAAAAGGTGAAATCACATTTCAAAAATAACTGGAATGGGGATAAACTAAAAAGTCACAATCTTCAAGGATGAAAAAAATATTTAATAAGAATAAAAAAGACAAAAGTGCCCCCACCATCCCAAGAACTAGTTTAAAGTCCTAGTCTCAATCACTGCTACAGACAACAGTAACATCACCAGACTGTGTCTGCACAGGGCTTCCATCTGTAGCCTCTTGTCACCCAACTCTCGGCCCCCCTGTCGTTAAGTATTATTACCTTTACTTTATAGACCAGGAAATTAAGGGTACAAAATAAGGTACAGACAGAAGACTGGCCCCAGGTTTTCTTACTAAGGCCAATACCGTACATGTTCAATTCATACAGTGAATGTTAAATGTCCACTGTGTGTCAGAGCCTGGAGAACTTCGGTATTCTTTTCTCAGTGCTGCTTGAACACTCTTCAAAAGCTAGTTTCAGATAAATGTACAAGACTAGGGGTACCTGGGGACTTCCCTGGTGGCGCAGTGGTTAGGACTCTGCGCTCCCAATGCAGGGGGCCTGGGTTTGATCCCTGGTCAGGGAACTAGATCCCACATGCATGTCACAACTAAGGAGCCCCACCTGCCACAACTAAGACCCAGTATAACCAAAAAAAAAAAAAAAAAAAAAAGCCTAGTGGTACCTGATTTTGGGGCATTTTCCCCCTGGGGATAATTTTGCTTCATTTATGGAGAAAGTACTTACACTGTGTTCTTACAAAGACAAATTTATTTATAATTTGGCTTGGGAAATAAACTGACTGACAAAAGAATCTTTTGGGCAAAATGTAGCCAGAAATCTATCAACAATGATCTTCTACTGAATGTGTTTATTCAAAATTGTATATTTCATTTTACAATCAATTAAGAAAGCCCACACAATTTTTATATGGGAAATTCCACACCATACAAAAGGAGAACAAAACTAAGTTGCTTACATACCTATTCATGGGAAACCTGACCAAAAAACCCCCCAAATCTGCATAATTTGGCATTGCATCCAGACTCTGTTTGAATGCTCTCTGCTAAATTCTCAAAAGCAATATGCCCCAGTACAAAGGCACCTTTGTTCTCCCATCTAGCTAATCAGTTTCCAGCCACTGGGAAAAGAAATATTTTGGCAGAAAGCCAGGGTGCAGGGTGTCGGTTTAAAGTGTAAAGGTGAACATCTACAGGGAACAGGCCTGACGTTCCACCTGAGCATGTCTGTCAAAGTACAAAACTCAGAAAGAGACGGAAAGTTGGAATCCTGGCTCATGGCAACCTTTCACTTGTATAAACCCAGGCTTTATGCAACAGTGTGTGATATAGGCTCAGCGAAACCTCACCTATCCCGAGCCTGACAATCTCAGCTCACCGAAACAGACAAGGATCTACCCCTGGAATGCCGCCAAACAGCCAAACTGGATGTCTCACTTCCTTACACACAAAAAGCCCCTGTGCTTTCCTCACAGAGGAAGGGAGCCCTGAAGGGCCTCCCTCTGAGCCTCTTACTTTTTAAACATTAATTCCAAAAAACCCTGGTTATCTCATTCCTCAGCTCACAGTCTTAAGTCACAGTCAGGGGTAAGGGTCCACCAGTGAGTGGCAGGCACAGATACAAAAAATAAAAGCCTACAGTGAAGAAAAAGCAAACCTGAAAACAAACAAACAAAACAAAAGCGTTATATAAATCCCAGCAGCATCCGTGTACAGTAACAAAACAGTAACAGTTCATGGTAGAGTCATCAAGAAGGTTCAAGATTATGACCCATTCAAGTTCAGTAGGAAGACAGGGGAAGAATGAAATAATTTTTGAAATTGTTCTAATCAAGGGGTGGACAATCTTTTTCTGTAGAGTTTGTACAGTAAATATTTTAGGTATTGCAGGTCATACGGTCTCTGTTGCAAAAGCAGCCACAGGCACTACAGAACGGAGTGATCATGGCTGTGTTCCATGAAAACAGCCAGCAAGCCTGAGTTTGCCAACCCTTGTTCTAATCCAAAATGGTTAAATGAAATACATGTGGCAACTTTAAAAGGATTAAACATCACTTAAAGCAATATTCAAAGCCTGCAGATCCCTTCACTTCCTAATATAAGGAAAATCAAATGCCAGACACTTAAGCACCTGCTACTATGTGGCTAGACATCGTGCTGTGTGCTGCAGATCCAGTGCACCAAACAGCTAAGGTGCTTGCTTTCATGGTGCTTACAGACTAAAATAGATGGCAATTAACAAAGAACTTGAAACCATTATATTATTACAAAGGTGCCAAGAGCTGTGAAGTTTATCAGTGGGAACTCAGCCTGGTCTGCAGGGTAAGGCAAGGCTTCTCTGGGGAGCGTGGTTTATACTGAGACTGGAAAACAAACCAGTAGCTAATCAGGTAGAAGGGAGGGAAGAACTTCCGGGTGCAGATACAACAAATACAGAGCCGGGCAGGATGGGGTCGGCGGAGGAGACGGTGAGAAGGCAGGGTGGGAGGGGAGAGAAGAGGAGGAGCTGGAGCCAAGTCCAGGCGGCCAGGGCCCTGCAGACAGACAGGGCCTCCGGGGAAGTGGGGAGGATTACGGGCTTCAGCCTGAGGGCAAAGGGAAGAAAACCAAGGATTTTGGTTTTCCTACAAAGCTCACTCTGGCTGCAAGCTGGAGGAGGGCCCTGCGGGGAAGACAGGAGGTTTTACTGCAGGTAATGTAGGATGGTACCTGGCCTGGGGCAGAGGCAGTGGAATGGGGAAATAAGCTTGAAAAGTAATCAGAACACATTTTTAATAGGCCACGTGACCGAATAAAAAGGTGTGTCAGGAAACGGGGAAATAAGTTTGAAAAATAATTAGAACACACTTTTAATAGGCTTGGTGACTGAAAAACAGGTATGTGTCAAAGGCGACACCCAGGTTTCTGTCATAAGCAACTGGCATCACATTCTGAGCTGTTACTCAGAATTTTTTTTATTTCTCGGGCCGTACCTTCTGTTAAACAATTTTTCACAATTTACTATTAAAATGTATACTCCTTAGACCATTTCTAAATTCAACCCTGACTCACTAAAATATAACCTTAAAATACAGCTCCCAAATAACATCCAATGCACAGTACAGTTCTAAGAGACAGTTTAAGTGGCTGCCCAGTTCCAGGTGTCTGGGCCACAAGGCCACATCCTAACGCAGATGAGGCTTCAAGCAAGGCCCTTCTGGTACTTCCAACATACTCCTTTGAATAAACCCATGATACAAATGGGTTTGTCTGATGGCACACAGAAACAGCCTGTGACACGGCAAGCAGCTGTGGTGTAGGTATGCTGATCAGATCTGGCGAGACGTCCGGGCAGGTCAACGGGCCTCAGACTTGGCTGATCATCGCAACGGGCTTTTAAAAAATACACATTTCCCTGGCTGCGTTCCAAACCTACAGGAATGACCCGAGTACTTTTTCTAAAGGTGCAACCTTTAAATATTTTCTGAGATTGTTTACCATACAAGAACCACCTGAACAACAAGAGAAGAAAAACTCTCTTTTTCCCGCAAATAAATGAGGAAATTCTAAACTCTGACAGGGTGAGGGGGCTGGCAAAAGCCCTAGGATCCTCTGCGAAAGTAACTTTTAAAATATCAGGTTTTTTGTTTTGTTTTTGCTTCCACAATAACAGCCCTGGAAATAGAGTCTGGGTTTTCTCCTCTAACAATAAATTATTGTAAGACATAAAACTTTTCAAGATATGCAATGATGCTACCCGCGAGTTCAAGCTATGAAGTGGTTTATGCCTCCAATCCTGAGCTCTCACTTCAAAGAAGCTTTATTTGGTAGAGGGGATCAGATGTTAAAAGGTCACACGGTTTAAAATTTAAAATCGTTTTCATGTCTGTCTTTTAAAAAATCGCTTGGTGACACATCAAGTGCAACTGCTGCCCTATTGGTTCCTAAATTGAAAGCAACGGGCCAGTAAAACAGAAAGTGTGTTGTAATTAAGCGAGAAAATGTAACTGTACTTAATGCCATGTTTTACATTAGTTTCCTGAATTTAATGTTCATTAAAGTTTAAGTAAAATCAGCTTTCTACTTAAGCATCTCTTGAGCTCTGTTTAAAAGAAAAAAGGTATCACCACGAACTACAGGGCACTGTGTAACTCTGTAAGACAGACAACAAACATGTTAACTCTACCTAAATAACCAGAGGGTAATGTGGTAAAGGTGGAGGTTGGGGGGCCCTAGCTAGGGTGGTCAGAAGAGGCCCCTCTGAGAAAGCCATCTGAGCTGAGAACTGAGGGAGGAGGAGGCAGCCATGGGACCAGCTGCAGGAAAAGCGTTGCTTACAGAAGGAACAGCAAGTGCAGAAGCACAGAGACGGCAACAAGCCCGCTGAGTCCTAGGGACAGAAAGAAAGCCAATGTGGTTGCTGTGAGGGGGGAGTGGGAGAATGGAGGAAGGAGACGCTGCTGGAGCACAAATGAGGATGTATTTTATTCTGGATGCAACGGAAACCACTGGAGGGTTTTCAGCAGGAATGAATCGACTGACTGACTTTTCATGTTTTGCTTAAGTCATATTTGTATTACAGTTACTTTTTTTTTTTTTTTGGCCGCACCGGGTGGCATGCGGGATCTTAGTTCCCCGACCAGGGATTGAACCCGTGTCCCCCTGCAGTGGAAGCATGGAGTCTTAACTGCCGGACCACCAGGGATGTCCTAAAGTTACATTTTTAAAAACAAAAATTTTCTGTTGAACACACTGCCTATTTCTAGATCAAATTCTAAGGGCTCTGAATTGTATTGGTTATTTACCTCTACAGCATAGAAAACTTTTGTTTACATCTAAACATATTTGAAAAGGAAACAGCAGATGATAACTGCCCTTAAAAGATGTTAGGATTAATCCTATGATCACGTAAGTGTTACAATTCCAGTAACAAAAACATGTGGTAGTATAATCCAACACCTATAATCTTTCTAACGAAGGGGATAATCCAACAAGTTCTGTCAGATGGCAGTAGTTTAAAAATAGTCATTCTATATTTAAATACATGTTCCAAACAGCAAATTTGTAATGAAAATTACAACTGCTAACAAGACAGGCCTTCTATGCAACAACAATGATTTAAATTATTCTGCTTAAAATGACAAGCTCCACTCCAATGTTCTGTCTTCTCCTCTTCCTTCTCCAACATTCTATACATAGCTTTCTAAGAACCATCCCTGCTCTTCACCTCAGCAAGCCCTTATGTCCACTCCCCAAAATTTCAACTATCACTTTTCTGCAGACTTTCAGCTCTTTGATCAGCCTCTAGATTTCCACCCTAAGCTCCAGCCCATCATTTCTGATTTCCTACGGGACAAGGTTGAAACTCGCCGGCCAGATAAGCTTTTTTGTCCTATAACCAGACCAATTTTCTTTCCAAGTCAACCTCTCTTCCAGACTGTACCTGTTTTATGGCGCCATCAGGCTCAAATCCAGAAAGCTACTTGCCTCTGGACGCCTCCTCAACCCTCTGCCCTCCGGGGGAGCGCAGTGACTCTCAGATCCTCCCCTTTATCTTCCTCACCTGGTCTCCTGCCGGGGCAGCTTCTCAGCGTCCCTTACCCCCCTGCTCCTTGCTCTCTCCTGTAAGACTGCTGCGTACTCCAATTCCTCCTGAACAGCCAAATGAGTCTTCCTGAAGTAACACTCTAATTGTACCACACCCCTGCCACATACCTAGGAAATCCATCTTAGGGGTCTTTGGGAAAATGAATTTGCGTCTTTGTAAAGTATTTTGTAAACAGTCAAGTGATACAGATGTAAGTTACCCTACCCTTGGAGGTTTATTTTGTTGGCGGACTTTAGCTCCTCCAAACCCAGAAGCAAAGATACACAATCAGTGGAATTTCAAAGCCCTAGGAGTGGTCCAATGCTTATCAACTGATTGGAAAGAAAGTTTCACCTTCAAGGGTAATCTCTACCCACTCTCTCACACTGCTTTCTGGGTTGGTTTACAAACACAGTAAGGCTTTGATTATCCCACCAATACTGGGCTTGTGGCTCTCATGTCGCCTTTCCAAACCTCTTCATTTACCAAAGACAAAGGAATAAATGGCACACACCATGGCCATCTACAGGCGGACACAGATAAACACACACACACGGAGGAGGCCACAAAGTTAAAAGTTTTAGGGCTCAAAATACGTTTCAATTCTTGCCATATAGAGTGGTTATTTTAAAATGTTCTTTTGCAAAGACCAATATCAATGTTTACATTCCTCCAAAATAATGACTTGCTCTCTGATTTTCCAGATAATTCACTAGTTTTATTTCTGTGAAAAATGCCTTAAAAGGAAAGAAAACATTCACCGGAGGCATACTACATGCCAGAGCACTGCACTGAGCTCATTTAAACTTCCTAGTAATCCTATGAGATAGTATGTTCATTCTATAGATAAAGATACCGCGACCCAGGAAGAATAAACAGCTTTCCTTCAGGTACCTATTAAGTGATGCATACAGATTTCAAAGTTAATTGCTACCAAAGAAGTAGAATGTTTCCCTGACTCCAAAGTCATACTCCTCCTACCACATCTTTCTGAATGGACAAAATTCCATTCAACAAAGTGAAGATTCAATAAATTCCTAATTTCCATTTTTAAAAAATCTAAGAGGTTATAAAGTAATTAAAACCACAATCTTTCGGACTTCCCTGGTGGTGCAGCGGTTAAGAATCCGCCTGCCAATGCAGGGGACACAGGTTCGATCCCTGGTCTGGGAAGATCCCACACGCCATGGAGCAACTAAGCCTAAGTGCCACAGCTACTGAGCCTGCACTCTAGAGCCCGTGAGCCACAACTGCTGAGCCTGTGAGCCACAACTACTGAGCCTGTGTGCTATAACTACTGAGGCCCACGCCCCTAGAGCCCATGCTCCGCAACAAGAGAAGCCACCTCAATGAGAAGCCCATGCACCACAACGAAGAGTAGCCCCCGCTCGCCGCAACTAGAGAAAGCCTGTACACGGCAACGAAGACCCAACGCAGCCCAAAATAAAAATAAATTAAAAAAAAAACCCGCAATCTTTCCAAAGTATACTTAGTGAAGTGTAACGATGTCAATTAAACCAATAATATCACAGATGTCTTAACTCACTTGTTAGTTAATATGGTAAGAAGATTCACACAAAATGTCTGTTCATTAAATTTGTAGTGAATTCTGTGTATCCTATCAATGAGGAAAATAAACAACTTCTAATTCTAAAATAATTTTTCTAAACATTGTTACTTACCCTTTTTTTGTATAAAAATCCTAAGCAGTGGGTTGGCCGTTGAAACAGCTTTGTGATAATTATCATCGTTATTTATAGGTAGTAAATCTCCGTGGATGTCTGCATAGCCTACTAAAACGTCAACATTGGGTATCTTATGAACATGTTGCAGTAATCCATAAAACTCCTCAAACTTTCCAGGTTTTGATCTTTCCAGTGAAAACCGACGAAATTCAGCTCCAAACTATAAATAAACATATTAATTTTAAAAAAGGTAACAGGATCCAATCTTAAAATGCATGACAGAAAAATTCACAGGCACAGTATTTCCCTTAATGAAGAAGACAGTTCCAATAACACGGTCTATTGTCAGCAATCTCATTATCAGGAGATAAAACAACATAAGGAAGGCACAGGAATGTGTCTGCTCACTGCTGCATCTCTGAAGGGCATTCCCTTCAAGAGGTGCAGGCTCAACTTAATCCCTGGGGTACCCAGGTCTCACTGAGGACTGTCCTGCAGAGTGACTCAGCTCAAACAAACCCTGTCTGGAGCCCAGATCCTGACAGCAGTATCTGCTCCTCACTCAGGCCATGGGGTAACAAAGATGTTCCTAAGTCTTTATTTTGACTGGTAGCAAAAAGCATCTAAGTTTCCTTCCCCATAAAAGGAATTACAATTTCACAGGAAGTGGCAAGAATTAACACCAACATATACAAAAAGGACTTTGAGTTTCTTGGCACTAAGGCAGGATACAAATGGAGGTATGTCATATAAGAAACAGGTCTAGAGATAAGAAGTGTCTTCCCTATGTTAATCTTAAAAACACACACACACACAACACATTAAATATATGTCCTACAACTCTCCAATTAAAGCAAAAGTGTTTACGTGCTTGGCACAATGCTAGGCCCTAGAGAATGAAAGGCTCAGGCCTGCACCAGAGCTCAGAAATTAGTGGGGAAAGAGAATAACTATATGAGAGGCATTAAGGGATCACACAAACAGGGAGGACGACACTTCCATCATGCCCAATATTTATCTCCACAATTCTGGTTCTCAGGTCTGGTTCCCTACTCTAGATTCACAACTCTGCCTTCCAAATGCCAAATTATTTAAGTGGTTCTTACTCAACACGAAGGACTGGCTTCATCTAGTCCATAGTAAACAGGATCCATGACTTAACTATGGGACTAGCATGGCATTTCCTCAAATGTGGAAACGTAAGAAAGATTCATCAGCCTTCCTCAAAAAGTGCCCCAGTCACACAAGTTTGGGAAATGCTACATAACTATAATTACACTCTTAGGAATCACTGTGGAGACCAGATATTAAACGCTCAGTTAAGTCCTGTGGTTGATTAAAAAAAAAAAAAAAAAAAAGTTTTTAAACAAATGTTTGCCAAATATGTTTGACCACTGAACTAATTTTTCCTCTAAATATCTATTATTGGCAAGAAACACTAATGTACCCCTAAGACAGCCTTAAGCATCTTGCAGAGAAAGTCCCTATCAGAATAATTTGAGCAGGTTACAAATGTGTCAATTCATTTCCCTAAGGATCCCATGGTCTCTCTGAACTCACTGCTTTTGCTATCTCAAAGAGTTCATCTGCCTTGCTTATACCCACACTACTCACTAGTTTTAAATTAAAATGAAAAATTACTAAAACCACTTCTTACCTCTAACAAATCAAAAGTTTCCAAAACACATTCCTGAAACATAAACACTAACGTCTGTCAAGAACATAAGGTGACTCATACCTAAAGCGCTCAGAAAGTGTAGTCATACCTTCACGTTTCAAAGTAAATAATAACTGGGGAACACCCTTCATATCAGAGTTAGTCTTATGATGTTATAAAAAGTCATAGTTTCTTCTCCATTTTCTTTATTCTGGTATCAAAACATCCTAGTGCTTTCTGATTCATCTCAGGGTTTTATTACTTCCCCTGGTGAATGGGAGTAACATCTAATAATTGAATATTTTAGGGCTGCAATGTTTTTGCTAAAGCTTGTGGATAAAAACTCTTTGCTCAACATTTTTTTCTCTTGCTTAAATGTTATGATAAAAACAATGGAAAATTGTATGGCTTCACAAGTAGATGCGCCCTTTTGCAATGTTAGCAGGAAAAAAAAAGGGAAATTGTTATGCTTCTTGCAGCAAAACAATAGGATTAAGAGAACTTTTTACTACATGAAGAAAAATACTAAAATAGAGATAATATTAAGACCCAATCAACAACTATTATAACTTTTCTTAGCCTGGTCTAGTTTGCCTTGGTCACCCAGAATGTGTATGGACACCTGTCTCCCAGCATCTTTTGGTACACTCTAGAAATGAAAACTTAATTTTAATATTGTTTGCCCATAAATAATAACTAGGAAATGTACAGCTCAAAGACTATTCCAAGTGTTTAATAACCTAAGGTTATTAAAGGACGTCACCTTGATTATTAAGAGCTTTTCCAACTCTGGAGAAACAGGAAGATAAATCAGTTACCAAAAAAAGTCACATGGTAACTGGTATCACAACTTAACTATAGTTATATTTGCATTATCCATTACTTTATTTGCACCATTTTCCCCTTCCATGAGCAAAGATATGACACTGTTGACACTGTTTTCTATGCAGAAGAAAAAGTTGACACTGTTTTCTATGCAGAAGAAAAAGAAATCCTGAAACGTGGATCTGTACATCACCAACTTGTGGTTACAACCTCTTAGCGACCAGCTTTGTAAAAAGCTGTGATATCACCAAAGCAGTGAAAAAGGAAGTATTGCTTCACACATCTGTCCAAGTATTTCTTAAATGGTAAAGATGCCAAATGTTTTATTTAATCCATTAAATATATATTTAAAACATAAGGTGCCACTGACACACTAGAAACAGCACCTCTACTGTGCCTATTTATCAGCAGCTAGAACACTAGTGGGACCACACTTTATGAGATGCAGGTTCTCAGAATGCCTTGATTCTATTTAAGAGACACGGTTCACCAGAAGTCCAGTATGGCAGGTCAAATATATAATGGGCAGTATGGGAAAGATTCACAAACCAGTTGACAGAAAAAAAGGGCAGAAAGCCTGAAATTCCAGTCCCCAAGTGCTCGAGGTTTTCTAGTCTGAGAGATAAATTGCCACTTGACTGTATTTATCAGAACACCTAGAATCCCTACTCATTTTTTCCTATGATAAAAAGATTAAATACTTGCTACCAAGATTAGGACCACAAACTGAATTTTAAGATTATGCAACATCATAAATGTCTTTCTTTTCTTAACCTCAACTCCCACAAACCCAAACTAGATTTATGACAGAAATGCCATGAGAAGGTTCAACCACTGGCCACGGAACTACCACCCCTATACTGCTAGAGGGAAAGCTCTATATATTTTGAGTTATCTTAACCCTTAGTTCAAGCGTGTCACTTCAATTTGCTATGGCAGTTCCACGGAGGACACAGGAGACAGCATATTCATGAAACGGCTATAACTACATTTCTATTCTTATTAAGCAGAAGGGTTTCTTAACTAGTGCCTATTCTGATACACGAGTTAAGTTGAAAATAACATTGTAAAATAATGTGAAAAATGAATGCAGATACTCTTGATGTGATCATCTCAGTTACAGCAGCTTATAGAGCTTTGCTTATCAACTCCAGATAGTAAAAACCATTCCACCACAGGCTCCAGGGAGCCTTCCTACTCTGCTTCACTGAAAAGCACTCCTGGATTTTGTATTCTCCTCCCCCCTACCCCACCCCGCAGTCTTACATTCAATGATGTTTCATTATTCTTAAAGTTGATATGCTTTTACTTTTCTCCTATTCTTTCATGTGTTTTCATCTTCCCAGCTCTTATTTTCAATGTTCTCAGGGCCCAGCCCATGTCCTCTTTTTTCTATTCCATAAAGCCTAAAACTTATTTTGTAAAAGGTTTTAAGGTTTTGTCATAAAAAGCACACCTTGTCGAAGTCATAAGCTTTCTGAGCCCCCGTCTTCTCAGAGGATCAGACTAGGTTATCTAAGTCCCCTTTGGCTCTTCAATTCATGAAATGCTTGCTGAAAATGTTCCCGGAGCCGCCGACCATCTTCAAATTCCATCTCAAAACCCCCGTTGGAAAGCATTCCCTCACTAATCCCTATACACCGTCCTGCTCAGGGAGCCCTGCAATTTAGGAATTCAGTGGATACTGACGTAATTATCAGCAGATTGGCGTACCGTTGGTCAAGAGTGAAAACATTTGATGTGAAAAGGTAGCAGGATGGAATGAAGAGGGCACCCAGACTCAAACTGTGAAGTGCTACTCAAACGAAAGGCGATAGTGTTAATTTTATAGATTAAATGCATACCAAAGTTAGTGCTAGAAAAATCTCTAAGCAGGAAGCAAAGCTAACTTTACAAGGGCTCTTGAGTTCCCTGGGCTCTCTCCTTCACCACTTGATGCACCCTTGAGCCACAGAAAGGGGTAACATTTTGTGACCACGGGTGTTCCAAATACTCTTTACTCAGAAGGCCAAGAGGTAGAATTCCTCCAAACCTTTCGTACCACGCTGCGCTCAAACGCCTCCCATCCTCGGCTATACCTCGGCCCTTACTCCCATCCTTGAACAGGAATGATTTTTAAGGAGATAGATTAAGCGCTCAGCTGGTCTCCCTACCTGGGGCAGGAGCAGACACAACCCCCCACGCTCGTCCTCTTCACAGCAAGCGTATTCTCCACCATCTCCTGCCTCCAAATCCCACCATCGCGCCCACCACGGTCCCAGACAGCGGGCAGCTCCCCAGGCCGTCCCCGGCCAGCCCTTGGCTTCCCCCAGGCCTCCCCCAGGCCCCGGGAGCACCCCCCTCAAGGCTCTGACCGCCAGTCCCCATCTAGCCGGCCGCTCCGCCCAGCCCGGGCCCCGCGCACCTTGCTCTTCACCTCCATGGTGCCCAGGCAGCCGCTGCCCGCTCCGTGCCGGTGGCTGCGGTTCATCCTGAGGCCTGGCCCGCAACAGCCTCCTCCAGCCGGGCCGCCCCTCGGAGCGCGGAGAGCGAGTGCCCGGCCGCTGGGCTCGGGACTCGGCTGCGGCCCAGGCGCCTCCTCACAGGCACCTGCAGAGGGGCGACCGTGGCTCGGGTCTCCGCGCAGAGCTCCGCTCGGCTGGCTCCTCACGCGGTGGGACCGAGGGTGAGACTGGCGGCGCGGCTGGCGGGAACGCGGCTCCCTCCCTCCGGCCTCTGCGACGGCCGCGACGGCGAAAAAGGAGGAGGGGGCGGAGCACAGGGGACAGGCGCCGCAGCCTAGCTCTCAGCCGCTTCCCCCGCGAGCCCGCGCGCGCGCACCCCAGCCGGGCGGGAGCCGCGGCACGTGCGCGCGCTCACCTGCAGCCTCCGTAGACGCCTTGGAGGCTCGCGCTCCGCCCACACCCAATGGGAAGCGCGCACCTGCGCCCCCAGCGCCAACCAATCGGTACACGTCTCGCGCAGCGCGTGGGCGGGCCGCCTCCGCGAAAGTCCCGCCCGCCGCCGTACGATTGGTCCCACGCTGCGAGGGAGGGGCGGGATCACCTGAAGCCGTGGACCTCCTCTCCCGACCTAGCAGGAGAGCTGGAAAGCGCATGCGCGGGCCCTGGAGTTTCCGCCCCGGGAAGGCAGGCCGGAAGCGCGAGCGCACCTGGAGATGAGCTAGGGCGCTGGGCCTTTTGCGCACGCGCAGGCGCGCGCCTGGTTGACCCGGACCCGGCTCGCGCGCCGCGGGGGAATGGGAGGCGAGGCCCGGCTGGTGCGGAGGCGGGGTGGGGCTGCTATGTTTCTGCCACCCCTTATCTTCCTTCCACTTTGGGATGCTGCAGCGTGCAGCTACGCCCCTCCACCACCCATTTGCGTCGTTTAGGGGTCTGGCTGCAACTCTGATTACAAAATTCAAGTTTTCCCGCCTCTGCAACAGTCACTGGGGAAGAATCTCAGGGCTCTACTGGCTTAGTTTTGTTGGTAGAGACTCTTTCTGCAGTCCGTCAAGTCCCATAGGGTCGAGTAGCCGCTGGGAGGGAGGGAAAGTGGGCAGAGGCTCGGGATGGCTCCTCGAAGTTCCGGCTTACCCGAGTACTTCTAGACCGTCCCTCCAGGGCTTTCTTTTTTTCTTTTCTTTTAAATTTATTTTTAACCTCTGAAGTCTTCCTCTCCCTCCAGCCATTTCTGGGCTATTCGTTGTGTCCACCAATGACAGCCTCCAGACTGCCTTTGTCCCCCTCCCCCCAGTGGAATGACCGAGCTCTGTCCCTGATAACAAAAGACTGACTCCTTCTCTCTAAATGCCCCAGAGCTGGGTTTGTTCTCCCAGGGGCCCTTTTCAGCACTGGCCGTGCTGGGGAGGTGAGGAGGAGACCCCCAACGCTCCCCCACACACACCTGCAGGGGGCTCATCATGGCACTGCGGCTCATCAAGGAGCTGTGGAACCCTCCTTTGAGCTGGACCTGGGCCGGCGGGCGGGGTTTCTAACCTGAAATGGCCAAGAAGATCTGGTTAGGGTGCTGCATTCCACCTGAGTCCTCCGAGGCTTCCTCCCCTTATCTCATGCCTCCCATCCCTCCTCACACTTTGCACCCCTCCTTCCCAGCACTTGTGTCAAGTTCCCGTTTCCCTATGTGTTTTGGGAGTAATCTGCTCCTGACCGAGAATGACGGCTCTGAGAAGGCAGGGGTCTGCTTTGCTCACTGTGGAGCAGTAGCACCTACCTGACTCCTAGCAGGTACTCAGATATGTCTCTGCTGGGTGCTGGAGCTGAGGAGGGCGATTTCTCCATACTAACTTTACCTCACCTGGGCTCAAAGGTGAGAAACCCATCTTTCCCCCTGAGGGGTTCAGTCCAGCAAATATTCGTGGGGGAATTTAAAGTTTTTCTGGCCATTTTGGGTGGAAGCCCAGATGGAAAGGATCCCATCCCAAGCTGAGTAATAATAAAACTGCCTTCTCTACCCCCTGTTCAAAAGCACCTACTATGTGACTCAAGCTAAACTGGAAATGAAGTGTGGTGCTGTGATGGGGCAGCATGGCAGTTTGGTCTCAAGACCCTTAATACTCTTAAAAATTATGGAGGGCCTCCAGGTATTGTGTTTATGTGTGATATGTCTTTCAACAGTCATTGTATTAAAATTGAAATTGAGAAATGTTTAAAACACAAGAGTACACAAGCACACATACCAATAGTCATCAGGGTGATGATATCATCAACATGTCCTGTCCCTTCTGGAAAATTCCATTGTATACCTGTCTGACAAGGAAGGTGAGAAGAGCAAGTGACATCTTAGTATTGTGAAAATAGTTTGGGCTTTGAGACTCACCTGAAAAGGTCTCAGGGACTCCCAGGGACCGCTGGGATCTCTGTTCTCAGCTGTCACCTCCCAACCCCCAGCTGCCAGGGCTACCTGCTGGGCCCTAGTTCTGTGGGAGCTATTGCTGGGTGGTGGAGCTCTATTACTGTTATCGGTACTGATTTATCAAGCCCCTTTTTAAAAAGGAAGTTCATGGGTGCCAACACACCTGCGTGGGCCCTGCATTCCTGGAGGTGTCGTCACATCCTCTCTGTCCTCCCCCGGGGTGTGGCATCCCTCTTGGACTTTCCTTTCTGGAAGGGAGGGCCCGAGCTTTCTGGATCTCCTAAGTGGAATGCGCTCTGAGGCCTGCATCACAAGTGCGCCTGGGCTGTGTAAGGAAGGAATGTGGAAAATAGTCTGAATTTGATAAAGGTGGTGTGGAGGAGGGGAGCCCTTTCATTCCGAGACGGCTGTTCCGGGCACACGTTTGTTCGCAGGGCCTGAAATTCAGCCTTTCTCAAGAAGTATGAAGTCCAGAGAAACAGCAGAAACAGAGAAGGGTTTATATTTTTGTTTCTTTGGTTTGAAAACTGAACCCTAATCTCATTTCTCTCCATCCTCCCTCCCCACCCCCAAATCCTCAAGCTAAAGCTGATCAAGTCCTACGTGGGGGATGAAAAGCTAGTCCCAGGCCTGGGAGAATTAATACTCAGTGAGTTAGGGAGATAAGCAAAGTGAGTGGATGACACAGATTCTATAAATTACAGGTTCACAAAATCATTAGCTGGGAATGACTATCACACCCACACACTGTCATATCTCCCCCGCCCCAGCCCATCTGCACCCTCTGAAAGAAGCTAGTGAGGGTTCCACTTCTGCTTTATCCCTCTTCCCAATACTTTCTGTCTTTAGTTCTACAACTTAACACAACTCTTGTGCCTGTTTGAAATTTACCTTGTGAGGTGGAAAGAGCTTGTAATTTTCCACAATTCATTTTATTGATTTACATCTTGCATGACAATGCTTATTTTTTCCTTCCTCCTCTTAGGGGGGAAAAAAAAGAGGTAGCAAGAAATCACGTGAGATTGGTGAGATTTTTTTCAGGAGTCTCTCTTGCCAGCTCTTTTCCTCCTTGATTGCTCAAGTGCCAGTTTTAATGGAGCTGGTTAATAATTCTTTGAGAGAGAGGGGAAGTGTACACTTATGAATCTCAGACTACTCACCGAAGCACTTTAAGCCCTTTGCAGAGTTGGAATTAAGTCACATGATCCGTTTTCTGGTTAATGGCTTATAACACTCACAGCTCGGGAAACAAATGAATTATCTCCTGTAGCTTGTAAGAAACTCAATGCCATTTTACTTAAAAACCCATCTTCATGGGAGGCAGCGTGTGCCAGGCACCGTGTGCATGAGCCCTGCCCTCGAGGAGCTTTGCTTTCTGACCTCTTGCCTCTCTGGGACTCAGTTTCTCCATCTGTAAATGCAGACGGATGAGATCATCTTCACAATCCCTTCCAGCTCTTAACATTCTGTGTATCCCGGGGATAACGGAGATTGATCATTATTTCAATGAGTTCATGCCAGGGATGAACTAGAATGAAACGCGTAACCTTTCCATCAGGGTCAATAGGCAGGCAGCAGTCATCAGCTAAAATATTCCACTTCCTAGGACGTGTTGATGAAGATGATGATAACTAACATTTACGAGGGTCCACCCTGGTGCTGGGAACTGTGCTAAGTGCCTTCCCCATGAATTATCTTATTGGCTTTTAAGGAACATGGAAGAGCTTTATACTTGGAGGCCCTGAGATCTTAACTTTTTAAAGTGATAGCTGTTAATTTGAGCCCTTGCTCTGCCCCTTGCTGGCTGAGTGACTTTGACCCTGTTCGTTTAACTACTCAGAGCCTCAGATTCTCTCCTCAGATGAGAAACTATACATGAAACTGCTTTGCAAACCATCAGGTTCGGTGAGAACATTGGCGGTTATTATTTAGCACATAATATTGCCTACCAAATCCTTTGGTAGAATTTCAAGAAATCCTTTGAAATAAAACAGAAATGTGTAATAAACCATTCTTCTTGTTTTCACACGGGGTGACCTTTTAGTGGCCATCTCTTAGAGAGGCCGAGAGGCAGCCTAGAGGAGTCCTTAAGAACGTGATTCCCAGATGCCCACCTTCACTCCTGCCTCTGGCATTTCCTACCTGTGTGACCTTGGGCAAGTTCTTAAGCTCTCTGAGCCTCGGTTTCCTCGCCTGTAGAATCAGGATAATAGGAGCATTATTTGTCTTCATTCATGTACAAAGCACTTACGATAGGACCCAGCACAGAGTAAGGACTCCTTAAATGTTACCTATTATTGTCATAATTGCTGTCTAATTATTTTTATTACCTACTGCCATAATAGAATTCATTAATGTAATAAGTATTTATTAAGCCTCAACTGTGCATACAATACGGTCCTCGGTATGGAGTTAAAGAATAATTAAAAAAAAAAAGAATGAAGGTTTGATTTCTACCATCTAGAACTTCACAGTTCACATAGACGTTGGCTCAGCAGGCATCCTTGAATGCCTACTAAGGATCAGGCAGAGACAATACTATGAATGTGATCAAGTTCTTGCCTCCGAGAATCCAGAGTCTAGCTGAGAAGTCAGACCCTTGGAGAGATGCCCTCTGGAAGCGATGTGTGGAGTAGGTGAGGGGGGAGGTTTGCTGGAGTTGACCATCCTAGAGCTCACATCTGGCTCCATCATTAACCAGCTGTGGAACTGTGGGCACACGTCTTCATCTCTCTGAAGACCACCTTCCTCAGGAGTGAAATGAACATAGTGAGAATATCTACCTCTTTTGAATTCATAAATATTTATTGAGTGTCTATTTTGTGCCAGATACTATTCTAGATGGTTAAAGATACAGTAGTAGCGAAGACATGACCCAATCCCTGGCCTCCTGGAGCTGACATTCCAGGGGAGGAGAGAGAAAGAATCCACAAGTTAATTAATTACAAAATATAGCGTGTTAGTGATTAGAGCTATGGAGAAAAATAAAGCCGGGAAGGGGGATGGGGGGGCCTAGGGAGCTTGGGGGTAGGAGGAGGTGTAGAAGGAAAAGGAAAATTTCAAATAGGGTGACAAGGGTGGCCTTTCAGGGACACTGGAGATGAAAAAGTGATCCTGTGTTTCTCTGGCTGGTGGGAGCGGGGGCGGGGGAGCTGAGGGTCGGGGAAGCCTTCCAGGCAGAGGCTCAGCCTGGGTGTGATGATTAAAGGAGATAAAGCTCGCTCCGTGCCTGGCACACAGCGAGTACTCAGAAGACACCAGCTGCTATTTTGAGCCATTACTCAGGGCTAAGGCCGGGGCAGGAAAGAGGAGGTGGGAGCGGAGAAGAGAGGATGACTAAGTCAGGCCTGGGGGGAGTCTGGAGTGTTTCACGGGTGAAGTGACTTTGGTTAGAGCCAGGGCAGAAGAATGAGTAGGAGTTTGCTGGAGGCACGGGGTGGTGTGTGGGGGGGATAGGGCGAGGGAGGAGGCATTCCAGGGAGAGGGAGCCTCGCAGCAGAGGTGTGGAAGCCGGCAGAGAAGGCGGTGTGTCCCCTGCGCCCTTGCATGGGGCGCGGGTGTGCACTAGGTGGCGGCCCTCTCTGGCCACGCGGGCTGGAGGAGGAGGTGGGAAGCAATGAGATGGGCCTCAAAGGCCACACTGGGGAGTTTCTGCTTTCTCCAGCTGGTGCTGGGAGACTCCTAAAATCTTTAAAACTGGGCAATGAAAGGAACAGATTTGTGTTTTCGTAAGATCTCCGGAGGACGTAGGCACTGGGGCAGCGAATTTAATGAGTCTTGCAGGGAAGGGTGTCATTAAATGGCAAAACGAGTGGTGTGGCGTGTGGGACTTAGGGAGGGGGCGGGCCGTCCAGCCCTCAGTTATTGATTCATTCAGCACATCTTTCTGGAGGCCCAGCTACGGGCCAGGCACCGGCTGAATGCCGGGGCCGAAATGGGGAGTAAGACCAGCTCTCTGCACGAGGGAGACAGATGAGAAGCAAGTAAACCCAGTTTTGGGGTGGGGGACAAGAACGGGATTGCTTTACCGCCCAGGCAAGTGGCTGCTGCGATGGGTGTGGATGCCAGGCGGGGCCTGCAGAGGGGAGAGCTCCCGCCGGGTCAGGAGCTCACGAAGCCCAGCCCAGCCCTTGGGTCTGTATGACGGTGGGCTTCATAGTGGCAGGTCTCGTGGTTCTTGAAGAGAGGCTGGACATTTTTACGGGGAACGTCCTGATTTTTAACTGCTGGCAACTGATCAAAAAGAGTGCAGTGACTGAGGATAAGTGGAGTGTGTACGTGTGTTTGTGTGTGCGCTCGCGCACGCACGTTCTGCTCAGGATGGGTTGTGGGAAAAGCGCCGAGGAGGTGCTGGTGATGTATTATAAGGTGCTGGCTGGGGCGAGAGGGAAGAGCATGTGCTGGAAGGATCCAGGCAGGGCAAAGCTTGATGTGTTTGAGGAGTTAAACGGAAGCCATGGCTGGAGCTGGAGGAGAGAAGGAGAAGAATGGCTCTAAAGGAGACTGAGGGTGAAAGGGGGGCAGGGTGGGTTGTGCAGGGTCTTCCAGGCCATGATGACTTTGGATTTTCTTTCAGCTTCATTGAAAAGCCATCTCTGAATCACTAGAAGTCATTCTAAGTTCTGTGGCGTCTGAATCTAGAGCTAGGAGGGGGAGGAAAGGCGAAGGAGGAAAATGGCAAGAACAGAGTCTCTGCTTCTCAATCATCCTTGAGTAGAGGATGGTCAAGTTGAAGGAGAGCGAGGCAGGCAGAGCGTTGGGATGAATTCCAAGACCCCGGAGAACCTTGGGAGATGACATTCCAACGGGGAGGCTGCTGCCGTTTTATGGATGTCTGTGAACCAAGATCTTTGGTCTCTTCTGGATTTTATCTTGTAGGTCAGAGGGTCCCAAACATGCCTGAGGATAACATTCTCTTGGGTGATTAAAAATGCAGATTCCAAGGCCCCTTTATGTGATCCCCTTTCTGGAGGCCTGAAGTGGGGCCCAGGGAACCAGTAATTTTAACTATGGGGATTCATCCTCTCCAGTAAGTTTGGGAAATATTGAAGCAGGCACTCAGGTGGCACTGCAGGTTTCTGACCTGGGAGCCGGGAACTGGTATTTTCAGATGGATTTCAGGGAAGAGTTTGCAGGCAGGAAGACCGGTGAAGAGGCCCTTAACATTTGTCAGGACACAGGACTTGAAGGTCTGGACTTGGGTTGTATAAGGGAACTGTGGTAGTTTTCTAGGGCTATTGTAACAAAGAACCACAAACTGGGCGGCTTAAAACAACAGAAATTTGTTCTCTCCCAGTTCTGGAGGCTAGAAGTCCCAAATCAAGGTGTCAGCATGGTGGGCTCCTTCCGGAGGCTCTGAGGGGGAATCTGTTCCAGGCCCCTCTCCTGGCTTCTGGTGGTGGCCAGAGATCACTGGCATTCCTGGGCTGGCAGGCCCGTCACCCCAGTCTCTGCCTCCATCATCACGTGGCATTTTCCTCCTTTTCACCTTTATGTGTTGCCTGAAAGTTGAGGAAGGTGAAGAGAGGGAAAAGACCACAGGATTTGTTGAAAAGCTGCCTACGTGACACATCATAAATTCTCTCGATGCTGGTCCTGGGAATGTAGAAACATTTGTTGGAGACTTTGGGGAATGCAATGTCAGGAGAAGGCACATTGGAGGCCCCTGCAGGTGGATAATGGGGAGAAGAGGACCATGGCAACACTTGACGCGAAATAAGATGGGTGCCAGAGATGGCCACCAATAACGACAGCTAAGACCCCGGAGCGTTGAAATGTGCAGGTGTGTTAAAGTGTGTACACATCTCTTCTCGTCTCATCTCAGGTGACAAGCTCATCCCGGTTTGCCCAGGACTTTCCCAGTTTTAACCCTGAGAGTCCCAGAAACCCCTCAGTCCCTGGCAAACCCTAATTCATCTTCACAAGCATATATGGATTTAGGTACTGTTATCACCTTTATTTTACAGATGAGGAAAGTGAGGAACAGAAAAGTTAAGTAACTTGCCTGGGGTCACATAGATTAGTGGCAGAACTGGTACTCAAATCCAAATTGTTGGATTCCAGAGTCTTCTAGGTTGCCTTTTATAGGGTCAGGTGAATGTCGGTGATGGGTTTTAAAGTCTTTCTTCCTTGATGAAATACATCATTTTGTTTGGAGGCAGAAAGCCTGCCTGTGTCCTTTTCCCCCTTCCCCGAGACAATCCTACAGGTGAAAAGTCGGCTAAGAGTCAGGTTGCAAGACTTGTTGCCCTCTAAGAGCCTTCTAGAAACAGGACAGTCTCCAGGGGGTGTGCCCCATGGCCTCAGGCTCTGATCAGAATTCCTCACGGGATTTTTTTTCAGGGAGAGGGAGAGGGGGTCACTATGGAGAGGAGTTTCCAAAATGAAAATAAACCAGCAAACAACCCAACTTGTTAATGAGATCCAGTGACTTAGCCCTATTAAGTTCAACGTTAAGGAGAAGAGAACGAAATCATTTATAGAAACCTTTTTCTCCCTCAGGAGTTATTTAAGAACTGAACCTTTTTTTTTTAAATTTAAAGGAATTTGCCAAGGTTATGTAAAATTATACCAATGATGAAAGAGGCTACAGAACAACAACAAGGCCAGCCAAAGTTGATGCCCACAATCTTAGACTCTTGGGAGACACAGAGGCAAACAAGAACAAGGAAGCCAAGAGCGTGAGAACGGGGTGATAGGGAGCACAGCTGGGGAGCCTGGTCCCCTGCCCGCCTGCTGGCTGAGCTGAGCCAGGGGACCTCGCCCACTGAGTCTCATCTCTAAAAGGAGATCCGGACTAGCTACTTAGAGTGTTGTGCTGAGAACGCCACCAGATTACAAATATGTCATTTAGCGCTGTTTCTGGTACATGGCAGGTGTTGAATCAATAGTACTTGTTACTGCTCAGGACTCTTTTGGGTTCGCACTTTGGTCTGTGATTAGAAAAAGCCCCCAAGCTAGTGTTTGAGGGCTCACGCTGTGTCAGGCCTGAGCTAGGTGTGCTACACACATTCTGATATTTAATCCTCACCTTAACTTAGGTAATATTATTATTCCGCTTGTAGATGCGGAGACTGAGGTGGAGGGGGGAGGAGAAATGGTTTGCTTGAAAGATTTACGCAGAGAGGGAGGGATTAGGACCCAGGTCTATTTTTTTTTTTAACACCCACAGGTCTATTCTGACTCTGTTTTCTACTATACAAGTTTACAGGGAAAAATACCCCCCCCCCCCCCAGAAAAGAAAAGCAGATGCCGTTTTCCTAGTTCCAGGTCTCCTTAAGTATAAAGAAGATCTGTTTGTTTCAGGAACGTGCCAGTGGGGAATTTTTAAAGGGAGCAAGGTGTGCCCGGCAGCCTTCCTGATTGGGGAGTTTTTGCTTATGTTTAGAGGCAAAATTTTCAGGCTCTAGGTGTTTCCCACACAGTTGAAGAGCTTAAGGCAGACTTGACCCTGCACCCCAGGGCTGAACCCTGCTTACTCCCCAGTTCATCACCCCGAGGTGAATGTGCCCTAAAGCCTCCACTTAGATCCTTAAAATAGGATCCTGTGCACACAGTCTGTGTTTCCTGTTACTCCTTCAGGATGGTTAGGAGATGGTTATCTCCGTTACTAACCTCATCTGACTTCTGTTGTCATGATCAGTGAATGTAACTTTTTATTTGTATGTGGGCCTTGCTGGTGGGTCAGTCCCATGACCTGCGGGGAAAAGGTCTCCCAGCTCCATCTTTAAAATCAGGAGCGTGAATGCATAGTGATGCTCAGCTCGAGACTGGCCAGGAAGTCCTAAGCTCTCACCCTTTGCATGGCCCTAAATGAGACACCCCCATCCCAGCCGTTTTACTTCCTGTGGCTTCCTCTTGGTCACTCCTACCGTCCATCATTCGGTGATTTGCTCATTCATACAGCAAACTTGGAGTGCCTGCTACCGTTTAGACATCTGTCTTCTCTCCAGGGACCCAGTGCTTTTCAAACAGGAGTACTGAAGGACCCGTTTTTCAAAACTTTCCCAATTGTCACGGATGGACACTTCTGTAAAAATAGAATAAAAATGAACGATCAGGGACTTCCCTGGTGGCTCAGTGGTTACGTATCCGCCTGCCAATGTAGGGGACACGGGTTCGAGCCCTGGTCCGGGAAGATCCCACATGACGCCGAGCAACTAAGCCCGTGCACCACAACTACTGAAGCCCACGCGCCTAGAGCCCGTGCTCCGCAGCAAGAGAAGCCACTGCAATGAGAAGCCCGTGCACTGCAACGAAGAGTAGCCCCCGCTCGCTGCAACTAGGGAAAGCCCGCGCGTAGCAACGAAGACCCAATGCAGCCAAAAATAAATAAAATTTTAAAAAATATATATTTAAAATAAATAAATAAAAGTCAAGCATTTTGTGATAGCCCTTATATGTGGAATCTAAAAAGTACAACAAACTAGTGATTATCTTATAAAAGAAGCAGACTTACAGATATAGGGAACAAAGTAGTGGTCACCAGTGGGGAGGGGAGGGAGGGGCAATGTAGGAGATGGGGAGTGGGAGGTACAAACTGTCAGGTATAAGATAGGCTCAAGGATGTATTGTACAACATGGGGAATAGAGCCAATATTTTGTAATAACTGTAAATGGAAAGTAACCTTTAAAAATTGTATAAAAATAAATTTTTTTTTAAGTCAAGCATTTTTTTTTTTTTTTTTTGCGGTACGCAGGCCTCTCACTGTTGTGGCCTCTCCCATTTTGGAGCACAGGCTCCGGACACGCAGGCTCAGTGGCCATGGCTCACGAGCCTAGCTGTTCCGCGGCATGTGGGATCCTCCCGGACCGGGGCACGAACCCGTGACCCCTGCATCAGCAGGCAGACTCTCAACCACTGCGCCACCAGGGAAGCCCTAAAGTCAAGCATTTTTCAGGGGGAAAATGTCTCCCTTTTACCCTGCCTTCTAGGTCTTTTATTATACACACACAAATACAGCAATGGGCTCAGACCATACCATAAATTTAAAAAATATATATGTTTACAAATCTTGCTTTCTTCACTCAACAGCATATCATGGTGATACTTCCACTTACATACCATCCCCATTCCTTTTTCCTGGCTGTATTTAGGCTGCGTATAGGTAAGCCATGACTTATTTAGGCAGACTTGTGATGGTGGACGTTTAGGTCATGATTACTCAGAGTGTTGCAGTGAACATCCTGTGTGTATGTCCTGTGCACTGATGTGTGTATTTCTCTAGGATAGATTCCAGCAAATCCATCAGTGGGTGTGCACATGTGAAATGCTGTAGGTACTGCCACGATTGTCCTCCTGAAAGGTAGGACCCGTCATCATCAGATTTCAGAGTTGGAAAATGTGCTGTTGAAGTTGCCCCTCCTTTTGCCAATCAAAAGGCTGAAAGGGGGAGGAGTTTGATCTAGGCCACATGTGACGTAAGACAGAGCCAAGAACACAGCCTCCTGACTCTCTTTCCAGTGAGGTTCCAGGTTTTTATCAACTTCTAACAGCCCAATGGCCATTTACCTCGACTGGGGGCATGTCCTGCACAGAACTAGGAATAAAAGCTTTGAATAATTATGTTTATGTCAAATTTGAACCTCGGTCCTTAAGATTGTGTCTTAAGTCCCTTAAGAAACGGACTGTGGGGACTTCCCCGGCAGTCCAGTGGTTAAGACTGTGCTTCCAGTGCAGGGGATGTGGGGTCGATCCTTGGTTGGGGAATTAAGATCCGGCCCGCATGCCGCTCAGTGAAGCCAAAGAATAAATTAAGAAAAAAAGAAAGAAAGAAAGGGGCTGTGACTTGGGATGCCTTTGCAGCCCCTCTAGGAGGAACATCTGATTCCCATTTGACCAAAGCACCCTTGTCATACACGGGGACAGAACTTGGCCTCCAAGCTTAGCTCTGCTCTGACTTTGTGATTTGGGGCATGGTACCTAGGCCTCTCTGTGCCTCAGTTTCCCCATCTGGGAAGGAGTAAACCCTCTCACAGAGTAATCCGGATGACGAAATCAGAATAATGCATGGAAAAGGCTTGGGAGGCTCCCAGGAAATGTTTTCCTTCTCCTCTCCTCGTATCCTTCTCTTGTGGAGTTTAAAAGGATCAGGATTTGCGGCTGAGGCATCCAACAGAGGGCGCTCACTGTCTGAGCTGGAAGTGGGATTCTTCTCCGCACAGAGACGAGCATTAGTAAGACGCTCCAGTGGTGCTAATTTATTCCCGGAGTTTAGGTTTAATTAAGGTCAGAGTCATTTTTCTTTATCATTGCTGAGTTGTTCTGAAGAGGTTATTTAAGGACAAGAAGTGGTCACATCCCCAAATTCCACGGACACTCCCTTTAATCTAATCCCTCTCTGAACTCCCTGTTTCCTAAATATCATCATCTGTCTTCACTTCTCTGTCTTCCGTGTAACCCGTCTCTGTTAACGGCATCACTATCTCTTGGGCCATCTAGGACCATAAGTTTATTTTGGACTCTCTCCCTCATTCCCTGTATCCCTGATTGAAAATATCTAACACACTCGTCCTTCTCTGTTGCCATGCAGAAGCGCCCGGGGGACAGACCTTCACGACCTCCTGCCAGCACCAGACTCCACATCCAGACAGGTCTGGGAAGCCTCAATCTGAGTGCTGCAGCCAGAGCTGTCTGACCCACCTCTCTGGAGCCCAGGGGACTGGGTGACCCCCATCCCCTCTGTTAGCATAACATTCAGGGCTGAGCAGGGCCCGGTGGCCCCAACCCTCGCCTTTGGCTGCCATTTATGGAGAGCTGACTGTAAAGCTAAGGCGTTTATAGGCCTGGTGTCATTTAATTCTCAGGAGATAGGAAATATTATTATCCCCTGTTTATGGACAAGGAAACTGAGAGCCAGCCGAGTGTAGAGACTTGCTAAAGGTCACAAAGCCAGGAAGTGGTGATGCTGGGATTTCAAGCCCTATGTGTCTTAACTACGTTTCCCAACAGTGGTCCTAATACTGCCCAGGGGTGTGTTAAGAGGGTCCCTTGGGAATTCCCTGGCAGTCCAGTGGTTAAGACTCTGTGCTCTCACTGCAAAGGGCCTGGGTTCAATCCCTGGCCAGGGGATTAAGATTTCACAAGCCACGTGGCAAGACCAAAAAAATAAAGAATAAAGTAAAATGGTACCTTGAAATGTCAAAATTGGCAATGGTTCCTGGCTAATTTCTACTTTAAAAAGATGACTGGAGTCATTATTTTTAAATTTCCCTTAAAACACCTGGCAGAATAAGACTTTTGCTTGCCCAGCGAGTCCAGGAAAAAATGAGCCTGAGTGTGACTCGGCCGCTTGCTTATTTTTTAAAATTAGATTAAATTATTTTTATACAGCAGGTTCTTATTAGTGATCTATTTTATACATATCAGTGTATACATGTCAATCCCAATTTCCCAGTTCATCCCACCACCACCCCTTTCCCCCTTGTCGGCCACTTGCTTGGTTTCAGTGACACTTCTTTTTTTTTGAAGTTGTTGGGGGTAATTATTAATTAATATTTATATAAATTATCTTTATATAATTTATATTTATATAAATTATAAATTATCTTTATATAATTAATTATTAATTAATTAATTAATTTTTGCTGTGTTGGGTCTTCGTTTCTGTGCGAGGGCTTTCTCTAGTTGTGGCAAGTGGGGGCCACTCTTCATCGCGGTGCGCGGGCCTCTCAGTATCGCGGCCTCTCTTGTTGTGGAGCACAGGCTCCAGACGCGCAGGCTCAGTAGTTGTGGCTCACGGGCCTAGCTGCTCCGCGGCATGTGGGATCCTCCCAGACCAGGGCTCGAACCCGTGTCCCCTGCATTAGCAGGCAGATTCTCAACCACTGTGCCACCAGGGAAGCCCTCAGTGACACTTCTTGAGGACCGTGCAGTCACATGGTATTAAATTGCTTTAATTCTTAGACTATATTGCCTCATTTATACCCTGGCAGAACCCTGCTGTTGTAATCTGATAAATTAATGAAAAACCATGTTACTGAAAAACCAACATTAAAAAGAAAAATTTAGCAATGATTCTATTCACATCTGTACTTTCTTAGTTAGTGGAGCAGTGCTTACAAATTAAAACCTGAAAAATCTCTCCTCACCTCTTAGAAACAAACATAAAAATTTTAAAAAAGAAAAAATCTTTTAAAAACACAAAATGCAAGGATTTCAAGAGAAGTAAAGTTCAACAACAGGTGGCTGTTAGGACCATGGTCCTTTGACTAGAAAATAAACTTCATGAAGTCAGGGACCATGTCTTTTACTGCTGGGTGACCAGTTCCTGCCACATAGGAGACCATCCGGAAATGTTTGTTGAGTGAACGAATGTCGATGATATGGTTACACCCAGGATAAAATGTGAATTTCTGGACTTGGTCCCTTTAGAAAGAACTGAACAATGACCGAGATTTTCTGCTCTTTATAGTTTGTGGTACTCTCATCATTGTCTCATTTGATCCTTGGAATCACCTGTGCAGTAGTGTTTTCAGAAGTGGCTGGGAGAGGTGAAATACTGGGTTCAAGGTCCCACAGTAAGGGAGAGGGGCCAGGTCTTTTGAGTCTAAATCCAGTTCTCTTCCCACTATCCTCCACCCTCAGTAGGTCGAAGGAGATTAGAGATCGGTGACTAAATTAAGCAAGGTTTAGATTCCTCCTCTGTGGAGTGGAAGCTTTGATTGGCAACCATGTCTACTCTGTCCTTGGACCTCTCTCTTCTCTGACTCCTTCCCCCGGTGACATTACCTAATGGCATGTCTTTAAATACCACCTATGTGCTGAGGGCCTTCACATGGATATCTCCTGCCCCAAACTCTCTCCTGAACTCCTTCTATGTGTACTTAGTTTCCTCCTTGGCTCCTCCATTATTCATGTCTACTAGGTATCTCAAACTAACATGGTCCAAACTGTAATCTTGATCTCTCCACTACTCTTCTCATCAAGAATCTTCTTCCATCTCAGCAGATGGCAGCCCCATTCTTGAACTTGTGTCTTCCAGATGACTTCCACTGGCATTATCCTTGACTCCTCTGCTTCTCTCACACCCCACATCCAGTCCTACTAACTTGATCATCAAAATATATCCAGTATCCAACTGCTTTTCACCACCTCCACACCGTCTACCCTAGACCAAGTCACTGTCATCTCTCGCTTGGACTACTGCAGTAGCCTCCAATCTGGTTTCTCTGCTTCTGCCCCTGCTTCTCTACAGTCTATTTTCTATACTAAGCCAGAAGGATCCCGGAAGTCCTAGGATCACTCCTGCCCCTCAAACAGGCTCCCTCTGGTTGTCCCAGATTGCATACATACTCAGGTGGAAAGCAAGCTTGTGGCTACACTGTCCCAATTCATATTCCTCCCTTTTAGAAGTCTCATCAATCTCCAACTAGGTTTGCTGGCACCGGGTCTTAAATTCTGATAATTGTATCTTATATCCCTGTCACCTCCCTCCTGCCCCACCTCTTTCCCTTTAAAAGTATTTCAAGACTTTCTCTATGGCTGTTAAAACCATAAGGTAAAGATTCAAGTATATACTAAAAAATGCATTACGTAAAAGAACTGATTATATCTCAACAACTGGAATCCAAACAGAATGAAACAAAAATTCAGCAAATATGTATTTGTTTTTGTTACTTATTGCTCAGAGCAAAGCCAGGGAGTTTAAGTGGCAGAAAGAACACACGTCTCCTATTTAATATTAGGCAGCTGTCATCACCCCCTTGATACAGCGTTCACAGGTTAGGGTTTTTCTGGCACTGAAATATACATACCCTACCTCCCTACATAGAGGTGTCAGGAGTCTTCAGTCATCTCCTATGCTACGGTGGATTACATTTTCCAAACAATGAGCACAATTTCTCCCTTAAGGAAACTTGTTATCGAAAGATTCGAGGGATTGGAATGTGTAATACAAAACAGACATGCAGAGAAGAATGAGTTTTATGGCGCAGGAAGAGAAGAACTGACTTTATTGGCTATAAAATAAAGTCCACATGCTACAAGTTGGCCTGAACCCACCTTGTGCATCATTTTTTTCAAATCGACCTGAGGTTACAAACCAGCCAGCCCTTTCATAGCTGGGGGACTTTAGGGATAAGCTCCTTAGACCTCTCTTAGATAAGCCCCTTAGAACCTGTCTCCTATGAAGAGGGGCTAATGTCTCCCAGGGAAATTGTGAGAAACGGGAGGACACACTGGCCAGTGCCAGTGTGTTCTGGTTGGATGCAGGAGAGTCGTGTCCTGTTAGGCAGAATTATCACCTAGTTACTGTCTCCATTAGGAGATGAAGTATGGTTCGAGGAGATGCCTGTGGGCGTCAGGTTGACAAGGAGTGGACGCCTGAGGAGAAGCTGGATGTATCAGCTTCATGGACTAAGGGATGTCCAGAGAGCTGGTGAAACATTCGTTCTGGGGGTGACTCTGAGGGTGTTTCTGGAAGAGATTAGCATATGAATCAGTCATCTGAGTAAAGGTAAAGAAGATTGCCCTCACCAATGCTAATGGCATCATCCAGTCTGTTTAGGCCTGAATACAACAATCAGGCAAAAGAAGGGCAAATTTGTCCTCCTTGTTTGAGCAGGGACACCCGTGTTCTCTTGCCCTTGGCCACTGGTGCTCCTGGTTTTCTGGCCTTCAGACTCGGACTGAGAGACACACCATCAGTTCCCCTGTCCTCAGGCATTTGGACTCAGGCTGAATTACATCACCAGCTTTCCTGGTTCTCCATTACAGAGGACAGATAGAGGGACTTGCTGGTCTCCATAATTTCATAAACCAATTGCTATAATAAATCTCCTCGTGTGTGTGGGTGTGTGTGTATATATATATATATATATACATATATATATAAAATTTATTACTATCCTGTTGGTTCTGTTTCTCTGGAGAACCGTGACTAATGCATTACCATAATTTTTGTTTCCCTTCTGACCGGGATACACAGAACCTCATCAAACCTGGGTACTGCTGGCCTCCATACCTTTGCTTATGTGATCCCTTCTTCCCAGCAGGCTTTTAGAATCTTTGCCTGCCCTAAACCAACTGCAAAGTTTCTCACAAAGGCCGCCTCTTCCAAAACGTCTTCCCAGATGCCACCAGTCAGAAGCAATTTGTTCCGGCTCATCTCCTCAAGCATGATTGTACCTCTGTGACGGCTGTTCTATAAGACAGCTGTCAACGTGGTGGTCTTGCAGCATCCCTGAGGGGTGGGGGAAGCCTCCTCAACTTGCTCAGGTCCGAAGCCAGGTGTGGCTCCAGATACCTGGCTCTGCATCACCTTCAAAGCCGTCGATCTTTGCCCATCTCCAGCCCACTGTTCACAGAGATCTTTCCCAAATGCAAACCTACATTATCATGGTGAAGCCTAAAACCTTCAGTGGCTCTCGTCAGTCTGAGGTTGAAGACCCGGGGTCATGATGCCTTGAATGGGGTGACCCTGTCTATCTCTGCAACTTCATCTTTTTGTTTTGTTTGAGATATAATTCAAATGCCATAAAATTCACTCCTTTAAAGTGTACAGTTCAGTTTTTTTTTAAACTAAATTAACAGAGTGGTACAATTATCACCACTGTTTAATTCCAGAATATTTTCATCACCCTCCAAGGAAACCCCCAGACGTATTAGCAGTCACTTTCCGTTACCTCCTCAGCCCCAGCCTCTGGCAACCACGAATCTTCTTTCTGTCTCTATGCATTTGCCTATTCTGGACGTTTCAAAAAAATGAAATCATACAATATGTGGCTTTCTGGGTCTGGCGTCTTTCCCTTAGCATAAGGTTTTCAAGGTTCATCGACATCATAGCATGTATCAGTATTTCATTCCTTTCTATGGCTGAATACTATTCCACCATACGAATGTACCACTTCTTTGTTTATGCGTTTGCCAGTTGATGGGCATTTTGGCTGTTTCTCGTTTTTGGCTAATATGAATAATGCTGCCGTGAACATCTGTGTTCAAGTTTTTGTCTGAACAATAGATTTCCATTTCTTCTGGGTATACGCCTAGGAGTGGAAGTGCTCGTTCAGATGACATTCCATGTTTCACTTTTGAGGAACCACCAGACCGTCCCATCTCACATTCCTCCAGCAGCATCTGGGGGTTCTGGTTTCCCCCCATCGTCCTCTAGCCTCATCTGGTACCACACTGCTCCTGGGTCTCTGGGCTCTAACCCCATACTTCCTGTTAGTTCTTACACCAGCCTGACTCCCTGTCCCACTGCAAGAGGAGAGTCTTAAAGGTGCCTGTGGTTCTAACCTCATCAGACCCAGTGGCTCCTTGTCTACCCGGAAATGAAATTCACAAATAGTATAACTTACCTACTCACATACTGAAAACATGTACGTGTACTTCTCAAACTCTAAAACAAAGGAGAATAAGTGGAAAGTAATCTATAAGAAAATCATATGTATTTTAATGCTGGAAGTCCTGATGAAGTAGCCAGGGGCTTGAACCGAACAGGTAGAACCTCTGTGAAGGTGACACCTGCACACTCAGGTGGGTCTAGGTGTGAGGTGTTGGCCACTCGTGCACCACGAGCATGTCGACTGGAGTTGCTGCCAGCCCTGATGCTCCGGAAGAGTGACCAATATGAACCCCCAAGCAAAGTCCAGTTCAGCCTTCTCTCAATGTCCATGGTCCTTGCATTCCAGGAAAATTCAGTACATATTACAACCATGCCAAAACTATTCTGTGTTTAAATATAAAATAGAGTTGGGGTCTAGGTTAACCTAACTGCTCCTGGTAAGAACCACTGCCATGGGCTTCCCTGGTGGCGCAGTGGTTAAGAATCCGCCTGCCAATGCGGGGGACATGGGTTCGAGCCCTGCTCCGGGAAGATCCCATATGCCACAGAGCAACTAAGCCTGTGCGCCACAACTACTGAGCCTGAGCTCCAGAACCCGCTAGCCACAACTACTGAGCCCACGAGCCACAACTACTGAAGCCCATGCACCTAGAGCCTGTGCTCCACAACGAGAGAAGCCACCGCAATGAGAAGCCCTCGCACCGCAACGAAGAGTAGCCCCCGCTCGCCGCAGCTAGAGAAAGCCTGCGCTAAGACCCAACGCAGCCAAAAATAAATAAATTAAATAATTAACAACAAAAAAAGAACCACTGCCATATGCTCTTCCCTCGGCCTGGAACATTCTTCCCCTCCTTTTTGGCCAGGCGCTTCACCTATTCTTTCAAGTCTCAATTTGAAAGGTGCTTTCTGGGAATTCCCTGGTGGTCCAGTGGTTAGGACTCCATGCTCTCACTGCCGAGGGTCCGGGTTCAATCCCTGGTCTGGGAACTAAAATCCCACAGCCATGCAGTGTGGCCAAAACAACAAAAAAAGAAGAAGGTGCTTCCTCAAGTAAATCTTTCTGGCCTCTTCTTACCAAACTAGTTCAGTATTTAATACCGTTTGCAGTCACACGTTTATGTCGTTTCCTTTTATTAACCTCCACCTCCCGGCTCAACTCCCGACCCCATGAGGTCTGGATTTGTGACTTTCCTATCATCGTATTCCCAGCCCTTAACGTAATGCCTGGTCTGCAAATATTTGCTGCACGAATACAATAGTGCTCTTGTCTATCTCCTTTGTTGTCCTGGGAGTTCTTAGAAGACATTAGTGTGCCAGATTTATCTGTGTCCCTAGTGCTAAAGATAGTTCTTTCTTTTATGTGGAAAACAGTGGTCAAATATTTAATGAGCAAATAAAAGCAAAAGCACAGTTGGGCTCCCAACGTCCTAATGAATGAGCTAGGGACAGGGTAAGAGGCGTTTCGGTAAATCCTCCAGAAACTGCTGTCATCCTGGGTCGTGCTGGAATCCTTTTTATAGCTGTGGTTTCGATAGAGGACCTTTGTTTTAACTGTGTTAACAATGATTTGAGCTCTAGCCGCTGTGTAACAAACCACCCCAAACCTTACTGGCTTCCTGTAACAGAGAGCTGGTTGTGTTTTTTTGATTCTGTGGGTTGGCAATCTGCTGGCCTCTCTTGGGCTCACTCATGTGACCACAGTCATCTGACAACTCGACAGGGACTGGAGGGTCCACGTGGCCGCACTCACGTACCCAGCAGTGGTCTGGCTGTCAGCTTGGGTGCCATGGTTCCCATCAACGTGGACTTCCGTCTTCTAGGAGGCTAACCCGTTCCTCTTCACCACTGTGGTCCTGAGGTCCCAAGAAAGTGAAAGCAAAGACAGCAGGGGTAAGGTGAAGACTGCTTCCAAGGCTGGAGGGCCATCACGTCCTCCTTGATCTGCTGGTCAATGCAATCACACATTCTCGTGGCTACAGCAGCACCAGCTCCTTGCAGGGGGCAGCGGATCCAGGCAGCACGTTCACTGGGATGCTTCTTATAATAATCCGCCATGGTAATCTCTCTAGAGGATACTCTTCTACTTCCTCGTTCTGGAATCCAAAGGGCAGCTCTGGGTCTTTCTTGTGGATGGAGGGTCCTCTGGGACCCTGAGTCTCCCCTTCAAACGTGGCATCTTCTTGTCTGGGCCTGGAGATAGAGTTGGAGAAGGTGGAGGAGATTAGGTTGAATGTGTTCTCTTCCAGATCCTGTTGGGTTTCATCTGGAGAGCAGGATCTCAATTTTGCTTTGGTGAAGTCACGATCTCATTTTATTTCCCCGCCATTTGCCTTGCTTCTCTTCCAACTCAACTGCAATAAAGAGTCGAGTTAATGGAGCATTCTGGCTAGTTCAGCAGATTTTACTACAAAAGGACCTCAGGGTTGAGAGAGTTGATTCTAGAGCAAGACTCTTTGAGTTAGAATCCTGGCTCTATCAATTACCTGCGTGGGACCTTGGGAGAGCGGCTTCACCTTCCTGTGCCTCGGTTTCCTCCGCTTAACGTGGGGATCATGAGGCCGAGGGCAGTGGTTGTGAGGATGGAGTGAGGTAGTCAGCGTAAATCACTTAGCGCAGGCACAGGACAGTCACCACCCCAGACACCACCCCAGACAACACCCCAGGGAAGAGCCAGGTCAGGGCATTTGCACACAGGTCAGGCAGATGGTCTATGGCTTCTGCCATAGGTGTTTCTCTTGCAGGGGCGGGTAGAGATGGGGGTGGGAAAGGAGAAGGTGGCTTCACTAAAAAGCGGTTTGCAGTCTTTCGTAGTATATCTGTGAGACAGGAAAGCCTCCATTTGTGGTGACTTTTGCTCATAACTGCCTCTCATTGCAGCCCTATTACGAGGTATTTGTGCTTTCAGTATAAATTATAAATCTAAACACATGCAGGGTTTGTTTTCCCCCCAAAGCAGATTCCAACCAGCATGAAACTAGCCAATCCAAATAAATTGTGTGTCCATTGTTTCCAGCAACATGTAAACTGTTGGGTTGTAAAGAATTGCTTTGAAGAAGGCGCCCCATTAGTGCTTCAAGCATCAGGGTTCAATTTAGGCTGTGCATTTTTTGAAGAGTTTACTAGAAATTTGTGGCAAAGAAAGACACGCATTGGGGTGGGTGGAGGGGAAAGGGTTTTTATCAAATTATACAAGATGCATTAAGAGGATGTTGTCATAAAAGCACAAAATAAAGCCGCAACCCTGAACTCCAGGAGAAATGCAGAATTCCTCGGCTGGGGAAATCATTCTGGGAATGCAAAGATCGCTTCCAATGTTATGTTTGTAAGGAAATGACAGTCACCAAGTGGAGAATGTCAGGTCCTCTGAGAAACCCTGTCGGCACTCACGTGCAGAACGCTATTTACTTAACTGGAGTTGGTTCGGAAAATATTTGACTCCGGAGGGTCCCTAAGGGAGCATGGAGGGCGTCTGGGATTTTCCTTCAGGTCAAGACTTGGCCTTTGCTAATCCCCCCAACTGATAAGGCTCCCAGATTTCAGGGCGGATTCATTCCTCCGTTGAACCAAGGTTTATGGCCCAGCCTGAGGCCAGAGGGGGGACCTGTCATTCCAAATGCTTCCCCAGCTCAACAGAGCCAGCCTCTCTCTGTTGAATCCGTTGTTTGTCACTGTGGAGCAGAGGTGTTTTTTGTCACTGTGGAGCAGAGGTGCAAAGAACGGGACCCTGAGTCAAGACGGCAGTGGAGGAGAAGATTGCCAATGACGGGTCAGGATATTTATCTCCAGGAAGAATACAGCAATTGGATGTTCTCTTCGGTGCTGAAGGGTTGATAAAGGAGGGGGAGTTTTGATCCTACTACCTGTAGGAAAATGACGGATTTTACCAACTGGGATGAACTTCCTCCCAACAAGCTCACCCCCATGCCTTCCTGAATGGGAGACCCCTTCGCCATCCAGACTTTGTTCCTTGTATCTGCAGGAGGCTGGGGGTTTGAAAAAAAGCTCAGCTGGGAGTAAGGCCACTGGGTTCCAGTCGGGTTTTTCCATGAAAATTAGACAATGACTTAATCCAGCCATCATTTATCAAGCACCGGCTCTGCTCTGGGCACTGAGTCTGCAATAGTGCACACGGCAGTCGTGGTCTTTCCTCCCAGGTGGAGAAGGATGAGGAAACGGCAATCCTGTGGGATGATGGTGCCGATGATGATGGCAACCACATCTGTTTAATAGGAGCCAAGCGTGTGCCAGGCAGGGTCTTCGCGCTTTACATATAATGTCTCAGTGCTTCTCAACTTTAACGTGCATATGAATCATTTTGGGATCCTGTGAATCTGGTTCAGAAGGTCGGGGGTGAGGCCTGGGACTCTGTACTAACTAGCTCCCAGGTGACGCCCCATCTGCTGGCCCATAGACTGAGCAACAAGCTATTGTTTCATCTCATCCTCACAACAACCCAGTGAAGCTCTATAGTTACTCCCATTTTATAGATGATGAGGAGATGGAGAGGTCAAGTGACTTGCCCAAGGTCATTCAGTCGGGAAGAAGAGGAGCCAGGATTGGGCGCCGGGGCCTGTGTGCTTACACAGTTTTGCCACGATGAGACAGCGAGGCTGCCTGGGAGAGGGTCTCCACACCAGAGGGGGGGGTTCGGAGAAAGCTTTGGAGAATGTGGCTCCTTAGTGGGCTCCAACAGGGTAAGGATTAAGGTCTTAAACAGGTAAAAGCCAGGAGGGCGTGGGAGATGGCCAAGGGGAGAGAGTTCTGCTGGGGGAACCACGGGAGAGAGCCAGGCACCTTAGAAGGACGAGGGGGCAAAGCAGGAGAGGGGTAGAGTCCCAGGCTCTGCAGGGCCCCCAAGGCTGCGGCTGGTGACACACTTCCCTGAGGCATCGTCTTCATTCTCGAAGGTAAAGCCGGGGGGGGGGGGGGGGGGGCCTTCCCTCACTGCCCCGCCCACCTGGCCCTTACTACCTGGGCTGAAATTAGCACTTGGCATTGTAGGTTTCTGTTTACATGCCTGTCTCCCACTGGAACATTTCCTCCTTCTTCATCTCTGTCCCTGAAATCCCCAGCCTGGCACGTGGGATGACAACACCTGCCCTGCCGACGTCACAGGATGCTGTGAGGGGTAGAGGTGGGGAAATGGTTTGAAAGTGTTACGAATGCTGTGCTGTTGGAAGTTGTGTGCCTGTGAGGGTGGCAGAGAAGATTCTGCGGGTGACAGGGAGTGAGTGTGGCCACGCAGGGACTTGAGAGGGTCCTTTGAAGTCGCCACAGACCTCCCCGCCAGGCCACATCTTAGCCTAGTTTCCCCCAAAGGCCAGCAACTCAGCACCACCTTGACAATTTGGCTACACTCATTTGCCACCTGGGCTCTTATGTACTGAACTTTTTCTTTACATTGATTTACTTTCTCTCCCAACTGTTTGTTTCAACAAATTTCAAACCTGCAGCAAAGTTGGAAGAATAGCTTCAAGAACCCCCAGGACAGGACTTCCCTGGTGGCGCAGTGGTTAAGAATCCGCCTGCTAATGCAGGGGACACGGGTTCAATCCCTGGTCCGGGAAGATCCCACATGCCTCTGAGCAACTAAGCCTGTGCGCCACAACTACTAAGCCTGTGCGCCACAACTACTGAACCTGTGCGCCACAACTACTGAGCCTGTGTGCCACAAGGAAGAGTAGCCCCCCTTCGCCACAACTAGAGAAAGCCTGCGAGCAGCAACAAAGACCCAATGCAGCCCAAAAACAAATAAAATAAAAAAAAAAGAACCCCGTATCCCCCTCACTCAGACCCTCCAATTGTCAATATTTTGCCACATTTGCTGTCTCTCTGTTTCTCTCTGTACATACAGTTTAAAAAAAAGCAACATGCAACCACAAATAACAAGTGTTGGTGAGGGTATGGAGGAAAGGAGACCCTCGTGCACTGCTGGTGGGAAGGTAAATTGGTGCAGCCACCATGGAGAACAGCATGGAGGTTCTTAAAAACTGAAAATAGAGTTACCATATGATCCAGCAGTCTCACTGCTGGGTATGTATCAGAAGAAAACGAAAACACTAGTTCAAAAAGATACATGCACACCTATGTTTATAGCAGTATTATTTACAATAGCCAAGATATGGAAGCAACCTAACTTTCCAGCAACAGATGAATGGATAAAGAAGATGTGGTATATATATATATACATATATATATATATATATATATACACATATATATATATACACACACACACACACTTATAAACACACACATATGCACACATACATATAAACACACACAATGGAATGAAAAGAATGAAATTCTGCCATTGGCAACAACATGGATGGACCTAGAGACTATTATGCTTAGTGAAATAAGTCAGGCAAAGAAAGGCAAATACTCTATGTTATCACTTATATGTGGAATCTAAAAATTGAAACAAACGAATGTATATAGTAAAATAGAAACAGACTCACAGATACAGAAAACAAACTAGTGGTTAACAGTGGCGAGAGGGAAGGGAGGAAGGGCAAGATAGGGTAGGGGATTAAGAAATATAAATTACTATGTATAAAATAGATAAACAGGGCTTCCCTGGTGGCGCAGTGGTTGAGAGTCCGCCTGCCGATGCAGGGGACACGGGTTCGTGCCCCGGCCCGGGAAGATCCCACATGCTGTGGAGCGGCTGGGCCCGTGAGCCATGGCCGCTGAGCCTGTGCGTCCCGAGCCTGTGCTCCGCAACGGGAGAGGCCACAGCAGTGAGAGGCCCGGGTACCACAAAAAAAAAAAAAAAGATAAGCAACAAGGATTATTATATACAGCACGAGGAAATATAGCCATTGTTTTGTAATAACTTTAAATGGAGTATAATCTATAAAAATATTGAATCACTAGGTTGTATACTTGCAACTAATATTAATATTGTAAATGAACTCTACCTCGATTAAAAAAAACAAAGAACAGCAACAACAAAAAAAACCACGGGGGCTTCCCTGGTGGCACAGTGGTTGAGAGTCCGCCTGCCGATGCAGGAGACACGGGTTCGTGCCCCAGTCCGGGAAGATCCCACATGCCGCGGAGCAGCTAAGCCCGTGAGCCATGGCCGCTGAGCCTGCGCGTCCGTAGCCTGTGCTCTGCAACGGGAGAGGCCACAACAGTGAGAGGCCCGCATACCGCAAAAAAAAAAAAAAAACCACGGACTTACTTTTTTTCTGGGTCCATTAAACATAGTTAAATAAACTTTCAATTTTATTTACTTATTTTTCTTTCAGTTTTATTGAGATATAATTGACATACAGCACTGTATAAGTTTAAGGTGTACAACATAATGATTGGACTTATGTACGTCATGAAATAATTACTGCAATAACTCCAGTGAGCATTCATCATCTCATACAGATACAAAATAAAGGAAAAAGAAAGATTCTCTCCTTATGATGAGAACTCTTAGGATTCACCCTCCTAACAACTTTCACATATAATGTACAGCCGTGTCGATTATATTAATTGTGTTGTGCATTACATCCCTAGTATTTATTTATCTTATAACCGGAAGCTTGTACCTTTTGACCACCTTCATCCAATTCCCCCCTCCCCCAAACCCCCGCCTCTGATCTCCTTTTCTATGAGTTTGTTTTTGAACAATTGACCTACAACACTACGTGAGTTCCTGTTACACAACATAGTGATTCGATATTTCTACACATTACAAAATGATCACCACTAAGCTTTCAATCTTGGAATAGTTTGAAACTTACAGAAAAGTGGCAAAGACGGTACAGGGAACTCTACATACCCTGTACCCAATTTCTAATTGCCCCTCTTGTCATCTTACATTGCTATGGTACATTTGTCATAACTAATGACCAATATTGATACATCATTATTAACTAAACTCTGTGCCTTATTAAGGTTTTGTCAGATTTTCCCTTAGCTGATGGACTCCCTTTTAAACTTAAAAAAATTACAGATAGGAAAGTGGAAGACAGTGGAAAACCGTGATCACTTGCCAAACAGGATTCTAGCTGGATGCTGTTGGCTGCTGGCTGACCTAAGCCTGAGGCCTGCTTTTTCTTTGTCAGAAAGAGAGATTAGTAGATGGTAGAGGTGTTAAAGACAGATTAGCACAAAGCTGAGACTCTGTCCCAGGCCAAATGGGATGGGAAGAGAATTGCCACTGGAGTAAAATGACGTTCCCACTCTAGGGGCAGTGCTGTTCAGTGTCCTGTGTGTCACCCAAAGTCATCTTGGGCACTGACCCTATGTGAGGCCTGCTTTGGGAACGGCATGGTCTCACTCTGCCACTCCCTCAGATGGCTGGAAACACCAAGTCTGAGACTGCCCGGCTCCAAAGCTGGGGTTCCTTTCTGCCCTGGAGGACGAGGAGTAGGGGCTGGTGCCCCCACTGGCTCGGGGCTGTGAAAAGCATCATTTGTCTTCTTTGCAGTTGAATTCCCAAAGCCCGCAGGCACTGGACAAGTGAGGACAGAGAGCATTCTGGTGAATTCCATCACATCACAGCACGTGCGAAGCACCCTGTGTGGAGTGCCAGGCTCGCCTGCCTGTTGTGCCCGTGAGATGTGGTTGTGCACTTGGTCGGTGAGCAGGAGAGAAACGGCTGAACCGAAACCGTGCTTCTCGGCAACCCTTTTCTTGGCATGAAGTCTGAACATGTTCACTCCTTTAAAACGCTTCAGAGTGGTTTTCATGTTTTGCAAGTTAGAGTAGGTGACATTGCTTCCTGAAAACCAAGCCATCAACTTTCCAATACTTTGCTTTCAAATATAGATCTGCCGGCCTCCTTTCCAGGAGACCTAAGCCCACTCCGGAGTAACTTTGACAGCTCCCTGGCTCTTAAGGAATTTCACTCAGTGCAATGTCAGTTTCAGCTCTGGGTCCCAACACCTGACTAGAGGTGATCAAACTAGAGTGCTTGTAGAACTTCTGGGTTCACTCCTCAGGACTGCTGTTCAGTTCTCAGCTGACAGATTATAGAATTCTTTGAGCTAGTCCAAGGAGGCAAACGGGTGGATGAAATTTTCTCCGGGTATGGGGTGCAATGTCACTGGTGAAGGAAGCTGGTTGGGAATCTAGGTAACAGATGAATCCATTTTCACTTTTCAGAATGAAGCTGCTACAGGTAAGAGTACCACGCTTAAACTTCTGCCTCCCCCACTTCCCAGAGGTAATGGCTCAGTGTGGTTTATATCCTTATAGACTAGTTTCCTGGCTTTATGTGTTTCCATAGCCTTTCATTTTATGTGTGTATAAGGGCGGAGGGTTACACAATCAGGATGATACTGAATATATCATTCTGACCCTCTTTTCACTCGATAATATGTCTTGGAGACCCATCTCCATTGTTACATACAGATGCAGCTCACCCTCTGAATCCCTGCCTGGGATAGTACGATTCTTTCATATTCTATTTATTATATTCTATTTAACCAGTCATTTTTTGGGATGGATATTTATTTCCAATGTTGCCTGTGATAAACCTTTTTTTTTTCTTTTTAAACAAACGTCTATGTGCATGCCACCTCGTGGACGTGCATTAAGTGATGTTCTGGGTGGCAGCTTACGCCCATTTCTGGTTTTTAAAGGTCTTGCCAAATTACCCTTCAGATTATGTGTGTTTGTGGCTGTGGGAAGGGGTGTCAGTTTCTCTTCTTTGGGGCTGTTTATTCCTGATTTCTTGTCTGCAGTGGCTGCAGGGTGGCACGGAGCCAAGGGGCAGCAGAGAGAAATTTATCCCTAGGTGTTACAGGCTGGGAGGCACCATGGCTGGGGGGTGGGCTCTCCGTGGTGGCGATGAATGGGGCCTTTGTTTCTGGGTCCATCCCTGAGCAGAATCCGAAATCCGAAAGCCGAGATGTGCCGAGGTGACCAAAGGAGCAGTGCCTCGTGTCTGGACTCCACCCTTGACTGGGACACACAGTCAAGTTCATAGGAGTTCTACACACCCATGTAATGGGGGTTGGGCGGCGGGGCAAACCCTGAAATAATTAGGTTGTAAAGAAAGAAAAGAGGCTGACCACTAGCTGTAAAGATGTAAAGGGAAAAGGCCAAGCTAATTTACATCCCAGGAGAAGTGGGAGGTGCAGAGGGGGCTTGGGGGGAACCAGGACCAGAGGAAGGGGTGTACGGAGGACCGGATCTGGGACAGAGGCAGGGAACAGATGGGAAGGAGGGAAGGAAGGAGGGAAAGGAGAAAGAGTGAGGAGAGCGACCCGAAAGTGGCAAGGTAGGAAGAGGGAGAAGAGGGCGGGGGAGCGAGCGGGAGGCTGGGTCCCGTCTGTTTGTGATTAGCACGAAGCCCGGTGCAGAATGAGTAAACAGAAACTTCCAGGCCTCCCCACACCCCCCTCTGAGGCAAAGCAGAAATCAGATGCTCCGTGATTAATCGTGGAGAGTTCAGGACACGACCACAAACGCTGTACGGACTTGAAATTAGCTGCCTTTCCCGGTCCCCTTGCCAAGATGCGAGTGGGGGTGGGCCGTGAAGGGGTGGGGCTCCGCCTGCAGGGGGCCAGCATGGAATTCTCCCTGGCAGAGCTCAGAGTGACACTGACGGGCAATCGGCCGCGGCCAGAGCGGCAGGCAGCATCCGGGGGGAACGGGGCCGGCCGGGGGGGCCCCAGGCGGGCTTCCTGGAACCCCAGCTCCGCGGCCGCCTGCACCCTCACACAGGCCGGATAAGAGCCAGGCTGCTTTATCGGAGCCCGGCTGGCGGCCGCGCGCCGTCCCCACGGCACCACGAGGAAGATCGCGGGCAGGGGGTCCTCCGAGGCCATCTTCCGAGCGGCCAGTCCCTACAGGCTGGTCTCCCGAGCCCCGCAGCCGATGGGAGCCGACGCTCGCTTCAGCGATAGAGAAAGCCGTGTTGCTTCCAGGAGGACGGCGTGACACGGCCCTGAATGTCGAGACCTGCTCGATGGTGAGTGCGAAGCGACTGCTCCGTGTGCAGCTGGCGTGGACCAGACTTTAGAGGGAGTCGGGGTGTGAGGAGGGCATCCGCACATCCCACCTGGAGCTCCCCAAGCGCTGAGGCTGAGATGAAATGGCAGCATCTTGCTGTGTGGCCTTAGGCAACTTCCTTCCCCTCTCTGGGCCTCCCTTTGTCCATCCCTACAATGAGGGGTTGAACTAGGTGATCTTTAAGGGGCTCTTATTATGACTACTGTTTTTTCCTTGTGTTTAGCAGCGCCGGGCAGCTTGCAGGATCTTAATTCCCTGACCAGGGAATGAATCCTGGCCCTTTCAGTGAAAGTGCAGAGTCCTAACCACTGGACTCCAGGGAATTCCCTACGACTGCTATGTTGTGTGGGTCTGCTGCATGCCAGGCACTGTGCCAGGCTTTGCTGAAGCTTTAGCTCAGAGAATTCCCATGAGCCCCTGGCAGGACAGGGATTATTACTCTTATTCTCGTTGTACATTGAGCAAATGGAGGCATAGAGAAATGAAGTGACTTGCCCAAGGTCACACAGCTGGTCAGTGGCAGAGATGAGAGTCAGATCTCAGAAGCTCTCCGCCTCCAGGAGTAGCCGGGACTTCTGTGTTCTCTGAGTCTGTGACTATCCCAGGAAGCAGAGGTGAAGGAGGAGAGGGTGTCAGGGGAGTGTTATGTGTACGAGGAAGAAGAACAGTGGGACAGACGAAGCACTGGGCTGATCAGCCTGCAACATTTAGAGGGTATGTCAGCCCAGGGATGGGCAGGGGCTCCTGGCTTGAATGGAGAGGGCCTGATGCCCCTTGCTGTACGAGGCTCCCGGGGAATGAGAGAAGAGAGTTAATATTAGGCAGGGGTGGGGAGAGCTGGGGGTGGGGAGAGTGGCACATGCCTCTATGAGGTTTTGTTCCAGTTTTATTTTGCCTTTTTCAAAAATCTGTTTCGAATCATTCTGGGCCCCCACTGCTCCTCTGGACGAAACAGAATTGTGAAACACATACAGTGCTTTCCACATGCCTCCCCTGGGGGGAATCACATATTAATATTATCGTAGGCTATTTGCATATACATCCCTGAAGCTGTGGTGACAGCAGCCAAGAGATAAGATGCAGATAAAGTCAGCTAGTGTCTCTCTGGCAGAGACAAGGAGGATGCATGTTACATCAAGGGCGGGGAAATCCACAGCAGGGCTGTGGCAGGTGGGAAATCCCTCGGGTGCCAGCCATCTGGGTAGAGCTGGAAGTCCCAGCACCCAGATATGGCCTCCTCTTTTCTCTTCCCTTGGAAAATTCCATCCCGCAGCAGCTCTGTACTCGCTCCTTTTCTTTCTAGGACTGGCCCAGACCCTCTGCCTTGGGCTTGAGTTGAGACCCGACTGGTGGTCCTAGCTCAAGAGTGACCAACTTGTCCCAGGAGACCCCCTCAGTCCCGGGACAGCTGGTCACCCTACACAGTTCTGCCCTTGATTTCTGTAATCTTGTGCAAGTCACTCCCCTTCTCTCATCTATAAGACGAGATTATTTTAGGAAATCTCTTTAAACTCTAAATTGCTATGACTCTGGCTGGAAGGCACTTATGTTCTAAACGTGGGTGAGACACAAGCTTAAAGAGGAGGAAAATCTCCCCGCGAGTCCCCCAGCGCATCAGGGAAGGCGCTGGAGGAGGCTGGGATTAAGATGGGCTTGAAGAAGTGATTGCTGGCCTGCAGTGCCCCGTGACTGCTGTCAGCGAGAACAGTCCTAGGGCCCCGCAAGCTTCAGAAAAGCCTCATGAAACGCTGAAAGCCCAGCTCAGTCCCGCAGCTTAGGTTTGGCACAGAGTGATTTAACCCAGATGTCTGCCACTTACAGAGCCCTCACCTACGTGTCATTGGAAGCTCAGCACCCCCAGGGTCCCCCAGTTCCTTCTGGGGAGCTCCAAAGGGCTGTTTCACATTGGCTTGCAAACTAGTCCCTCGCCTCTGCCGCCAAGGCCACTGGGAGAAGTTCACTGTTGCCAGCACCCATCTGGTGCGGCCAGACTCCAGCTGCTTAGTGCCTGAGCTGCTCTGGGTTCTGGGCAGAGGTGGAGGGAAGGGCTTCCTCCCCAGCCCGTGACACTCTCTGCCATGTGGTCCCTGCACGGGTGGCGTGCTGGAGCCAGCTTGGACCGGCTCGCAAAAGCCAACTGTCAGATTTTCAGGAATTTGGTGAACGCGTTGCTAACCAGAGCCATTATTAAAAATTAAGCTACATAAACTTATAATTAAATAAATTTAATTAAAAACAAAGGTCGTGGGGCTTCCCTGGTGGCGCAGTGGTTAAGAGTCCACCTGCCAATGCAGGGGACACGGGTTCGAGCCCTGGTCCGGGAAGATCCCACATGCCATGGAGCAACTAAGCCCGTGCGCCATAACTACTGAGCCTGTGCTCTAGAGCCCGTGAGCCACAACTACTGAAGCCCGCGTGCCACAACTACTGAAGCCCACACACCTAGAGCCTGTGCTCTGCAACAAGAAAAGCCACCACAATGAGAAGCCCACGCACCGCAACGAAGAGCAGCCCCCGCTCGCCACAACTAGAGAAAGCCCGCACGCAGCAACGAAGACTCAACATAGCCAAAAAATAAATAAATGAAATAAATTTAAAAAAACAAAAAACAAAGGTCGTAAGTGCTCAAAACTCATCACTTTCCAGTTTTTAAAACTACATGTTACTGTTACTGGTTCTCCTGGGGATATTCACGTCCGGTGTGTCTGTCTGGTGGGAACACCCCCTAACAGTGCACTATTGCAGATCTCTTCCCAATTCCATTTTTTGCGACTTAAGTTGGTAGCCTGAAGTCGGCCATGGTGGGAGTAATTACACTACAGGAATTGGCAAACAGTACAGCTCAGGGCTTGATTTATTGTTTTGTTGACTGTCTAGGTCAACAGACAAAGTGATCTAGACAAAGAAAGGGAGGGAGAAAAGGATGATGCAGGTTAAACATAAAAGTGCGTCACGTCTCTAATTGTTACAGTGGGAATAACACCAAAAAGCAGGGAAGTTGCACACTTCGCTGACAAACCAGGAAAGTTCCGACCTGCACTTTGGTGTATCATTTTTGTCTCAGTCCTTAAGGTAAAGGCAGATATCAGCCAACGTTCTGGAAAGAACTACAGTCACTCATCAATTATAACCATAGGGTGACAACAGATACAAGAGTTGGGGGCAAAAATCAACAAAAATGTCCTGTGTGAATCAACTGAGTATATGAAATTTACAAAAGGAGGGGATATTGTACATTTTATGTTTATGTGTAAGTTGTGGGCTATACATCCTTTCCATCAATACAATCTATAGTAAACCTGAGTATATATGTGTTTATGTGTGCAAGCATGAGTAAGTGCCTATATTTGTACACATGTGTGTACGTGCATACCCACACATATACTTTCCCCTGGAAAGCTGGTTGTTAAACCTTTACCAACACACCACTGGCCCCACAGCATATATGCTTGTGCCCAGGGTCTTAGAAATCTTGTCATGGACCGTCCTCAGCTCTCACCCAAAGGGATTCAAACTCCAGGCACTGGGCCTTGGACACAATCCCTCAACTTCCTCCTCTGGCCTCAAACAAACCCAACAGCCAAACTCCTCTCTCCTGCTCTAAGCGCTGGAATGGATGCAGAGATCGGGAGGGTCAGAAGGTGTTATTTGCACCGGCTGCGTCCAGGGCCCCAGCTCAGGCAGCACAAAGGCCCTGGGTCCCTGCATTCTCGGTGCCCCCCCCCCGCCCCTCCACATTCGCAGGGCGTTTCTGGGTCCCATCAGGGGCAGCTCCCTGTAAATTCCATCCCTTTTCAGGTCTCGCTCCTGCCATCCTTGATTTTCATGCACAACACATGATTCTCTAATCAAAATGGCGTCTTGGAACATGGAGGAGGAACAACTAAGCCAAACCTATTGGAAAGTTCAGAAAACTTTCTATTTTTAGAAAGCCTAGGAGCCAGGTGGGCCCTTTCCAGTCTCCCAGGCCCGCAAGCACGAGAGGAAAATATTTCTCATTCCCCTGTTCTGCCTTCTTACAGGCCTAGCCAAGGAGGAGGCCCAGGTGGGGACACTGGCCGCCTATGAGAAGTGAGGCTGGGATGGCAGGAAGCGAGTCCCGCCCACAGCAATCTTAAAAGGAGCTAAAACCAGGGTTTTTGGATTCTTTTATTTTGCATGTAGGAAGGGCAATCCTGACTTTAAATCTCAGTGGGTTCCGCTCCAGGTAACCACTGTCTGTTCTTCCAGACCGTTCATTCACTCGTATATGTAATTTTAATGTTCAAAAATGAGGTCATTCTTACATTTTATTCCGCATCTTCCTTGTCTCACTTGACAATACACCCCGGTGTCTTTCCCTGTTAGCACATGAAGACCTAAACCACTCCTTTCAATGCCTGCATAACAGAAGCCCCAGGAGGTTGTGAGAAGGGAGCCGTTTTGACAACCACATCTCTATTTTCAAACCAGGTCTCAAACTTTCTTGACTGCAAAACACATGAGTAGAGCCCAGCTGCTTCCACTTTTCAGTAAAAAAGACATTCTATTGGCTCTACCCTCAACCTGTCTCCGGAAGCTGCTGGCTTCCCGTCACCTCCACTGCCGCCACCCTCGTCCCTGTGGCCATCATCCCTCTCTGGACTGTTGTGGTTGCGTCCTCACGGATGTCTCTGCTTCTCCTCTTGCCTCTCTGATGGGCTGTTCTACACCTGCAGCCAGCAGGTCTTATGAAAAGGAAGTCAGATCCTGCCCCTCCTCTGCTCAGGACACCCTCCTCCCACAGGCCTGGCTCCCTGCTCCTAACCACGGCCACCAGGCCCCGCAAAATCTGGACCTCATCTCCAGATTCTGCCCTGCCCTGCCCCTCGCCACACTCACTGTTCTCAAGTGAGCCAGGCTCAGTACTGCCTCAGGACCTTTGCACTTGCCTTCCCCTCTGCCTGGGACACTCATTCCCAGATCTCCACATGGCTCACTCCGTACCTCTTTCCATCATCTAAAAATAATATATTATTTTTCTTTTTCAAAATATCCTCTACTAGAATGTGAGTTTCCTGAGGGCAGGTTTTTTATTTATTTATTTATTTTGGCCTGTTTTGTTCAGTGCTGTAGCCCATAGTAGGTACTCAGTTAAGACTTATGGCATATTCGCTTTGCTACGTTGCCAAGGGTGACAAAGCGGTCAGACTGAATTAGGGTCCCTGGGCACCTCTAGCTGCATGCTATATTTCATTTATGAATACCGCATTTTAATAGCCCGTGCTAACTCACCAAGCAGCCGCTCCTTTGCAAAACAACGAGAGTCTGTGGAATCGTGCATCCTCACATGTGCCCGTCAGACCAACCAGGCCCAGGTTCCAGGCTCTTCATGTGGCCCCTATACTCACACCCCCCTTCTCTGTCTCAGGTGGGCTTGGAGGACCCGGTAAACAACCCCCTCTTTCTTACCTGAGTTCGGATAAACCCAGGAGTCAGGCAGGTGATGGAACTCGGAGTCTGTCTTGGCCAGGTGGCTGTGACCGTGTTGTCCCTTGAACTGAATCACCTCTCCCACCACCCAGTGCTGCAGGCAGCCCTCTGATGAGGAGCGAGCCTAGCATCGCCCTCCAAACTCACTCCCCAGGGGAGAATGAGCGAGGGGAGGGGAAGGCCCTGCAGGTGGAGGCATGAGGAGGTGGGCTTAAGTGGTACCTCCAGACCATTGGTTGCACCCACCCGCCAGATGCCCGATAGGCTGGTGCCTGGTTGGCAGCAGCGGGAACGGCCCAAGGTCTTTTCTCACTTGCCCAGGGGCACCCATTAGATCCCTGGTCCCCAAATCCAGGTCCAGAGAGCTTTCCTCAAGTCTTTACAAAATGGACCTCAGGTGACTTCAATTAATCACAGCCCAGGTGAAAGAGACAATTGAATGTCCCCATTTACCCACCCAACCCACAAACAGCTGTGACAATTATTTATAACCAGGTACGTGCTCCTTCCACTGTGGTAGCTACTACTTGAACTTTGTGTTTATCTTTCCCTTGGTTTTTAGAAAATTGTAGTAAGAGATCCATAATATAAAACTTACCACATTCACCATTTTCCAGGGTACAGTTCTGTGGCATTTAGCACGCTCGCAATGTTTTGCAATCACCACCATCATCCAACTCCGGAATGTTTCCATCATCCTGATTTCTCTTGTTTGAAAAAGTAGTATTATCACTCACGTATTTATGCCATAATAATGTATCATTTACTTTTACTTATTTTTGAACTTTATAAAAAGATATATGTTGTCCTGTGGTACCTCTGTGTTCTTAAATCATTTTATCACTAAAATTCATCTATGGCGGCACGTGGCTGGCTGTTGATTCACTTTCACTGCCGTATACTATTCTGCAGTGTGCCGGAATTTGTTTTCCAAGTCTATGGGTCTTTGGGTTGTTTCCACTTGTCTGTTTGCTGTTATAAACAGAATTGCTTTGAGCATTCTTGCACTTGTCCTAGTACGTTCATGCTGGCGTGTGTCTCAGACGTGTACCCAGGAGTAGGATTGCTGGGCCATAGGAATATGAAATAATATACTGAACTATTTTCCAATGTGGCTGTACCGATTCACACCCACCCTCAACCACGTGGCATTTGTCAGATGTCTTACTTTTTTGCCACTTGAATGAGTGGAATTTCCCCTGGATCTCAACCACCACCACATAGACAGGCCCAGCTGCCGTCGACTCTGTCTCTCCAGGTCAGAATACCCAAGCCTGAGCGGGCTGTGGGTTCCTGATGTGCCACATCTTTGTGGTACGGCTGCTCCCGGAGGGGAACCGAGCCTGATAGCATCGACCTCTCCTTCCTCCCCTTCCCCTGCTTTTATTTAGTCTGACTCTCATCACATGTGGGAAACAGTGTGAGGGGGGTAAGGGTAAATCCTCACTGTGAGACAGGCACTTTTCCACACACTTTACATGTATTGCTGTAAATTCATTCAACCCTCAGGTCCCGCAAGTGGAGGTGCTCTTATAAGCCCCACTTTACAGGTCTGGAAACTGATGAACAGAGAGGTTAAGTAACTTGCCTGGAATCACACAGAGTTGGGTTTGGATCCAGCTTCTCTGGCTTCCTCTGGAGTTTATTCCCCCTCTTGGTAGAGCTTAGCAGTTAAGTGTTGCAAACTCTTCAGTCCTACAGACTTGGGTTCAAATCCTGATCCCCTACCACTGTGCTGTGTGACTCTAGGCAAATTACTTCACCTCTCTGCACCTCTAAAGTGGCAAGAGCTCTCTTTTCCAGAAGCCTCATAAAGTGTTCCTTTCTTGTGCCGTATTGTTTCTTGTTGGGTTGTATGCCCATTCCTGAAATATCCCTGGAATACGCTCCTTGGCATGAGCAACTGACAAGCCTTATCCTTGGAGCTGAGGGGGAATCAATTCTATCCAAACCAGTGTCAGCGAATCAGGGCCTGAGGTGTCCCAAAGCTAGCTGCTGTTCTTGGGAGAAGGGCAGGGGTGCTGGGCAACAGGAGTGGAGACGTCCACTCCAGGCCATGCTCGGGCCATTGCACACACATGTCTGGAATACCTATTCTGAAGGGTAATTCCCAGGGAGAAAGCATGTTTATACTTTTTTTGGGGGGGGAGGGGAAGATTCCATTTCTGTTGCCAATTAGTTCTGCTTGAGAACAGCTTTTCTCAACACCAACATGTTGGCCGTCCAGGCTCGAGTTCTCTTGATTAGCTCAAAGTAGGGGAGAAAAGTGATTTTTCTTTCCTTCCTCTGCCCCCAACCGTGATACCCGGCTGTTAGTGATGAAAGGGGTCCTGTAGCTCATTTAGTTTTCCTTGTCATGACTCCAGGAAAGGCTGTAAAAATCATCAGTGGGCCCCGCGGGCCGTAATTGGCTGGAGGGGAAGTTGGCTACCACAGCGGCTGAGTTATCAGAATCCACTTCAGACGAGGACGCCTCAGTCGAGCCTCTTCTAATTGCACCTGCTCCGCAGGCTGGCACAGGGCAGGGAGCGCTGAAGGGTGTCTGTGTGCCTCTCTTCCTTCCCGGGTTCCAAGGGCGCCAGGGCTCTTGTCAAGACAGAGAAGCTGGGAGAGCATGTGGCAGACTGGTCCCCAGCCAGCCTCTGTTGCCCGCACCAAATCTCAGCTCTGCTGTTCATGGCCACGAGCCGTGGACGAGGGACTGGAGCTTTCTGTGCTCACTTTCCTCATTTTAAAGTGATGGTCGTGGTCCCTCCTGAGATTGCTGTAAGGACCAAATGAGTGGATACACTTGGAAGAGACCCTGACCACGTGTAAAGTCCTTCCTAAATGTCAGTTTTTATTATGGACTCAGGATCTCCTCTGACGCGTGAGTCATGTGATTGTACCAAAGTGTCTTAACCCAGTACCCTGTTGATAGACATGACATCAGTTCCAATCTTTTGTGATTGCAAGTCATGCTGTGTTGAATGACCTTTAGCTTTGTGTATCCACCCCTCCCTGGGGTATGTGAACCCCACGATAACCTTGGCTCTGGACTTTCCTCCCTGGGGCCTGCAGAATGAGGAGAGATGAGTGGGCCATGGGCCAGCCCCGGCCTGGCATGCAGACCGGCCTGTGAGGCAGGGCAGGGTGAGGTCCTCCCGAGCCAGGTGGGACAGATTCCTTCCGAGTCCCTCAGAGGAGTGTGGCCATCTGGTCCCCAAGTTTCTGGCAAATGCCTGAGCTGGCCTGGACAGAGGAAATCTGTGCAGGTTCAGCCCATCTTTTGTGATCCTCTTCCTCCAGGAAGACCCCTGGGATCTCCGTTCCAATACTCTTGGCTGTCTCTGCATGGATTTAGTACCATGGTGTCCGGCTCCCTTTTGCGGGGACAGGAGGAGTCAGGAAGGCCGGATTTTGGTCCTGACTTCTCAGCTCTCCACCCGTGTAACCCCCAGGGCCTCTGTGTCCTCATCTGTATGAACCGGATAATAACAATAATGGTAACAACTCCTCAGGAAGGTCTTGGGAGGTCTCGGCAATACAACATTGGTGGAATGTTTGACCCTGTGTCGGGCACGAGAAACACAAGCTCGGGTTAGGAATGTCGCATCTATGGGAGGGTCCAGGCTCACCTCGCCCACTGGGCCGTGGGTACTTGCAGGCTGCAGCATCTGGTCTGAAATCGAGAATAAACGGGGTCCAACCTAACTGTGTGGGCTTGGGCAAGTCGTCCTCCCTCTGGACTGAGTCTTCTTTCAGAAATGGGGGTTCTGACGATTCCTATCTAGTAGATTTGTTTTCAGAATTAAATGAGGCAAAGCACATAATGCTTTGGATCTAGCAAATGCTCAATAAATGCTGGCTACTGCTGGTATTGTTAATCTTCGGTGTTAACAGTCATAAATAACCTCCCAGAAACCCGCACAGTGCCGTGCACGCCGTGGGTACTTAGTGAATCAAATGCACTGACCGACAGGGCCAAGTCCGCTGGTTATAAAGTCGGGTCTGAGGGAGGCACTGACGGAAGACCCCATTTCTCATGTTGTTGACCCCCCTAGAGAGAATAGAGGAAAACCACCCAATATGACCTGACCTGCGGTTATGCCATCTGCTGGTACTTAACTCCATGCAAGGCTGGATCAGGCGTCAACACCCCCATTTTTCAGATAAGAAAACTGGGGCCCAGAGATGGGAGAGCCTCACCCTGCGCCCCACAGCCAGCCCGCGGCCCAGCAGGGGCCGATCCCCTTCTCCTGACCCTCAGGGCAGTGGCCCTCACCCTGACCCTCAGCCCCGTGCAGGAAATGGACCGCAGGGGCGAGATAGTGTCCCTCTGTGGCCAGAGCTCTTGCACATTTCTGACATTTTTGCCTCTTGGGACAAAGGGTGAAGAAACTCAGATGAACTGTTCTTGCTTCCCGATAGACAAACACTCCTGACCCAGGGTGAGGAATGTTTGCTGCTGGATTGGTTCGGAAGTGTGGTTTTGCCTGGGTTTCTCCCCCTCCTCTGTACCCGGCTACAGGGCGACTGTAGAGAATCCAGGGAGGGCAAATCCAGGGATGACCCTAGGAATTCTTCCAGAGTATCTGAAGGGTCAGGGGGCTCCCTGCACCGTGGATGCTGGCAGCCCCGTGTCCGCACCCAGTGTGCTGTTGGACCCGCCCCGCACGAGAGAACAAATGAATGAGGAGGTGTTCACTGCCCTTACCTGGCCCTCTTCCGTGTGTCCTCTCCTCTTATAAGGACACCAGTCATTGGATTTAGGGCCACCCTAATCCAGTACCACCTCATCATAACTAATTACATCTGCAAAGGCTATTTCCAGATAAGGTCACGTTCTAAGTCTCTGGGTAGACATGAATTTTGGGGGGATACCATTCAACTTACGACACCACCTAATAAATACTCGCCATTACTAACACTCCCTTCACCACCTATTGCAGCAGTACACACTGCGTGCCGGGCGCTTCTCTGAGCTTCTTTTATTCCTTCTCTCCTTTGGCCCTCTCTGAAGCTGTGTGAAGTGGTCCTGTGATAATCTCTGAGGCCCAGAGAGGTGAACTGACTTGCCCTAGGTCACACAGATGGCAAAGAGCAGAGCTGGGCTTCAGACCCTTTTCTTTCTAACTCCAAAGCTGGCAAGATTTCGAGACGTTCCAATCTCCCCCCGGGGGCTTGGGGTTGCCATACTTTCCTTCCCAGAATCCCAGTATCTGAGATAGGCTCGCTCCCGGCCCGCACCTCTCTCCAGAAACATCCCCCCAAGAGAGGCTCTAAAGGGACAGGGGAGGAATCTTGTCTTTATCGTGGGAAACTGAGGTTGTGCTCTGCCTCCAGTTGCCGGTGCCCGGGTCTCCTGCGGGTAGGAAGCTGGCGTGCCACGTCATCCCTCACATCTGGGGACATTTTAGGAATCTTGACTAGGGGCTACAAATTGAAAAATGGTCCATTAAGGTGTGATTTATTCATCATCAAGACAATGCTATTAAACGCTCGCAAAGTGATTCACTCTGGCAGGTCGACAAGCCTCGACTTCTCGGGCTGGGCCCGGCCACGGCCTTGCAGCATTGGTGCGGCTGTTTCTTTGATGGTGGCATCGGCGAGGGGAGAGTAGGGCCTGGTGGGGCTGGGATGGGGCTGCGACAGAGACGAATGAGCGCGCGGCCAGATGACGCTTCGCAGTTCACTTTTTATCACGCCGCCGTGGAAAGAACTTGCTTTGGCTAATGGGAGACGTGTGCAATTAGGGGTCAGGAAAGAAAACTTGTAATTTCCAACAACTGGGGCTTTGGGGCCAGGAAATAGTTGCTCTGTCAGAGTGGAGAGAGTGAGTGGGTTAGAAACCCCTGGGGAGGTCAGGGGTCCCCGCAGGACAAAGCCAGCCCGCAGCACTTTGTGTGGGCGGTTGATGGGCCTGGCGAGTAGGTAGGGGCTGGACAGACAGATGGCAGAGAGCACTGCCTCAAAGCCAGACTACCTGGGTTCCAATCCCGATTCCTCTGCGTCCAGCCCCTTAGACAGCCCTGTGTGGGCGAATGATGAGTAGGCCGTGATGTTTCAGAGTTGGGTTTGATTTAACCCACCTAACCCTCTGATTAGAATGGTCAGAATGTAAGACAGGGATTGTAACAGACCTCCCTTGGGGGCTTGTGGGGACGTCCTGAGCTAACGGCATAGAGCAAGTTCTTATTAACGCCAACCATCGTTGTCAGGACGGCGATCCGGTGGGGGCCCGGCCGCATATGGAGAAGAGCTGAGGCTAGCAGCACACCGGCTTCCGGCTGTGGCTCCGGGGCCAGGCTCCTAACTCACCCGCTGCCCGCTGGGCGGGAGGCTTCTGCTTCCTCGGGGCAATTGGGAGCCCAGTACCGAAGTGGTCGTCACCCAGCTTGGGCAGCCCATGTGCCCGGCATCCAAGAAGCTGTGGGATCAGCTGGACCCAGGAGGAGGGCTGGGGTCACCCCAAAACCACTACCTGCCACAGCTGAGTCGCTCATGGGCCGCCAGCCTGTTTCCATGCCTGCGGACATCAAAGGTCTGACTCACATTCCCGTCTTCGGAGCAACAGCAGGGCAGGCAACGGCCATGTGGCCCCTGGGGCCCTCTGCTCAGGGGGCTCCAACCCTGGATGAGAGGAAGGGACGGACACGCGTCTCTGTGGGGCCGGGGGGCTGGGGTGAGCCGCAGGGTGGATCCAGCTTAGGGGCGGGGATCACGTAGGCCTGGGGCGGGGAGCGCTAGACACCGTAGTCATCGGGCCCTGTGAGCTGCATCTGGCCTGAAAGTCTGTTCTCCCGATCTGGAGTCAGGCATCTGTTGCCATGTGAAGGCGAAGGCCTGACCCCTTCCCCTTGGTCCCGTCACCGCCAGGTCTGCCTGCTCGGGGGCCACGGCCAGGCCGTGACTCTTGTGCCAGCTGGCTGCGGCTTCCCCACAAAGGCCAGTTTCTGGAGCTCTCAGATGCCGTGGCTCTCGGCTTGTTTATCTCCACGGCGCCAAGCCTGGCCGGCTTTTGGGTAACAGCAGCCCCGTGGGGAACATAATCCATGAAGAAGGGACAGCAGAACCCAGCGTCGGGGTATGGGGGAGGCCACGGGATGCTGGGCGCCCCAGTGGTAGGCAGCTGTGAGCACAGTCCTCTGGAACCCCAGGAGGCCCCGGTCGGCAAAGTGAGGATGGAGGTAAGGCTTCTCTGCTGTGGAGGACCTCTCCCCGTGGGACAGTGGGGCGCTGACCTTGAGACAGCTGCTCAGTGAGGGCTCGTCACAGCTTCATTCCAACCTACGCGTGGGCTTCATTCCCCGATTCTGTGATCTTTTCAATGCTCAGCCAGGGGTCCCACCCATTCATTCGTTCATCCATGTTCTTAGCCCTCACGATGAAGCTATAAGGTGAGGAGGTTATAGGAGCAATAATACGAGCAGTTATCATTATGCACATTTTTAGATGAGGGAACACATGAAGTTTGAGTAATCGGTTCCCGGGCACAGAGGTAACGAGGGGCTGTATTATCTGTAGCTGCGTTAACACATGATCCCAAAACGTAATGGCTTAAAATAGCCTGTGTTTAAAATCTCAAAGTTTCTGCAGGTTAGGGGTCCAGGCCTGGCTCGGCTGGATCCTCTGCTTCAGGGCCTCTCATGGGCTGCAGTCAAGGGATCAGGGGGCTCCAGTCACCTCAAGGTCCAACTGGGGCAGGATCCATTTCCAAATTCTCTCAGCAGTGCAGGCAGGATGCAGTTTCTCCACGGCTGTTGGTGGGAGGCCCTCAGTTCCTAGCCACGTGGGCCTCTCCAGCACGTCAGCTTGCTCTGTCAAAGTGTGTGTGTGTGTGTGTGTGTGTGTGTGTGTGTGTCACTGTCTTTTATAACCTCGTCTTGGAGATGATCTCCACCCCATCACTTTTGCCATATCCATTCATTAGAAGCTAGTCACTGGGCCAACTCATACTTAAGAGGACAGGGTGGCTGCCAGCAAGGGTGGGTGGCTGGGGGCTGCTTTGGAATCTGTCCACCACCAGGGCCAAGCCAGAGTTTGAACCCAGTTGGGTCTGACTCCAAAGCCTGCCCCCCTCTCCCTCCACCCCCCAAAGGAAGCTGAGAAAAGAGTTCTTTCTTCCCCAGTCCTAGAGATGGGCCACCTGTCTGTTACCGCTCCGGTAACTGAGTCGCCATTCACACATTCAGTGGACATTTCCTGAGCATGTACTATGTTTCAGACACAGGGCTGGACAGGATAGCTGTGGTTCCTACCCACGGGAGTGTCCATCCTGGGGCCTTACATTGGGTGGCTGCACACTTCCTCACACTGTCACATGTGTATGCAGAGAAAGCTCTCTTTATTTCCTGTAACTGATCTGAGATTTCTCACAAACCCCAGTCCTAGGGCAACAAGGAAAAATGCTAGATTTAGTCTAATCTGGTAGATTTAATCTGATCCAGGACTTCAGGCCTTTAGGTAATGCCCAGTCTCAGATTCCCTTCTGCTCCCCCTCAGCCCCCTCTCTAAGTGCCATCTGAGTCTGTGTGTCTGGGAGGGATGCAGATGACGAGGTTCCCCATGGAGGGGAGAAGACGGGGTCTCCAGCCACGTCTGATGCCTGGATCACTGCTTGCCTTTCTGGCATCTGTGGCTAAAGCTGGCGGCTGGAAGAACTCATGCTCTGGGCTTGGAGCCCTGCCTGGCTGGCTCGTCTCTACCTTGGCTCAGACCTCCCATCACCACTTCATCTGGCCCCCTGCCCAGGCAGTCCACTGCCTGCCTCTGCTGCGGTCACTCAGCCCCTCCCCCAACAGCATGTCCCCCACTTGAGCAGGGACGTGTTGAGTCCCATCCTGGCTATGGGGGGACCCCGTGTAGCCAGAGAAAGTGGACCACGGGGCTTCTTTCTCTTCAACCTGCTGCATCTCCGGGTTCCCCATCCCTAGCTGGTGGGTGGTGGTGTCAGTGCAGCTTATTCCTTGAGCCTCCAGAGGATCAGCACAAACCCCTGCCTTTGGAGCTGACCCTGCTTGTATAAAAACACCAACAGGGCTTCCCTGGTGGTGCAGTGGTTGGGAGTCCGCCTGCCGATGCATGGGACACGGGCTTATGCCCCGGTCCGGGAGGGTCCCACATGCCGCGGAGCGGCTGGGCCCGTGAGCCATGGCCGCTGAGCCTGCGCATCCGGAGCCTGTGCTCCGCAACGGGAGAGGCCACAACAGTGAGAGGCATTTAATACAACAACTCTGTGCGGAAGTACTCTTAGTCCCATTTTACAGATGAGGAGACTGAGGCACAGAGAAGTGAAATGACTTGCCCATGGTCACAGAGCTAGTAAGTGGCAGAGCTGGGATGTGGACCCAGGGGCGCTTAAGTCCATGCTTTTCACCATTGGTCTCCTCCATCTCCTGTCCTCTCTGGGCTGAAGCTGAGAGGAGCAGAGGTGTCCTTGCTTCCTCTATGTACTCTCCTTTGGCCATAGTTAGCAAGCCCGGGGTCACAGGTGAAGGGAGACCTTTTCTACGCTCTCAGTGATTTGGGAAATTGCTATGCTCATTGGGAGCTAAGGGACTTAAAAAAAATGTTTTCTCACAGGGGAGGCTTTTAAGGCTACTGTCTCGTGGCAAAATCTATTTAGATTACGAGGAACTGAGTCTAGCCATGGTCCTGCTCTTTACTCCTCTGTACAAATCTACATCTTCACCGGGCAGGTGGATATCTGAAGACCAGGAGGGGAAGGGCTGTTTCCCCACAAAGGCAGAGACTAAAGCGCAGTAATATTTTTCGAATGATTACCTGTTACGGAAATGATCACACAATCAGTCACAGTTGTGATAAACGCGCTGAAGGAGAAACACACAGCAATGCGGGTGTGTAATGACTGTCTGAGCCCATTCAGGGCGGCTGTGACAAAGCACCAGAGACCGGGTGGTCAGAGCCACCGTGTCACAGCTTCAGTTCTGTCAACAGACCCTATGACCTGGCAGAGGCCCAGCCTCAGTCTCCCTACCTGGGAGCAAAGAGGTCAGTCTGTCACCTCTGAAAGGGTAGAGCCGACAGTTCTCCAGGGGGTGACCTGGGATGCTGAAACTAGGGCGGCCGGGGAGAGCAGGTCAGGACCACCCAGGGTAGAATGATGTGGAAGTCTGAGGGCTCCCAAACACTTTCCTCTTTCTCTCTTCTCCATCCTCCTTCCTTCCTGCCCCCACCTAAGCCGATCTAAATGAGAATGATATAAATACTAATACTCTGCCATTTACTATGTCAGCCATTGGGCAAGCATTATAACATTGAATTCTCAGAGACAGACACAGTGAGTAGTGTTATTATCCCCATTTTACAGAAAGGAAAACTGAGACTCAGAGAGGTTAAGCAACTTGTCCGTGATGACACAGTGAGAATGTGGCATGCTAGGATTTGTCCCCAGGTCTGTCTGGCTCCGAAGCCTTTGCTATCCTCCTACCGCTACTGTGCCCGTCAGGTCTCTGCATAGGGGGCGGGGTGGGGGAGAAAAGAATTTGCCCCAGGAAAAAGCTTCAAGAGCTGGACTCCAGAAATGCCTGAGGGAGCCAGGCCAGTGAGCCGAGCTGCAGGGAGGATATGTCAAGAACTTAAAGCAGAAACCCAATTTTGAAATGTTCTAGGACAAGGCAGGGAAGGGCCCTCTGGAGATGGGGTGGAGATTCCAGTCCATTTAACTGGAGGAGAAGGGGGTGAAGGGACATTAACTGCTGGTTGATGGTTAACGTTCCCTCCCAAGGGTATGTGTGATTTATGCCGATGTTTTAAAATAAATTCAACCAAGCTAGACTCAGTGTCCCAGGAAGCTAAGGAGACAGCAGTCCTGAAAACTTTGGGGGGGGGGGGAATAAAAGGATATATTCCAGACAATTTGCCTCCTTTTTGACTCTGCTTATCCAAAGTGGATGTCCTCTCATCACAGAAACCCCTCAGGAAGGGTCTTCTAGTCACCTCCATCTGAAGAAATTGGTGTCCTGTGTCTGCATTCTAGGCCTCTTGTCTTGACTGGATCAAAGAGAAAAAAAAAAAAAAAACAACCCCCGAACTGTTCCCACTGTCGTATTAGCTAAACCCACTTTGGTCCCCATTCTGGGGTCTGCCTGGGAAAAAAGAAGAATCTGTACATTAAGATTCTTTGAGTGACATGTGACAAAACCCCAATTCATACTGGCTCAAGCCAAAAAGAGAATGTATTGGCTTACATAATTTAAAAGTCTAGGATTGGGTGTAGCTTCAGGTATGGCTGGATCCGGTGGGGTGGTAGGGGTGGGGGATCTTAGCGCTGATTTCCAGTGACCTGGACTGGAGGAGATTTCCTTGCCTGAACCCGTCACGGTGGCTGCAAGGATGTGGTGGTCTGAATGAGTCTCAGTGGTGTGCACTGAGAAGTCGGAAGGGATCATTCGTCATGAGAAACCTGTGGTGCTTTTAGAAGCAAAGTCAGATCAACAGAGAGATCTTCTTAAGTTCTGTCTGATCCAATGAGATCTTAAGAATCCGAACTGCTCTCAGCTCTGAGGAACCTTATAAAGTATCTGGGTTGGGGAGGCCAGTATGCGTGCCACCAAAACACTATTCTTCCCTCCTTCCATTCCTGGCAGACATTGCTAATGGATTACAGACATTGCTAATGGATCACAGCACCCTTTCCCAGTGAGCCTCAGACTCTGTCTCAATATCGCTTTGGAAGCAACCCGTGTCCACCAGCTGGTGTTAGAGCAGGAGCCGAAATGATTTGCAGTTTCTCTCCTAAGCGGATGGAGAAAAGGAAACCAAAGCTCTGAGAGTTGTGATTTGCCCAGCGTCACGCAGGAACTCAGGGACCGAACCCTCCTGACTCTGGCCAGCCTCCTTTCCTGTGGGATTCTGCCTGATTGAGCACTGAGAGGAGGTCTGTCCCTCAGTGGAGATTTCCACTGCAGACAGCTGCGGCACGTGGTAAAGAAATAGACTTGAGGTCAGAGGAAAGCCAGAAAGCTCGGCCACTGACCCAGCTCTTGCTGAGATTATCCCCTGCAGCTGAGTGCAGCTCGGTGGGCAGGACGATCGGTGGGGAGCCCACCAGTCAAACCACTTGTCCATCCACAGAGATCTCAACGGGCTTTTGGTGCCCTGCCTTACGTATAATAAAACCCGGGAACGTGCTCTACTAGACACGCGTTCTCAACGGGAGGTGATGCTGAAATTATTCCCTCCTGGGGACGGGATCAGGGTTGTCTTAGAGGGAAGGAGAAATGGCTAAGAAGCCAGAAGGTGGAGAGTAAGTCCTGACATAGCTATTATTCTCCCAGCTCAGCCTCACCCAATCGCAGCAAGAAAATACGTGTCAAACAACCAGCTGATTATTGGGCCGTAGGGAGGTACGGAAGGCAGGTCCTGACCTCAAGGAGCCTACAGTGATGTATGGGATATGAACCTAGTCAGTAATTTGTGTGGACTGACATTGGGCTCGCCGTGTGCCTCTCACTAAGCTAAGAGCTTTGCCTGCATTATCTTAACTCAAATTCACATGACAACCTGGAGGAGGCAGTGGAGATTTTCCTTATGAACAGACACTGAACCAGAGGCTTAGAGAGAGGGAGCCGCGCTGCCTGTGGCCACCCTGCCCATGGCCACCCTTGAGTGAGGGCAGAGCCGGGCTCCTGGTCAGGCCTGCCTGACCCTGGTTCTGACCGAGCCACACGCCCTGGACTGGCAGACGTGGTGAAGAGGAGCAGAACGGAATGTGTGAGCCGCTGGAGAGCCATTAGGCCCGTTGCCCCCAGCAGCAGTGTGCAGGGTGCTGGTGGGCTCAGAGAAGCACGCGCTCGTTCCCAGAAAGCACAGGTGTGCCCTTGGGGAAACGTCACTGGGGAGGCTGAGTAATGTAACTAAATGCCAGTCGTGACATTAAGCTTGTGGCCCACAGAAAGGTGCAGTCGGTTTGAAAACTTCGGATCTAGAACAAGCCCCCCCTTGTACAGGTGAGAAAACTGAGGCTCAGGAAGGAGAACTGACTTCCCCCAAGTTGCACGGCCATGAGCAGTGGGGGCCAGGACTTGAATCTCCATCGGGGTCCCAGTTGAGCCAACGCCCCTGGGGGCCCATGGGAAATAATAGGAACCAAACCGTGGCAGGGCAGTGATGGAGCACCCAAAAGAGGGTGCTGGGGGGGCCCGGATGGAGAAACACCTGAGGGTGCTGTGCCTCGCCACCTACAACAGATCCCCCGGGGTGGGGTGGGGGGGACGGCAGTGATGACGGCAGCGCCTATGATGGCCACCACCTGAGCTCAAACCCAGGCCTGGGACCCGGCACTTAAAAAGCACCCGATTTCACAGATGTGGCCAATTATTATTGCTTCTTTATTTCCTTTGGAAATTTACTTTTAATACGTTTTGGCTTTCCCCGTCCTCGGCGGGGTCTGGCCCTAATCAAGGCAGCCTGACTGATGACAAAAGCAGAGGCTCCCAGGTAGGCTGCACACACCCACACCTCCGGTGGGTCTGGCAGAGGCTGGAGGGAGAGTCCAGTTTGCAGCTAATCCTTTTCGCATCAGCGGTCAGCTCCTTGGAGCCTCTGGAGGGGCTGCTGATTGTGGAACCAGCTGGAAGGGAAATGCGAGGGCAGATGTGGCCACAGCCAAAGGCCTGAAGTCGGCAGCGCTTCGCTGCAGCGTTTTGGAAAGGGTGCCACACCTGGAGCCCATCAGATGCAGATTCGCATCCCAGAACTACCACTGACCGCCGAGCCGCTCTGCCTCGATGAGACTGGGTTCAGCCCCAGGAGCGCCCTGAGCGCTGGGGCCCTGTCTGCTGAGTGACTACTATTTGTCCCCGTTGTCAGCTAAACTCGCTGTGGACAACAGCTATTCTGCGGGGGCCAGGGGAAACGGAAGACATATTTCTCCCCCTTCTCTCCCAGGCCCCCGACCTGCCCTTCAGCTTCAGGAGTTCCGGGCTTCACCCTTTGTCCAGGACCTTCAGAGAGATTGTGATAACAGCAGTTCTGAAGCTGAGAAGGGGTCGTCGTGAGGACAGCGTGTTCCTGCAGCAAAACCCTCCTCGCCTCCTTGCCCCTCCTCCAAGTGCTACAGACCAGAAGAGGGGAGCTTGTCATTAGGGACATTCAGGGACACAGCTTTGAATCTTAACTGTCTCAAAGGGCTTCTGCCTTCTTCGGCATGGTGTGTTCGGGTTCTCTGGATAATAAATCTACTGTAACTATTCTAGGTAAGAAGGGGATGACTTGGACGGTTACAGAGATTTTCCTTTTGATTATACAAAACAAAGCAAACACCAAACTCCAGAAAATCTAATAAAACTAATTTGAAGAAAGATTTGTTGGGTCATGTATGGAAAAGTCCAGTGGTAGCATAGGTTTTAGGTGAAGCTTGATCCAGCCACTCAACATTGTCACGGGGATCCAGACTGCCACACACCTGTCCCTCTTCCACACACATCTGTGTGTGCGTGCTCCCGGAATGGCCATTCCAACTCCAAATATCCATGACCTTTCAGCTCAGGTATCTGCACCAACATGTCCTTCCATGTCTCTTCATTTGTATTACTGAGGGAGGGAATCAGATGTCCAGGCTCATCCTTTCAGGCCAAGCACCAGAAGTTGTATGTTTCTGGTCAGTGAGTGGATGGTCTCTCCTGGGTCCAGTTTCCAATACTTATTCAGTCATCAGTGGCCAGACCACGAAGGTCACATGGTTGTTCCAACCCGGTGGAGGCAAGATGTCTGAGAAGGGGTCAACCACCCTGACACCTTCCCAGAGAAGTGGGGACCCACACGCTGAGTCCCATGAGTCTCTGAAGACTCTGGCCTGAAGATGATCTGGAGTCCTCTTTTGTTCTTAATTAGTAATTTTAGGAATAGTTTAAGATCGCTTCTGGTTAGAATTTTTTTCCCAAGCTTTTTCTTGAGGCTCTGTTTCTGGTTCGTTCAGGAGGAGAATTTCAGACTTGGTTCAGGAAATAGTGTTAATCACTGTTCCTGAGAAATCTGTCAGTCACCACGTGTGTCCACCGTCAGCAAGCCCAGGATTATCCTCGGTTGGCTGTTGACAGGCAACTGGGCTGCTTCTTCAAACAAACCCTGCATTATTTTATACTTTCATACCAGGAAAAAGATTTGATCTTCAAAACAATGTACTCACGTCATCGATTAGGCTGGAAGAACTTGTTTGGCCAAATTTAGAACCCACAAGAAGGTCAGAGAATAAATTTAGAACTGAACTCTGCACCCTGAGGGCCAACAGCTCCATCTGGCACTGGGTGCCTGCTAACTCCACCTGCTACCTTGAGTTTGGTTGAATTTTTCCCTCTGATTATGTGTCTACAGAATTCTTGTATGATAACATAGTCTTTAAGGGCACGACCTGGCATCAAAAGCCTGTCTTTACTACTTCATAAGCTGTGTGACTCTGGGAACGTGTTTCATCACCTGATCCTTAGTTTCATCATCTTTTAAAGAAGGGGGGAGGGTAATAATAGCATCTACCTCACAAGATGTTACAAAAATTGATTAAGATATTTTTGTGTGGGACTTCCCTGGTGGCGCAGTGGTTAAGAATCTGCCTGCCAATGCAGGGGACACAGGTTCAAGCCCTGGTTCGGGAAGATCCCACATGCCGCGGAGCAGCTAAGCCCATGCGCCACAACTACTGAGCCTGCGCTCTAGAGCCTGTGAGCCACAACTACTGAGCCCACGTGCCACAACTACTGAAGCCCGCGAGCCTAGAGCCCGTGCTCCGCAACAAGGGAAGCCACGACAATGAGAAGCCCACACACCGCAACGAAGAGTAGCCCCTGCTCGCTGCAACTAGAGAAAGCCCGCACGCAGCAACAAAGACCCAACAGAGCCATAAATAAATAAATTTATTTTAAAAAAAAGAAAGATATTTTTGCGTGGTAAAATATATATAACACAAAATTTACCATTTTGATTTTTTTTTTTGGGGGGGGTACGCGGGCCTCTCAGTGTTGTGGCCTCTCCCGTTGCGGAGCACGGGCTCTGGACGCGCAGGCTCAGCAGCCATGGCTCACGGGCCCAGCCGCCCTGCAGCATGTGGGATCTTCCCGGACCGGGGCACGAACCCGTGTCCCCTGCATCGGCAGGCGGACTCTCAAACCACTGCGCCACCAGGGAAGCCCCACTTTGATCATTTTTAAGTGTATTGTTCTGTGGGATCACATACATTCACACTGTTGTGTTCAATCATCACCACCATTCATCTTCAGAATTGTTTCATCTTCCCCAACTGAAACCCTCTACCCATTAATCAATAACTTCTCCTTCCCCCTGCACCAGCCCATGGTAGCCACCATTTTAATTTCTGTCTCTATGAATTTGATTACTTTAGGAACCTCATGTAGGTGGAATCGGACAATACTTGTCCTTTTGTGACTGGTTTATTTCACTCAGCATAATGTCTTCAAGGGTCATCCATTGTGTAGCATGTGTCAGAATTTCTTTCCTTTTTAAAGCTGGAGAATATTCTATTATACGGATAGGCCACATTTTTGTTTATCCATTCATCTGTCAATGGACACTTGGCTTGCTTCCACCTTCTGGTGATTGTGAATAAATGCTACTATGAACACAGGTGTACAAATATCTGTTCAAGCCCCAGCTTCCACTTCTTATCCAGAGTTTGATTAAGATATTGATATTTTATGGAGAGCCCTTAGCCCATGTGTGGCATATAGTAAGCATTCAACATCTTGTAGCTGATAAAATCAGTATTAGAAAAATAGTGGACAAAATGTTTAGAAATGCAAATTAAAGAAGGAGGTGACATTTTTGCTTGTCAAATTAGCAACAACTAAAAGGTAATAATCCTCAGTGCAGCTGGGACAGGGTGAGATGGATTGTGTCATACACATCCGTGGGAAATCTTTCTGGAAACAACTTGCAGGGCTAAATCTGATATATTGAGGTTCTCAGAAGTGTGCATACCATTTGACCCAATAATTACACTTCTGAGAATTCATCCCAAAGAACTTCAATTGCAGACCAAGATTTGACACTGGAGAAGTTTGTCACAGCAATCTTTGTGATATTGTGGAAGCATCCTCTATTTCTGTTCGTAGAGAATAGTGAAAAAAAATATTGCTGGTGTAGTCCTGCAATGAACTATTTTGTAGTCATTAAAAATGCTGATGAGAATAGTGAAATGAGAAGATGTACATGCTATACTCTTTCATGAAAAAGAAGGTATAAATATTGTATATATGGATCCTGTAAGGATAGGTACCATTTATTGAGCATTTACTATGTGCTGGAAACTCTGCTAAGTTCTTTACATACTTTCTTGTTTACTCCTCCCCGCAAGCCAAAGAGGTGGGTGCTATGATTACTCCATTTTACAGATGAGGACACAGAGGTTCCAAGTGGTGACGTGACTCTCAGGGTCACACAGTCAGCAAGAGGCAGAGCTGGGATTCCAACCCAGGCCCCTCGGCTCTGAAGAGTAGAAAAGGAATGGAAAGAACACGGTGCACGAAAAGATAATCATGCTCCTTGGAAGAGTAGGAGTGAGCTAGTTTTACTTTCTTCCTCATGCTTGTCTGTACTTTTTTCCCGCAAACCGGAGTGGGGTGTGGGGAGAGCATATCAGATAGAAAGGGAAGGAGAGAGGCAATTGCCCCTTGCAAGGCAAGAACTCAGTTTGTGTCCATTTTTTTTTCTGGTGAAAGTAGAGCAGAGTGTCCTGGCTGTGTCTTCTGGCTGATTGCTTAATAATCGTGGACACATACACACACACACACACACACACACACGACAGAAGAGACAAAAACCAGCAGTAGCCAAAACTCTGCTAGATCGATGTAGACTGTTACACGCGCAGCTTTCCAAAAAGCAGAGCTCAGTGAAATAAATAGTTTTCCTGTGAGAAGAGGCTTAAGTTGGCGATCTTAACAACCCTCCAATTCATTCCAGATCTTCTCCGAGTGGCTCGCGTCAATGCACCCATCTTGATGTACTTAGGATCACTTAGTAACTGCAGTGTGCCTGAGTGTCTGCCGGGCTTCTCCGGCTCGGCAGCGTGCCAGGGTGCTGGGCAAGGGGGCAAGGAGGGGTTTGGCCCTGGGGAATGCTCTCCCCACTCCTCGAGCCCCCCATAACTTCTTGGGGTCCCCAACTTTCTTTTCCTGGTAAACCATCACATTTAATCTAAACTGGAGGCCTGAGAATTCAAACACTTTTCTTGGCAAAGGCTCCATTCCTTTAGTCCTGGAGAAAATCTGCAGGAAGAATTTAGAATCAGGGACTTTGGAAACATATACACATGAAAAAGTCTGGGCTATCTTAAAAACTGACAGCTTCACTGTCCAGGCAAAAATGTATTGATGGATGGATTCATTAATTCACTTGCTCACTCAACAATTGTTTATTGGGCCATCTCCTACGTGTAAGATTTGATACAAAGTTAGTGTAAGATACAAAGCTGCTGGACGTACAAGATTCATCCAACCATCTGTCCATCCATTCAACCAGCAGATATTTACTGAAGCCTCCTAGGTGCCAGGCACCTTCTGAGGATGCTGGGCCATTAGCAGGAAACTGCCTCTTAGAGCTTGCATTCTAGCTGGGGTGACAGACAGACAAGGAAAATGTAGCATATAGAATAGCGGATGGTATTAAATGCTAAAGAGAAAAGTAAAGCCGGGATGGGGAAAGGGGGGCAGAGGTGATCCCACTTAGATGAGGGGCCAGGAAAGGAGGTGTTAAGCCACAATTTGTGGGAGATGAGGGAAGATGATTCAGGAGGCACAGAAATTAAATAACAGTGACTCACGGATCACGTGCAAGTCCCGTTTCAAGTATCTTTCAGTCCCGATTACGCCGAGAAAGTCTCTACTTGCTAATATGTCTTTGATGCCTCCCAGAGACCCACTAATCTCCCCCTTGGAAGCACAGAGGCTTAGCAGGCAAGCATGCCTACTGGCCCTTGAACTTGGCTTTGTGTTGTTCAGTGTGAATATTTTGCAGTTACTGTTTATATTACTATTGATGGGGAATGACACTGGCTCTTCATTTACAGTTATGAGAAGCATATTTCTAATTTCATCTATGTTTGAAAAGTGAGCTGATTTTATTTATTTTTTTAAATTTTATTTATTTTTGGCTGTATTGGGTCTTTGTTGCCGCACGTGGGCTTTCTCTAGTTGCGGCGAGCCGGGGCCTACCCTTTATTGCGGTGCGCGGGCTTCTCATTGCGGTGGATTCTCTTGCTGCGGAGCACGGGCTCTAGGCACGCGGGCTTCAGTAGGTATGGCACGAGGGCTCAGTAGTTGTGGCTCACGGGCTCTAGAGCGCAGGCTCAGTAGTTGTGGCACATGTGCTTAGTTGCTCCTCAGCATGTGGGATCTTCCCGCACCAGGGCTCGAACCCATGTTCTCTGCATTGGCAGGCAGATTCTTAACCACTGCGCCACCAGGGAAGCCCTGAAAAGTGAGCTGATTTTAAAAAGTATTAAGGAACTTATAATACAGGTGGCACTCAAATATGGGGGAAATTGTAAAGGTGATAATGAATGAAATTTGGGACACACTTAAATCAGACGTGGGACATCCCTGGCAGACCAGTGGTTAAGACGCCACGCTTCCAATGCAGGGGGCACGGGTTCGATCCCTGGTCGGAGAACTAAGATCCCACCTGCCTCGCGGTGTGGCCAAAAAAAAAAAAAAAAAAAAAAATCAGACGTGACCCTTCTCCTCGAGTTGCCCAGAGCCTGGCTCAGGAGATGAAAGCTCTCAGTGTGACTCAGCCTGTGATCAGCACCTCCCTTTAAGGGCCTCTGGAAGGGGACGGCATTCCCTAAGGCTCTGATGGGTCAGGGAGAGCTGGTCAGAGGGGGAGCTGCCGGGGGCACGCTTGAAGGCAGGGGCAGGTCTGGACCTGCTGAGGGAGGACAAGCTGGGCATTCCAGGCAGAGGGACAAGGGAAGCCAGGAAGCGGGGGTGGAAAGATGAGGAGAGTCAGCCAGGCAGCCAGTATATAAGGGAGCAGAGCTGCTGGGGGAAGCAGACCTTTGGGAGGCCACCCCAGCTTTATACTAGTCTTGAGACTCCTCCTCACACAAGTTCCGTTCTTCGGGCGCTGCTTTCCTGCGTTTTCTTATGTGATCTCGGCGCACCCACAAGGCAGCACTGTGGTCAGTCCCGTTCCACAGACGGGGAGTTGCGGGCTCAGGACACATCACCTGTGCAGGGTCAGGCACTCAGCAAGCTGCTGTCAGCACTTTTATTTAAACCTGTTTTAAAAAATTCAGATCTAATTCATAGACCATAAAACACACCCTTTTAAAGTGTACAGTTCAGTGGTTTTCAGCCTTTTCCCAAAGTTGTGCAGCTACTGCCACCATCCGATTCCAGAACAGTTTCAACGCCCCCAAAAGAAACCCCGCGCCGCTGCGCAGCCACGCCCACTCTCCTCGGCTCCCAGCCCCCAGCAACCACGAATCCAGCTTTTGTCTCTATGGATTTGCCTGGTCTGGACACTTTGTGTAAGTGGAATCATATACTATGTGGCCTTCTGTGTCTGGCTTCTTTCACTCAGCATCATGTTTTCTAGATTCATCCATGTTGTAACGTATATCGGTACTTCATTCCTTTATGTGGTGAAAACTATCCCATTGGACGAGTGAACCCTCATACATTTTGCTTATTCTTCACAGCTGATGAACATTTGGGGGTTTTCACTTCTTGGCTCTTAGGAATAATGCTGCTAAGAACACTTGTGTACAGGCTTTGTGTGGACATGTGTTTTCATTCCTTTGCGAATATATCTGGGAGTGGGATTGCTGGGTCATATGGAAACTCTGTGTTTCACCTTTTGGGGGAACTGTCAAGCTATCTTCCTAATCGGCCGCACTGTCCTGCGTGCCCACTAGCGGTGCCCGAGGGCTCCAGTTTCTCCACATCTTCACCAACACTTGTTACTGTCCATCTCTTTGATTACGGCCATCCTAGTGGGTGTGAAGTGGTATCTCATTGTGGACTGGCAACCCCAGCAGCCAAGTTGCGTTTAATTGGAAACTTACTCTGGCCTCCTGGAACTGGGGTCAGTGGGAACAGAGGCGGGAGGATTAATTGGGGCTGGGGTGCGGGGGCTTCAGCAGCTGCTCTGAGGACAGGAGGGAATGAGAAGGGCAGTCAGAGAGGGGCCCCAGGGTTTGGAGCTTGGAGAATTTGGGGTGTGATGGGGCTGGTAAGGGCAAGTGCTGGGAACAGAACTCGGAGACTGGACCCACCTCTCCTCCTGGGTCCAGGGCGAGCTTCTTCCTCATGAGAACAGGCCCTGGCCTTGGGCTTCACTGAGATGGAGGGGGACGGAGTGAGGCAGCAGAATTCCTCCTCAGGGAAGCCAGAGCAAAGGGGGTCTTGAGGAGCGAAGCACTCCCAGGCCTGCACCAGACTCCGAGGGGGGCTCAGAGCTCGAGGCCTGGGCTTCACCCCGCCAAGAACGCTGGGCACATACCACCCACTGTTTCCAAAGTTGTGACTTTCAGGTCCTGACTCCCAGGACACGGGTTGGGGCTCATTCCTGTGACCCTAGCGTGGGGCAGAGCTCTGACGACCACAGGCCCACTGTTGTTAGCTGTCAGCCACCAGATGATTTCTAATCATTATCATGTACAATATTCATGTTTCTTAAGCATTTACTATGTGCCCTTATGACGTACTCTGATGCTTTACATGCATTTAATTTCCGTCTCCATTTCACAGATGAGCAAACTGAAGTTATGGGCTGTGAGGGAGGTCTTGCAGCCACCCCCACACAGCCAGCAAGTAGGACAGTCAGGTCTCCAACCTCGTCTCTACTGTCCAGGCCACACTGGGAGGGAGATGGTGTAGGAGCCTTCCACTTTAAGGCCTTCCTCACAGGGGGCGGATTGGTTTTCTATTGCTATGTAACAAGTTGCCAGAAACTCAGCAGCTCGGTGCAACCGCATTTATGAGCTCCCAGCTCTGGAGGACCGAAGTTGGTGTCTAAGATACTGGGTAGACGGAGTTCTTGTGTGGAGGGTGTGGAGACAAATCCACTTGCAAGATCACTCTTGTTGGCATCATTCAGTCTCACGTGGTTGTAGGACTGGAGTCCTGCTTCCCTACTTGCTGTCAGCCGGGGCCACTTTCAGCTTCTAGATGCTTCCGATTTCCTGGCCACGTGGTCCCCTCCCATCTTCAAAGTCAGCAATGGAGACTCTCTCACACTGAGTCCCTCCCATGCTTTAAACCTCTTCTGCCTGGAAGAGCCGGTCCTGTTTCAGGGGTCTCCTGAGTAGGTCAGGCCTGGGCAGGATAATCTCCCTTTTGCCATAAAAGGTGACCTACTCACAGGAGTCATATCTCCTGATATTCACGGGTTCCATCCACACTCAAAGGGGAGAGGATTTCATGCAAGGTCAAAGGTCCTGGGGGTCATCGTAATATTCTGCCGGCCACGGAAGATCTTAGGTTCTAATAATAATAATAGTAATGGCCACAGGAATGGTGATACTTCCTTTCACTTGCTCAGAGCATCATGGTTTCCAGACTTACTCTACATCTGTAATCCAGTTGGAGCCCAACAGCTATGCCGTGAGGTATGAGCATCATCCCCGTTTTACCCAGGAGAGAGACAGACACCTAGTTAGCGTGTCCGGGGCTGGAGCCCAAATCTTCTGACCCTAAGCCAGCCCAGGGCTCTTGGAGCCCACAGCACCCCTGCCTGCCATCAGAACCCTCAGACCTCATTACCGTTCTTGGAAAGGGCGAAGCATCTCTTTCCAGCCAGCCCAGCCCTCGGGGAGCGCTTCCCTGCAAACTCACCGCGTTGGGTCATAGAAGCTCCAGCGTTTACAGGAACTGCTGCTGGGCTGGGTGAAGCTCACCTCATCAGGCAGGAAAACGAGTAAAGACTGAGGGGCACAGAATCAAAACAGCATGTGTGCAGGAAGAACCCCATGACCAGGGAGGGCGTCTGGCTGAGGCTGCCGTGCTCTGGCTGAAAGAGAGGGGTCCACGCTGTCCAGAGGGCCACGTGTCAAGCGGTGCTCACCGCTGCTCCTCGTCTCCATGCGCCAGGCACAGGACTCACGTGGGTGCCCTGAGCGGCAGCCCCTGGGTGCCTACATCTGCCAGGCTTCTTGTGGGGTACCTCTCCCCTTAATATTAACCAGAGCCCAAGACCCCAGTGGGAAATCCCTGCCCCCCACACACTATCCCCAAGGATTCTCGAGGGTCTTAACATTGCTAGATAGCTTTGTGCTGATATATGTTAATTTTTTAAAATATTTCATTCTTCTCCTAAAATGCTGGATGCAATTTTAAAAAGGAAAGAGCCAGCTTTGCAGCTTGAGGAGGATGAGGGACAATTAACAGTCATCATTGTTAGAAGGCCAGTAGGGCTTTACGGGGTAGGTAGAACTATTGTAAACCAAGGAGTTTGGGAGATTGGAATATCTGCTTGTCAGATCTATAGAAAATTGCAGGCCTAAGGTGATTGGATTCACTGGAAAGAATTCAAGGCGCAAACTCAAATCTGCGTAAGATTACCAAGAGCACAATTCTGTTCACTATTATTTTTAGGAGAACAAAATACGCAAAGCTGTGTTCATTTCCCTCAGAAAGCATTTTCCTGAGCAGTATTAACAGCTCAAGAATTAAAAGCCACTTCTGTTTTTCCTTTTGACACCATCATTTTGAAGTATCACTAATCATAGGTGAGTCTGACCCTCCCAGAGGAAAAGACAGTCTTAGGGAGTTTCACAGGCCTGGGGCAGGCAACAGCCACGCTGAGAGTGGGGGAAAGAGCCTGTTTGGCTGGAAGTAGGTCTGTCAGTCAGTGATGTGGACATGCTTAAGGGACAGAGCCCTATGCTGTGTTCTGATAATGGACCCCTGGATGCAAAGGTGGTTAAAAACCAACCTTCAGGATAAAAACAAGCTGATCCTAAAATATAGTTCATTTGAAGTTTTTGGATGTTATTAATTTTTTTTTATTTTTTTTTGGATGTTATTTTTTAAGATTAAAAAAATGCTTAGGATTATTATAAATCAATATTTATCAAAAAATAAAAGTATATTTAGAATAGTTTTGTTTACCTGATTACATATCTGGTTTTTGGTATGTGAAAAAAAAAAAAGACAAAAAATTGTCTTCTTCCCTTTTATTCCATGCTGGATGCTGCTCCAATTCTTTCATTTTTCCTAACGTTTTGCTGACACAAGGCTGCTGGGAGAGCGGCCTTTGGGGAGGTCTGTGGTGAGCCAGTGCAAAGGAATCTGGCTAATTTAAGCTGAGGGGGTCTCCTGGAAGGTCATGGGGAGTGGGGGTCACCGAATGGATCCAGAAAAACAGGACTGGAAATGGCCTGAACCAGGGGCTCAGGAACCCAAGACGGTCTCATGATAGACCCTGCAGTCAGGGACTCACTGAAGCCAGAATGAACGAAATCCAGCATGTTCTGTCTCCTGTCCTTCGACTCCAGTTTCCCTTCCCAGGGAGGCTGTGTCTGCTTAGCCTGGCGAGGTTCCTGTCCTCTCCGTAGTGAGGGGATGGTGGGGCTCTGGGCCAGTCCCAGCAGACTGAAGGCAGTGGGCTAGAAAAAGGCAAACAGGGTGCTGTCGGGAAGAAAGTCCATAGAATTTGGGGTAATGGGAACCCAGGGGTAGCACACTTGTAAGTAAAGTCTGGAATCACCATCCTAAAATCCCATTGCCTGGAAAATGTCCCATGTGCTGCTCTCCCCTCCCCTCCCCCATAGCCTTCCCTGTCTCCAGCTGTCAATCATCAACACGCACATGTCAGTGCCTTCTTACACGTAACAGTCCAGCATCTCTTCCCCCACCCCACCAATGCCTGGAGCCCCCCTTGGCACATCCCAAAGCTCATTAAGCTGCCGGGCTAAACAAAGTGTTTTCGACCTGCTGTGGGTTGGATTTTGTCCCCCTGCAAAAGATATGCTGAATTCCTACCCCCTTGTGCCTGCGAAGGTGATCTTGTGCGGAAATAGGGTCTTTGCGGATGTAATCAAGTTTAGAGGAGGTCTTCTGGGTGGGCCTTGATCCAATGATGGTGTCTTTGTAACTAGAGAGAAATGCCTCGTGAAGACAGAACGCGCACAAGGCCACGTGGCCCTCGAGGCAGAGATTGGAGCGACGCAGCCGAAAGCCGAGGAAGGCCAGGGATTAAGGGCCACCACCAGAAGCTGGAAGAGGCAAGGAAGGACTCTTATTTTTAATATATTTATTTATTTAATTTATTTATTTTGGGCTGTGTTGGGTCTTCGTTACTGCACACGGGCTTCCTCTAGTTGCGGTGCACTGGCTTCTCATTGCGGTGGCTTCTCTTTGTTGGGGAGCATGGACTCTAGGCTCGCGGGCTTCAGTAGTTGTGGCCCACGGGCTCAGTAGTTGTGGCTCTCGGGCTCTAGAGCGCGGGCTCAGTAGTTGTGGCGCACAGGCTTACTTGCTCCGCGGCATGTGGGATCTTCCCAGACCGCGGCTCGAACCCGTGTCCCCTGCATTGGCAGGTGGATTCTTGACCACTGCACCACCAGGGAAGGAGAGGGAAGGACTCTTTCCTAGAGGCTTTAGAGGGAACGTGGTCCTGCCGACACCTTGACTTTGGACTTCTAACCTCCAGAACTGTGAGACGATACGTTTCTGTTGTTTAAATGGTACTTTGTTATGGCAGCCACAGAAAACTAAGACACTACCTCAGGTCTCTAACCTTAGCAGCACAAAGCTGTAGGAAAGGCCATAAATTATGGTTTGGTTTTTCCTTTTAACAAGGAGAAGAAAACCCCACATCCTGGAAACTATAAAGTAAGGTAACTAATTTCAATGGTTTCTATTTTGTAGATGAGAAAACTGGGGCTCAGAGTTTGTGACTTATCCAAGTCACATAGTTAGAAGGAGGCAAAGGCTGGACTTGAACAAGATTTTTGACCCCAAGACTTGTACTCATCATCCTGCATGTGAATGTGTGGCTCTGTATCTCACAGGTTAGTGCAGAGACCCCAAATCCTAGTCCCCAGATGTCACTTTTCTTTATTACGTGAGCTCAAAAGTTAGTACTAGCTATGTTCTTATGGGAACTACCTGTTACAGCCACATTTTCTGTAACATGAGCCTCTGTAAAGCAAGCCTTTTTCCCTGGTGATTTTCATTACAAAATCAGAGATTCACTCCCACCAAAATCATCTCCCCATAGACCCGAGTAAGAATGTTTGGCAAAGAAGGAATTAATTGATAAACAGCTTGTAGTATACTAACTCCAGTGTCTGCCTGGAATGTTTTGCAACACTTTTGGAAACTCCAGAATTATAATTTCAGCACAACCTGTTTATTTCAGGCTATTAAGCCACATGTGTATTCCGCATGCTTGGGAATCCACTGGCTTCACTCTGAATGGCAAGAACGGAGACCCTCTCTCACTTTCGGGTGGGCATTTGTAGCGGTTGGTAGAGCAGGGCTGCAATCCCTGGGGAGACCAGTAGGGGTCTTCTTCCAACAGGAAATAAATTTCAGGCTGAAGATTCTCTAAGTTCAAGGCTTTGGGTGCTAGAAAATAAGTCGTTTCTTTGGGATGAAACCTACCCTCCTTACAATGTGGATTAACCAGTTGGTGTGAAATCACTCAGTCCTGAGAATGGGGCAAGAAAAGGTGTGGAAAAAAAATCCGACTTTTCCTGCCTTTTTGCCCCTCCTGGGAGGCACTGGAGCTGAGGCCAGGGTGCCTGGGACAGCCTCTGTCTTTCCCATCGGCACCAAGGGGAAAAGGACACTGCACGTCCGCACTGTCGAAAGAAAAACCAGAACGGCAAGCTGGCCTGACTTTTCTCTTGTAAATTGTTTACCTTGGGACAACCAGATGGCTCATCTCTTGTTGACCCCTTGACCATTTCTCGTGCTAACAGCCTCTATTAGCAAACAGTCCCACTCCACTGGCCCACATGCCTGTGCAGGAGTCCCAGGGCCTGCTGGCTGCAGAGCCTCTGGCATACCAGGAGGTTGACTCAGCACTGCTGGACTACGGATCTTCATCAGGGTTCAGGGTCTGGGTACTTCAGTTGTAAATGGAGTGAGGGTGGAAATAGGATGGATTATGTAAACGCTTTGCAATCCCTCCCACCCCCCAGCCCCTCGTCCCCCAACCCCCTGGCCCTGCCTTTACCATGACAAGACCTGGTTGTGATTAATGTTTGAGGGGTGAGAAGGGGGCTCTTGCCTTCCTGGGCAGTGGGCAGGGAGCACTCCGTCGTCCCTGTCTGGGTTCCGTCCTTAGGCACCACCTCCTTCTGGACCTTGTGGGTGTGGTGCGGGGGTGAGATTTTAATATTAAGAGCTCCCAGAAGCCCCGAATCTGGGGTGGGGTGTAAGAAACAGATGGACATTTTTAAAAGCTCACTCCAGTTTTCAGGGCAAGTGGAGGCAGGGAGACCAGTGGAGACCCGAGAGGTGATGGGGCTTGGTCCTGGGGTAGGGGTGGAAAGAGGGGACAGATTCCGGGTGTTTCTGAGAAGCACGGTGCAGAGTGAAGTCTCTTGACCAAGGAGGAGGAGAGCGATGCCCTTGAGGGTCTTACAGCCCGGCTGCCAGCAAGACAAAATTCTCACCCAGGGAACTAGACTTCAGTGGTCCACAGATCTGAAACAATTTTAGAGGTGGAAAAAGCAGGTTCTAAACTCTAAAGCATAGAAGGAATGTTCAGAGATCCAGACACGTAAATATTTGAAGCTTCTGTTACACACACTCACACGCACGCACGCACACCTCATTAAGAGCAAGGTAAAAGGTAAGTGAAGGGCTGGGAGAAAATTAAGAAAAGATCCCCAATCCAGGATTTATAACTAGCCCCTAGAAATCAATGAGATCAAGGTGGATAACTGGGGACTTCCCTGCTGGTCCAGTGGTTAAAAACAGACTCTGCACTCCCAATGCAGGGGGCCCGGGTTTAATCTCTGGACTGAGATCCCACATACCACGCAATGCAGACTGCAGAAAAAAAAAAACAAAAACTAGGTAACTGTACAAAGGAATATGAATTTGTAAGTTCCAGAAAAGAAGGCTCTAAGGATAATGTACATATGGAAGCAAGCATGAGCTCACTGGGAATCATGTCCAAACATAACTTCTACTTAGGAACCACTAAGTCCATTTTAGAGAACTGGAAGTTGAGGCCTGCGGTTGATAGCACAGCCCAGAAGCCAAAACTCAAATTCATTAGACCCCGAAACCAGAATGGGATGGAGTGAAACCTGCAGCACTGCATTTCACTGAGGGTCAAATGAGCTGATTTGGGTCAAGTGCAAGGTCCGGCCTGGCTCTCTTAGCTCTTCCATCTTGGGGGGTCAGGCCCAGTGGACTTGGGAGTAGGGAAGGGGGAGATAAAACTGAGAAGGGGAGACAGGAAGGAAGGGTGAATCTGATTTGCATAATAAAGACTTGTGTGGGAGGGAGCTGGATAGAGAGCCCGAGGGCAGGGCAGGAGGTGGAAGGATTGATCTAGAGGCAGACAGATTGGAGGCGGGGCTAGGAGAGGGCCAAGGGCAGGGCCACGTGATGACTTTCGTGCCATCCCCACCCCACCCCCCAGCACCTTGGCCATCCGGGGACAATTCCTGCATAAAAAATATTAAATAGTATAGGATATTGTGACTGGTATAAAGATGGATGTATTATAAAATAAAATACATTCTATTAATATATATAAATAATATAATTTTACATTATATAATAAAACATTCTCTTTGACCTAAAATTTCATTTTGTAGTTTTCTGATTTTAAAAGTAATCCTCATGTTTTCATGGGGCCTGTGCACTGTGCCCACATCGCTAGTGGAGAAGTTGGCCCTAACTTGTTCCACAGACAGCAGTCAGGAACAGAATTCTTTCCCAGTCCTTTTGGCTGGTTTGGAGAGAGACTCCTGGGCTCTGATGTCCAGCTGTGTGGCAGGGGGAAGGTCTGTGTCCCCAAGATTACGGAGAATTCCAGGCGGTTCATCCAGGGTGGACTGGTTGGCCCACGTGGCCAGCAGAGTTCTGCCTGCCTGGGTTTGAATCCAAACCCTGCCTGTGTTGAGCTGCCCCAAACCAGCGCGTGCATTCATCGGCATCAGGGTCTTTGGGATTAAAAAGGGAGGTAGCCTTTGGGTCTCTTCTGGCCTCCAGGTAGGGGGTTACGATCAAGGCAGGTCTCACGCAGAGCACTGACGTTACAGCAAACACCCCCCAAGGAGGAGGTCAACCTCTACTCCAAGCTCAAGGCCTCACGCTCAGGCCTACAGGCTTTCATCCATACCCTGGCGTGTGTGCGTGTGTGCACATGTGCGTGTGAAGGATGGGGGTGGCAGAGGCCCAGTGGGAGCTGTAGGCCCAGGGACCCTTCTGAATATGTTGGGCTGCTGGGGCCCCCAGGTTCCCACACCCTATTCATGTCAGGAGACAGAGCCTGAACAACATTCGTAGCCAACGGAATAGAGTATCTACAACACTACTCCTTTCACCTGTGAGAAATCGTTCCTGACCCCCAGCACGCTAATTCACCAGCCCTCTCGTGCAGATCTGACAAGCTGCCTTTAACCTTTAACCTTTAACCCGGTCCTTCCCATCAGTCACCATTCTGCACCCCGCCCCTGCCCCCGGGGGACAGTACAGTGTCTGCAGACAGTCTTGGTTGTCACGACTGGAGGGTGGAGAGCTCCTGGCATCAAGGGGTGGGAGGATAGCTGCTAAATATGCAGGACAACCTCCACAGTGAAGAATGACCCCAAATGCCAGCAGTGCTGAGGTACAGACCCTCCCATAGCTGCTTCTGGAGTGGGGACCCGCGTTAGCGCCCTCCACGCAACACCTACTCACCCCTAGGATGTGGGCTAGGTCTACGGGCACTTGGGCCACGCTGCCCGCACATAAGCATTTTAAGGTGAGTTATTGAAGACCTAGTGCTGCCACGTGTTACTTCAGGCCGTTTCAGTTCTACCAGCCTCAGTTTCCCGGTCCGTAAAATGGGGGTGGTAACAGTGCCCACCTCAGAGGGGTGCTGTGGGGACATGCCCGATCCCTCCTGCCTGACCCCATTTTTATTGGTGATCCTAAGCAGACCCGAGTGAGAGTGGTGCTTCCAGAGGCTCAGCTTCGTCACCTCCCCCCATCTCTGGGCAGCTCCAGCTTCCTGTCTCCCCTCCCCACACCCACACACACTCCTTTGCCCGTGGCGGCCTCAGGAGGCTCCTTCCCCCAAGAGTTGCTGTCTCTTCCAGGTGACCCCTGGTCGACCCGCCAATGGGAGTGTGTCGGTGGTGGTCAGGGGCCATTTAAATTAGAACACTCTCTGGATATTTCACAGAAATTCATGAGTCATTTTTGCCTCATAAAACCCAGTGGAGTTAGCTGGGAGTGCAGATGATATCTGTGGACCTTTAAAACATTTTTTTTCTTTTTTTTAAAGAGGCAGGTTTCTCCTTTGATCCCAGGTTCATCCTGAGAAGCAACGTTCTCTAGGTTGGAGGACACGCAGTCAGCTTGGTAGCTTGATTACTGTGCGACCGAGGACAGCTTAGTCAATCTCTCCATTTTCTTCGAATTAACGTTTTTTTCTTAATTTGAGGGAATACATGTCCATTGTAGCACATTCGTAAGGTACTGTTTCAAAAATAAAACACGCTGTATACAGTTCACATCTTGCTCTGGTTTAGTCACATCTTACCTCAAACATTTTCCCATGTCACTATTCCTCAAAATCATATTCCTAACGGCCGCACAAATTTCTTTTGTATGGGTTATCTCACCTGTCCCTTGCACTTGGCCATTTGTGGCTGCACCCTCCGTGTTCCCATCTGTGAAATGGGCACAGGTGTGCTGTGAAGTCCAATGAGAGGGCCTGCCCATCCTCTCCTGTGACTGGTCCTTGACGAGCCTACAGGCCAGAGTTGGTGCAGGACAGGAACTCCTCCCAGGCCTGCCCTGGGCAGGAAGAACACAGCGGGCTGTGGACTGCATGATACACTGAGGCAAGGGCCCTCTTGGATCCCGGATTCTGACTCCGTGCCTGGTCTTGAATCTGGCCGTCAGGAAGTTTCCATTTGCCCTGCAGCTGCGGGACAGTGGACTCTGGGGGCACAGTTGGGGCTCCCCAAGGAGCTGCTTGCTCTTCTCTTATACCAGAAGCCGGAGCCATCAGCCCATCTGTCTCTTTGAGACCAGCTGGCCACCTGCAGAGACACACCTGGGGTCTCCAGGTGCCACTGGCTCCAGCTGCCACTTCCACGGTGGCCCCTGAGAGCTGGTGGCAGGACCCAGGAATGTGGGCTGCCAGGCAGGTGGGTGCCTACTTGCTCTATTTAAACCAAGTGTTCTTCAAATCCGTACTGTCTTCATTTAAACATGCTATTTAAAAAAACACTTTAAGTCATACAGAGCACAGCTTGCTCTAAATGGAAGGTTACCTTAAATGAAATTCAACAAAACAAAACAACCTGACTGCGTTCAAGCGCCTCCTCTGCCCACCCCTGGCTCTGTGCCCGGGCCAGCTCTGTGCTCTGTTGAACAGGAAGGGTGACAAGTGACAGAGAGTCGGGGAGCCAGGATGAAAAGACGACTAAAGACTAAAAGACTAAGAGAACCCTCCCACCGAGTGATGCCTGGAGGCCACTGGGCATCCCTCACTTGGCCCAGCGTGTGCTGTGCTTGAGGGAAGCCTGAGTTCTAGCCCAATCCTCCCATTTTACAGACTGGGAGACAGAGGTTCAGAGGGGTGGGAACTTGTTCTAGATCACATGCGGCTGGAACCGTATTCTCCTGTTTCCCCGGGCACGTCTTCCCAGCCCCATACAACCTGGCTCAGGAGGCGCCCAGCAGGGAGAGGGGAGCCCAAGCCGGCAGGTGTGGAAGCCGATGGAAGGCGTCCATCCTGCGTGGGTCAGCTACGGGATTTTAAGTGGGCTCCAGCGGAGGAGCAGGGGACTGCGTTTTGGCAGGCACAGGGAGTTTGGATTCTTCTGACTCTTCCATTCACCTCTGGGTGAGCTGGGCAGGTCGTCTGGCCCCTCTGGGCTGGGTCTGGCCATCAGTAAGATGAGGGAGTTGGACTCCATCTGGTGCAGACAGTCTGGTTCCCAGAGAAGCCTTCCCAGGACGCCCTTCCCTCTTATGTATAAACTCACATTCCTCATCCTGGGCTATTCTGCCATTTCCTTTCGTGCTAAACCAAAGGGCTATTTTGGAAACTCCTATAAGCAAACTAATCCCTGGCTGGCATTTGAACGGATATAAAAGAGCCCTAAGTGAGGGACTCAGGCATAAACGCCGCCCAGCCCTGAGAGCCCACGCCGTTAAATTTAGAAGCATCGCTTCCAAATGAGGTGAAATTGCAGGTTCCCTGTGGCCGGTGGGCAGCTTTGGGCAGCACCGAGCAGGACAGATTTAGCAGAACAGGCTCCGGCTCCCTCTGGCTGCACCTTGGAGGAAGAGGCCCAGGACGGCCCCTTCAGTGTCTGGGGAGCAGCTGCTGGGTGAGGAGCCCCTTCAGCTGGCCCGCCTGCCCTGAGCTCCCCAGCTGGATCCAAGCATCAGATGCTGCCCGAGTGCCGGAGAGAGGCAGTCTCGTCTGCCACCGAAGGTTTGGGACCCGCATGATTTCTGTGACTCTCTCCTCTGCCCAGGGGCCCAGTGAGGTCCCTGGCCTGCCTCTCATGCCCTGCAGAGTGCCAGCTGCCCAGGGCTGCCCGACCTGCCTACAGTCCAGCCGCTAAAGGGTAATGCCGGCAGGGGGAGGGGGAGGGGGGATGGTCTTGGGGGAGGAGTGGGGTCTCCAAGGTGCCCAGCCTCTGTTCTGAGTGGTCAGTGCCGCTGTTGTGTCAACAACTAAACATTAAGAGTATGACCCTTGGTGAAAGGTGACAAACATCCGTTGGGACTTGTCAGAAGCCCACTGAAGGCTCCTGGGATTCCAGGGGTCTCATCCCGGCCATCTCATGCCCAGTCCACCAGGGAGGGGATCATTTTGCAGCCCGCTGGGTGAGATCACAAGGGTCAACTTCAAAGGCTCAGCCCCACCAGGGATCGGCCAGGAGAGGTGCTGCTGGGATCTGACGCTGGTCCAAAGGGCCCTGGGCTCCCACACCCTGAAGCCTGCAGGGGATGGGGCTCGATGTCTCTCAGCCGTCCCCAGGGCTACATTTCTAGCTTGGCAGGTCTGGGCCATGAACCTGCTTCCATTCTGGGGCCCCCTCCCTCTTGCTCAGGTTCACGGCAGCGGAGGGGGGGGTAGTGTCCTCAGCACAGCCCCTGCGGAAGCAGGTGCATCCTAGCGTGAAGTAGCTGGGCTTTGGAGCCCATCACGCCCAGGTTCAAATCCCAGCTCTGGCAGTTCCGACCTGTGTGACCTTGGTTGAGTCATTTCCCCTCCTCTCTGAGTCTCGGTTTCTTTATCTGCAAAATGGGAAGGATAATAATAATATTTGCCTCATATAGTGTTGGGAGTATTAAATGAGATTTTAAACCTTTAGAGCAGGTAGCAGAAGGAGTGCTGGCCACCCAGGGGTCATTCATCAATAGCTGCTGCTCTTGTAAATAATGTTTTAGTGGAACATATCCAGGCTCATTCATTTACACATTATCTGTGACTGCTCTTGCTCTAAAACGGTGGAGTTGAGTAGCTGTGACAAACACCATAAGGCCTGCAAAGCCAAAATAATTCACTCTCTGGCCCTTTCCCGAAGTCATTTGTCCACCCCTGTCTTGGAGTCCAGCACATAGTGGGAGTTTTAATCTTTATCCTGTTCTTCCACTGACTGCGCCTTGGGCTGCACAGCCTGCTGAAGTGGGGGAAGCAGCCCCAGCCTTTCAATTCTTGTCCTCTGGTCCCGTAAAGATGCGCTGTGACTCTTTCAGGCCCTGGAGAACGCCCCCAGCCCCACCTGCAGGGAACTCTCTGTCTAGTCGGGGAGGCAGACAAGTCACCATTCACCGTCCACTGTAAGTAAAGTGAGGCAGGGATTGGGGGGAGGTCCAGGAAGGCTTCCTGGGGGAGATGACATCTGGGCTGGAAGAGGAGCTGGGAGGGTCTAGCCAGGAGGCCAATCCCCACGTGACAGCCAGACCTCACCCTGGAAAACGTGGCTCCCTGAGCCAGCCTCTTCACCTCTTAGAGGCTCTTTCCTCATGTGAAAAGTGGGGTCATTGCACCTCATGGCCCTGTTGTGAGTAGTCAGTCTACAGCCAGGTGCTGGCACATTGCGTGGGTCTGCACTGAACCTCAGTTCTCCTCCTCGGTCCTCCTTTCCTAACGCTGGGCGGGCAGATGGTTGGGTTTGTTCTAGCAAACTGCATGCAGAGGAACTCTTTAGCGATCGTCTTTCTCCCTTATCTTGAAGTGGAGGACCTGGGGGAGGCTGGAAGAACGACCCAGAAGGCCTGGGAGGGAGGGTGGCGGGGAGGTGGAGGGAGAAGGTGGAGGGAGGGCGTTCCGGTCCCCAGCCCCCCGGGGCTGGCTCCAGAGTCCACGTCCCACCCGCTGACCTTGGGGATCTCCCTGCCTGCTCCCTCCTGTGCCCTTGCTCATCCTGGCTAGGATGGAGGGAGGGCGTGTTTAGCAGTTTGAGAAGCTTCCAGTGCCACCCAGAGCCTGTGCTGATAGGGGTGGGGGCAGTGGTATGCTGATAAAAGTTTAACAACAGGCAGAAAAACAAACAAACAAAAACACCTCAAACCCTAATTTGTAGCACGTGCCCATTTCCACGCTGTACTTAATTCTGTCATGGCTGATCTCAAGCTACCAACATTCCTGAAAATTTAACCGTCGACTCCTGTGAGCTGGTCCAAGCTGGCAGCAGCACAGCCCAGGTAGGGACTGTGGGGGCGTGAGGGTCCTCCCGTGGGGCTGGGGCGAACCCCCAGAGTGTGGGATGCCTGCCCACGTACCTGAGAAGAGCTGGCTCAGCATCAGTTACACTCGGGTTCTCAGCCTGGCTCTGCCGCTTCCTAGCTGGGTCCCTGGGCTCGTCTTGTTACCTCTCTGAGCCTCAGTTTCCTCATCTATTGAATTAGGTTCGCAACGGCTCCTACACCTCAGGGGGTTGTGCGGCTCTACTAAGATAATTTACATAAGGCGCGTAGTGGACAGCTGGCCTAATTATGAGCTCTCCACTGCCAGACTGCGTCAATTTCCCCATCCGTACACCAGGCTGCTGTTCACGGACCTATTGCACGGGACAGTCCCTGGCACTGGGGCTCCACTCAGTGGGTGCTCCGCAGACACTTGCCGCTTCCTCCGTCGGGGCCAGAGGTCGCTCCTCGGCTCATCTGCCCCAGCAGCTGGGGTCTCCAGGCTGGGGTCTTGGTCAGCCGATGGCACACAGACAACCAGCTCTTTCTGGTGTCTATTTCACATCATGTGCTGTCAGCACATTGTGTCCTTGGTCCTTTTCTGAATTTCCATTTTACAGACGTGATCACCGAGGCCCGGAGCCGGTGAGCGGCACAGCTGCAGCTGGGGTTTGAGCCCAGGTCTGGCTTTGTTGCTTCCAGAGCTCACCTATGCACAGCACGTGTGGGACTCTGGGCTGCGGGAGGTATCGGAGGAGGAGGAAGCTTGTGGGGGGTCACGCAGATCTGCCAGGGGGTTCAGAGTGAGGGCTCTGGAGCTTGTGGTGGGAGCTGACTACGAACAAAATGCAGGATAGACACTGGATAGATGTGGCTGCAAAGGGAACGTTCTTCCAGGCAGAGGCCCCAGGGTGGGCAAAGGTGTGGAGTCTGGGCTCAGCCACTGGGTGGAGGGGATGTGGGAAGCAGGGGCCCTACCGAGCGGGAATAGGAGGGAGTTGGCGGAGCGGAGCTTTCTCAGGGCAGTGGGGTCCCCAGAATCCTTGCACCGACGCCACCCTGGCTGAGGGGTGAGGTATAAAACTGTAGCAGCAGAGATTTAGGTTAGATATGGGGGAGAACTTTCCTATTGTGTTGGAAGACACTGGACGATATTCCCAAACGATGTGGTGGCATTTTTCCAATCTCGAGATGGTTTGGAAAAACGTAAAGACAGCCAGGGTTCTAGGCTGGCCTCCCTGCAACCTGGGTCAGAGATGGGGTAATGGATCTGTGGCTTCTGGAAGCCTTTGATGCCAGCAGCCTGGCCTCATGTGAACTGGGCTGACTCACCCCCTGCTCAAAACCTCCCATGGCTCCCAGTTACCCTTAGCCAATTGCAAGGCCAAAGTCCTTCCTGGGGCCACCGAGGCCACCCTGACCTGTGCTCTGCTGGCCTCTCCAACCTCACCTGGAGCCACCCCCCCACCCCCCTGGACTTCTTTCCATTTCTGGATTACACCTTGTCCTCTGCGCCTCCAGGCCTTTGCTCACGCCGTTCCCTCTGCTTCAGATACCTTTCCCTCCCCTCCCCTTCCCCTTCTTCCCTCCTCGCCTTTCCTTCTCAGCTCTCGGTCGCCTCCTCCATGGGTTGGTCTGGTACCCCCATCATTTCACTATGGACTCCCTACTGTAATGGTGGCCCGTCAGCCCCCTGCTGGACTTGGAGCCCTGGAGGGCGAGGGCTGGGCCTGCCTTACTCGGCGTCTGGCTCACAGGAGGTGCTCAGCGGGGGTTTGTGGAGGGGGGTCAGGGTTACTGGCAGAGAGGAGTAGCTGAGGGGAGGTGAGAGGAGCTGGTTCACGAGTTGCTGGGTGCCCCCTGCATCACACAGGCATCAAGGACCCAAGCACAGGGTGCAGAGACCTGGGTTCGAATCTTGCTCCTGCCCCCCCCCAAGCTCCCTGACCTCACTGAGCCTCAGTTTTCTCATCTGTGAGCTGGGGGCAGCTCCAGCCGCCCCCTCTCTGGGGCTGCTGTAGGGCCCTTGGGGGCCACGGTGGAGGGTAGCCAGCCTGCGGTCAGCACTCACCGGGTGCCAGTTCGAGGCTGACTGTCCTGCCCTCTCCCTGCAGGTGACAGCCATGTCGGTGAGGGTGCGGTTCCTGTCCTCTGGGGACACAGGGGCTGTGGGGGTCATGGGCCGGAGCGCCTCCTTTGCCGGCTTCAGCAGTGCCCAGAGCCGGAGGATCGCGTAAGTTCTGCCCGGGCTGTGTGTGGGAGGCTTGTTTGAGGGCCAGGGATCGGGGGGCCGGCGGGGGCATCCTCCTCCCACGCCAGTGACCCTGAGGCTCACTCTCATGCCAGGCCTGCAGCGCAGGGTAGTGTGTGTTTGTGTCTGCCTGTGTGTCTGTGTATGTCTGCGTCTGTGTGTCTGTGAGTGAGACGCTTGGTGTTGGGAGAAAGCTGTAATTTGCTTCAGATCTGAACAGGTGTCACCCTACAGTTGATCCTGGAAGCTGATCTGCTTGAGTTTATCAGGCCCACTTGGCAGATCAGAAAACTGAGGCTCAGAGAGGCAGAGCTGCTCACCCAAGGTCACACAGCAAGACTGATTCAGAGTTGGAACTTAGTCTCCTAGGGGCCAGGTTAGGATGGAATGTTCTTCCTGTTTTTTGTTTTTTGTTTTTTTTTTGCGGTACACGGGCCTCTCACTGTTGTGGCCTCTCCCGTTGCGGAGCACAGGCTCGGGACGCGCAGGCTCAGCGGCCATGGTTCACAGGCCCAGCCGCTCCGCGGCATGTGGGATCCTCCCAGACCGGGGCAGGAACCCGCGCCCCCTGCATCGGCAGGCGGACTCTCAACAACTGCGCCACCAGGGAAGCCCTGTTCTTCCTGTTTGATAGAATGGGAAGTAGGGCCACCTGTGACCTGGGGCAAGTGACTTCACCTCTCTGAGTCTGGTTTCCTCATCTGCGAAATGGGGATCACAAATGTCCCTCCCTCATGGGCTTGTCATGAGGGTACAGTGAAGTGACACATGGTGAGCTGTCAGCACATGCTGGCACGCAGTAGGGGCTTGTGGGAAGTTTTCCAAGGAGGAGAGACAGGCAGAGGCAGGCCTGGTTAGTACTGACCCTCCAGACGTGAGTTCACGGCTGATCTGCGATGTGTCTCCTCCCGCTGCAGGTAATGCCTGGGAGGAGGGTGCGTTTCTGCTCCTGGGGCCACAGCCCTGCCAGCTCAGGCGTGCCGGGCCTCTGGCTCCAGGAATCCTGAGGGCCCCAAACGGCTGCCAGTCTGAACAGCCGTGGTGGGCAGGCAGGGCCCTCAGCCAGAGCAGGGCGCAGAACCAAATCTCATCCTGGCGTTCCCCTACCTGAAACCCTCCGGAGGTTCCCGTCCCACTGAGAGCGCAATCCGGTCCCCACGCGGCAGGGTCTGGCTGGCCAGCCTCATCCTGAGCCCTGGGCTCTAGCCGCATTGGCCTCTCTGTCCTCCAGGCCTTTGCACAGGCCCTGCCCTCGTCCTGGAACCCTCCCCACTGCGATTCACCTGGCCTGGTCCCGCTTAATCTCATCAGGCCTTGGCTTCAAAGCCACTTCCTGGGGGTTGGGGGTGCGGACCACCCGAGCCCGGCAGGCCCTCCTCGTGCTCTGTCCATAGGCTCCCCAGCTGCGCATTAGACCCACCTTCCCCTCCCCCCGCCCCACCCCCCATCACTGTGAGGCCGACCCTGTGGTCAGGCCCTCCCAACTCACTCGCCTTGTCTCGGGGCAGCCCAGCTTCTCGGTTCTGAGGTGTGCCTGGGAGGAGTGGCATCTCAGGGCTGAAATCCTGGAAGCACCCCTAGGAATCCCTAATTCTTTCCACAAGTATTTATGGAGCATTGGCTCCGGTCAGGCCTCGTCCCGGGCTGTGGAGACAGGCCCAGGCCCCGCCCTCCTTTCAGGACGGGGAAAACAATAAGCCAGTGATAGTCAAGATGGATGCCGCTGGTGGCAGGTGCCCGGAAGGGGTTAAAGCAGGGAGGCAGGAGGGCAGCAGGGGGCTTGGAGGAGGCCCCCAGTGAGGCATTTAAACGAAGGCAGAGAGAAGAGGAGCCCATCACGTGCAGACAGGGTGTGGGCGTGGGAAAGCCTTCCAGGCGGAGGGGACAGAGGTGCGAAGGCCCTGAGGTGGGAATGAGCTTTGAGGGACAGAAAGTGGGTGTGCGGCTGGCCTGTGGGACAGTGGTGTAAATGTCCTGGGGCTCCCCGTCCTGCCCCCATCCCCCAACCCTGCAGGGACTACTGGAGGATGTCTGGCTTGGACGGGTTCTGAGATTCCTGAGTGGCCTCCATCGGGCCTGGTTCTCTGTAGTCCCCTTGTCCAGGGGTGAGGAAGTAGCTGCCCGTGATGGCAGAGAAGCAGCACATCTGTTTTTAACTTCCTGTCTCTGTACATAACTTCTGTACATAACTGTACATAACTTCCTGTCTCTGTACATAACTTCTGTACATAACTGTACATAACTTCCTGTCTCTGTACAGCTCCCAGGGATCTGGACCCTGGCTCTGGGGCTGGACGGTCTGGATCGGGTTTCAGGTCTCACCTCTGGCCTTATTTCCCAAGTAATCCAACCAGGTTGAAACACGGCCACATTGCCAAGGTGCTCAGCAGCGGGGGCAGGTCAGGCAAAAATAACCTTAGACAGGAGAGCAGAAGAGCCTGGCTCCACTTAGATGTCCCCAGCCCTTACCCCTGCACTGGCACCTGAAGCCCCTTTGCCTCTGGACAGCGTTGTTGTTTTTTTCTTTATTGTGTAATCAAAGAATTCACTTGGGGAAGTAATCTGGTGAGGAAATTTTACACTAAGCTTGAATGACTGCTATAACAAGGCCACATATAATAAATATATAATACTATATTATAACATAAGGCCGTACATAATAAGGTGGGCAGATGAAGAAGAGAGCCGGGCCCTGACACTGTCCCATTCTGCCCTGACTGACAGGCACAGGCTGCTCTTAACCCCTTCCTGCCATCCCTCAGCCAGGTCTCCCCTCCCTCAGGCAGGGACCCTCTTGAGCCAGGAGACCCTGCAAGGTCCGCACCACCTGGGAATTCCTCCACTGGGACGGCTGGGAAGTGTAGGTGTGAAAACCAAGCAGCAGCCCTTGATTTTCAAGGAGAGGAGGCTAGAGAAAGGGGGCAGAGAGGAGGGCTAGACCTCAGAGACATGTATCAGGAGAAACAGGCTAGTACACGTGAAGCACCCAGAGCAGAGCTTGACCTTTGCGAGTGCCGTGCGCGTGTTTGTCATCATCCCTGGGCGTCTAGTACCACCAGATGCAGGAGGAAAGGTGCGCTTACAGCCAGCTTTGAGTCCTCACCTGAAATGTGTCCAGTCGGTCCTCTTATTTATTGCCCCGCCCCCAGCCCCTCCTACCTCCGGATCCTGCACCTGCAGCAGCCGTGCACCGGGCCTCCGATAGTGTCTCCCAACGACACCAGGTAGAAGGGCTGGCCCAGCGGCCTCACGTGAGGGCTGGGGCCCATGGGTCACACGTGCCCATCTGGAAGCTCGTCTGGCATGCCGGGGGATGTTTAATATTTACTGAGTCCTCTCAGAACTGCTGTGACATCCGCCCCTGGAGGTTGCTCCCTGCCCTGGCAGTTGTGGCACTGGGCCAGACATGAAACCTGATTTCGCCATCCGGAGACTGCACGTACATCACCGTCCCTGGCGGGGCTGGCCACCACACCTGCTCTGCTGAACCTCAGACAAGAGCACTGGGTTCAGAGCTTCCCCAGGAGCCGGTGCTATCAGGCACAGCCACAGAGCGAGGGCGAGGAAGTTGCCAGGTAGATGGAAGTGGGATCCAGCCGAGGGCACGCATCTGCCGGGGACTGTGGGACTCTGGGAGCTGGCAGGTGAGCGGGGCTCCTGCAGCCCCACCTCCAAGCTGCTCACCCACCCCACCTGCCTGTCTGCCCACCTGCCGGGGACCCTAGCCTGTCTGAAACCTGCTTCTCTCGAGGCTGCAGCCCTGCCTGTCCCTGCCAGCCTGCAGATGGCAACTTTGTGGAGGGTGTGTTCCAAGAGGTGGCTGATGTGGCCTCCGGGAGGGTCGGGGAGGAGGGAGCACAGTCCCTGCCTGGGCTCTGCAAAGTGTCACTTGACATATAATATATGAATAACAGCAACGGCAGGTGCAGGGGTGAGCTTAGTCCCCAGGGCTTGCGTGCACATTACCCAGACTCAAACATCGCCTGATTGGAGGAACCTTCCCTGTTCACCCTTTGCATTCATTATCCTGCCTTTGTTTTTATTCTTGGCACTAGGCACTATCTGATGTATAATTTTTTTTTTTTTTTTTTTTTTTGCGATACGCGGGCCTTCCACCGCTGCGGCCTCTCCCGTTGCGGAGCACAGGCTCTAGGCGTGCAGGCTCAGCGGCCATGGCTCATGGGCCCAGCCGCTCCGCGGCATGAGGGATCCTCCCGGACCGGGGCACGAACCCACGTCCCCTGCATCGGCAGGCGGACTCCAACCACTGCGCCACCAGGGAAGCCCTGATATATAATTTTTTAAATTGAAGTATAGTTGCTGTACAATATAACTGATATGTACTTTTAAAAATTACCTTATTACCTTCAGCACATATATAGCACTTACTCTTTCCTGGGAACTGCTTGAATCTCTTTACATTTATTAACTCATGTAACTCTCACAGCAACCCTTTCTCTGGTCCCCATTTTATGGATGAGAAAACCGAGGCGCAGAGAGGTTCAATAACTTACACAAGGTCACACAGCTTATAACTGGGTGAGCCGGATAGAGACCCCAGCATGTGGTTCCGGAGTCTGTGCTTGCTACCACTTCCCACGGTCTGCCCAGCTGGCAGGGCAGCTCACGAGGGCAGGGGTTTTGTCTGTTTTGGTCACTGTTCTACCCCTGGCCCCTAGAATGGCATCTGGTATATGACAGGAGCTCAGTAAATATTTGTTGAATGAATGACTATCTCATGACAACTCCGTGGGGCAGGCCCTCTTATTATCCTCCTTTTACAGATGAGGAAACTGAGGCTGCAGTAGATTAAATACCTGTGCCCTCTGGGGCTAGAATTTGGCCATGGGCGGCTGACCAGGAGCTTGTGTCCCGTGAGATGATAGGAGTTGCTGGCTTGGTGAGGCCCCTGAGGTTTCCAGGGCGGGGCTCCAGGTCCTTCCCTGATGCAGCACCCTTGGGACCCAGTTCTCAGCAACCCCGGGCAAGCCCTGGGACCTGTATTTCTGGCACGTTGGCCTGTAATGTGGCTGTGCATCCATGTTTTGGGGAACCACGGGGTTTGGGGCTTGATGTCCGACAGCAGGGGTGGACGGGACAGCTCTGCTGAGTCAACCACAGGACGCTGTGACCGTGTGTGGAATGTGCAGTGTCTGGTTGGCTTGGAAGTACAGCCCAGCCACCTGCCAGGCCTCTTGGGGACCAGGGCTTGGCGATGGCCCAGTGGCCCTTCTCCCAGGCCTGGCGAAGGAGATGGAGCTGTGTCCACTTGCCCCCTGCCCAGCTCTCCAGACCACAAGCCCCCCACCCCTCCCCGCAGACTGTGAACCCTTGAAGGTGGGACTCTGGCCCCTTGGCTCCCATCATGTTGCATGATTCAGAGAAAGCCCCGTTCTGTGAGTGTTTGAATGAATGAATGAGCCTGTGCCCTTGATTTTAGACCCTAAAAGGGCAGCAGACTGTGAAGGGCATCCAGGGACACTCGGAGCTGGGTTTCTAGCAGGAGGATATCTCCCGAGTGAAGCAGAAATGGTGAACCCCTGAGAAAGTGGTCCTCCTACTGTGGTCTGAGGACCAACAATAGTGTAGAGCCAATGGACCGTCTGCTCCATAGGCTGTCCAGGGCCTGTTCCTTCTCTCTTGTTGCTTGGCCATACCTGTGGGGGGCCCCAGTGCACATGGTTGAAGCTGGCTCTTCAGTGCATCCGAGGAAGATGAGGAAGGAAGTGGGAGAAGTTCTCTTCCAAGGAAGTGGAATATGTTGACTAACCCAGTACTGGGACATGGGTTTGCCTCAGAATGCCCATGGATGCATGGGTGTGTGTGTGTGTGTGCATGTGTGCGTGTGGGTGTGTGCGTGTGTGCATGTGTGCGTGTGCGTGTGTGTGTGTGTGTGTATGGTGATTTGGCAGGCTACCTCCCTCCAAACTATATGTATAAAGAGCAGAGTTGGGGAGATGTCCCTGAGGGAAATTGAGGTGCTATTAACAGAGGGAGGGGAATGGATGTGGGGCAGGCAAAGCCAACAGGTACCCAACCCATGGGTATACCACTGGACTATGATTTGGCCTCCCACGTTGCTTTGCCTGCACAGAGCTTGATGAAGAGCACAAACAGACAGCATTGGCATTTGGGCTGCTTGATTGTATTTCTCACTGTAAGTTAATTTCTCACATCAGGTTAGTGTTATTATTCTTTTTTTAATTTATTTTTTATTTTTTTTGCGGTTCGCGGGCCTCTCACTGTTGTGGCCTCTCCCGTTGCGGAGCACAGGCTCCGGACGCGCAGGCTCAGCGGCCATGGCTCACGGGCCCAGCCACTCCGCGGCATGTGGGATCTTCCCGGACCGGGGCACGAACCCGCGTCCCCTGCATCGGCAGGCAGACTCTCAACCACTGCGCCACCAGGGAAGCCCCTATTATTCTTTTAATCCTCATATCCAAGCCCTCATTTGACAGATGAGAAAACTGAGGCCCAGAGAGTCTTGGCAGCTTTCCTGAGACCACGCAGCTTGGTGGCAGTGGGGTGAGACTCAGCCAGGTCTGCTGACTGCCTGGGGCTCTGGCCACTGTTCCCAAAGTGCCTGCCCCTGAGAAGGGCTTGGTCCAGACCCCTGCTCTGACCACGCCCCCCCATCCCTTCTCACAGAAAGTCCGTCCACAGGAACTCAGTGAGGTCTCGAATGCCTGTGAAATCCTCCAAGATGTATGGCACGCTGCGGAAGGGGTCTGTCTGCTCGGATCCCAAGCCACAGCAAGTGAAGAAGATCTTTGAAGCACTGAAGAGAGGCCTCAAGTAAGGATGGCTATTCGTGGCCTTTAACAAGTGCATTCTTTGTCCTCGTCTGCTCGGTCCTCTCTGCCTCTTCCTGGGGAACGTGGGTGGGTCTCTGCTGTAAGAGGCCACAGAGGGAGCTCCTCGTTATCTGTTTAGTCAACAAGCATGTCCTGGGTGCAGCCATGTGCTTGGCCCTGTCCTTGGGCACCGGGGACACAGTGAATACGGCAGGGGGACCCTGGTCTCATGGAGCTCACGGTGTGGAGGGGGAGACGGTGATAAAAAGTAATGTGATCAATACCGTAACTTCCACGAGCCCAGAGGGCAGTGAGGGAGGTGATGGAGAGACAGCGTGTGGAAGGCCTGTCACACAGGGCTGCCCAGAGAGCTTCACTGAGGAGGTCCTGATGGTTTCCGAGAAGGAGCCATTGTGCTGGCCTCTGGGGGACAAGCATCTTGGGCAGAGGGAACGGCACGGGCAAAGGCCCTGCAGTAGGAGCTTGCACAACAGCTGGAGGTCAGGGAGGCTGGATTCAAGTGAGGAAGAGACTGACTGATTAACTGAGCAGAGGTGGGAACAGGAAGATTCAGTCACTTATTCCCCATATTTTTATTGAGGGCTTATCAAGTGCCAGGCGCAGGGTACGGGAATGAACAAAACACAAAAACCCCTGCCCCCGCGGAGCTGACATCCCAGTGGGGGACACACAGACAATAAACAATATAGAAAAGTAGGATAGAGAGTATGTCAGGGGATGGTAGCTCCTATGGAGGAAAACAATCAGGGTAGAAGGTGTGCGGTTGATTTTAAATAAGGTGTTCAAGGAAGGGCTCACTAAGAAGGTGACATTTGAGCAAAAACCTGAAGAGGTGAGCCCTGCAGATGACGGGAGAACATTTCAAGCCAAAGGAGCCACTTGTGCAAAGACCCTGGGGCAGGAGCATGATCGGCCCATTAGGGGCACAGTGGTCGGGTCAGCATGGGAGCTGAGGTGGGGGGAGGGGTATTCGCACATTTGCCGAATGGAAGGCTTTTCCTTCTTCCTGGGATGCCCTGTCCTGCTCTCCACCTCTTGTGACCTGCTCTTCATCCCTCACTAATTAATAATAATAATAATAATAATAATAACAGCGGCAGCACCTCTATGACTTGTTTGGTGCTTCGTGTCCCTGATGCCGTGAGAGACTCTCTCAGCCTCCTTTTCCAGGCGAGAAACTGAGTCCCAAAGATGGGAAGCATCTTGTCCAGGATCCCACAGCCAGGAAGCAGAGAGTGGGGCTCCAGGGCCAAGGCTGCCTGCCCTGCTGTCCCCTGGGCTTAGGGTAAATGCCACCTCCCTCCGTGCCGGTGCCTGGCTCCCTACGCAGGGGTCATCCCACAGTGCGCCCGGCGCTGGTGCTGAGAGGGAGCCGGGGATGTGCCCAGAGGGTGGAGGCCTATCTCCAAGGTGCCGCTCTCCCAGGAAAGCTTCTGGTGATTCCTGTGAGGACCGCACATTTGAGACGTGTCTGGGGTCAAGGGCATCTCCTTCTTCCTGGGGAGCCCAACCCCTGAGGGAGCTGTGGTCTGACAGAAGGTAGTGTAAGTGGGCCCAGAGAGGGTGAGTCACCTTCCTGGGGTAAGCCAGCAAATCTACAATGGAGCAGGACGGGGCCCCCACCTGGCCCCCAAGTCCAGACCTCAGGTTTCATGTCCGAGTCTCTTTTTGGCAGAAAACACAACATGAAAAGTCCCCTCGGGCCCATGGCTTTTTCTGTGCCTTCCAGAGTGGGTTTGTCAGGCCCCTTTCTGGGCCTGGGCATCCAGGCAGCAGGACGGCCTGCCTTTGGCTGTGAGGGAGGTGTGCTCTCTGTAACCTCCCCACGGGCTGGGGTGAAGATACTGGACTCTGGAGGCCACTGCCTGGTTTCAGACCCGGGTTCAGCCTCTTCCCTGCTGTGTGACCCTGCGCTGAGTTGCTTCAGGGTCAGTTTGCCCATCTCTAAAATGGGTATAATAACAGTAGCTCCTGTTTGCAGGGCTGTTTGGGGAATTACCTAAGGGATTCCCCATTTTGTACAGCGCTGGGCGCACAGCCCTGGGTGTGTGGGATGTGGAGGCTGGGCGAGCTGGGACTGGGCTTCCTGGGGGTGGGCTGAGTCTGCCCTCTGACCCCTGAGCCTGCTGAGCAGCCCCTGCTGGTGGCCGTGGCTGCCTCCTCCCTGGAACTCTGCTCATCTGCCTGTTTCTTTCCTTTCTCTGCTCCTTTTCCAACTCCTTTTCCTTGTTCTCCTCACAGGGAGTATCTGTGCGTCCAGCAGGCCGAGCTGGATTACCTGTCAGGACGCCACAAGGACACCCGCAGGAATTCCAGGCTGGTGAGACCCCTCCCGGGCCCTTCCCAGGCGAGCAGCCTTGGCCAGGGTTCCAAGATGGACCCTCTTTCCCCCCGTTGCCTGCATCACGGGTGTGACTCTCAGTCTCGGAACTCAGAGGCCTAAGGAGTGGGCTTTATTTTTGATGAATGAACCTCACTTGGACCTGGATGAATTTAACCTCGCAGACTGGTGGGAAGCTCCCGGCAGCCCCCCGCCCTCACATGGTGCAACAGTTCACACATCTTTGGGCCACCTCCCTTTAGTGCTAGAAGTAACTGTAAGGTAGGCGAGTGTGCAGAGGGGTGTCTACGTTAGATGGCCCTATTCTGTAGCGCTTGGCCATCTGGGCCCCCTGCAATCAGGGTGGCTTACATGATGGCAGGAAATTGGATCAGGCATTGAATCCAGGGTGTGTCACTGTGCCAGTGGCCCTGACACCGTCCGTCCTTGATCATCCCTGCGTGTTCCCACAACGTCCAGCGGCTCTGCAGTTTTGCTCTCATCCGAGTGGCATCTTTGAGGCTGCCCTGGGGCCTGTCTAGCCCAGGATTCACCTGCTCTGGGCTTCTGCCATCCCCTTAGCAAAGCCAGATTTAGAAGAAACAAAACAAACGCCACAAAAAACCAATACCAAAAACAAACCAAAAAAATAGGATTTCCAGTTAAATTTGATTTTCAGATGACAAATCAATTTTCAGTATGTCCCATGCAATCTTCAGGACACAGTTATACTAAAAAAAAAAAAGTATTCATTGTTTATTGGAAATTTAAATGTGACTGGGGGTCTTGTATTTTTTTTTTTTGGCCACGCTGTGCAGCATGCGGGATCTTAGTTCCCTGACCAGGGATCGAACCCGTGCCCCCTGTAGTGGAAGCGTGGAGTCCTAACTACTGGACCACCAGGGAATTCCCTGGGTATCTTGCATTTTATCTGCTGGCACTGCCAGGACCCCACTGCTGGGTGCCTGCATCTCTCCAGTGGGGAGGCTTTCTTTTGCATCTTGGGGAGTCCTTCCCAGCCCCTCTTCTCTATCCGGCTGCTGCCTTGTGAAAACCCCTCCTGTCCTTAATGAGAACTTCTGGAAGCAGAAACCAGGAGGCCTTGATGTCTATGGTTTTCTCTAGCTCATTCCAGCCCTGCTCCTCCAAGGGCCAATGCAGAGAGCGGGCCACCGGCTTGACGGAGGGACTGCAGACACGAGGGGGTGGGGAATGAATCTATCAAAGTCATGTCCCCTCACCTCTATATCCTGGCCCCAGCAAAGAAGACCTCGGGGGTCGACAGGGTGGGAGATGCAGGGCTCCCAGCCTGCCGGCCCACTTGGAGAAGGGAAGGCCGGGCAAACTCACTCATGCCTTGTCCTGGGTGGGCAAATGGGTCAGTGCAGAGGCGGAAGGAGGCGCTGCCTTGTTCCCGGCCCTTCCGAGCACTTGCCGGGCCTCCCTCTCTTGTGGGTGTGGCTGTTCTCACGTCCTCCGGTCTCTCTTTCTCTGTTCTAGAAGTAACTCTAAGGGACGCAAGGTTTATGTAAAGGTCTGTATGTGTTAGCTACTCCCATTTCATAGGTGGGCACACTGAGGCAGGGAAGGGGCAGCAACTGCATTGGGGCCACCCAGAGGGACGATGTACCTGGGGTCCGGTTCTCAGTTTCTGAGAAGTTGCTGTGCAGTTACTTCTCTTTCCAAAGCCTTGGGAACTTTCCTATTTCTTAATTTCTTGCATAGAGTTGTTTTTGTGTGTGTTTTTAAAGAAAATATTTATTTATTTTGCCTGCGCCAGGTCTTAGTTGCAGCACTAGGGATCTTTTAGTTGAGGCATGCAAACTCTTAGTTGCGGCATGCATGCGGGGATCTAGTTCCCTGACCAGGAATTGAACCAGGGGCCCCTGCATTGGGAGCGTGGAGTCTTAACCACTAGACCACCAGGGAAGTCCCCTTACATAGAGTTTTAATTTCATAATCCTACACGTACAATGTCACATAAATGCATACGTAGGAAAACAGACGTTGGCACGGGGTTAATCCATTTTTCCTTCTTGCCTGACTGGTTCCCGTCTGCAATCTTCTCTGTCCCACCCTGTTTAGCCCTTGAGGACAATCTAGTCTTTATCTTTCCATATTTTCCTCCCTGGTCACATACTCATGCAAATATACAGATTGTGCATATAGAGTGGTTTGGTTAACAGTTGTCTTACAAAAATGAAATCGCAACTTACATACTCTCCCGCCTCTTAGTCCTTCTCCTTAGTGGATCGCCAACCTTGTGCAAATGCGTCCAGGCTCAGATATGGTGACTCTAACCCATGTGGGCAAAGCAGGGCCTGTTTTGGAATTAAAGTTTATCCGAACACAGCCCACACCCATCATTTACATATTGTCTGTGGCCGCTTTCATGCTCCAGTGGCAGAAACCATGTGGTCTGCAAAGCTGCGATATTTACTATCTGGCCCTTTATACAAAGGTTCCCCCATCCCGACAATATATTCTTTTCATTGGCTACACCGTGGCCCCCTGCGAATCTGGATGGACCAGTCCGGATTTGCAGTTTCCTTAGACCTGAACTCCTGGGTGGTGCTGGCCGCCTCTCCCCACTCTCAATTCCTCTGGTCATGGCTGAAGTCACCCCTTAAATAATCAAATTGCACTGGTTCCCCTCTTGTTGAGTTTACACCGTCCTTTACTCTTCGTAACTACCCTGTGGGGTCGGTGCTGTTGGTACCCCACTTTACATAAGGAAATGGAGGCTCAGACAGGTAGAGAAACTTGCCTGGGACACACAGCTGGCAAATAGAGTCAGGCCTAGAGTTGCCTCACCCAAAGCCCGTGTGTTTACTCATTCTTCCTGCTTGGCCTGGACCACAGCTTGCTGACTGCAGGCCTCAGAGGACGGAGTGGCCGCTGGCTTTTTTGTCCTCTGAGCTCAGGCGCCCCTGGGATGTAGCCTCATGGTCTTGGAGGAGCACTGGAGTCCTGACTCCCTCCTTCCTCTCCTCCCCTGCAGGCTTTCTATTATGACCTGGACAAGGTGAGGGAAACTCCTGTCTGCATGTGGTAAGCAAGGTGGGCCATGGCTGGGCCTGGCTGGATGAGAATAACGTCTTCGCTTGCATTCCATCCTCCTGGCTGTCCCATGGGAGGAATACTTGGGTTTCCTCCCCACTTTACAAATGGGGAAACTGAGGCTCAGTGATGCGCCTTCTTTAGGGATGGTGAGGGGCTGGCCTGGCGTTGAGCGCAGCTCTGTGTGTCAGTACCTGGAGGAGGGTGGCAGGGGCTGGGGGGGAGTGTGGGCAGGCTACTTTTGAAGCATCTTCTCTTCTTCTGGGAGAAGCAAACACGCTCTGCGGAAAGGCACATTCGGAAGATGGAGTTTCACATCAGCAAGGTCAGCCTGGCTTCGGGGGGTGTCTCCCGGCTTGCTGGGCCTCTGCTGGGTTAGCAGTGGGGCGGTGGCGGGAGGTTCTCTGGGTGCCAGGTGGCTGGAGAGAGCCGAGGAGGAGCAGAGCCTGCAGGGGCTGAGCCCTGAGATGGGGATCAGGGGGTTGGGGTTAGAGGGCTGGGAATGTTGAGTCCCACCACCCGATCATACAGATGTGATTGCAGAGGCCCAGAGAGGGACAGGGATTGGCCCAGGGTCGCACAGCAAGTGCCTTAAGCTTTATATTCTGCAAACTCTTCCGTGAGCTTGCTCTACTCCCCCAGGAGCCCAGTGGGCGGACAGAATATCACAAACCCACCTTCCCTGTTTCACAATTGAAAAATCGGGCAGGGAGAGGGGAAGCGATGCACCCACCCGGCCAGTTCACTAGTTTTTACTGTGCACCCGCTGGGTGCCAGCCTCTGCCAGGTGCTGGGGATGCGGAGCGGACGAGACAGACTTGGTCTTGGCCCCGCGGGCGCACAGTCTACGGGGGTGGGACCGCCGGGGTGGGGTCGGCTGCTCGGGGGCGAGTGACTGGCAGGTCGGGGCCCCGCCCCTCGGCGTGGGCCGCGCCCAGTAGCCCGTGCGGCGCGCCCACGGGCCCGTGTGCCCCGCAGGTGGACGAGCTCTACGAAGGCTACTGCATCCAGTGCCGCCTGCGAGACGGCGCCTCCAACATGCAGCGGGCCTTCTCCCGGTGCCCGCCGAGCCGCGCCTCCCGAGAGAGCCTGCAAGAGCTGGGCCGCAGCCTGCAGGAGTGCACCGAGGTGGGCGGCGGTGGCGGGCAGCGCCGCGAGGGTCGGGCCGGTCTTGGGGCTCCCTGGGCCCTGAGGAAGCCTCTCTCTCTGCCCGGGGGCCTCTGTCTGGCAGGGTCTGTGCGTCCCCCGTGGCCGAGCCCGGGGGCAGGCGGTGAGCCACCTTGTGTGGGGCTTTGCAGGACATGTGGCTCATCGAGGGGGCCCTGGAGGTTCACTTGGGCGAGTTCCACGTCAGGATGAAAGGTAACAGAACAGGGCTGAGAGTGGCTGGGCCGGTGCCAGTGTGGAGGGAGCATCAGGCCTTCTCGGGGACCCTGGGGCTTGTGCGGAGGGTTGGTCAGAATCCCGGGGGTCCAGGCCCAGCCCGCGTTTCCACTCCTGTGACTTGTGACCTCGGGCAAGTCCTATCCCCTCTCTGAGTTGAAAGTGAGGGCCCAGGCCTGTCCACTGTCATCATGAAGGCCTATCCCCCCATCCCCCGAAGCTGATACACCCTGTGATGGGGGGGGCTCCTCGTGTGAGGGCCTGTGACCCATGGGGCAGGGACGGAGGAGAGTGGAGAGGAGATTAGCCCGTCTCTGTGTTCCAGGCTTGGTGGGCTACGCACGCCTCTGTCCGGGAGACCAGTATGAGGTACAGCCACGCTCCGGGCGGGATCAGACCTCAGGGCTCCTCACCAGGCCTTTGGGGGTTGGGAGCTGCTGGCAACCAGGGCCCCAGCTGGGTTTCTGTCCCCGCCCCGACCCAGTTGGCAGGGAGGGCCCCCAGGCAGGGGGCAAGGGGGGCGGCTGACCCCTCCCTCCGTGGGCCTGGCCCACAGGTGCTCCTGCGCCTGGGCCGCCAGCGCTGGAAGCTGAGGGGCCGGATCGAGTCTGACGACAGCCAGACCTGGGACGAGGAGGAGAAGGTCTTCATCCCCACCCTGCACGAGAACTTGGAGATCAAGGTGGGTGGGGCTTAGGGGCGGGGCCGGGGCGCCGCGGGGGGCGGGGCTTGGCTCCGACACCACCCAGAACTCCCCATCCCCGCAGGTGACAGAGCTTCGGGGCCTGAGCTCGCTGGCGGTGGGCACAGTGACCTGCGACATCACCGACTTCTTCACAACCCGGCCGCAGGTCATCGTGGTGGACATCACAGAGCTGGGCACCATCAAGCTGCAGCTGGAGGTGCTGTGGAAGTGAGTCGGGGTAGCCGCCTCCCCCTGCCCGGGGCCCACTGCCCCGACTGGAGGCCGGCCCCAAACTCTCACCCAGAGAGGAGGGGGCGGGGTGGGGGGAAGGGGGCTCGCCGGCTCCCCCTGGTGGCCTAACCACGCCTTAGCATCCACCTTGGGCAGCCCTGCCCTCATCCTGCCCCCCAGACAGGCTGGGGCCCAGACCCTTACCTGCAGCCCTGCCTACCCCACCGCCCCCGCCCCTCTGACTTTTGATTCCCTTCTCACTTTTGACCCAGTGGCTGTTAAAGACCTGGCTGGGGACTTCCCTGGTGGTCCATTGGTTAAGACTCCACGCTCCCAATACAGGGGGCCCCGGTTGGACCCCTGGTCAGGGAAAAAGATCCCACATGCCGCGGCTAAGAGCCCGCATGCCACAACTAAGAGCCCGCATGCCGCAACTAAGAGCCCTCATGCCACAGCTAAGAGCCCGCATGCTGCAGCTAAGAGCCTGCATGCCGCAACTACGACCCAGTGCAGCCAAATAAATAAATATTAAAAAATAAAATAAAATAAAGACCTGGGCTGGCCAGGACCCTTTCCAGCAGCCTCCTGGGCTGGGTTCCTGGGAGAAGCCTGCCTCTGCCCAGGAGGACTGGCTTTGCTGTGCCCACCTCATTCCCCGCTGACCCCTGCCACCCATCAGGCATAACGCCGAGTGGTCACCTTGAGTCCTCCCTGGGCCACAGCCCACAGCCCCATGGATGGGGGACACGCGTGAGAACGACCCCTGCCCAGGATGGGGCTCTCCACTGTGCATGCCATTTCAGGATCGCTGGTGGTTTCCACAGGTTTTGGTTTTGGTAGCAGAGCTCTTTCTCCCAAATGAAACCTTGGGTTTCGAGGAAATTCCCTTCTCCTCATTCCCCAGGGCAGGTGCTGCAGGAGCAAAGGGGCTGAGACGCACTTCCTCTACTCTGGTGCTTCTTGTGACCTGTTGGGGCCGGTCTCTCCTTCCTCCCTGGGGTGGGGTCCGAGCCGGGGTCACTGGAGCCACTGCCCTCTCCCCGGTGAGCTGGGTGAATTTGGACAAGTGACACCCCAGCTTCAGTGTCTTCATTTGTCTAGCGGGGCTGAGCACGCCTCTCAAGTGTACGGGGCAGGGGGTGGCCCAGCGCCATGCAGCCCCAAGCCGGGCAAGTCCAAGGACCCGGGTATCCTGCCGGCCTGCAGCTGCCCTGGGCAGGCAGTGCCTCTGAGCCTCAGGCCCTCGTGGCTGGGCTGGGCCCCAGGTGTTGCGAGCTAGGCCTGTGTGCAGGGAGGCACGAGGCAGGGAGGGCTGACCCACGCCTGCCTGCTCCAAGGGCAGGCGAGGGCCGGGCTGACGCATCACTTCCTCACCCTGGATCTGCAGCCTTCCCTGTGACTGGCGCCCCCTGACCGATGAGGAATCTGAGGGGGGCAGTGACGTGGCTAACCCAGAAGACGGCAGAGCCGAGTGTCCACCTCTGGTCTGCTGAGCTTCTCGAAAGGCCTCTAAAGGGGGGTGTCATTCACCTGTGTGGCGGCCGAGTGCCGCCCCTCGCCATCTGGCTAAGGGCGTTCAGGGCAGCGAGCCTCTGAGAGACGTGGCCAGAAGGGTTGAGAACGTGGATTTGGAGTCCCCTGGCTGTGCCTGCCCCTCCCCGAGCCTCCACCTCCTGGGTCCTGTCTGTGCTCCAGTGTCCTCCGGCCACCGATGACACCCTGGCCTCTGCTCTCCTCCAGCCCGTTTGATACCGAGAGCTTCCTGGTGTCGCCCAGCCCCACGGGCAAGTTCTCCATGGGCAGCAGGAAGGGCTTCTTGTACAACTGGACACCCCCGAGCACCCCCAGCTTCCGGGAGAGATACTACCTGGTGAGTGAGCCGCGCCGGGCAGGGGTGCCGTGGTTCTAGCTGGGACCGGGAGTGGGGGGGACTCCCCAGGGGCCAGCACAGGGGGTGGGCTGAGCAGCAAACTTTGGGCTCAGCCTCCCTTGTTTGGGGGTCATCCTGGGTGTTTTTCTGTACTTTTTCTTTCTCGCAGCCAAGCCCTCCATTCTGGGGCCTCTGGACTTGGTCCTGGGCTCGGCTGGTTCTTCCGGATGCCTGGGATGGGGTTCTCTGGATGGTTCTACCACCCCAGCCATGACCTTGGCCTCCAGTCTGTTTTACCCTTTAGTATACGTTTCCAGTAGGTAATACCTTGACACCCTGTACAGTAAAATACCTCTTTCCTGTGGCCTCCAGGGACCTGGGTCCCCTCCTTAGCACCAACTACTCTTGTCACCTTCCTCCATATTCCTCCAGAGATGCTCTGTGCCGTCTGGGAGCAGATGCCTCTTCCCCAGCCTTTCTCCCACAGCAGCCCTTAACCGAGTGATGTACTGGACACTGTCATTCCCAGAGCGCTCCTCATTCTTTGTTTGCACGGTGCAGCATTCCACATTTGGCTAAAAATCGCACTTTGTTTAACAAGATATTGAGGTTCAGTTATTTGCTGTTACCAACGACGGGGCTGTAAATAACCTGGTGCACACGTCATCCTGCATGTGTTCAAGTATCTTCCCAAAGCAGGTGCCCCAGTGAGGGTCCAGGGACAGAGACAAAAACAAGGACATTCTGTCAAGCCCAGAGGGAGGGTGATGCTGAGCTGGATGAACCTGTCTCCCGCCTCTGGACCTTAGGTGCGGAAGGCAGCTTTATATGAGCTGGGCAACTTGTGCATTTAGAGGAAACGTGATTGTCTGGCCAGGGTGGTCCCAGTGTACTTTGGTTGAAAAATCATCTATGGTTAAGAGCATGGACTCTGGAGCCAGATGGCCTGGGGTCCAAATTCTGTCTATGCCTTTCATCTGCTGTGTGACCTTGGGCAAGTCATTCAACCTCTCTGGACTTCAATTTCCGTATCAGAGAAATGAGAACAACAGCACCGCCCTGATGGGGCTTTGTAAGGGTTAAATGACTTAGTTAATGAGGAGTGCTTACAAGAATGCCTGGCAAAAACAGATGGTGCTGTCTGAACATCAACCATTATTATTGGTTCGGTTGGTGAGGGGGAGGGGTTCGGGTTTATGTCAGCTCGCCTGGATTAAAACTCTCGCACTTTGATCCTCGCCTGTGTGGCCTGAGGATGAGCCAGTGCCCACCCTCAGGGAGGTGTGGTGATGGTTAAATGAGGTCTGACTCAGAGACTGGGACTGGAAAGGAGGGCATTAGAAGGGTGATGAGGGATAAGGGCAGAGAGGTGCCAGGCTCTTATCAGCACTTCCGGGCTGCCAGTCACCTTGGTGGACCTCAGTCATCCTGAGAATGTGCGTATGCAGAGCAAGGGTCTGTGGGGGAAGCCCTCTGGGGGCCTCGCTGTGATCCCTGGGGCAGCTGGTGAGTCTGCTCCCGCATCCCCCTCTCCAGTCTGTCCTGCAGCAGCCGGCACAGCAAGCCTTGCTGCTGGACAGGCCGAGGGCCACCTCCATCCTCAGCTGCCTGTCCGACGGTGACCTTCGGGGACCTGGCCTGCGGAGCCGGAGTCAGGAGCTGCCTGAGATGGACTCCTTTAGCTCCGAGGACCCCCGAGACACTGAGACCAGCACAACAGCATCCGCCTCGGACGTGGGCTTCCTGCCCTTGGCCATTGGCCCCAACACCTCCATTGAAGAGGGGGCCCAGGAGGACCCCCCACCCCTGGGCCTCCTGCCAGAGGTGTTCCACCTGGCGGAAGGCTCATTTGTGGAGCAGCCTGGGTGGAGAAATTTGGGAGTAGAAAGCCTCGACCTGCCACGGGGCTCCCCCTTCCGCAACCACGTGATCCCTGGAGGCCAGGAAGGCCACGATGAAGCAGAAACCGAGGATGGAGTGGATGGGCCCGGGGTGCCCCTCGAGAGGCCCCTGCAGGATGTCCTGGATTTACTGAGGTCCACGGACCCTGCCCCGCCCCAGCTCCGGGAGCTGGAGTACCAGGTCCTCAGCTTCAGGGACCGGCTGAAGGTACGTTTATTCTTTGCTGGGCGGAAGTCCTGCTTTGCTGATGGTGTGACAACTGGGAGTGAGATCCTGGGGCAGGGAGCCTGGGCCAGCATCCTGGCCTCACCCCTGTGTAACCCAGGTGGGCGATGTCTCCTCTCTGGGCCTCAATCTGTTCATCAGTCCAATGGGTGTAACAACGGCTCTCAACGACCTGGGAGGAGGATTATAAGAGGAAGTCGGGGCTCAGTGTGGATAACTTGCTCCATGTCCAGCCAGATCCCAGCCCCATCTCACATCTTCTGACCTGGGTGGGTGGGGCTGCAGCTCAGCTTTAAAATTCCCAAGTCGGGGCGTTCTCAGGGTCAGAGCTGGCACTGTGGGAGGCCCCTCACAGCCACACGCCCCACACCAAAACTTCTCCACAGGGCCCACGCCAGGGGCTGTCCTTGGGTGGCTCTCAGAGGTGCTGGCCTGGGCAGGTTATTTCTGTTTTTTTGGTTTACATATACAGATGTACATAAGCTAAAATGTATACTTATATATATATATATACACACATATGGCATATATATACAGCATATATACATACAGCACCTACCTAGACATCAATTTTTTTTTTGGCCGTGCCCCAAGGCTCGTGGGATCTTAGTTCCCCAACCAGGGATCGAACCCGTGCCCCCTGCAATGGAAGCACGGAGTCCTAACCACTGGACCTCCAGGGAAGTCCCCATACAGCAATTACTTTATGGAACCACTGTCTTTTGTGTTCAGTTCACTGGCACTGAAATAGTTTAACAGCTCTCATCAAAATTCGTTTCCGTTATTCCAGCCCTGACCCCTCCCCCAACATTACAGTTCAGCACAGGTGAAAGTTTAATTTTTCACTTTATATCTAGTAACTTTAAAAACACGTTCGCTGTTTACCACTGCTGTGGTCTTTAAAAAGGACCTGCCAGAAAATTTCAAGAAAAAAATTTAAGAAGTAACGTCACCCTTTTTGTATTTCTTAGCGGCGTTAGTGTGTAGAACCATGCGGGTCGGCACGCACGCAGCTTCTGCCACATACCTGTATTTTTTTTTTTTTTTTTTTCTGTACGCGGGCCTCTCACTGTTGTGGCCTCTCCCGTTGCGGAGCACAGGCTCTGGACGCGCGGGCTCTGTGGCCATGGCTCACGGGCCCAGCCGCTCCGCGGCATGTGGGATCCTCCCGGACCGGGGCACGAACCCGTGTCCCCTGCATCGGCAGGCGGACTCCCAACCACTGCGCCACCAGGGAAGCCCCCATACCTGTATTTTGAAAAATACACTTTGCATAAACAACCTAAAGTAATACCACAATAGGACAATAATTTTAAACATCTTCGAGGAAATTTTTTTTTTTTTGGGCAAACCAAGTTAGAACAATACAAATGATTATAGGCTATGGTGTTTAGTTTGGCTTTTTCAAGAGAAATTATACACATAGGTATAGGTGTATAAATTCACGTATTCACATTCATGTGTATATGTGAGGATTTAATGAGGATTGAATTTTATACGTGTGTATATATATACACGCAGTTAATTCTCACTATTCACAGATTCTGTTTTTGCAAATTCATCTACTTGCTGAAACGTGCTCGTGATGCTTTCGTGGTCATTCAGAGGCACGTGCAAAGGGGCAAATAATTGGAGTCCCCTCATGTGCAAGTTCCCAGCTGAGGCTGAAGGAGATGACACTCTTCCTTCTTTTCTCAGCTCATACTGCACCCAAGTGTCCTTTTCACCGAATATTTAGTGCTACGTTTTCCACATTTCTGTACTTATTTCTGGTGATTTCGCTGTTTGAAACAGCGCCCAAGTGCCAGGCTGAGGTGCTGGCCAGTGTTCCTGACGTGCCTTATGGAGGAAATGTGTGTGTTGGATAAGCTGTGTTCAGGCGTGAGTTAAAATGCCACTGACCTTGGGTTTAGTGTATCAGCGGTACAGCGTCTATATTAAATAAGACGTCTTTAAGCAGACACACAGAAAACAAGGTTACGTATTGATGGGTTGATGAAAATGTTGACCAGAGGCTCACGCCTCTACATCTCCCCTGGGAGCAATTGTTCAGTTTCAAATCCAGAGATCACGACGTTACACACCGTAACTACCGTGAACAGCAAGAACTGTGTGTGTGCGCATGCGCCTGTGTGTGCGCGCATATATATATGTATATATATGTATATGTATATATATATATATATATATTTTTTTTCTATTGGGCAAGGAAATCTCTGCAACTAGTCTTATTCTTCTGTTGTTGCTCAAGGTTTTCTCTTTGGGCTCAACTTTCAGGAGCCCAGTTCTGGCTCTTGGGGCAGCATCTACTTGGGCTATGCCTTCGGTGCACTTTGTGTGAGACGAGGCCCCTGGGGATGGGAATCAGCCACAGCAGACTTGCCACTGGGAGACTCTGACGACTTGACACCCCCTCCTGCCGCCTCGCCCAGTCAGGGGCTGCCTTAAACTTCCTCTCCTTCCACGTCTCCCCGGGAGAGGAGACACCTGGAACTCAGAGGCTCACCTAGCAGCCTCTGGCCTGGGTTGTTGGGAGTTGTCTGGCCTGACCCACGCCGTATTTAGAAAATAATTTGGAATTAGTTGTTGATAGTTAAAAACTGGGCAGCTCCCCACAAAGTCTAGATTTCCACCTTTTCTTGGAAAACTGAACAAGCTGGCAACCTCAGGCCTCACACTCCGGGTGGCAGGTGGCCCTCTTGGGGGAGGGCCCTGCTCTCCAGCTCTCTCCTGTCATTTGCCCTGTCCCTGTGGGTGTTTGTGACCGGTGAGATTTTTCAGATCTGCCCTCCTTCCAGCTGTCATGCCAGACCTTGTCACAGGCCGTTCGGGAGGGGCCTTGGGGACGCGTCCCCTTGCCCGTCCCTGACGCAGGGGATGGCAGCCCTGCTGAGGGACGGTGACCAGGACGCCGTTAGGGTGGGTATGCTGGGCGGGTGGCCGGGCTGCCCTGAGTTCCGGCTGTCCGTCCATCCGTCCGCAGCCCCGCGGAGCCCGCCGGGAGCACGCGTCCGCCGAGAGCCTGATGGAGTACATCCTGGAGAGCTTCTCCTTCCTCAGCGCCCACATCACCCCGCATGAGTTGGCCCTGTTTGGGGGCTCCCAGGGTCCCCGGTGAGTGCGCCCGTCCCAACGCAGCCCTGGTGACCAGCCTTGGGGCCGGGCTCTCCCACAGCCCGGCCCTGATGTCTGTTTTCTTTATTGTGGCCCCGGCCCCGCCCCGCACAGAGCAGGTCCTCCGTGACCACTGAGTGAACGAGGATACCTCAGCCTGGCCCTTAGCCTTCTGCTCCGAGCGATGGGCTTTTTTTTTTTTTTTTTTAATCTTAAAAAATAACAATAGCGCACTCAGTAGGACCTCTGACCTCTGCGGAGCAATTGCCCAAGCGACCCCGCTCCCAGTTCCTTCTGCACAACGGCCCGCCCTCACCTGTGACACCAACTGCGTTCTCGGTGAAGCAGCTCCCACCTGCCCACTCACACTGGCCTGAGCGCTTCTCCTGCACCCAAAGTTCAGCAGCACAGAAGCGTGTGAACAGGCCACATTTCTCCTCTCTTCTCACGATCCCATGGGGAGGGTGTGGCACCTCCACCCCCCTCAGGGCTCAGGCTCAGCCCCTGCCCGGAGCAGACACAGTGCTGGGTACGCTTATGTGTCACTCACCCCTCACGGCCCCGAGCTTGGGGTTCCTGCCCCCACTTTTCAGATGAATAAACTGAGACTAGGGGAGGCTGACTTATCCAGAGTCACAGAGCTAGGAATTAGTTGGAACCTTAGGCTTCTGCTACAAATTGCACACCCTGCAAGGTGCGGGGGGGGGGGGCCCAATGCCATCCCAGCACCTGTTTTGAGTTGTTGCTACCTTTTGCTGCTTCTCCTTTTCTCTTAGTTTTCTCCTCAGTTTAACTCCATCTCCTTGAGACCTGGAGTTGGCCTCCCTGATCAGAGCTCTCCAGAGAGGGAGGGTTTCCTCTACCCTTGGAGGGAGCTGAACTGCTAACCGAACGGTCACCCAGTTCTTCTCAATTCAACTCAGAAAGGACAAGACTCCACCTCCACCGCCAGCGCTGAAAGCGCCGTCCAGGGAGCTCACGGCTGGTGCCCCAGAGCTGGACGTGCTGCTCACGATTCACCTCCGAATCTGCAAAGCGCTGCTGCAGGTGGGTGAGGAATGGGGGAGGGTGGGGTGGAGTCGGGTGGGGTGGCAGGTTCAAAGCGGGGGTGCTGGTGGTGGTGCTGGTGAATAGTCATGGGGTCCTTATACAGCCCAAGCCCTAAACCGAAGGCAGTGGTTGTGTCTCTTTGAGTGGCAGATGCCAGGACTCCAATCCAAACTGGCTCAGCCGAAAGGAAATTTTTTGGCTCGTAGGATTGAAAGACCCAGAGGTGGGCTTCAGGCCCAGCTGGATCCAGGGTTTCAAACGTCATCATGACTGAGTCTTTCCCTCTCTCAGCTCTGCTTTCCTGTGTTGGTTGGCTTCACTTTCTGGCAGGCTGGCTCCTGCCGGTGGCAAAGGTGGCTCCTGGCAGCTCCAGCCTGCATCCTGTCGTCTCTACCCCTTTAGCAAAGGAGGAATCCCCAGATGACAGTCAGGGAGCTACCATCGGGATAGAAGAAAGGATGGGCACAGGGCAGGTGGGCGCCACAGGCATGGTGGTTGACCTCAGAGGGCATGTTCTGTGCTAACCCGGAGCATCATGGGTTGCTTCCCAGAAACTGGACTCTCCTAACTTGTCGAAGATGGTCCAGGAGTGCCTCCTGGAAGAAGCTGCACAGCAAAAACAGGTTCTGGAGACGCTTTCTGTGCTTGATTTTGAGAAGGTCAGCAAGGCGACATGCGTTGAAGAGAGTAAGTACCTGTCCTCCATCCACGGACTGCCCGTGTGCGTGGCAGGAAGTGATGAGGATGAAAGCCCAGGGGGCCTCCTCTCCCTTCCCAACACCCAGAGTTAAATGGAGCCCAGGGGACATGAGTGGGGGCAGTGGCTGGGATCAGACACACACTGTGGGGTGGGAAGGGAGGCCCGCTAGCCTCGGTTAGCTGTGTGACTCTGGGCAAAAGATTCACCTCTCTGAGCCTCAGCTTCCCCATCTGTACAGGGGAGGCCGCTGGGTAGGTGTCAGTGAAGGAACCCCAGGGCACATTCAGGGCATACAGTGTGCGGTCAGACAGTAGCTGTGACCCCAGTTCTGCCCCTGCCCCCTCTGTGGGACTTCCCCTTGTCCATAAGGAGAGGCTGGTGACAGCAGCAGCCCCAGGTTTGTCGTGAGGGCTGCAGGTGGTGACCCAGATGAGGTGCTCACAGCCGAAGCTGCTTGTCTCTGCGGGTCACAATGGGACGTGGGAAAGGGACTCTGCGTTAGGCCAGGCCATCCCTCCTCCCCGACCTCTCAGGGCCTAGTGGAAGGACATCTCTGGGCTTCCTCACTGCCTGCTGTTCCCCACCGCCAGTCAGGCTTCTGAGCCTGGGCTTTCAGTCATCCCGCAGGCCACGCGGAGGAAGGGGTGCCTGAAGCTGTGGAGAGGCTGCACGGAGCCCGGCGCGGTCCTGTCCTGCCCTGGCACGGTGCTGCTGGACCAGCTCAAGAAGACGTTCCTGCACAGAGTCAGAGGGAAATACCCGGGACAACTGGAAATAGGTAGCCCCCTGCCTGTGCCCGCCCGCCTCAGAAATGCTTTGTGGATCCTCTGGGGCCTTCAGCATTGCCTCGGCAAGCCTCCTTGTAGCCCCGTCTCCACCTCTGCGAACGCCTTCTCGGCATGAAGTGGAGGCCTTTCTGAAATTGACAGCAAGGCATCTCCTTTTCCTGGGGAGAGGAGGGAGGAGTCCGTGAAGCCGGGAGGCTGCAAACGTTAGTGGGCTCGTGCACCTTTCTGATTCCATGGCTTCCACCAGAACCTTAGAGGGGTTGAGAAGGAGCCTTTATGGGAAGGTAGGCAGGACTTTACCTGCCCCATAGCGGTGTCTTGAATCTTGGCTGGACTCTTTCCCAGAATGCAGAGCTGCAGCACTTTTCTCTGTTGACAACTGAAGGGTGACATACTCCAGGCAGTGGCTCTGGGCCTTAAGCAGTTCTAACCACCTGCATATTCCCAGGCCCCGGCTCTGTGATTCACATCGAGGGGCGGGTGGGGCCCAGGGCACACGGATGCACCGCAAGACTCCCACCTCGGGCCTGTGGGCCTTAGCTGGAGCACGCCCCACACAGGCGCAGGGGGCGCAGGGAGGGACACCCACCCACACGCCATCAGAGAGCCTTTAAAGTGACCCGGCCGTGGCCAGCTGAGCGGCGCCAAGGGGGCGGGGTCTCGGTCTCCCCTCACGTCGTGTCTGTGTGTTGCCAGTGTGCCGCAGGCTCCTGGAGCAGGTGGTCAGCTGCGGCGGGCTGCTGCCCGGAGCCGAGCTCCCTGAAGAACAGACCATCACCTGGTTCCAGTTTCACAGCTACCTGCGGAGGCAGAGTGTCTCCGACCTGGAGAAGCACTTCGCTCAGCTCACCAAGGAAGGTAGGGGCTGGGGTGGGGGGCACATGGCCTCAAAGCAACACACTGACGACAAAGGAGTGTCCGTCGTGGAGACCTCTGTCTCGGCTCGGCTCTGGGAAGCCAGTGTTTCAGAATCACTATGTCTTTCTCCTCCAGCTGTTCTTTCGAGAACCAGATTTAATTAGATTCTACATTCAGCCCACGTAGAAATGAGCTCCCAGGGCAGGAGGCTTTACAAAGCACAGAGCAGAGGTCAGAACTGGACAGGAGGGCTATTGCTGGGCTGGCCGGAGTCCCTGAAGTATGGACCTGGGGTTTATTCATTTTCAGGGTGTATTTGATCCCTTGCTAGAAAGCCTTCCTGGAGATTCCAGGAGGCCCCCTTTGAGACCAATCCAGACTGTCCACTTGGTGATCACACGGGCTTGTCCTGGGATTTGCTTCTCCCTGGCTAATGCACGAGCCACAGCTGTCCAGCCCGGCGCAATCAGAGGGGACCCCGGGCCTCCTTTTTTCTGTCTCTTGTAGTAACACTCGTCGAGGAGCTGCAGTGCGTGGGCCAGGCCAAGACAGTCAGGAAGCTGAAGGGGAAGCAGCTGGGCCAGCTCCAGCCCCTGCCCCAGACGTTGAGGGCCTGGGCGCTGCTCCAGCTGGACGGGACCCCACGGGTGTGCAGGGCGGCCAGTGCTCGCTTGGCCAGCGCAGCCAAGAACAAGAGCTTTCGGGAAAAGGTACGGTGTGGGAGGCGGCAGCCCCTGGCTGCAGGTGTGTGAGTTGGGGGGAGGTGGAGGGAGGTAGGCTTCCTCTTGGAAAAACAGGGAGCAGTGAGTGACTGGGGGCTGCATCTGCGGCCGGTATGTTGATGTAGAGATACTCCAGACAAGAACACAGCCTTCCGCAAGCCCTCACCACTGGCAGCAGCCAGCCAGCCCTGGGGAGGGAGCTGGCGTTGCCAGGCGATCAGTGGTTAGCAGCATGCCACGTGCTCACCACCTCATTCAGCTCAGTGTTTCTAAAGTACCTTATCTATTTGGTCTCTGAGATGTCACCTGCACGTAGAATGTCTCTTAGAATTCTGACAGTCACCCTCATTTACTTTCAACTAATGTGTGTGGCTGGCTGTTTCGTTGTGCTCGGTTCACTTGAAAACCAAGAGATTGGACCCCTCTGCCTTTTAGGTTCCTGAACACCTGTGACTCTTCTAGATTTTGGGTACCAGCCCCTGTGGTGGGAGAAGGGCAATACTGGGGTCTTGGTCTCGGGCTCACCCAAGTGCCAGGCACATCCCCACTGGCCCCTCCCCCATGCTTAACAGCCCTTACAACAATTTTGCAAAGCAGTTGCCAGCTTTCTTTTCCAGCTGAACCGACTTGGCCATGGTCATGTGACCGACAGGGCGGGGTCAGAGCTGTGACTGGGGAAGAGTGAGGAAGGGAAGAGATGCTTTTCCTTCTGGCCAAGGCAGCAGCCTCACCGAGGCTCCCTCTGTGTTCACTTCTGCTGTCCCCGCTGGACAGTGGGTTTCTCTGATTCAGCATTTTTTTTTTTTTTTTTTTTTGCGGTACGCGGGCCTCACTGTTGTGGCCTCTCCCGCCGCGGAGCACAGGCTCCGGACGCGCAGGCTCAGCGGCCATGGCTCACGGGCCCAGCCGCTCCGCGGCATGTGGGATCTTCCCGGACCGGGGCACGAACCCGTGTCCCCTGCATTGGCAGGCGGACTCTCAGCCACTGCGCCACCAGGGAAGCCCTCTGAGTCAGCTTTTTATCTAGATGGCAGTTTCGGAACGCATTTTGTAAACAGTACTAGAGAAAAAGAGTTTTCTTATGTCGTGAGCCTCAGCCCAGGGACCAGCGTTTTTAGATAAATTGAATGCCGTAGCCTACAACTCGACACTGCGCACACCTGCTGTCAGCATTCGGGGGATGAGCCGTGGGCACCGTGGACTTTGCTCTCACCAGCCCCCCGTTCACAGTAACCTCATTTCCTAGGCTTTGCTCTTCTACACCAACGCCCTGACCGAGAACGATGCAAAACTCCAGGAAGCTGCGTGTGTGGCGCTAGAACATCTCAGGGTGAGTTTAACCCGTCCTGGGTGGGGATAGAGGGAAGCCTGCTTGTGGTTAATGCTGAAGTTAGTTCATTTCAAAATGATCCCACTGGGACCGAAAGAAAGAAAATCACTGCCAGTGAAGAAGCACCGTAAAGAGCTGGCTGTAGAGGAACAGCCACCAGCTCCAGCAGCAGAAGCTCTGATGGCAGAGGTCCCTGGGAAACAGTGCCCGTTTGCTCTGGCTTGGTGTGAACAAGCAGGTGGCCCCAGAGACTCACTTGTGAGCTCTTGGATTATATGGTTTAATATCCTCAATGAAAAATGTTCTAAGAGCACAATAAGCTCATTGTAGAAAAAAGAGAGTGTAAAAATACAGCAATGCAAAAATTATCCATCCTCATTCTTGAGCATCTCTGTGCATAAAGCTTTTAAAATTTATATGGAATTCTGAATTACTTCCTTAGGCTAGACTTAGTGTTATCCCAGGGCCAGAGAATGCATTGATAAATGTTTTTGAGACTCATGATACCACACACCCATTTACACTCCCGAAAGCAGACAGGAGGGGATGCCCGTTTTACCTCAATCTCATTTTCATTTGTAACCCTTATTTAAAAAAAAAAATCATTGCCATTCTGCTAGATGAAAAATGGTCCAATACAGACTAAATTCATTCTGGAATGAACCGGCAGGAAATTCTACAAGGACCATCTGGTTATAATCAAATAACCAGTGAGTGTTAGGGTGCCCACTAGGGGGAGCTAAAGTGCACTCTGGTCCTTGGCCCTGGAGGTGATCAGGTGGTCAGCTGTGCCTGAACCAGGTCAGACCTCCTCTCCTGGTCTGACCTGGAGGGCAGGGTTGGGAGAAGAAGACGGGGTAGAATGGTCCAGGAGAAAGCAGGTGTTCTCATTTCCAACACGGGCCTTTCCAAAGGTGTCAGGATTGAAAACATGAGATGCTGCCAGTGGCACTGTGATGAACCTGAGGCCACAGGAGAAACCTGGAAGCCTTCGGAGAAGGAAGGGGCTGAAGCCGCAGAGACCATGCTAGGGCTGGTCCTGCAGGGTTTATAAAAGTGGATACCTGTTCCTTAAAATGCCCCCTAATTGTCCCTTCCCCGAACCTCAAACAGGGCATCGAAAGCATTGATCAGATTGCCCGCCTGTGCCAGTCTGACGTGGAGGCCGTGCGAGCGGCAGCCCGGGAAACCACGCTGTCATTTGGTAACGTACAGCATCCAGCGTTTCGAAGTGCAGTGGGGTTGCTGGGGCCCGTAGAAAGGTTGTGCCAGAGAGGCCACAGCGGTGACGCAAAATAGCACACGGGACGGGCACCGTTAGCAACCTGTTTGACTGCATTTGGCCAAGGCCGGTTTCCTTTATGGCTGAGGTGGCCGTTTACGACCCTTGGGAATGAAAGTCAGATGCGAGGCAGGATTAAGGTTCAGCGGGCTCTGTCTTGGACAAAGGGACGAGGCCCTGGGGTCCACGTGAGCCAGTCCCAAAGGCTCCCCATCCCCTACCCTTTACAGCAGCACCGGAGGCCTAGGCGTCTGGAAGTACTAAGGCCACCTTGGCTCACCAGTGTAGGAAAGAGCGAGGTGGGGAGACAACCCAGTGACAGATGACCTTAATATTTCAGGTGAAAAAGGACGCTTAGCTTTTGAGAAGATGGATAAACTTTGCTCAGAACAAAGAGACGAAGCCTTTGGCCAGGAGGCAGATGTTGAAATCACAATATTTTAAAAAGCCTCAGCTAATGAGCCCAAACCCGGCACCTTTGTTTTTGCTGCTGCCCGGCCTCGACACAGGGAGGGCTTCGGGTGGAGGTACACGGTGTGCTCTCCCAAGAGCGTGAACTGGCCAGAGCTGCTCCCGGACTCTGGGCCAGTTACGAAGCCCCAGGGCACAAGTGGGACTTCTGTACGGGAGCAGAACAAGGGGCTGCACGGCACTTAGAGGGCTGCACTTCAGTCAATCAGCCTTTGGCTTTGAGAATCGGCCTGACCTTCCCCGGGGGCAGAGCCGGGTCAGTGCCAGCCAGCCACGTCACGAAGGGGCCGAGGCCAGGCAGGCGGAGGCCTGGAATCAGCAGGTCAGCTGGCTCAGCACTTCTGGTTCACTAAAGACTGGGACTGAGGAGGCGAGCAGACCGGGCGTCCCTGCTGAGGACAGAACTCGGGTCGTTCCCACAGCATCAGGTGTCACTGTGGGGAGGGCAGAGCCAGGGTTTCGACGGTTCGCCCGCTCAGCCCAAGCTGCAGCCCAAGCGCCACAGGGGAGCCGGCTGGTGGCCTGCTGACTGTGGGCCTTATTTTCACTGTGGTTCAACAGCACAAAGGAAACAAGAACATGCCGTCAGCCGAGAAGTCTTGAGTGCCATTTGCTTTGACCTCACTCATCAGAATGGAATCCATTTTCTGAAGCAAGTCAACTTAGGGTTTATTAAATAAATTGCTTCAGAAGCCATAAGCTAGTTTGAAGAAAGATTTTACTGAACATCATGTTTAAAGAAGGAAAATTAATTTCCTATTTAAGTCTATTAAAAAACCCAGACATGTCCTGGGCTGTTTCTGGGATAAGAATGTAGAGGTACCCTGGGGTCTGGATGTGGTATCAACAATGGCATTGGAAAGCTCTGTAACTTAAACATGCTCATTTACATTTCCTGTATATATTCTGTGCTTTTTGGTTTAACTCAGTATTTATTTGCCTTGTCCATATGTTGTTTTCTGAAATTTCAATTAAAATAACTTTTTATTGGCGTTCCACTCTACCTGAAAAAAGTGGAGGGTAGTGGTTGTTTTCTGGAATATCCTGAGGGAAGAAGCCATCCCTGCTGTCCCTCAGTGCTCTCTTTCCAACGTGACATAGACGCAGGGATAGAGGAGGGCTGCCTCAGGGCAGGGCTGCCCCTTGGACTCTCCACGTGCTCTCTGAGGCTCCCAGAGTCCCCTCTCCTTACAGACACCAGGCGGTGTGGCCCTTCTCTGGCCTTGGGCTCTATCTGACTTCTGCTTAGTTACAAATTTAGTTATTTTTTTCCACATTGGCATTCCTCCTCTTCATGAAAGCTTAGATGTCATTTTCTTTTTTTTTTTTTGTATCTGAAAACGATTGAGGTGACGACAGTGGGTGTGACACCACCACCCAGGTCCCCACTGTCCTTGCTGGCTGTTGTGTGGTCACATGACCACAGACGTTGTTTCTGGGTTCCATGGATGTTGCTGAGAGGCCACAGCATAAACAGTTTACTCAGCAGCCAGCTCTGAACAGTCATAAAACCTTGGATATAAGGAAATTCTTGGTAGTATTTCTGCGACGTTGTGCAAGTCTGAAATTATTTCAGAACAAGAAGTTGAAAAATCACTTTGGGGAGACTTACATTTAATTTTGTACACGAAACGAAGACTACACGAATTGTTTATACTTCACTGTTACCTCTCTGTCAGTCTCCACTGATGTGTCAGTTCCACATCAAATGTGACTCGGCAGAGGTGCTGAGACATGGCCACCGTTGTGTCTTACAGGCAGCCGGCTAAGGGACACACGTTCTTGAGGTTTGAGCAGTTCTTCAAACAACCTTTATAAATTCATTAAGTTATCCAAGGGCCCTAACACTTGAAAAGGTGAGTTTTGTTGTTGCTGAAATGGGTTGAGGCCTGAGGCGCTGAATAAACACGAGGCAGGGAAAGTGCCCCCAGCCCAGAGGCACCCACGACTCCAGGAGGCCGTTGCCGTCGTAATCCTCAGATGCGGAAAAACTATAACCCCTCTTGACTGACAACATCTGCTTCACATCAGCAGGGATGGAAAGAAAACAGAAGTTGCCCCGCCTGGTTTAGGCCTATTAAGCAAAGAAATGGGAAGCACCCCAAAGCCATGTTCTTTAGAAAAAATTTTTTATTGTTGCAACTAAAATGCAAACCCATCATTTATATGGCAAGTTGGAAAACTGTACAGTTTGACAGTTCTGTGAGGTCACAGAAGACCCTGAGACGCGCCCCCCGCCCCCCATCATGCATCCATGTATACACACACCTGAAAAGGTATCATACCAAAACACCTCGCTTTTTTTTGTTTGTTTTTATTTTTGTAAAAATGGTTTATTCTATGGCCATCGTAAAAAATAATGACCTGATGAGTAAATATTGGCTTAAGGCATATAGCAGAGCAGCTCGCTACTTCTCTAACATACGTGTGACAAGATGGAGAACCATCTGTTTTCCAAGGATAGGAGGTTAAACCAGTATATCCATTTTGAAATGCTACTATATATACACACCAAACTACTACATACATATACAGGACTTAAAATAACAAACAAGCCCAACTCAAAAATGCTTACAGCCTGGCACCTCAGAGTCTTATCCACACCTCACCATGGCTCTGCGGGGCGATGCCGCAAATGTTCCCACCACAGACTTTCTCTGCACGAGCTTCTAACACGTGAAAGGCAAAATGTGAAAATGCTGGCAGAAGAGCAGCCCGTGAGCTATAGCTGCCTTTTTTTTTCTTGTTAAAAAAGCCACTTAATGTGGAGGTCTTAAGTTCCCCTCGCAGGAAGAGTCGTGAGCACCATCAGTCCCCAGGGTTCAAGGGCAGGGCAGACGCCTCTCTCAGCAAGGCCCCCGGACCTGAAGGGCCACAGGCTGGCTCGAAGGGACCGTCGTCCAGGCTGTTTCAAGAAGTGTGGTTTCCAACAGTCGCCTTGGTTCCAGATCACGGTCCGCTCAAGAAGAGTGTGAACTTGGCACAGTGGAGGCTGACCCCAAAGGTGTGTGTGTCGTGGGGGACCTGCTTGTCTAAGTGTCCAGAGCGTGAGGTGTGACTATGGCTTCCCACACCCTTGGAATGTCTGAGTTACAGTGGGGCCCAGCTGGACCAGGACAGGCTGGGCCTCACTAGAAGTCACCAGAGTGTCATGCCAGGAATTGGGCAAATATCTGTTACTGGACATCGCTCCGCTGCCGAATGGCAATGATTTCAGCAACGGTCTTAGGAACCAGAGCCACGTAATGCTCAGCTCATGCAAAGGTAGACTGGACTTGTACACGGAGCGCGTCAGTAAGCAGAGATCTAAGGATTTCAAGCACGTGGTATTTGATCGGGACACAAGAAGACTGTACATGCATCCTAATACACACAGGGAGAGTGGTGACTGAGACCGAGGTTCGAGCAGACAACTGGGGAGGGGAGGAACCGGGACAAAGTAATCTCACGCCATGTGTCTTAAATAGCCAAGTGTTCATTATATATTATCCCCTTGTTCTATAAACATAGGCAAACCTCTTCTCGTGTTACCCAATGAAATCACGACTGCTTACAACCGTCCTCCTTCCTAGTACTGGTCTGACGCAGCAGGCTCACGGCAAAGTCCTCCGTTCCCAGCGCTACCTGAGGGTTTATTATTGTACTTTTTGATAAAGCCCTTGGTGCAAGGCTGACATCAAAAAACGTTAACACATTATTGGTTTATGAAGATGCTAGTGCACTGTGGATGCCTTCAGGAGAAAAGACTTAAAAAATAAATATGGAGTGGAGAGGCTCACTACACGCCGTCTCCAGGGAGGGCTGTGGGAAGGATGTCGCTTGCCGCCTGCCAGGGATGCGCCGAGGGGGCACCATGCGAGGCTTGCCCCTCCACCCGCACAGGCTGCCTTGCTCTGCGCCACCAGCCCAGCGCCCTCTGTGCCCTCCTCAAAAAATGGGTTGTGGGTCTGGTATTCAGAGGAAGGCGAGGGGGAGAAAAGTAGCAGGATGGAGGTGAGGCCAACCGCCCGGGGAGGGGGGCTTTAGTGCAGAACCGACGTCCGTCGGGGCGCGGAGGGCTACGCTGTCCAACGGCCCTCGCCTACGCCGGCTGCCTGCTAGGCGGCTGCGGGCTCTATGGGCAGGGGCGGACCGTGGGTGGAGGCAGGTCAGATTGTGTGTGGCTGTCGAGCAGGAACTAGGACGAAACCAAACGCTTTCAGAGGAGCCCGGCCCTGCCCCCGCAGAGCTGCGGACTCGTGCAACACCTCGGCCGCCCGGGCCACTCCAGCCCCCGTGAAGGGGGTTTTGGTTATTATTATTATTTTTTACAACAGCTCCCCCTTCCCAAAATCACCCCCGAGGAAAAAGCTGTCTGCACGTTACTAAACCATCGGATGCGCTCAAAGGTGGTTGCTTAGAAAGAGGTAAAATACTTAAAATCATTAAAAGAAAAAACAGAAGTCTCGTGAGGTGATTTCCACGACCAGAGATTTGAGGCTAATCCTCACTCTTCTCCGTAACTTTAACGGCAACACATTCTAACGTGTGGATTTCTACTGAAATGGCATTTATGTTCCAAGCAAAGTGGAAACTGCTCCTTCTGGATCTCAATGGCTGGGTGAAAAGCCGGTGGCCACCCTGTGGTGACCTCTGACCCTGAGGCAGGGGCCCTGAGGAACCCTGTTTATGGAGATGGAGCAATGGGGGCAGGACGTGCGCAAGACGGCTGTAACGAGAGGGGGCCGGTGGAGGAGCGGACAACGGGAAGCCAGTGGGACACCCTGAGCAAAAGCAGAAGCCGGGTTCTGTTTTCTAGAGACGGCCTTTTGTTGTTTTTCTTCTTAAAATGGGAAAGCTCGCAGGCACTGTCCCGGCTCAGTGCGCGCTCAGCAGAGGAAGTGCCTGAGCGAGACGATGTCCGAAACCCTCAAACCCGCTCCTCCAAAGGACTTTACATTCGCAAAAGTGTGGGAGTCTTTCCCTGGGAAATCAAATAAAAATTGTGTATCTGGTTACACCACCTAAGGGTACAAGAAAGTTTCGTAAGTGCCTAGTCTTTTTTTTTTCCCAGAAATAACAAAAAGCTGCTTTTTATAAAGGTTAAAAACAACAATGTGTTGTAATTCTATTACTTTTTTTTCAAAAACAAATGAACAAAAAAAGAAAAAAGAAAAAAGAGAGAGAGACGTATTTGGCATTTTGTCTACTTACTCCTGAATAGGTTAAGGCCCTGAGATTAGACTTTTCTATTCTTGGGACCACAGGGCTCCTTAAGGCCCCGGTGCATCAATCCTCAATTCTCTCTCGTTAGCCCTTCACAGTCCCAGACTTTGAAAACCTTTGATCTGTTTCTTCTGAGGCTGGCTCAGAGGCTCCCGCAGCACTGAGCGCTACCGCCGGGCTGGCGGCCAGGGCTTGCCGTACACGCGGTCTGGCCAGCACGTCCGTCAGTGAAAACATACCCTGTAGCAGAGGTACGCGCCGGCTGTGAGGACCGTGGCCACGCACACGTTGACCAGGAAGGGCTTCCAGTGAGTCGGCGCCTGGTCCTGCTCCTCCTTGGGCAGCGATGGCTCCCCCTGGGCGGGACCTGCCCCCGCGACCCGCCTCCGGACTTCAGTGTCTTGACTCGCGCTGAGGAATGAGGGGGGCAGAGGCGGGTTACTCACTCGGGAAAACAATGGCAAGGATGCTATTACTCCCGGAGGAATTCTAGGAAAAAATGAGCCACGTGGAAGCAGAGCCTGCTGATGCTGACACTGGCCAGAGGCCCGCCTGTCACCGCCTCCCTCCCAGGGCCCGACAGCAGGGCCAGGGTGGGGTTCCGGAGACCCGCGGACTCCTCAGTGACGGGGCTGGGTAAGGGTCTGAGGAGCAGTACAGCCCCTGGGGCCGCTTGTAGAATGTTCCCCTTCAGATCAGGGAAGGTAACAGTGCAACCACAGGCTTCCACTCCCTCCCCGGGGCCTGACAGACGTGGACACACAGAGGCCTTTGTTGCTGCTGACATGCGAACACCACACATCTGCAGTGCTGACCCTCTGCCCTCCCCGCTGCACGCCCAGCCAGTCCTGCCAGCAGGCCCACTTCCCAGGTGTCCCGTGTGCAGTCAGTTGAGTACCTTGCTGGGGGCAAGCCAGAGCCACCCTGTAGGGCTGTCCCAGGACAGGCCAGCAGAGGCTGTGGGCCTGGGTGCAGCCAGACCCTGCCTCTCCCCTCCCCACCTCTCCCAGGCCGTTGCCCTCCCACCCTTGCGTCCATCGAGGCGGCCCTGGCCACAGGAAGTCCTGCCTCCCACAGGCCTCTCCATGGCCCTGCTGCCCCAGCAGCCTCCCGCGTGACTGGCAGGACCATCCGGGGGCACCGCCTCCCCAGCAGACAGGAGGAGGCTGCACGAAGCACCCTTCTCGGCGCCCACCCGGTGAGGCCCCAGCCGCAGGGCTGAGGCCTGTGTGCACGTGGGCTCCCCGCCCTCCCCGGTGCCCAGAGGCGCATAGGTTCTTGGTCCCACTCCATTCTTTTCCTGGAATTCTCTGGCTTTCAGCTTCCCAAATCCACACTTCCCTGCTCACCACCTTCACCCACAGAATGTGAAAGGCACCTTTCTCTCCATTGTCTTCATGAATAAAGAAACAGGACCAATGACACAAATTTGACCCAAGTCACATGCCAGCTCCCATCCCTCTCATCCTCGGCCCTCGGCGAGCCCTCAAAGGGAGCACGCCAGCCCCCCCTGAGAGTGTCAACAGAGGCCCTGGGAACCGGGGCACAGTCGCACTTGTTCAGCACCTGCTCTGGGAGGCCCCGCTGGACAAGTGTCTCTCGAGCCCCAGAACCGGACCCGGTGTTCCTGTGATGAGGGCCAGTTGCACAAAAGGCCCTGGGGAGTAGGTTCATGGGCCAGGACTGGGACCTGGACACCAGCATTTAGCAAAGTGCCCGGGGAAGATTTTGATGATCAGTTTAGCCAGAGGCCCCGGTGGGGCACACACTGTGTGTGACCTGCTTTCTCATGCATGACCGTTCCAGTGTCCGGCCGTAACAATACACCCTGATCCCATTCTTTAATAGCTGCAGAATATCCAACACAGGGAGAAAGCACGACTTATCTAATCCCTGGATACACAATCAGCTCATCTCTAGATTTTCACCATTAGAAATAATGCCACCACGAACACCTCGACCTGTACATCTCTGCACACCTGCTTGAGAACTCCTGCTGGCTGAGTTTCTAGGTGTAGACAAACGTGGGGTCAAAGTGTGCACTAATCTTAAACTGCCCTCCAAAACTGCAGGTACCAAGGGCACTGCCTCCACGGTCTCAGGCTCGGGCTAACCCCCGTTCATCCTTCAAGCTTGTGCACAATGCCACCTCCTGCTGGCAGCCTTCCTTGACCACCCAGGGAAGGTTGGGTGTCTCCTCTCTAAGGCTGACCCCCTCAGCGTGCACCTCCATCACACCCCTGTCCATGGGCCACCACCACAATCTACTGCTCCCTTGCCAGTAAGATGGTCTAGAACACAGACCAGGGGCTCCAGTCTAGTTATCTCGGGGTTTCACATGCATCAGTAGGTGCTCAGTAATCTTTGTCAAACTGTAAGGAAGCAAAACGGCAATCAACTCAATCAAGACCACATGAAAAGGGAGACTTCCCTGGTGGTCCAGTGGTAAAGAATCCGCCTTACAATGCAGGGGATGCGGGTTCGATCCCTGGTGAGGCAGCTAAGATCCGACATGCTGCAGGGCAACTAAGCCCACACGCCACAACTACTGAGCTCGCGCACCTCAACTAGAGCCCGCGTGCCCTGGAGCCTGCGCGCCAGAACTAGAGAAGAGGAAACCCGCACGCCACAACTAGAGAGGAGCCCACACACCTCAACGAGGATCCCACGTGCCACAACTAAGACCCAATGCAGCCAAAAATAAACAAACAATAAACAAATCTTAAAAAAAAAAGACTACATGAAAAGGTTAAGTACCCCAAGACCATTCTGGGGGCTGAAGGTACGTGGTCAAGCCTGGATATCAGTTTCAGGACTGGCCTGAAGTCCAGGGCAGGTTTCTGTCTTTGTCGCTGTCATCACCGGGCTGGAAGACCTGACTCAGTCGCACCAGACCCCTGATTCCAACAAGCACCACCAGGTGGTGCTAGATCCCCGCTAAAGCAGTCACTTCCCTGGGCCAACCTGTGGCTCAGTCAGAGGCTCCTCCAGCTGGGGGAGGAGCAGGGACGGTCCAGGGGCCTGTTCCTCAAGAACACAGAAGCACCGTTTGCCAAGAGGAGGCTGGGTCCACAGGGTTTCAATATCAATATGTATTTCTGGAACAGAAGGTCATTTCCCCTCGCCCCCAGCAAGCCAGGACCCTCTCACATTACCTTTCCAGGCTGCAGGGGGCGGTTAAGAGGGTTCTGGTTTCTTCCTTGACGGGCCCGTCTTCTTTAACCTCCTCAGTCTCAGCTGTCACCCACTGGTGGTTTGCGAAGAACTCCTTGCACTTCCCATTGTGTGGCTCCAGGATTCGTTTGGGAGGCCGGGGAGGTGGGGGGATGTGCTCGGGTGGAGGCTCCAGGTCCTCGTGGGAGAGCTCTTTCCATTGTTCCTTGAAAAAGCAGCAAGAGGAAGTCCCGTGAGATTTCACGTTTGGCTGATCTGTCAGGAAACCTGCTCCCCTTTAAGTGAGCAGAGGTGAGGGGCCCTCTCAGCTTCTCGGGTCTCCAGCCATGTCCTTGGAAGATGAGATCTTATGAAAATAAAGTCTATTCTCCCTATTAATGATCTCTATGTGAGCACTTCAAAGGCAGAAACTGGAACATGGTGAAACCTTCCACAACTTTTTAGCTATTTAAACACGAAGCCCAGCTATTTCCTCTGACCCAGGATACTGTTTCAACGTTTACAATGAACAGCCTCCTTCTTTACAGGCAAAAATTTAAAACCCACACACCTGGATTAAAGCAAAAGCACTGCTGACCTGTACTGAAGAGTCTCCCATGATGAACTTGGCGCCTTCGATCACAGCCAGGTAGGAGAAACGGAGCTGGTCTGCTGTCTGGATCAGTCCCATCCGAAATTTCCGCATTTCTAACAGAACTTTCTTGATATCAACAGAAGAAGGGTCTTTCCTTTTGTCCATCTGAAAGCCAGAGAGGAGACACAGCTCAGTGAGGTCCAAGCCTCAAGTACAACGTGACTGTATATGTCCTGGAGCGTGCCAGTTCCTATTCAGGAAAAGTCATAGCGAGGAAGGCAGAATTCTAGAAAATGTGGCAAAATTGGGACCATTTGAGCACAGGGGCAAAATGAGAGGGAAGGGGATTCTCTGGATCTTCCACATTAAAATTAAGGGCCTCCCTTCAAACGAAGCTATTTAGGGTAAAGCTCCTTTCACGGGAAGGAAGCTATTAAAAAGTGAAGATCAAAGCTAGTTTACTGCAGAGACAGTTAACAGAGAAGCTGTGGCTGGGCCAGACTGGAGGTTAAAATGTGCTCCCTTCTCTTCTCGGGGTATTTAAGGGCCTTCTTACCAGCAAGAGGCAGGTGTCAGCCAGACAGAAGGTCCCCGATCTGCCGATGCCAGCACTGCAGTGCACCACAATGGGGCCGTACTCCATGCTGAGCGACCCCGACTCGCGGACTTTGAAAAGAAAGTTCAGAAACGAGGCTGGCGATTCAGGGACTCCAAAGTCAGGCCACGTGGTATAATGGAAATGTAAGATCTCTCGAGTTTCTTGAGACTGGAAGAGAAATATACTCATGACGATTCTAAGAGAATCACCTGTACAGAAATCATTAATTCCAAGTAAGCATGAAGTGCCTTTCCACCCACCTAACTCCAAGAGTAGCCTTAATTCTCAGATTTTTCTCCCCGGGTCCACAAACCCAGTGAACAAATACCAAGCCCCGAGTGGACCCCAGGTTGCTCCTGCTTCAACTGCCCCTCCTTTAGGATGGAACAGTCTTGCCCACAAGAGCCCTTGTCTCCAATGTTCCTCTCACTTCTGCCGTCTTCATGATTACAACCGATTTCTATCCGCCCCACAAGTCAAAATGATGCTTCGCTGCCACCCACAGCAATCTTGTCATCAAAGGCCTCGGGGTTTCACATGAAAGAGTGGAAATGTAACTGCACGTGTGGGGCACCAGCTCTGGGAAACTCGGGGCTTTCCTTACAGGACTATCTGGATGCCTCAGAGAATTGTCATTTTACAGAAAAAAGTTACCAACTCAGTCTCCAAAGACAGGAGGCTGCCACGTGTGGCTCAATATCCAGCTGAACAGATGGTCCACGATGAGGAGGAGGATGCTGACAAGACCAGCTGCACTGGCCCCACAAGCGGAGCGCTCACCGTGTTCCAGTGTGGGCACGAGAGCTCACTGGGTTCTCACAGCAATCCCTCGAGGCACGTAGTCCCGTTACTCCCATTTTCCAGATTAGAAGACTGAGGCTTGGCAGCTAACCCTCCATTAAGTGGGGGAGCAGGAGTTTAAATCTAAGCTTGGTTGACTCCAGAGCCCACTGCAGGAACTCTTGAAAGGAGGAGGACCCTGGCCCTTGTCTCCTAGCCCAATCTGCTCACTGTGGAACAGAAAGAACGGCCTCTGGTGCTGTTTCCAGCTCCGCTCCTTCCTCTGAGCCTCTGAGACTCCACTCCCAGGGTGGACAACTGGTCACCAGGAGCAATGATCAAAATGTAGTCCTTGCTGAGGAGAGCACCCAAGATTATACTAAGGCAAGAGCCCACAGTAATGGGAGCCAGTCACAGGGGAAGTAAGGCCTGCAGACAGGAACCACCCCAGCTGCGCAGCGCCAAGGGCCAAGCCAGTGCCTAGGTTACCTGGACAGCAGCTGATGGTGGAACACTTTGGGCCAAAGACCCGCTGACTGACAATGTCTCCCTTCGTTTGGCAAATGTCCATAACGTGCCTCCCGTGTGCCCGGCACGATGAGGTAATGACCCCGCGCCCTGCCCTCCCAATGCTCACAGCTTAGTTACAGCAACCTTCCCTGACCCTAGTGTGATGAAAATGTGTGAAAAGGACCCACAAAAACAGCAAGGACCTAACATCAGCAGAGAACACACACGTGTCGCCCTGCACCAGCTATTACACACACTGGTATCTTTCTGCAGAACTGGAAAAAATCTGCTTATGACATTAGGATAACTTATAGAACCACACCAAACAATTCCATACTTTCCTCCCTAGAAAATGATCTCCTTATATCCTTTAATGGCTTAAAAGAGAAATGTGTCTTCTATTTATTTTGGAACAGAAAAGCACTTAAAAATAGATTTTTAAAAAAATGGAATAAGAAGGGCTTCCCTGGTGGCGCAGTGGTTGAGAGTCCGCCTGCCAATGCAGGGGACGCGGGTTCGTGCCCCGGTCCGGGAAGATCCCGCATGCCGCAGAGCAGCTGGGCCCGTAAAGCCATGGCCGCTGAGCTTGCGCGTCCGGAGCCTGTGCTCTGCAATGGGAGAGGCCGCAACAGTGAGAGGCCCGCGTACCGCAAAAAAAAAGGAATAAGAAAACATGCCAAAAGCAAGTTCCTTCTTTTAATTCTTAAAAAGGTGTGGGTTACCTTCTGTTTACTCCCTCCCTCACGGCTGCCCACCTCTTTCTCAAGGAATTCATTCCAAACGTGTGCTCGGCCAGGTACACGTCTGACAAAAGACTTTTTCAAAACCACGTCTGTTTGGAGCAAACAGATCTCCCCCAAACCTCCAAGCTGCTGCCTCTGCTCTGCCACGCAAACAGCACAAACCTCTTCTGCTCTGTCCAAATTCTGTTTCCCTCAAGAAGCAAAGGAAATTTTCTCAAGAGTTTGCCGGAAGTCACTTGCAATGTCAGGCTTGCAAACGCTCAAAAGCATTAAAAAAGTCTACCACGTAATCCTCCAGGCACATACCAACCCACTGCCAACATTATTGCTGAAAATCCTCCGTATCAAACCCCTCCATAAATCACACCCCGAGAGCCTGCATGCGGCTATGGCCGGGCTTGGGGCTCCAGCGCTAGTGTACAGGGGGCGGCAGGGGGACCTGGACCCACTGCGCAGCTGCATTCCTCCAGAGCCACGGGATTTTAACCTCTTCTCCACTTCCAGTCACCTGCGTAAGTTCTCGATCTTACTTCGACTATTAATCCCACCCCAGGCGTCACGGTGACTATAAAGCAGTAAACTGAAAACTAAGATGCAAATAGAATCCAGGGGCAGATTCCTCCTCTTCAGCCCCGGCCCGCAAGCCCCAACACCAGTCCCACCGCCCCCAGATAAATCCACGTTCCTTCGACCCCACAGAACCTGTGAACCCTTCCCGGCACGTGCTCTGAGCCTATGCTGCTCTCACACTGCACACGGACCACCTTCTGGAAGGCTTTCAAAAACCCTATCTGACAGGGGGGCAGACATAGACGCAGTGAGAACGGTGCCCTTTGCCTGAAGTCTGACAATTTGATATCCTGGGGTGTCCCCAGGAGCTGCCGTCAGCTCCCTTCCACTGTTCCCACTACAAGCATGGTTCCCCAGAGTGATGGCTCCGGGCGAATCATTCAGCCTCCCCGAGGGCAGGGTCTTCCGTGATGCCGCTTCTAGCACACTGCCCAGACATATTCCAAGACCATCATTTAATGATAGCTGGCAGGTGGTGTTACAAATTCTCCCCACACATGGGCTTCCCTGGTGGTGCAGTGGTTAACAATCCGCCTGCCAAGGCAGGGGACACGGGTTTGAGCCCTGGTCCGGGAAGATCCCACATGCTGTGGAGCAACTAAGCCCGTGTGCCACAACTACTGAGCCCACGTGCCACAACTACTGAGCCTGTGCTCTGGAGCCCACGAGCCACAACTACTGAAGCCCGCGCACCTAGTCCCATGCTCTGCAACAAAGAGCAGCCTCCGCTCGCCGCAACTAGAGAAAGCCCGCGCACAGCAACGAAGACCCAACGCAGCCAAAAATAAAATAAATGAGATAAATAAATTTATTAAAATTAATTAATTAATTCTCTCCACACAAACAAGCCCAAGACTTCATCTAGAAAACTTTCACTGACTATGAACTGGGAGTCAGCCCTGGAGGGCCCTTCTTCCCTCACTTCAGACTAAAGAGATTGTGGACCACAAGAGAGGCCCACGTGCTCTGCTGGTATTTAACTCACAGGCCATCACTTTAGTCCCTCTGCAGTTGCAAAGGCAGGAGCAGGAACAGGTAAGGTTTAGGTCAGAACTCCCTTTTCCCTAAGAACTGGTGTTAACTAGTGTTGGGAAAGAGCTCTGTGGGGAAGGAGGCAGGTGAGACCCGCCCCCAGGCACCTCTAGTCACCCGGTAAGTAAGCAGGTAAGCTCTACTCACCATAGTGCTAAAACTACTTCTTGCTCAGAGCACAGAAAACCACTGGCATAAACAACTGGTGTTCAGTAGTATCACCCAAGTGAAAAGACATCTCAACCAGTAACTGTCTGAAGTACTTAAGAGCATGCCATACTCACTGTGAGGTTTTCCAATTCTAGTTGTCGTACTGTGTAATATGACTTAATATCTTCAGAGATCAATGTCAATTTCAAATTTGTGTCTTCAAAGATCATTTCTTCTTCTTCTTTTTGTGGCCAGTACTGTGCACATTTTAACTAGGGGAGAAAATAACATTGAATTATTGTGAGCAACTGACAGTCTTCCTATGGAGGTTTGAAGTACCGTCCACGAGCTTTATGATAACCCAAAGACCCAGGGTTTTCTGACCTTGGAGGTCGCCATCAATGTAACCTGCCTGCCTCCAGAGGAGATGGGGAGGGGGTCTGTGAAGATCTAGACCAGGACTAGTCAGGCAGACAGGACTTGCACTTCCAAACCCAGCTGCCCCGGTTTTCCACACAGCGAAGTGTTCCAGGGGTCTGATCCTCTTCCTATCACCCATGAAGGAAGCCAGATGGCACACAAGGTTTAGTCTCTCATGAACTACTTTATGTAGCCATTTCAAAGGTTATCAAGACCCTGATGGGTGCTCTCGGCATAGCGCAGACTCCCTACCCTGGGGACGATAACCAAGGCTAGAAGAGACCACATGAAACACCGTAAAAAGCTTGAAGGGCTGTAATCAAATGCAAACCAGAATCGAGAAGGTTTGCAGAGGGGTCCTCCAAGGCTGGGGATCACCCACTGCCCCACCCCACCCTTTCATTCTGGTTCGGTTCAGTTCAGAAAAATCCCTTGTTGTAGTTTAAAAATTTTAGAAACTACTTGATGCTCTTGATTTAAACGTAGCTCATTAACATTTTCCTTAAAGCAAGCAAACTCCCGAAGATTTGGTTTCATTTAGAGTTCAAGAAAGAAAATCTGAGTCAAATTTAGTGGCATGCTTTGCTTGAGCCAAGTGTCTACGCCAGACGTTTCTGGTTGCTGATGACTGTTCTGGGTAAGAACAGCAGGTAGATGGGGGCTAAGCTGCCAGGTCCATAAGCCAGAGGAACCGACATATGTCCCCAGACAGAGGGACCCTCAAAGATGGTATGACTTTCAGCAAATGAAATATCAGTGTGTGTAAACAGCTCTTTGGGAAATGGTACAAGTTCAAGACCCTTATAATTCAACATGCATTGACTCAGAGGAGCCAGGAGGCTCTTGAAGAGGCTGAAGACAGAACAACAAAAGCCCATCGGTCCTGCTTTAATGAAAACCAAAGCAACAGAAAAAAGGGAGGGAAACAAATTAAGAAACACCACACGGAGATGCCAACACAGCATCAAACTTTATGGTTTCCGAACAGAAGGCCAATAAGAGCCTGGACACTGGCCTGTTTTAAAGTTTTGGCCAGTTTCACCCTCCCTGCACCAATGGTGAGCGCCAAAGATGAACCCCTGGAACAGAGCCCATCTGTCAGCACCAAAGAGATCCTGCCACTCAGGACACAGAAGCATCAATGGCATGGCACGATCCCATGCTTAGCCAAAGTGGGTGAGGCAGATGACAGCAAGACTTCAGGAGACGCTTAAAGGATGCATTCATTCCCACACTTCAAATCATTAGACCTGTGTAATGCCTTGAGACTCCAGAAACAGACTGCCCTGGTAGGTCCAAAACCACGTGTGCTGGAGTGGGCACCCAATTCAGTGAGCAGACCAAGAGTAAAGCAAAGAAGCAGAAATGCAGAATGGCGAGCTGCTACCAAAGAAGAGGCCAATGTTTTCATGCCTCATGGGCAGGAAAGGCAAGTCTTTTCAACCTCACGTCCACACAGCAAGCAATCACTTTCAAAAGCAAATATAAAGCCTTACAAATCTCTGTAATCTGGGTAAAGAGCAAGACTTTGGAACTCTACAGCTGAGGAATTCTGGCACACACTAAGTGTCAATACTTATTTAAAAAACAGGAGTTCTTAAAAGAACTCTTAGGCATCTATAGCAACATGCCACGGTCTGCTGTCATTTCCTGTAGAAATTTTTATTGTAAACATATGCAACAAAACAAAACAAAATAAGCACAATATCAACTACTTCCTGTTATCCTGTTTAGTTGATACATAGTGACCGGAAAAGGCGATTTATTTTATTAGAAAGCAGTCCTTCTTCAGGGTTAAAATTGAGGCATGTTTTGGGTTGGCACCAAACAGCCACATGGCAGTGCCAAAGTACTGGCATCTGTCATACCTGCTGTTACCACCATGAAGGCGGGTGTGAGAGAGTCCTTGCTTGGGTCCATCTAAGACAAAGAGCTACGCCATCTTGAGAAAAATCCATGAAAGTCATCTGGGGTGACCCTGTGATGGGTGATTTGGCTGAAATAAGAATGAACACAGAGAACTAAAAGCAGAGAACGAGAGAGATGCACAAAGCCTAAAGCACCTATGATACAAAACCTAGTGTCTCGGGCCTGAAAGCACTTGAAATCAAACAGCATCTTTAGTAGGGATTTCAGGGGAGAGATATGGGCGATGTTTCTGGTTGAACATGGCTTTGCTACTTCCCCCTAGACAACAAGCCCGGCCCCTACACACATGCACTCTATCCCATCATGTCTAAACTCAGTTTTTAAACTGAATGAATGAGAACTTTGGCCATTTGGATGACCTTAGTCTAACACACACGATCATTTTCTGCACAACGGTTTTCCAGGAAGCACAGGGTCCCAAAAGGGTAACGGGCAGGTCTGCCAAAAATACAGGGAGAACATCTACCACTGTTTGGTGAAAGAAGGAAACCAGAAAACAAATATGCATTACATGGAAACGCTCTGCAAGCTGGTTTTCACCACGGGCTGTGTGGAGAAGTTATAATTAGATTAGTTGAGCAAACAAGACAATGCAATTTCTTATAATTTTCCCCAGTCAGCCCTTATGGGGCGATAACGTTGAGGCCGAATTAAAAATGTTTATCCCAAGGAAACTTTAAGAACCATAAACCATACGTTGCTTTCCATGCCAATCTGCAGGCCCAAAAGACCCACAGTAAAAAGAAGAGCTGCAAAGGAAAACAGGGATTACTGTCACATCATCACAGTAAACTACAATAAAAACCAACTAGTTTTTTGTTGTTGTTGTTTTTTTAATGGCCAACATAGCAGTCCAAGGGGAAAGGTTGTCACAGTGGATCTGTGGTCCATTTACGTTCGGCCTTGGGTGGGCGACAACCAAGAGCAGGGCCTGGTGACAAACATGTGACTGCAGTACAGGGCCACCACTCCTGGTGTCCTGTGGCAACAGTAGCTAAAGCAAACCGCGTGCAAATAGCAAAGAGGTTTCATCTGAACTTTTAGTAACAAATAAAAGGCAAATGCTACCATATCTGATGATTTTAAAATAAATAAGTCATGATTTAATATTCTCAACCCTCCATACGACTACAGAGTGTTTCTCAACTGAGGGCAATTCTGCCTCCCAGGGGACACTGGACAATGTCTGGGGACATTTCTGATGGCTTCAACCTGGGGTGGGGGTGATACTGGCATCCAGTGGGCAGAGACCAGGGATCCTGCTAAACACCCTCCAACACACAGGCCGGCCCCCCAAGACAGAGAGCGATCCAGCCCAAACGTCAGCAGCGATGAGGCTGGAAGACCCCGAAGGGTCATCTGTGCTCAGCACCTGCACCGGCCACCGTGTTTCACTTCTCCTTGAGGAGTGCGTGTATTGCGGGAACCTCGTGTTTTGTTTCTTTACTCAAAACTGCTGACAAGAGTGGTGATGGGTGAGGGTTTGCTTCACATCTGCAACTTCACATTTTATTAATCAAGCCACTGCAGAGAAAATCAAAAACCACTCTCACTGTGAACATTTTTTTCTAAGACAAGAAGCATCACTGCATCAACTGAACACTCAGGTAAGCTCTTTACACCTGTGAGTGCGGAGCGAATAAATACTCTCTTTCAAGAAAAGGAGGCAGAGGCAAAAGTATGATTTTAAACATGTGCGGTCGTACGAAGGCCATTTGTTGTAACCAAGACCGTTCCTTTCCGGGTGCGGGAGGGAAGAGGCTTTGTGGCGAGTGCTTTACTGCTTTAGGTTTTCACCGCTCACGTTTCCTTTGATGTGTTACTTCTTTGCACTTGTATTTTTTCCCTTTAGGGCCACGACTGTGCTTTCTTCAGAGGGGTGGCGTCTCCGGAGCCTTCATGTTCTCCTGGCAAGCCACGGCCGCATCCTGACACAGCCAGGACAGCTGCGACAGCAGTGCCCCCGCTGAGCCCCAGAGAGCACAGTGCCAGCACCTGGCCGGGCCTGGGCTACACGCTCCTCCCGGTCTCCGTGCTCCTCAGCCCACCTCCTCCTGGGGCCTCCACCTCTGAGGCTGCGGAGCCCCGGCAGTGCTGGTGCTGGCTGCGAGTGTCTGCTGCTGGCCGTGTCTGGTGCTGGCCGTGAATGTCGTGGGAAGCAGGCGGGAGCCAGGGGGGCGGGGATACGGCATCTATTCCCTACTTCAAAGATGCGTGGGGAGGGAGAGCACAGCCACCGCGGCCCCAAGGGAAGCAACGTGGGATGCCGGGAAGTGGGGCAAGTGTGATTCTGATCATTAGCCCAGAGAACTGGCAAGAAACTTAAAAAAAAGAACAATTTAATAAAATAAATAAACGTTTGTCCTGGCTGGAGTCTGGAGACGGAAGGCGGGGCTGGGGGTCCAGGTTAACTAGGGCCCAACCATACCCGGTCCAGTAGCCACATTATGCATATCTGGGAGGCAGGGGGAGCCCCAGAAGAGTTTCAGCTGTGAAGAGGTGTGGTGAGACTTGCTTTAGAAAGACCATTCGGGATACAGGACGCAGGAGAGACTGAGGAGAGCCGTTGAGGGGCAGGAGGTGGCCTGAACAAACGCACACCTCGAGTCCACGTTGCAAAGAACTTGGAAGAAAGGAACACACACCCTGAAGTGAAGCACAAGCAGACAACGTCCACACTAAAGAGGTGTGGCCAGGAGCCAAGCGTCTGGGGATTTTATGGAGGCGAACCCAGGGTCCAGCTGCTCCCACAGCTCAGGTGCGGAGAGGCATGCTTTTACCAGCCAGAAAAAGCAAATATGATGAAGATACAGTAGGAACTTGCTTTTCAAAATAAAACTCCGCTTACACAGCTCCACAAGGCAAGCACAGCAGCACACGAAGCAGGAGAGAGACTGAGAGGTGAGAGGAAAGCAGGACACACGCATCACACACTGGAGAGACTGACTGATGGGGGCAGGGTGGAGAATAGGTCAAGGGCAGTTTGACTTGTTTCCCTCTTTTAAATTCACCTACGTATCTGACTTGTTTACAATAAACATGTATTTGTATACTGCTTCTTTATGTTTTTCTAATAGAAATAGAAAAGCAACTCAAGGAAATAAACACGGACAGATGTCGACTTTGTGGACTGGCGTCCACACGGGCAGCGATGCAAACAGTGGATCAATCTATGACTTACCGAGCCTTTCTCCATCACTCTGTTGAGCATGACAACGCCCCTGCTTTTCTGCTCCCACACCATCTCCCAAAAGTGACCGCAGGTATTGGGCAAAGGGCCCTGCAAACACACAATGCACAGTGTATGCATTTTACACACAAACACGTTCCAGTGCAAGCTCACTGCTGGCGGTGAGTGGATGACAGGGCCCTCAGGCAGCGTGGTGGCCATGGCTGGGACAGGGACCCGCCTCTCCCTGCCTAGTGGTAACCACAATTTTATTTCCTACCACGCGGTGAAAGGTCATTTCTGCACCTCAGGGCTGGTTCAGAGCTGAGCGATGGAGGAGAGAAAACACAGACTCTGCTTTCTGGTGTGGGCTGGCCAGCTGAGGGGCTCCACTGAGAACCATGCCTTAGGGCGGGTGGTATAGCGAATAAAACTGGCTGCAGGGGAGAGGCAGTGTGGGGAAGGGGTCACAGGGACGCTTCCGACGGCTTGGTCCCAGCTCCAATCACTTACTATCTGTGTGACCTCGGACAAGTCACCCCACCTCTCCTTGCCTCAGTTTCTCCACCTATTCACAGGGTTGTGAAGATTAACTATGTTCATATATCAATACTTATTAGGCCTTACCACAGTACCTGGAATACAGTAAACACCCAATAAAATGCACCGATTATTATTACTATTAATAATGGTTAACCTGACCACAGACAGCCTTCATCCTTGGACCAAGGAACATGAGATGTGGACACACAAATGGTCAGGCGGGTGGCCCAAGGGGTATGGTGTCACCGAGGCATGGGGGGTAGGGGTGCCTGCTGAGCAGCGGGGCCTGTCTCACTCCAGCCCCCCTGGCAATGGGCACAGATGTTTACTGGATATAGGGTATGAATGCCTCGAGTTTGCCTCAATTTTTAGTGCTGCCTGGAAGGGACATCACCTATCACCTGCACGACAGAGCATGTCACCTCCTCTGGCCAGCACCACTTCTTCTAAAATGGTTTGCATTCACTTTCATCCAAAATCTCCTCAGTCTTTACATCTTTTCCCTTTAAGTCTCACCGCGCTTCCCTCGACCACGGAGCCCTCAGTGCCCTCTCGCTTCCTTCCCTGAACTTATCTGGGATTTGCTGCCTAAACCTGACAAATCCTGGCTCCTTAGGGTCTCAGACAATAGCGGATTCCATGGTAACCCCTTCCAGCCAACTGACAGAAAAACGGCTCCAGGAAGGCAGGAATCAGGGGGCCCATGGCTGGGCACGAGGACCCTATTGCCAGGTCCCCATAGCGGTGGCTCTTGTTACTCCCCTGCCCCCATACTTCACCCCAGTTTAGAATGGGTCTGAGGGATTAAAAATCCTGTAAGATCTGAAAGGATACACGCCAAACTCAGCCAACACTTGAAGATGGACATGAAGGCCAGCACCTGTGACATTATTCTCTATGCTTTAAAAAATATTTCAGTCATATTGTCTAGGGATGTAACTCTGGGGTCAGGCTGCTTCAATCCCGTATGTAAAGCTCAGGGCAGAGGGAGACCATGTAAGCAGTTGGATATAACCATGGTACAACCTGACAAACAGACAGACCTTCAGATGTGCCAAGGAAGCGCTAGGGCATGGGGGTGGGGAGGACAGCGGTGTAGAAGTTTCCATGGTGATTTCCTAACACTCCATGTGACTTTACAGACCCTATCTTTGCTTTGGGCTTCCTGACCCCACACCAAAGCTGAATGGCTGAAATTAGGAAGTAAGAAACTTGACTACTTCTAAAAAGAGAAGTTCCCAAGAAGCCACTTTTGCCTCAACCTCTTCCCACCAGTCTGCCACCACCAAGGTCTCGCTCCTTCTCATCCCCACCCCAGAGGTGCTGGGAGGACCATGCGCTGAGGGCCCGGGGACTGACGTTCCATACACTGACTGGGGGGCACGAGGGCCAACTGTGGTCACGTGCGGAAAGGAATTGGGACAGGACAAAAGGGACAGTAAAGAAGGGCCACCAGGGATACGCCCTGCCCCAAAGCAGAATTTTTTCACTGCACTTTCTGGTTTCACTGTCATTTTAGTCTCCGAATATTAACCACAGCTATGACGTTCACAATCACCCTATAACGCAAACCCAATATACTACTGATAAAAACTGATACGCAATGAAAAAACAAAAATTAGGATTAAAAAAAGAGAGAGAAACTTAGACTGTTTAGACCAATTTACAGGTAACAGATTAAGACGTGAGAAAATTACTTAAAAAGAAACTCCTTTATCCCCTTTCCCAGATACCCATGGTCTTTGGGTCATACACCAGTACGTGTTTCACAAAAGGTTATTAAACCACTTTTATGATTTTTTTTTCCCATAAAGATGCCAAAAACCAGTGGGAGTTTCAAGTGGTTGTGCATGTTTGTTCACATCACCTACCCCCTCCGTACACCCCACCCCCCGCAAGAATGAGGACCATGCAGAGGAATTCTGAATGGCCATCTGGATAGATTCCTCGCCTATTGCTAACCCTCTCAGATTTCCACGAGCAGCACTGGACACTCTGAGGCGAATACTTATGGACTCAACACAGGTACTGCTCTTCTCTAGCTGCTGCCTCTGTCGACAGACCACAGGCCACTCTGGCATTTTACTGCTGTTTTCTATAAACCCAGCAATGCCATACTTCCCAGAAAAGATTCATGTCACGACCAGACTGAATCTCGGAAGGAAGACTTTTTCCTTCCTTGTTGCTTTTTTGGGTTGTTTAAAACCTGATCTTCTAAACAGATGTGGCAGATTTTATTTGAGGTGTAGACAACAGCACTCTGAAACTCTTACGCTGACATCAAGTAAGGCAAAAACCATTAGAGTCAAATTCGAACAATCCGTTTACCTGCGTGAGAATGTAACTCCTTTGGGCTTCTTCCATTTTTATCAAACTAGCATTGATATAGTCGTTATCTTCTTGATGAAGCTTAATCCGACTATGGTCAACTGAAAGGCAAACCAGAACTCAGAGGTTAATCCTGGAGGACTCAAATGTCCACACAGGCAGTGCGCCCCATGGGGAAAAAGCAAGAAGGTGAGTTGGTGGCACTCAGGGCGTTCACATTGGCTGAGGCCAAGCTGTTTTAGTTGAGATTAGTTATCAATATGGGAACGACTAGTATTTTCAGAAAGGTTTTTGAAAGTGTTTGAAACTTAACATGAAACAGCAACAGAGGCAAACTATACTAAAACACAGAATATGTCCTGTTTGGGAAATCTGTTTTTAGGCTATATCGTCTTATGATATTTGTTACTGTCCCCACAACTTGGAAGACCGGGGAAAGGGGATGTCAAGGGATCTGTTCTCTGATGCCTAATATATACTTTTAAAGGGTAAAAAATACAGTGGCTTCAATCTTTAAAAGGGAAAAAAAAATCCACCAAAAATTCCACCCAGTCCCCAGAGCTCTAGTTGGTACAATGAGCTAAGTACGTAAGACTTACGATCACACCTCAACCTCACCTATGCCTAATGGTTCAAAGATTAAGTGGCTTAAGTATACAACAGTGTGAAAAGTCATACCTTGAATTCCTTGATACGAGGTTTTTTTTTTCAAAGTTCAAGTATAACATAAATCTCATGATCAAAGACACTTAAAAGACAGTTTAACTGGAAAAAATAAACTCTGAATCCAAAACACTGAAAGTCTATTAAATGTAACTTTCAGAAGAGTTTTTAAAAGTAAGCTCGTGTTTGGAAGGTCTGCCCCAGGTTACTGAAAAAGCACAGCCCCCTTTTTTTCCCCTTTACCATAACTTTGTCACAAAAGCCATGTTTCCCTGAGGGTAAGCCACCTTCCTTATCCTGCTAGTGCAGCTAACAAGAGCAGGTGGGTATTTTTATTTCTGGTACAACACAATGGACAGTAAACTCAGGTGACCACCCATAAATAGTTCTCCCCCTGCCCAGTGGGAAAGGAAAAGTTAATGGGGATAAGTGGTTTGGGGCTTCCTATTCAAAAGGATTCCAAAGAGATGTTTTAGGAAATTAGCCACTGTTTCGAATAATGTTTCTCATCATAGAGGGTTAATAAAAACTGAAATACTTGGGTAATATTTAAGTGGGTCATGGAGATAAGAAATCTCAAAAAAAAATTATGACCGGCACTGGTGGTTATGTGAGTGGATTCAAACAGCACTGGGTGGTGACCTTGGGCAAACAACCTACTCACCGAGTGCTGGGTTTTTCACCTGCCAAATGGAAGATAATACCCAGTCCCCAGAGCTTCCACCTTGAAACATTCTCCCCATTTCCTCCATAACCTTAAAAGAAAATCACCTTTTCTACTGAAGAGTAGAGGTGGGGGAGAAAAAGCAAAATATAAGGAGTAAGATTGGGTGAGGGTGAAAAGGTTTGGGAATTGCGTCTCTGGAAGAATATTTTAAATGCTGTTTTTTTCTCTGTAAAACGGGTTCATAAAACCATTTAGATGAGCCTTGATCAAAAATGTAGAAAAGGAATATTAAAGACAACATTACTGCCTAATTCAGAGCAAGTACAGCAAAGGCTAGAGACCATGGGCATGGCCACACCATGTGAAAGGTGCGGACAGTGATGGTTCTTTCCAGTTCAGGGCGGCTGGCCAGGGCCTCACAGCAGCATCACCTGAGGAGAGGCTGTTAGTATTATTTTTAAATAAAGCCTACGAGGTGCCATAGCCTAGACGTGCTCAATCAAGAGTATTGGGCATTGGGGCAAAATCATGTGTCACTTGACCTAGACCCGCGCTTCAGATGTTCCTGGCGAGCACCTTCAGTTAGTGACCATCTCAACCGCAGCCAACATTCACGAGTGAGACACTGGGCTAAGCGGCTGACGTGACTTTATTCATCTTCGCACAATCCTGAGATCCGCGTTGACTCCTGTTTGACTGACGATCAGAGGAGGGGGCAGCCGGCCCAAGGCCACAAAGCTCTGAGGGGCAGGGACCGTGGCAGCCGTTGGAGGCAGACTGCTCCGTGCCAACTGGGGTCCGACTTCGCGCCCCTCCCGGGAACCTGGGCGCTGCACAGTTCAGGGCGGGAGGGCAGTGAGCTTTGACAGGCCGGCGGGAAGTGCCTGGCTGGGGACTGACCAGCTGCATCTTCAATGTCCCTGGCAGAGAGCAGTGCCAGGGGAGCTGCTGGCAGCCACAGCCCTCACTGATTGGCAACGGCCACATGGAGGTGAGCCAGAAGGTTCTCTGTGGCCTAGAGGAGGTGGCAAAGTTCACATCCTTCACTCCCCTCCAGGTTTTGTTACTTTATACAAATTCTAACATATTTGGTTATTTACTTTCGAGATATCAGCGGACTGAGAGCCAATTACTCAGAAGGCAGAGGAGGATGCCAACGGGCACACTGAGAGCTAATGGCAGGAAAGAGCTTGAAAAATGATGATGGCAGCAGGGGGGTGGGGTCAACAAGCAGAGCTGACTGCAGCTTTAGTTGAGGGGGTGAACCGCTCCCACCCTTTAATGCCTGCGCAGGGCATCATTAGCAGTTCAATACAATGCTCGGGGTCTAATAAGACTTTTGCTGAGTCACCCAGAAGTGGTTATATTATGCCTGCTATACCCTGCTTCAGCTCGTAGGAAAATGATTCATCATTAAAATAGTCAAAGTGGAAAAAAAGTGCTTTGAACTTAGCTGAATTTTCCAGGAACTGAAACCTTACCCCTTCTACAAGGGTGGAAAAATGAACCATTACTATAAGTCTCTAATGCCTTTATTATAGGAAACAATCAAGTCATAAACCTTTACTGCTATCAATTTATTACCAAACCCTGGGGCTAAAGGAGTCCTGACTGAGAGGTCCTGCAGCTGAATGGAAGCAGAGTAACGGCGATGTGAATACTTACAGGGACTGACATCTCTGTACCTGTTTCGGTTTTTGTTCTTAGGAAGCTTGGCCACTCTACATGGGAAGTCACTGGCTTCGTGTCGGATATCCTACAAAAAAAGGATAAAGAGTTCTCCCTTGAAATCTCTGGCATCAGGAATTCATCTAGATAGTTAACTGAGCGTGGGCCCTGTGCCGGGCACTGAGGAAGACCCAGCACAGAAACGGACATCAAAGGGAGCCACGCAGTGTGGGAGATGCAAGGTGCTAATTCAGAGGCATGCCCAAGGTCATGGGAGGAAAAGAGAAGGACAACTGGGGTGGGGGGAAGTGGCATGGGGCTGGGAGCTGGAAAGACGTGGAAGAGGGCAGGAAGATGGGGGGGGTGGGCATGTTTCACTCAGGAACCCCCAGCACGGCAAAGGCACGGGGGCTGGAGTTCACGTCTTATGCAGGAACAGTGAGTGGGCCGGTGGGAGGAACAACAGGCCTGGGGCACACAGGTGGGTACAGGCCAGATCTTGGAGAGCCTTCCAAGTCAGGCCTGGGAGTTCCATCTGTAACCTTTTGTAAAGCTACAGTTATCAAGAGCAGATAAAATGCCCTTTTACGCCAACAAACTATCCAAATGCTTTCCTAGGAGATGGTAAACAAATCCCATTATACCAAACTGTCAGAAAGAGCAAGTGCCTGGACTAACAGAAGATGCACATTATGCGTCCTGCTACATGGATCACACACATCTAATTTTGCTCCCCTAAATCAACACCCCTATAATCCTATTTAAAAGGCTTTTCCTTTAAGTCTGTATTTTACTATACATTATTAAAAGAAAAGCTCATCCAACAATGTGAATATACTTAATGCCACTAAAATGTACACCTAAAAATGGTTACAATGGCAAATTGTATGTTATGCATAGTCTATTACAACTTAAAAAAAAAAAAAAAGACGAACCCACAGTGAGAGAACAGGAGAGCAGATAATAGCAACACAATTTTGGAAGCTGGAAATCAGACTGATTAGTGGTTGGCAGGCCTGAGAAAGCTCAATTACAAGCCAGCAGTGGGGAAAGCAGAGAACCATCATGATTTCCACCACAGAACCTTCCAAAGGCACAGAAAGTGTGCTTCTCTGGAAGGAGGGGTGGGATTCACTGCAGGGGGGCGGGGCAGAGCTGCCTGAGGGGAGCAGCATCTCCACTCCCACCGCCCCCTTCCGTGCTGCTGGGTGACTGCTGCCTCACAACTCTGCAGAAATCTGGAGATTTATTTTCTGGAAGATGTAAATCAGGGGGCAGAGTGCTCTCTAGATGATCTGAGCAGACAAGAGGAAAGACCAAGAGATGCCATTACAGGGGTACGGAAATAACAGCCTACCTGCACCTAGAGGCCCAGTGGCCAGATCTGTGCTGATAAGCCCCTTACACCTGCTCAGAGCTCGTTGCAGACCCTGTAAGCCCCTATTCTTCATCATGTACACACCACTGATTACAAGATGTCAGAGGAGAGAAAGCCTCTGATACAAAAGAGATTTAAAAGAAAAACAAAACAGGCAAAAAAGCCCCTTAGAGGAAATAAACTGCAGAGAAATGAAAGCTTAAAATATATACATTATTAATATACTCAGATAAGATACTGTATCCATGGATTAAGAACAGGATGTTGTATACAATAAAAATGTCTCTTGCAACTTAAAAACAAGATGGCAGAAATGATAAGCTTAACTGAAGAGTGATAAGATAAAGGTAGAAGAAATCCTACCTTTCCAGAAGGCAAAGCCTAAATAAATAAATAACAATAATGGAAAATTAAGCAAAACAAAATATAAGAAAAGAATACATTAAAAAATAGTTCAAGGAAATCTCCCAGACACATCAAGTGCTCATCAAAATGATAAAAACAGATCCATACTGAGACACACTAATTTGCAATTCCAGAATCCTGCAGACAAAAAGAACATACTGTAAGTTCCCAGGGAGAAAAAATAGTTCACTTTCAAAAGATAAGGTAATCAGATTCTGCAAGAACACTGAAAGCTGAAGGGCAATGGCGCAATGCCTTCAAAATTCTGAAGAAAAATGATGTCCAACTTAGAGTTCTATACACAGCCCAATAATCAACAAGAGAGAAGGAACAAGAAAAACATTTCAGATATGCAAGGTCTCAAAAACTTTACCACCTCTGCCCCCTTGCTGCAGCAATCCACTGGAGCATGTCTTCCACCTGAGTGAGGAAATAAACCAAGAAAGAGAAAGATGTAAGATATACAGGACAGGGGTCGGGGGGAAGGATCCAACACAAGAGCAAAGGCACAGGAAATTTCCACAAAAGCCGTGACGGGGGAGGCCCCAGGATGACAACCATATACCAGCACTAGGAGGCAAGCAGCCAGATGGGCCCAGAATGACCCAAGAGACAGACGAGTCAACAACATGCCTTTGTCCCCTGTACCAACCGTGACCGAACGAGACCACCAAAGGGAAATGAGAAGACCTGAAGTCCAGAAAACAGGGAATCCAACTGAGAAGAAAAGCAAAGAAGTCTCAAAATGGTAGCTGTGTGGCAGCCTACAGACCCAGCGACCCAGACCAAAGAACAGAGGTCCCCAGTAGGGACGCCTCCAAGACCAAATCTGAAGCTGAGAAATCACCTGAAACTGCTCTGTCCGAAACAGCAGCCCAGCAGCCACGAGCCACACGTGGCTATTGAGAGCACTTGAGATGCAGCCAGCCTGAAAAGAGATGTTGCGCAAGTGTAAAAATACACATTGGATTTTGATGACTTAGTGCTAAAAAAAGAAAGTAAGGTATTTCAGATATTTGAAATACTGACTATTGGTTGAAATAACGTTTTGAACATATTGGATTATGCAAACTGTACTACTACTTTCATCTGCTTCCTTTTATCTTTCTTACTGTGGCTACTAGAAAAAGCAGAATTACACATATGGGTTGCGCTGTATCTCTATTGCATAGCACTGACTGAGCTTGTGGAAAATTGTTCTGAGAGGCTATCAGAAGCTATGGGAAGAATTAGCAACAGGTAGAAAGAAAACTCTACAGATGAAAAAAAGGCAGGAAAGTATTAACTACAGGAAAATCTATTAAAAAGGAAACAGTACAGTACAACACTATCTGTGACTGTGTGCATAGGCAAATAATGTACACAATGAATATGGTTTTAACCAAAAAGTATAACATACTGGGAGAATGGGGGAGGGGAAGCAAAGTGGGAAAGCAGAAGGAATGGCTGTTTAAGAAAGTGAAATCCTATACCTTAGGAAAGATCTAAATCAATGAATCCAAACATAAGCATTTTCCTTAGATATACGGAAATAAATACAAGCTAGAGTCAGCAGCTCAAAGAGTTCAAAATAGTCATCCATGAAGATAAAGACTGGGGAACAGGGAGGTATGGGCAGCAAGTAACTGGATTTTATTATAAGCTTATCATGGTATTATTTAAGCTCTTAAACCATGTATACATTCAACTTGGATTTAAAAAAAAGAATGCCCACATTCTGCTATTCTACTTATTAAAAAAAACTACAAAATGACAAGGAGGAGTTTTTGACTCATACTAGAAATGAGATAATAATTTAAAGCTATGATGATATATTATAAGCCCACTTGGGATTAAACAAATTAGTCCAGTAGTAACTTAGCCATCACATCATTTATGGATGAGATTAAGCTTTCAGGGAAATGCTACACAACACAGAAAAATGACTTGAAAAAATAAATCTGTTTTAAATTTCTTATTCTACTTGTTATTTGGAAGTGTTTAGCAAAAGGTACGAATTTTGCCTTGTGATGTGAAACAATCTGATCACTCCAGCTGGTGTGACTAGATGAAGATGGAAGAAATCATTGACATGGATAAACCACTGAACTAACAAGTATTCATTCTGAGGAAATAAGGGCCAAAATAGCAACAACAGTGTGCAATTGATTTTATTCAGCCAAAGGATTTATTAATCTGTACTTTTTTGGTGAGAGAGAACACAGCAAAACTCGGAGATACCTAATAAAAATAGGAGTTATTCACACAATACTTTTTAAAAAAGAGATTCTAAAATTAAGGTATACTCATAGAGCAAAATGCACAGATCTTAATTATGTATTTCAATTAGTTTTTCTGACCAGCTTTGAGGTATAATTTACAAATAATAAAATATACCCAGTTTAAGTGTTTCTCTATTTTAGAATGGCATATGGGAAATATATGCATGCTTTGAATACAAATATTTACATTTCATTCAGTAAAATAAAATGCCAGGATTAGAGTCTTAAAATTGAGGAGTGATAAAGTACCTTTAAAATTAAAAGTAACTACCAAAAGTGGTTTAGAAGAAAGCAGATACACTACCACAAACCTTTACAGAACTACAGCAAAACAAGATTTCTGTATTCTAAAACTGTATCAAAGGTAAGCTAACCTTCTAACTGCGGTAGAAAAAGCAGATCCCTGACTGATGAACAACTTTAAGGAGACTTTCATCCCAAGCATGAAGTATCCCTAGAAGATCTTCGATTACTCTGACCAAAGATTAAATAATCCACCAAAGTATGTAAAATTTCCACACACACAATAAAATAAAGGCCTTAAAGCTGATGATGAAAAGATGAACGCTGGGTAAACTGAGGAGCCAAGCCAAAAAGGAAACAATAAACTTGCCATGAAACATACTCCCAGAAGCATCCCCTAAAAAATACCTACTGAACGTTTCAAGAATCATTCAAAGTGTACCTCATAATTTCAGGGATGGGATCACACTAACTTAGAAATGTTACCAGTGGGAAATTAAATATACCAACAAATAGATACCCTATCCATTTCCTTCCCTCGGACAGTTCTTTACTGGTGTTTTAGAAGCTTACTTCCTATTCTTAGTGTAGGTTTCAGAAATGTCATAGAACGAAACATCATATGTAATGGACGTCAAACGTTCATGCTCTCTTGGAGAATAAATCTGATGATGTGCTACCGAAGCAGAGCTCAAGTTTGGTCAAAGCTTACAGGCAAATGGTTTAAATCACACTGTATCATTTTATATGGGCACCCAAAATGATCTGACTCATCTCTATAGTGAACCGTTTTCATGAGAGGAAAAAAGCAGTTCTTCCAAAATTATGATTTTGCTGGGCTAGAAAGCTGGGCTAGAAAATGCTTGATAAAGTTTAAACAAAACATCTGAACTGGAAATCTTAAGAGGCAAGGAAGTGAGCAGGGCAGAAACTGACATTACCTGAATAATTTCTAAAGCTAGTTCTTTATTTCCCATCTTCCCACACTCACTTAACAAGATAACAGATGACCTCCCAGTGAGTACAAAGGGATATAACATGCTTATAAAGCTCTGGTAATTCTGGAATGAATTAGGGCCCAGAGTGAATCAATTTCTGTATTTACGGGAAAGCTCATGATCCATTATTCAAATACCTCCCAAATCCAATTAGGCAAAAAGTCAAACTTGGGTGAAAAGCTGGTAATTTTTTACTTGAGATTTCCGTTTTTGAAAACACATAGGCATAAAAGCCAATCCAGCCTTGCAGAAATATTTTCAGGTTTATAGCACTTTGTTAAGTTAAACCTAGCAATTTTGGTTTTAACACCTTTTTCTCTTTAGTCCCAGAACAGGGTGAATGTTTCTTATTGGCTCCACAGTAAAATGCATATTTCTCTTAAAACTATTTGAGAGTGATGAGGTGGAGCCAGCATCTTGTTAAAGCTGGGAGTCTGCTGGGAAGGGCCTAGACCTTCACCTCTCTCATCCCTCCTAGCCCCGGCCCAGGCTCAGAGTCGGCACTCAACCTAATTCTAGTGATGGAATTAAGGGATGATTCCAAAGGTCCCCCTCAAAGAGTCCTTAACTCCATACCAATCTGCTTCATTTTATGGAACAGAAATGTTCTTGAAAGGGAATATGTTTAAGCAAATGTCTGGTCCAATCCTGCTTTCCAATCATTTTATTATTATTATTTTGCTGTGCAATTGAGTCACACGGCCTCCTGACAAGAGAGTACCAAAAGTGTTACTAAAACGTGGATTCAAAGCAAAAAGGGTTATTTTTAGATGGTTCAGACAGCTATCTGTTTTAAAAGTCTAAAGGAAGAAAAGACTCCAGTGGTACCTTTTATTTGCTAGAACTGCAGTGAACTACAAGTCCCTTAGCACCTTCAGCATCTTCTATGCTCCCCCGCACCCCCATTTTACAAATGGTTGCCTAATTTGATTGCTCCGACCGTTATCCAGTACTTTATGGAAGCTACTGGCTCTCAGAAATAGACAGAACTAGACTGAAGGGAAATGCAGAAGTACAGTAAAGACAATAATTTAAAATGCAATAAGTGAACATACAGGGTGTACATTTCCTGGAACTCTTGCAGTAGTCACCACTGAATAGGGAGATATATATAGAAATGGGGGGGAGGGGTGGCTAGACTAAAATTTTAGCAACCAACTCTTCAAAATAACGTGTTGAACAAATTTCGTTATTCATAAATCTCATTATAAATGAGAATATAAAATTTCTGCATAACAAAGTATACTCTGAGAAATACACAAATTATCAGTCAGAAGTTCAATGTCTTTCAAGTTGAAAGCAATGCTGTATTCTTTACCTATACTAGTTAATGGAACAATATAATTTACTACAAAAACCTTAGGAAAATATTTTATTATATTTATCTGTTTATATAATCAATACACGAGAAGTCACATACTCAATATTGTTAAATTTTAAGATAAACTACAACGCTTAGATAATAATGAAAAAGCTTAAAATTTAGCTAACAAGCACCAAGCTTGCTTTGGTTTAAAATTTAAAATGATTATGTACTGAACAGAAAAAGATGATGAAAAGTAAACCAAGAACCTAAGACTCTTATGTGGTAGTTGAAAGAGAAAGAGGGGGAGGGAGGAAGGAACAAAACTGGCCAGCATTTAAAAGGCAGAAGGATATACAATAATCATCCCTGCCAGAGCTTGAGGAAATGTTGGGTCATCTTGTACACTGGTCGGGGGTAAGGTTAAAAGAAAATGGAGTTACAAATCACTACCAGAACAATTATGTACATTTGGAAAACAACATGGAAAAAAGCATAATCAAATTGTTTTACAAATTCGCCACAAACGAGGATGAGGGCAGGAATGGAAAGTGTGGAGTACCCTTCACAAAGGGGAACCATCTGGTGGACATGGTGGGACCAATTTCACGCTCTGATGTGCACCCTCTGCTCTGAACACAAAGCGAGGTTGATTAAATATAAAGAAAAGCACAAAGGCACAGCTAGGCTCAAAAACAGAACAAATGAAAAAAACAGGCCTCCCACTCAAAGTGATCTGCAAGCAAGGTACCAAAAAAACAGAAGGTGACTAGTTCTGAAAAAGATAGCCAACAAATCAACTAGAAAAATAAATCTATTCCACAAGAAATTTATTGTTAGCACTTTAAAGATAAATATATTTGAGATCAGGGATAAATAAAGGAATCATGTATAAAAAAGATGCTATAAATAAATCTAGGGAGGAATGAAGCCAGAATAAGTGGATAGGAAAGAACAAATGAGAAATCTTGGAAATGGAATTGACAATCACTGAAATTTAAACAACAACAACAAACCTTAACAGATGAAGATAAACACTCTGCACTGAACACAAAGGATGGGTACTTTGAAAGCAGAGGAACACAGCATGGAGAAATAGGAGATGTGAAGGAGCAGTTCAGAGAGACAGAGGATAGAGCAGCCCCAGCACACCCCTAAAATATAAATCAGTACCCACACGTTAGGGTCAGAGTAAAGCTGCAAAACAGTAAGGTTAAAAAATCTTCAAAGTAAATCACAACATCTCCTGGAAGCTTAACAGAACGTTAACATTGTCATTTATTTATTTTTTACACAGCTGAGTAGTTAACAAAGAAATATAAAAATTGCGTTTTCAAGTACCACTGACTTTAAACCTTATTTTTACAACGCTTAAAGTATCTGTTTTTTGTTTTTTTTAATCACTTATGTTTTCTGTTAAATGTCATAAATTTCACCTTGGGCAGAAATCAATAGGCAGAAAATGAATCAGACTTACAGTAATTGATGTCAATGAAACATATTGGAACAAGTATTTTTTTTTTTAATGCTGAGAACCACAAAACCCATTCCTGTAAGAGAACAGTCTAAAAAATTGAATCTACTTTCACTTCTGTTTTGTTTACCTTCTGCTTTCCATAGGGACAGTTTAAGTGTTCAGGCCCTGGGGTTCTGGCACTTTGCCGAGGACAGTGGTACAGCTGACTAAGGACACAAGTAGTTGGCAGACATCTGAAAGTGGAAGGTTTACACCTTCGTTTACATGGAACCAGATTGCCAACCACCAGCTTCCTCCTTCCATGGTTAATTTCCCTAAGCTCAGTGGTCACAGGGAGAGACCTTAGGAACCCACACGATATTCCTACTCTGAAATAACAGAACCATACTTACGAAACTGATGATAGTCTGTGTATAACTTGGGAGTGTAAATGGGAGGGAAACAGAATGTCAAAATGAAACTAGCTTTGGTTAAGCATTTCTTTAATATTCCAAGAGCAGTACAAGATTCTGTACCATAACCAAAGAAAAGGCTTTTGCATTATTGTTATCAACCAAATGAGTTTTCTAAATACTTTCTAGATGTAAATGTACTTTTCTACATACCATTTCGGGGATTAGGGCTGACGAGGAAAGACGTGACCAATGCCCAAAAGCATTATGAAGTGATAGTTTTTTACTGAAGCCACAAAGATAAAATGACAATTTGGGGAAGAGGGGAAGCAGGTGACCAAGCTCTTCTGCCTGGCTTTCCAAAGAATTCTGTGTATGTGGATTAAAGAAGCAAGGTCTAGAGTCGGTGTTTGAGTCCCTGCAATTCATCCAAATATTTATTGAGCACTGACTATGTGGCAGGCAATAAGGATATGAAGATGAACAGCCAGATAAAGAGATGCTAGGTTCTCAGATAGGCACTGTCACATGTACCTCACACAGACACATCCATGACTATTCATCAAGAATAACAGTAAAACAGGATTAAAGCCCTGAGCAAGTGGATACTCTACCTACACCCCCTCCCCACCACCAAGGATCTGATCATTCTTGGAAAGGCAGAAAGAATGATTCAGAAGCCCCAAACTCTATCTGCACCTGCATTTCTTTTGTTTTTGTTTTTTTACGGTACGCGGACCTCTCACCGCTGTGGCCTCTCCCGCCACGGAGCACAGGCTCCAACGCGCAGGCCTAGCGGCCATGGCCCACGGGCCCAGCCGCTCCGCGGCATGCGGGATCCTCCTGAACCGGGGCACGAACCCGTGTCCCCTGCATCGGCAGGCAGTGACTCCCAACCACTGTGCCACCAGGGAAGCCCTGCATCTGCCTTTCTTTTTGCTTCCTCCTGTGTCTTAGATTAAGGGTTCTAGCATTGAACTGTGCCTGAGAACAATGGTACCAGGCTGTATGCATAAAACCACATGCACCACACATTATGGGTAAATTAAGGATAACCTGATCTATGCACAGATTTCTTATCTTTTCTTAGACCTCAATCTAGTGTGAGATGCAACTTACTTACATAAAGCTAATTTAGGATGTTGCTGAATAAACAGCAACGGTCTTAAAAACTTCAGGGCTTCAGGAGAAGAATCTCTTTGGGCCAATTTGGTGAGAGAGGACTTTTAATAAAATCAACAGTTCAGTGAATGCTTACTACTTACCACGCCAAGATATGTTAGTCTAATCATAAGGTTACAAGAGACAAAACCCCATGTGAGCCCATAGCCTGTGGCTTTCTATCTGTTTTCTCCACTAAGTCATGCAATAATCAGAGTTACTTGATATTCCTAATTAAGAAAACATCTGAATGCAGCAAGTGAAAGTAACATTCTGTGAATGACTTTACAGCCATTTGTTTTTTAAGTAACTTATCATAACATCAGCATTGATGTCACATGTCACACCTGCTTATAAGACACCTGGAAAAGTGGCAATACCAGAGCAAGATACTACTGCTACAGGCCAGAGGAGCCCTTGAAGTGTTTTGAAGAAGGTTCACTCTTTGTTTTGTACATTATGTGGATTTTGACAAATTTATAATGACATGTATCCTCCATTAAACAGAGTATTTGCACTGGCCTAAAACCCTGTGCTCTACCTATTCATCCCTCCCTCTCTCCCGGCACACCCCTGTCAACCTGTCAACTGATCTTGCTACCGTTTCCATAGTTTTGCTTTTTCCAGAAATGTCATACAGTTGGAATGATATCATATGTAGCCTTTGTCCACTTTTTTTTCTATTAGGCTGTTGTCTTTTTCTTAATGATATGCAGTATTCTTTATGTATTCTGGGCACAAGTCCTTTGGTGGTCACACACACTGCAAATGTTGGCAAAAGCCAACTGATACACGTATCTAACCACCCCAAAACACAGGGCTTACAACAGCTTATTTGCTTGTGATTCTAGGGGTTGGCCATTTGAGCTAAGCTTAGCTGGGATGGCTTGTCTCTGGTTCCATGTACTGTTGGCTGGGCTCACCATATGCATTTGTGATCACTGGTGGCCCACTGGCCTCACTTACAAACCTGGTGCTTGGCTGGCTGTTGACAAGGGTGATGGCAGTAATCAGGTCAGTGTCGTTCATCAACCAACAGGCTAGCCTGGGTTTGTTCACACTGTAGTAACGGTAGAATTCTCAAAAGCAGCAAGAAAGATATGCAAGTACAGAGACACTGCAGGTTCAGTTCCAGACCACAACAAAAAGCGAATATCGCAATAAAGTGAGTCACATGAATTTTTGGTTTCTCAGTGCATATAAAAGTCATGGTTATATTACACTAGTCTATAAAGTGTGCAAAAGCATTATGTCTGAAAAAAACAGTGTACATACCTTGATTTAAAAATACTTTATTGCTTAAAAAATGCTAACCGTGAGCTAAGCCTTCAGTGAGTTGTAATCTTTTTGCATTAGTAACATCAAAGATCACTCAGCATGGGTCACCACAACAAATATAATAATAATGAAAAAGTTTGAAATATTGCAAGAATTACCAATATGTGACACACAGACAAAGTGAGCAAATGTTGTTGGGAAACTGGTGCCAGTAGACTTGTTTGACACAGGGTTGCCACCAACCTTTAATTTGTAAAAAACACAATAAAGCAAAGTGCAGTAAAACGAGGTATGCCTGTATGTTTTTTAGGCCTCTGCTTGTGTCATTATCACCAACATTCTACTGGCCAAAGCTAGTCACGTGGCCGAGCACAAATTCAAAAGTGATTGTCCACCTCTTGGTGAGAGTCACATTCAGAGGGGCATGAATGTGACAGACAGGGATGGGAGGAATTTGGGGCCACTTCTGCAAACAACCCAAAGTTAATGGTGTCTTTTGATGAAGAGAAGCTCTTTTTTTTTTTTTAACATCTTTATTGGAGTATAATTGCTTTACAATGGTGTGTTAGTTTCTGCTGTATAACAAAGTGCATCAGCTATACATATACATATATCCACATATCTCCTCCCTCTTGCGTCTCCCTCCCTCCCACCCTCCCTATCCCACCCCTCTAGGTGGTCACAAAGCACCGAGCTGATCTCCCTGTGCTATGTGGCTGCTTCCCACTAGCTATCTATTTTACATTTGGTAGTGTACATATGTCCATGCCACTCTTTCACTTCGTCCCAGCTTACCCTTCCCACTCCCCGTGTCCTCAAGTCCATCTTCTACGTCTGTGTCTTTATTCCTGTCCTGCCCCTAGGTTCTTCAGAACCGTTTTTTTTTAGATTCCATATATATGTGTTAGCATACGGTATTTTTCTCTTTCTGACTCACTTCACTCTGTATGACAGACTCTAGATCCATCCACCTCACTACAAATAACTCAATTTCGTTTCTTTTTATGGCTGAGTAATATTCCATTGTATATATGTGCCACATCTTCTTTATCCATTCATCTGTTGATGGACACTTAGGTTGCTTCCATGTCCTGGCTATTGTAAACATAGCTGCAATGAACATTGTGGTACATGACTCTTTTTGAATTATGGTTTTCTCAGGGTATATACCCAGTAGTGGGATTGCTGGGTCGTATGGTAGTTCTATTTTCAGTTTTTTAAGGAACCTCCATACTGTTCTCCACAGTGGCTGTATCAATTTACATTCCCACCAACAGTGCAAGAGGGTTCCCTTTTCTCCACACCCTCTCCAGCATTTATTGTTTGCAGACTTTTTGATGATGGCCATTCTGACTGGTGTGAGGTGATACTTCATTGTAGTTTTGATTTGCATTTCTCTAATAATTAGTGATGTTGAGCATCCTTTCATGTGTTTGTTGGCAGTCTGTATATCTTCTTTGGAGAAATGTCTATTTAGGCCCATTTTTGGATTGGGTTGTTTGTTTTTTTGATATTGAGCTGCATGAGCTGCTTGTAAATTTTGGAGATTAATCCTTTGTCAGTTGCCTCATTTGCAAATATTTTCTCCCATTGAAGAGAAGTTCTTAAGGTCAATGTAGTTCAACTTATCAATCTTTTCCTCTATCGTTTTTGTGGGGTGTCTTGTTTAAGAAACAGTTGCCCATCTCAAGTTCATAAATACAATCTTCTCCATTATTTTTGAAAAAATTCAACTAAAGAAAAATGTTTTTCCATACAATTTCATTTATATCTTGATTATGCCTCAAGATGTTGGAATAAAACATACAGACGACAATATGGCACGTCTGTCCCTTCCAACAGCCGTTTTTGTGCACAGTAAACACTACTCTAACTTGACCAGCAGGCACTCAGCGTCTGCTGAATGATGAACACAGTGACTGTCTCTGTCCTTTGCCTACCAATCTTCGAGAATATTAGTATTTTTCTTACTCATGTAAGCTCTTTACATATCTTAAAGCCAACAATTCTTTGTCTATCCTGAGAAACCACTTTGTCAATTTATTTGTTTGCACATTTAAATTTAATTTCCCCTAAATAAAAATATTTTAACTGTGGGAGGATTATCATAAAATGTCATTATAATAACGAGAGCTGCCACTTGGCAGAATTATAAGTGATTTTTATTTTCTATTGTTTTCCAATTGTTTTCTACAGCGCATATGCATTACCTAAGTAATAAAGAGTTTTAAAGTAGTTTAAAATTTTTAAGTATTCAAACCTATTGACCTTTCCCTCTGCGATTTTCTTTATTGCCTCTAATGGTAGAAAGTCCTCTTCCTCAGTATGGTAGTAACAATTTAGAAAAAAAATTTAATCTTAACCCATCTGGTTTATTTTCCTTCTACAATTTTCAACTATACCCATTATGTTGCCTTTAAATCTCAAACTATGCTAAGAATAGATGTTTCTTCTGGTTCTGTCAGGTTAACAGTTCCACTATGCTAATCCTTGTGTCCGTCTATTACAGTAATTCAAATTGTATATTACAGAGTGCTTCCTCCTCCCGTCTTCCTAAACTCAAATAGGAACAAAATGCAGCTGCAACTGATCATTCAGATTTCAGAGTGAACAAATCACTATTTTTAAGAGAAAGACGAACCATTACAACTAGGTAGAGTTGTGTTTTTTTAAGAAGATTAATGCAGGCTAGATTCATTCTTTGCAACTATTTTAGCAAATTAAAGATCAAGAGGAACACAGGAGATTAAAATATAGGGAATTAAAAAAACCCACTATAGTATTTCTATAGTTAAAACGAATACTGTTACTTTGTTCTTCTGTAAGGAAAGAGTAGGCAGGATGGCTCTGGCACAAAACTTTTCCCCCATATTTATCTGGTATGTATTATTATGCGTATAAACTTGTAGTGAAATAGAAGAAAAAATTAAAACATTAAATTATTTCTGTTCACCATGTCCATAAGCAGACTGTTTTTTTTAAGCAGACTATTTTTTAAAAAGCATAGTTCTCCATGTCAGTTACCTGATTTCTAACATTTTAACTTCCGTCAAAGCAAATTTTAATTTATTAAGTGTACTTAAATAAAAAGCAACTTTCAGAGTTAACTACTTAAAACAAGATCCAGCATAAAATACCTGTATGTCAACAAATCAAATTAGAACATCTTCCTATCTCCTTGACGTATTTAGGGAGATGCAATTGTTTAAAAACGGTTCTATCCCTTCCTCCTCTCCACCCATAAGCCTCCGGCAACAGCTGCATGATCTTTTGGTCATCTGCCTTCTTAGAACTGGATACATAAAAAAAAAAAATTTTTCTATACAATGAAAGGAGGCAGTAAACCTCTGCTAATAACATATGATCAATTTTTAGAAGGCCGACTGATGCCAAATACTTCCTCAAGAGGATTTGCTCAATATCTCAATGCTACAACTAAAACTATATAGGAACCAAAATCCATATACATATTGCTAGAGACAGACCTAGGGCCACTATTATTACATAAATAACTGAAGCTATTGTAGAAGTAATATCCTTTAAAGATAATACAATAGCTAGGCACTCTTCTCCCCAAGGCTCACAAAATCATGACATCTTCATTGAGATAACAGGAAAATAAATCCCTAGGACCAAATAAATCAAACATTTTACAAAAATCAGGATAAATAAAGAACTTTAGGGACACTAAGTCTAGTGACATTTTCATGTAACAGCAATGCCTAAACTTGAAAAAAACTCACGACTAGAATGTTTGTTTTCTTACTGCACTGTAAAGCAATCTTCAAGTAAACAAGATTACTCAGAGCAAACAGTGGAAAGTTTCAGTGAGATATGTTCATTAGAGAACAGGACAGTTAAAAAGCCAGAAATGTAAAATTATTTTAAAGGTAATTGGTCTCACCACCCAAGTATATTTTTTAAAGCAAACCCTTACATACGATGCCAAAGTCAAGTTTTGAGGATCGCCTTCAGAGTCAAGACTGCAACATTGCTATCACTGTACTTGCAGCCAATTTTTGTTCTTGCGTTTCAGGTTGTACCAACTGTTGACGGGGCAGGTGGCTCTGTCGTCGTCCCTGTCCTCAGTGAGTTCCTACTTGGTGGGGGAAGACCGCTGTGGCCACAAACAATGCTACTGAGTATAAAGTCCTGCTCAGAGGCAAAATCTATTCACAGGAAGAAGGGAAAGGCAATGAGAGGAGCTGGTAAAAATGAAAATAGTAAACTCAGGAGTAACTGTGGAGCAGCCACATCTGGTGCAGAGGAAAGAGCTCTTTCGGGCACTGCTGACCTGTCACCTCTCCTTGCCAACTTTGGTTGGCATTAAGGGGAGAAGATACATCATACAGCTATATCTAAGCTGTTTTGCCTAGTCTGTTCCAGCACTGTTGCTTGAAAGGAAACCTTAGCAATGGAGGCTGGGGTGGAGACAGGATGGCCATTCTCCACTGGAGCAACCCCAAAGTCTGCTGCCTGTGTCACTCTCCAAGCCCTTGCTATCACACCAAAGGTCAGAGAGGAGAGAGTGGGCCCACACCACACGAAAGTGGCCTGCGACCCAGGTCTCTGTGCCCAGACTCCTAGGGGTGCACAGGGCACACACATAACACTTCCTAAACTTGCCTCTGCTCAACAGGGCTGGAGAGGCTTTCCAAGAGATTGCTGGCTGAGCCTCCTCAGCTCAAAGGAGCAGGCACTTGAGGTCCAGCTTGTTCACCGGCAGAGCACGACTCCTGCAGACACAGGGCCCTCAATAAGGATCCACTGAATGGGTGGGCTAAACATGTCAGAACGAACCAAGGTGAGATATGAATTTGGAATTATGAAAATAGAGATAGCATGAGGATGGCAGTGGAAAACAAATAATGAATGCAAGAAGAAAGCACCAGTGACCCAACTAACTTTGAGAACTCTGCTCTCTCTTTGACTTCCTCAACAGAAAGGTCAGCGGTGATTTCCCAGTAATGAGTAATTTCCTGCTATGATACCCAGGGAATGGCTGGGTGTGAGAGAAACATTTCTTGGAAGGATGTGCCTCTTCCCCTCTACTTCTCCTGCAGGCAGCACGATTTTCTGATGTGGTACACTCCTGGAGAAGGCTACATTCCAACTGAGATGAAATCTAGGCTCCCTACATCCTCCCTACAAACTAGGGAGGAGCAGGTCAATGGCTGGAATAGCAGGAAGGCTTTTACATGGAGTGCCTGAGCCAGGCCGAGGAGGGACTAAGCGTTGTCAGCACTCAGCACTCCTAAATCAGGACCCACCGGGGCCCTCTGCTGCAAACAATATTCAGGTAGGAATGGCAAGTGCTGTCTTCCTAGCTCCTTGTGCCTAGCAGAGCTCGATATGACAGTCAGCTCCCTAAGGTCGTACTCCGAATGTATTTCCAGGCTGATGGTCCCTCAGCCCAGACCCTGGATGGTAACATCAGCTTTCCTTGACATTTCACTTTCCTCTCCAAGTCCAAAGAAGATGTGGTTCTGGCTCCTCTGACCCCTGAGTGTTCAATTTTTTTTTTAAAGTATTTGTTATGATGCTTGGATTTATTTCAAAATAAATTAGAGCTGGGAAGGGTTAATGGGTAGGGGATACAGAGGAAAAAAGATGAGCCATGAGTTTTTAATTATTGAAACTGGGTGACGAATACGTAGGGTTCATTATACTAGCCTATTTCTATATGTTTGAAAGTTTTCGTGAAGGATTCTTGCAACTCAAGTTTTTTTTAAAGTAGGGAGGAATGATATGATTGGATATGTGTTTTTGAGTGATTACTCTGGCTTTATGATTCTGGGAAGACGGTGGCAGCAGTGGCCACAGTTTTCCACTCTCCCTGAATCCCCATAAAAATAAATGGAGGACTTCCCCAGTGCCACAGTGGTTAAGAATCCGCCTGCCAATGCAGGAGACACAGATTCAATCCCTGGTTCAGGAAGATCCCACAGGCCATCGAGCAACTAAGCCCGTGTGCCACAACTACTGAGCCCGCGCACCACAACTACTGAAGCCCGCAAGCCTAGAGCCCATGCTCCACAACAAGAGGAGAGAGGCCCACGCACCACAATGAAGAGCAGCACCCGCTCACCACAACTAGAGAGAAGCCCATGGGCAGCAACAAAGACCCAACGCAGCCAAAAATAAATAATAAATAAACAAACAAACAAATGGAGCAACAGGATAGCCAAACCAACACAGAGAACCCCTCAGACAACAACTAAAACAAAACCAGAGATTCTGAAAGTACAAGGAAGTGGGGGACAGCCAGTTATTAAGACCCATGTGGTATCAACATTTGTGTGGGAGGAAGGAGAATCAAGACAACGGGGGGGTTCTGATGGCTGTGACCAGGAGAACCCCAAATCATCAGGTCTCACTGGGAATTGTGACAGGCCAACTTGTGTGAGCAGCCAAACTAGGAGCAGATCCTGTAGGCTCCAATTCACAGGCATCCCCATGCTCCCCCTCCCCAAGGTGCTGGGTCAGCCTAGGCCCTACAGACTCTCAAAACTAAGACCTTCTAAGTAAGACACAGCCTGCACGGAGGAGAAGCTTCTTGGAGCAGAACAAATTGAGCAAGATACAGACAAAAGGAGCAAAGGAAAGATAAGGTTGAGATAATAGGTAAAAATGGGAGGAACAGGGGAAGCAGATCTTAGAAACACAAGATGCTTTAAAAGTCACTTCACAAAGCCAACTAAAGAGGGAGCCTGAGAGCCCTGGGCTAGAACATCTATCTGACCCACCCCTTTCTTCCTAAAACTACCAGGAAACTGTTCACTTAAAAACGGTCAGTAGACAAGGAACAGTTGAGTTCCACACAGCATTAATATATGAAAGAGAATACGGGACAAACAATATCCCTACAGAAGACAAAAGCAGGCTAGAAAGATGCCCACAAAAGATGAAACTAATCCAACAAGAAACTAAGAAAATGGTAGAAGCTATGGAATAACAACATAAAGGAGAATGAGAACTTAAGAACCAAAGTAACTGGAAAAAAGAATGATCTGAAAAGAGAAGTGAAAGAAATCAGGAAAGAATTAAAAAGAAAAGAAGAAAGTATTTTCAGAAATGAAGACAAAACAAGGAGGAACACAAGAGCAAATAAATAGGTTTAATGCCTTAAAGGAAACAGAAAACAGGAGAGTTTAAAAAAAAGAAATTCAAAAAGAAGTAACCAAAGAGAAATAGGTTCCTTGTACTGTTATAATTGTTCTGTAAGTTTGAAATTGTATTTTAATTTAAAATTATATTTAATAATTTTTCATGTTTTTAAAGCAAATTATTAAGATTTTAAAATTTTTGAGAGGAAGTGAAAGAAATAAATGATAGGCAAAGAAGATCAAACATACACACAACAGGCTGAGTCCCTGAGAAGGAAAGCAATGTAACAAAAGAAATACTGAAAGCTTGAATTTAAGACTCTTCTGAAATTAAAAAAAGAAAAGGTTTGAAACTATACATTGAAAGAACACATTGATTTGGGGGAAGAATTCTTCTTGGACCCAAAATGGCCAAGAGCAAGATATGATTTAATAAATGATTACACTTTGAGTTAAAAGATTTTAAAAATCCTTTGGGAATCTAGCAAAAAGACCAAGTCACTTTTAATGGCTAAAAATTAGACCATCAAACATCCACAGCAATGCTTTATACCACAAGACAGTGGAATAACATATTTAAGTTACTTAAGGAAATAAAGTGTGATCCAAAGATTTTTATATACAGACCATGTGGCCTTCAAATATTAAAGCTGCAGACAAACTGTTATGACCGTGCACTGTTAATTCCCAGAATATTGTTTCTATAAACCATTCCTGAAGAATCTAGGAGAGAATGAGCATCAGGCAACCAAAATGACTAGAGAGATTTAGGGAACAACTGAGAGTGAGAATTAATATTTACTAGTAGGTCTAAGATAAAAGGATGGCTGTAAGGGAGACGGTGTACTATATAATGTAGAGTACAACCACCAAAGGGAGTGTGGAAGGCAGAACGGGAAGAGTTTTTAAAAAAGAGAATAACCTTGCTAATAGTTTTATGGATATTGACTGAGACTCTTCAGATAGCAACTGAGAATATTTCAAATCAGATGCTGGGGGGAGAGGGAAGGGAAGAATAGTTGATTACTAGGTAACTTCAGTACGGCTCACAGAAGGGAATCACAGTAATACGCAAAAACTGAGGGCACTAGGGGTATGTGATAAAGATATTAGTATAGAAGGAGTCATTAGAAAATATAAGCATTCCTAAATACTGAAAGACTTATTATAAAATTCCTCCTCAAAAATTATAAAAATAACATGTCCAGTGTATACAATACAAAGATGTAATGAAAAAACTTAACCAATGTTAACAGTCTAGTATTGTCTACTCCTCCAAACATGCAAAATAAACAATGAATTCTTAAATAATGAATTCATTATTTATGAATTCTTACTATTTGTTTTTACATAGATAGGCCCACATTATACATATTATTCTATGATAAAATCTTGTTATCCAGCCATCTAACCTACCTTCATTTCCTCATGTAATTTTTCTTTTTTTTAACTCATGTAATTTTTCTTAAACTCGTTTTCTAGGTTGATCAATCACATTGCAAATAGAATAAATCCGTTTCTCCCAATTGTTTAGCAATGATTTACTTTTCTTATCTTATTACTTTATCTAGAGCCTCCAAAATAATGTTCAATAACAGCTGGGTTAAAATAAAAACAACTTCAGCATTTTAACAGTTAGGTTTGAGAAACAGATTCTCTTGTTGAAGTAGCTTCCACATATTCTCACGTTACTAAATTTTAATTATTAAGAGCTGCTGAATAAGGCCAGCCAGAACTCAACAGTTATTTTTCATTAGTGAGAGCCTAACCTCCACTGAGAGATCCTATTCTGGACAGAAAGAGCTCCCTTCTCTCACTATCCAATAACAAGACAATCATGCCTAACTAGTTTTTCTTCTCAAGTCCTTTCCATTTGCTTGGATAGAGTCCCTTGGCAGTTATCTCCTCCTTTTAAATTTTTTCAAGCTGATTATCTGGTTGATGTGCTTTTAGCGACCCCATGCCACTTGATGACTAGCGTCACTCATCCTGGCTTCTCTCCTGCTCTATTCATGCTTTCTGAACTCAGTTACAGTACTTTAAAACAACTTCCTTTTTACTTTTCATATGTCCTATTGTTTCTTTCCTTTTTACTCCAAAATTGAAAATTGGGGGTATTTTATGAATTTTCTCAACGGGAGCATTGAGATAATTCAAGCAACACTGAAAACCAGACCACATATGAAAATCATATGGCCACCGAAAATCAACTGACTACACATGCAGCAACCAAGTGGTGATTATCTTTTTGGTTATTTGTTCGACAGAGGGGGAGTCAGTAGACAGATGACCTCAGAAGAGTATTTGCTCAAGAAATAACAGCAAAGATCTCTAAGCCTCCTTTGTTACCTGTACTTTCCTGGTACATATTTATTCTTCTACTTACTCTGTTCTGCTTAAATTATAGGCAACTCACTGTCAGGCCCTTTTCAGACACTGTTGATAATTCAGTCTATTTTGAATGGCACTAAATGGTTCTCTCTTGGTTAGAAACCACCCAGAGTATCTTTCAGCAGCAAGGCCAGATAAACTGGCTAAACTGTCTATAAACAATCAGTAAGCTGGTAAAGTACATTCGGACTAACTATTTTTAATCTATTTATTTCTCTTACAGGTAGCTGCTTTTTGAAACAAGTTTAGAGAAAACACACAATGGCATGAGAGGGATATAAGATTAGGAGAGGGCGGGCTTCCCTGGTGGCACAGTGGTTGAGAATCTGCCTACTAATGCAGGGGACACGGGTTCGAGCCCTGGTCTGGGAGGATCCCACATGCTGCGGAGCAACTAGGCCCGTGAGCCACAACTACTGAGCCTGCGCTCCACAACAAGAGAGGCCACCGATAGTGAGAGGCCCACGCACCGCGATGAAGAGTGGCCCCCGCTTGCCACAACTAGAGAAAGCCCTTGCACAGAAATAAAGACCCAACACAGCAAAAATAAATAAATTAATAAACTCCTACCAACAACAACAACAACAAAAAAGATTAGGAGAGGGGATGCTTTTTGAGGGCAGAAAAGAAAAAAACTAGAATGAAATCACATAAAAAATAGCATTACTGGGCTTCCCTGGTGGCGCAGTGGTTGAGAGTCCGCCTGCTGATGCAGGGGACATGGGTTCGTGCCCTGGTCTGGGAAGATCCCACATGCCGCGGAGTGGCTGGGCCCGTGAGCCATGGCCGCTGAGCCTGCGCATCCGGAGCCTGTGCTCCGCAATGGGAGAGGCCACAACAGTGAGAGGCCCGCATACCGCAAAAAAAAAAAAAAAATAGCATTACTAATACAAGAGTCTATGGGAAACAAATAATGCACACACAAATGAGCCCAAGTAAAACTGAAGAAATATGATAAGATGGACAAACTGTTATCAATGTCAATATCCTGGTTGTGATAGTGTTCTACAGTTTTGCACAATGTTATCATGGTGAAGGAAACTGGGCAAAGTGTACAAAGGACCATTCTGTATTATTTCTCACAACTGCACATGAATCTGTAATTATCTCAATAAAAATTTCAATTAAAATATGACTGGCAGAATACAGACAAAATGTTTATAGTAGTTATACTCTGCAGTGATAGGGATAAAGAAAACTTTTATTCTTTTTTCTTTTCCATAGTAAATATATCACTGTATAATGAAATATACTATAAATTACAAAAATAAGAATTCTTAACAAGGGTTGAAAGGATATAATCAAGACTTTAGGTATTTTAAAAATATTTTATAAAATCTCAAGGAATATGAATAAGTATAGTGAATACAGGACTGTTCAACAAATCAAGGGATTCTAGTATAAGACAAATCCTTAATTTTTAAAACGTGTATAAACAAAGGGGAAGTACTACTTTCTGCCAGTGAATAATAAACTTCTGGGAGTCATTATCTCAGGAGGTGACATACTCTGGTGACCAATGCTCAGGTCGTGCATGCCTTCCCTGCGTTCTTGAAAATTGCTAAGCCACTTCTAACTGAAAGGCTCACCCACCCCACCCTGTAGGCCTCGCCCAAGGATTCACTGACCCCTTCATACCTGCTTAAAGCCCCTTCTTCAACACTCTCCTTCTACCTTTTATTCTTCTTTCATGGCACTTCCTCCACAATTAATAGTTTGTGTGACTGTTTCATGTCATCTCTCTCCTGTGACTATTAACGAGACCACAGGTGTGTGTTCCCTATCACCCTCACCCCTGTACTTGTCACTGCCTAGCACACTGCCTGGCATCCACAGGCACCCAATAAAGTTGTAATGAACTAAGTGCCAACATAATTTATATGAACTTATAGGTGACCATCATAATGGTTTATAGGACAAATTACGACTCTTCTGTTCAATAATTGTTAGGTAGATTACCCTTAAGTGCTGAATATGGTTTATTTAATTCCACAAACATTTCTGAAGGGTGTACAGAAATGCCATCTTATATGGCAACTAAATTCTATAGTTAGCTGTGAGGCAAAAATTTCATGCAATTAAGATTAAAACCTTGGAAAAAATACTTTAAATTGCCAGCATTGAAGCCTTAGATATTTTAAAGCCCGGATCTTAACTTCTTTTGTTTCTCTTTCACCAGTAGTCTCCCCTTCCCTACAGAGGATTATCAAGGTGTGGTCTGATAGGACAATGTGGTATTTAAAGGAATTTCTCTTTTTTGCTTGTGGCAGTATGTATAGTTTAAGCAAGGTTAAATGAGTGCATGATACAAGTCCACAAGGTAACACTAGGCCAGACACTACAGTACACTCAGTACTGAGGATACGAAGATCTAAAAGACATGATCTCATATTCTCAGAGGGTTCACATTCCAGCAAAGAAGAAAATAATATATAAGCAATAGAATTAAAATAGTAATTCATATAAAATATTATTATTATTATTATTTTTTGGCTGTGTTGGGTTTTCATTTCTGTGCGAGGGCTTTCTCTAGTTGCGTCAAGCGGGGGCCACTCTTCATCGCAGTGCGCAGGCCTCTCACTGTCGCGGCCTCTCTTGTTGCGGAGCACACACTCCAGACGCGTAGGCTCAGTAGTTGTGGCTCACGGGCCTAGTTGCTCTGTGGCATGTGGGATCTTCCCAGACCAGGGCTCGAACCCGTGTCCCCTGCATTGGCAGGCAGATTCTCAACCACTGCGCCACCAGGGAAACCCATAAAATATTATTAAGTGTTAAAAAGGAACAGCACACTGCAAAAAATGCTATTTGGCATGTCAGAAGCAGAATACGTTTTCTCAGTGGTTTTCTTCCTGTAACCAAATCCTAATTTTCCCCTAGAGAGATGGATTCCTCAGGTGAATTAGGGAAAATTAATACATTCAGGTATAGAGGTAACAGAGAAAGCATGTTAATATTTCCCATAGAACAAAAAAAAAGGGAACTTAACAGAAAAGTCAGCTCAGTGTCGGGGGCGGGAGGCACCTGCTCCACTGAGGCAGGGCCTGTGAGCTGAAAGGAGGGTGAATGGTGGCCGCTCAGCAGACAGAAGATACAGCACCAATGACCACCCAGTTTGGAAGGGGTGGGGTGGGGCAGGGGTGCTGGTCAGCAGAGCTAAACCAACACCCTTACCCAGACCTGCTTTAAGCACCTGTGTTAGGTGAGGCCAAGGAATCAGGAGACTACAGTCCCAGCAACGGGGAGCCACTAGAAGTTTTCAAGTAGGACAGGGATATCACTTCTTGTCCCATGAAAGACAGGATGGAAACAAAGAGCCTGAACCAGCTGAAGGTGACCATAAAAGGCCAGAGATGAGGAGGGCCTGAATGGAGACAAGGGAAGAGGATGAGGAAAGAAGGAAAGAGGTTCAGATGCACATTTCAAGAATGAAGTTGGAGGACTTGGCAATCAGTTGGATGTAAGGGTAAATCAAAGAACTGAACGTTACTTTAGCTTTTGAGTCAGTGCAACTAAGGACAGATACACATATTAACTTGTAAACAAGTGTCTACTGATTTTATAATTATTCAGTGGATTTCACAATACAGGAAAAAAAAAATGCTGGGTGGTTAAAAAAATATATCAAGCTTACAAGGCAAGGTAAAGCCATGCTCTACATTACAAAATACATCCTCTAAACAAAAGCATGAGAAAGTCTACAGAAACCTATTTAATATAAAAATAATGCATTAGAAAATATATAAAATCTTACGGGTTCCCATTTCTATCTGATCTATTTTAAAAGAATGTAACATATTTGCACAGGTTAAAAAAAAAAAGGCTTAAGTGCTTGAGTGATTTTCTGGCAAAATAATTAGACATTTTCAGAAGAACTGCCAGTAAATTAGAGAGAGAAAATCTGAAGTCTCATTTGGATAAAACTTGCTAAAACCAGAAAGTGCTGTTTAATATGACAGCTTCTATGGCCAGACAACCCCACTCCCCCCCACCCCTTCTGTGCTCACGATTATTAAGGGGAATAAAATGCTAGAAACTTTCATCACACTATGCCAGAATGCACTTGTAGAACAATCTGTAGTTTTGGGGAGCAGCCACGTTCCACCTCCAGCCCCACCTGACCCACCTTCTTGTTTACAATGATGCCAGACTGAACCTTTCAGAAGTGGTACATCACACCTTCCTTTCTGGGTGGGCTTGGGTGGGCACAGTGTCCCTTTCTGCTGAGAAGTGAAACAGCAGCTGTCAAGTGAGGGACAAAAAGCCACACATGAACTAGCAGGGAACCTCCAGCCCTGCAGCTCTCCACAAGCCAGTTTAAAAGCAGCAAACTGCTAAATGGAAACACCCAGACCAACTATTGCCATCAGCTAAGAGCCCAATGCCTCAGCATCTCAGCAGTGCTTGGTTGAGGACAAAAATGAGGTGCAACTTGGGTGCCTGTGGGTTCAGGGAGGGGAATGTGGTATTTATGGGAGATGATGGCCCTGGAGGCAAACGCTTTTATCACAAGGCTGCCAGGGCCAGGCCTGCTGTGCCATTCAGATGCTCTCCGAGGTCCCATTTGCTATGACCAGCTAATGCAGCCTGTCCTTACCCTAAAAGATTTCTTTGTATCAGGTGAAGCACAAATCAAGTCATAAAAGACCACAGAGATCACCTACCCAACGGTTTATCCAGTCTCCTGGCAGAAGTCATTTTGGACTCTGAAATACTGCTGTGGACAGATTCAGAGGATTTAAGTAGGAAGTGCGCTGTACGGTTTTGTGTACTGTCATGGAAAGGTCTTATCTGAAAACAAATCTTAGACAAGAAATGTAATCAAGGGAGGCAGTATTAATTATAAAAGCTATTATTTTCTGCAATGTGATATATAACACAGGAGAATGAAATGGAAATACAGGTGCAGTTTATAAAGATCATAAAGATCAGTCATCTGGGATTCTACAATTTCTCACAGCAAAATTAACATGTGATAACTCTGCCACAACATTTAATTTTGAAAACCTCAAAAAGACTATATATTTATTTCAAAAGCAGGAGACCCTGATAGAAAATTCAGTTGTAGATCAGAGGCAAAAACCCTGGTCCAAGCAAAAAAAAATGGTAACCAAGCAAAAAAAACGATAACCAAGGAAAAAAAGGTCAATGCCTGGGGACCTCGGAAGAAGACAAAACAGGGTAATGAAGAGACAGCCAGGCCCAAGAAGTGTCCTGGGAGCTGTCATTGTTCTCTAGCCCCACAAATGCCAGCCTAATCTATTCCTCACGGCTCTAACCTTGAATCCAGCCTCTCCTCCAAAATCCATGAGAGTCCATATTACTTAGAGGTGAGAAGAAAAACCACTTCCAGTGGCAAGGCTGCATGAGAAGGGGATGTATTAATACAGACCTATAGCCACCCCCCCACCACATACACACACACAATACCCCCCAGATGGAACCCAGAATGGTTTTTATTCATAAAATCACTATTATGTATAATATTAAATATATATAGTAATCATCATCATATATAATAATTCTATGGGAAAATCACATATGATATTAATAGGAATACTTCAGGTATACTGCAGAATAAATAGGTACCAGGGTAAGCTTGGAACTTCACCACCACTCATAGCACTGATTCTACAGAAAATATGTTCAGAGTCCCAGACAACTAACTTTCAACCTTTTGAAGCAGACACATGTATGTATTAGGGACTGTCTGTATTTTCATGCTTGGTTACCAGTTGACTCTCTGCCAGCCAGAAAAGTCCATCTGAACATTGTTCCCATGAACTGACCCAAAGAGATTTAAGGGGACACTCTGGATAGTAATAAACTTTGAGCCTCACAGCCAGGGACTCCATGACACACAAGACTGGCCATAGCTTTTTATTTGAAGACTATCAATTTAAACAGGACAAAACAGGCATATTAAAAATCAAACAAAAAACAAAATTCTTGAACACAAAATTCTGCCACAAACTGAGCCTGTTCTGTTTTACAGGCTGTTGTAGTTTTCTGGCTGTCTATTAGCATCTCTCCCAACTTGCTTAAGCATACGGTTGTTTCTATCATCTATCCTCTTCAACTGGCATTGGTAGATTATAGATGTACCCTTAAATACAGAGGTAGAAAGCAACTACAGATTAGATAGCAGAAGAAGCAGTTTATTGCTAGTTTGTAGCCAATCAAACGTCACGAGGCACACAGTGAGAGAGCCCACAGAACTTGGTAACGACGTCAATGGCCAACCCCACTTGCCCCACATCCTTATAGGGAAGCAGCCTCAAGATCCAACATGTTGGTAATTGCTAGTGGTGGTTGTGGTGGCCATGGGGGGAGACAGTGGTGAGGAGGGGAAGCAAGGATGGGGGAGAGCAAGACAAAGAGGATGATGGTGGGTGGGGACTCGGTAACACACAGACTACAATACGGGGACCATACAAGTAGGTCTGAAACCAACAAACTGGAATATAAATGCTAACTGCTAACTGCTTCCCATACTATCTTCAACACTCCTTCAAGACTCCTGCCAACAACTCTGTCTTTAACACTATTTCTACTTTGTTCTCAACTGTTCTACCTCTGGCCTTCGTTAAAGGCACTTTTATGTTTAAAACAATCTCAGTAAGTAACACTGAGGATCCAGAACCTCTGCTCTGAGATGAACAGAATGAAGGCAGGTGAGCGCTGCAGTCCAACAGGAAACCTCTATTCGTTTAATCACGGCTACTCTGATGAAAGGCATTCCTAGGGCTCCGGGAAAGCAGCACGTCTGGAGGAAGGGACACTGAACCGGGAAGAAAAGAATTCTCTTGGGTTACAGGTCTGCTCTGTGACCACTTAAACCATGCCAGATCTCAGTTCATTTGAGAAACAACCTGACCCAAGTCATTCACCACAATGACTTGTGTTTAACACAGGTAACAGAAATGTGCCCTGCAAATTGTGAAACTAAGTGCGTTTATCTAAATTTGATTACATTCACAGAAAAATTCTGGTTTAAAACACAAACCTTTAAACAAAAAAAAAATAAAATCCACAAGAAGCCAAACCAACCCGAAATATCCCTTCTTCACCAGACTAGACATGTCATTCTGCTCCAAGCTACTAATATAAAGCCAAGCCTGCCTAGGCAAGAACAAAGCTTTTACATTTATTTTTATTCCTCTCCTCCTCTTCTCCATTCAAACAATACCGCTCATTTTCTAAGATCCAGAAGATGAGAGAAAAGTTGAGATCCACAAAAAATAGAATAACCTTCAGGGCTGAACCAAGGATAATACGTTAAGGAAAGAGTTGAAAACAAAAGCAATGATTTCGTTTCACATGCACATGCTTCACCTGCCCAGAATTTTGTTTTGTTGGAAACTTTCTGGCAAGATCAAAATCTCAGGAAATTCCAAACAAATGAAACTCTAAAGGCAAATTACTTAGGAAAAAGGATCTAACTTCAGAGACCCAAGCACGCTCCTGCCATTTTTATCCAGTTCTCTGCTTTTATAGAGGAGCACCAAACCAACCATAAAATCATATGCTAACAAGAGCTCTGCATCCTGCAAGTTGACAACTCTGGCTTTTAATAAATGCCTCTATTTCCTGTCAGCACTGGTCAGTCCCTGCTACCAAACCTATGAAGTTTCAATGAGGGAGACTCTCATACCGCTGACGTCTCTCATACTTGGCCAGCATGCTGGAACACAAGAACTAAGAAACCACAGGGAAATTGCCCCTCCAGAGTGGCATGGGCTGTGCACGGCCCCGAAGCAGGACCAGCCGAGGAAGACAAGGATGGGTTACAGATGAGACTTAGTTCCAGAGTGTACACAGTAAGTCCCCGACATATGAACCTTCAAGCTGCGAACTTTCAAAGATGCGAACGTGCGTTTGCATGTCCAATCACGTAAGGCCTGAGTGAAACTGCAGCTTGCCCTCCGTCTCCTATTGCTGACGATCCTTCAGCTCTACCATCTTCCACCTCCTCTCCCTCCTCCAGTCAGTAACTCTTCTTGCCTGATCACTCGATGCCAGCCCCTATACGCCAGCTGTTGTATTGTACTACTGTACTTTTCAAGGTACTGTACTGTAAGATTAAAAATGTTTTATTTTTTGTGTTTGTTTGTTTTTTATGTATTATTTGTGTGGAAAGTATTATAAACCTATTACAGTACAGTACTATACAGCCAATTGTGTTAGTTGGTACCTAGGCTAACTCTGTTGGACTTACAAACAAATTGGACTTAGGAATGCGCTCTCAGAACGGAACTCACTCGTATGTAGGGGACTTACTGTATATGTGTATGTGTCTATCTATCTGGGATTAGGCCCACTGAAATGAAGTTCAGCTACGTTCAAGGCACTGGAGGGAGACACCAAGAATGACACACAGTTCCCGCTCAGAAGGGCTTCTAATTTCAGTGGGGGAGGGGGTTGTTCCACACATAATATAAAGGGTGAGAGAGAAAACAAAATGTGTGCTAAGTTGATGGTGGGTCAGTAACACATGGTTTGCACAATACTATAAACTCAATGCCTCCCTATCAACCAGTTTCCAATTCATGAACCCAAATAGCATAGCTCCTCTACTCATTCAGGAACTACCTATTGGGTACTTTTATATGCCAGGCACTATATTGGATCAAAGAGACAGAAATGACTCAAACAAAAGCAATCCTGCCCCTTTTAAGATAGGTAACTTGGCAGCAGGTAAGTAAACAGGCAACTACAGAACAATGAATATCCTTACAGTATAATCACATCAAGTGCTATGAAAGTGGAAGTACAGGGGCCATGGGAAGACCTGTAAGAGGCACCTACCTGGAGAAATTTGAGAAAGCATCCTAAAAGAGGATGCCTAAGATGGACCTGAAAGGAAGAACAAGAACTAGTGAGGGATGGGCTTCCCTGGTGGAGCAGTGGTTGAGAGTCTGCCTGCCAATGCAGGGGACACGGGTTCGTGCCCCGGTCCGGGAAGATCCCACATGCCGCGGAGCGGCTGGGCCCGTGAGCCATGGCCGCTGAGCCTGCGCGTCGGGAGCCTGTGCTCCGCAGTGGGAGAGGCCCCAGCGGTGAGAGGCCCACATACCGCAAAAAAAAAAGAACAAGTGAGGGAGAATGTTCCAGGCAGAGGAAACAGTATACGCAAAGGCCCTCTAGGAGACAGGGAGCCTTACATTTCAGGAACGAAAAGTGTTCTGGAAGCTACACCAGAGTGCAAGAATGTCTATGAGCCCGCTCTGAATTCAAGGGCTGTTACTACCTCTGGGTGAACAACTGAAGCAGCCTAAGAAGAACAGAGTCAGATGAAAGTGGCAGCATAGGGAGACCCCCAGCAGATGAGCAGAGAAGCCCAAGAGTGAGAGCTGGGACTAACTAGCTAGAAAAGGAGAATATATAAAAGGAAAGAAAAAGGAAAAGAGAGAGTTATGGAAACTGCGGTTAGACAATACTCAAGAAGCAAATAGAGGTCGACCATGTTAAATGGTGTTATGATAAGGATGCAAAGAATCCATTGGCTTCAGCAACAAGAAAGCTAACAGTAACCCAGTGAAGAATTATTTTAGTGGCGTGGCAGGGTGGAGCCTAGCTTCCCTCAGTCGAGGAGTGACTGGGAGGTGAACAATGGATGCAGTGACCTATTTATTTCAAACATTTCAGCTGGCGAGCAGTGACTAGAGGGGGAGTCGCAGCCGGAGGAAGCCTGAAAATGTTTAAATGGTTCAAGAAAGATGGTAACATAGAGGGAGGGCTAAGGACACATACCTAAAAAGAAACACTAAGCTATTGGTGCAAGATGCCTTGAACAGGTGGGATGGGAAGGTATGAAGAGCACAGATATAAGGCTGCCTTTGACAGGAACAAAGACTCCTTTTTCCTTGTGAGAGAAATGAGGCAGAAAGGATGACAGGCAAACTTCAGATCTGACAGCCAGGAGCTGAGGGAGACAGATCTGAAGTTACTGACCTGATTTCCTTCTAGTGGTTCAATCTGCAAAACCAGGAGATTTTTCTCCAGCAGCACCTAGGGGCGTGGGCCCAGGAAGAGAAAAGCTGGTGGCTGGCCTGGTCCAGGTAGAGCTGGTCTGGTATGCTGATGGCAAGAAGATGGGCAGGGGCTTCCCTGGTGGCGAAGTGGTTAAGAATCCACCTGCCAATGCAGGGGACACGGGTTTGAGCCCTGGTCCGGGAAGATCCCACATGCCACGGAGCAACTAAGCCCGTGCGCCACAACTGCTGAGGCTGCACTCTAGAGCCCGCGAGCCACAACTACTGAGCCCGCGTGCCACAACTACTGAAGCCTGCGCGCCTAGAGCCTGTGCTCTGCAACAAGAGAAGCCACCGCAACGAAGAGTAGTCCCCGCTCGCCGCAACCAGACAGAGCCCGTACACAGCAACAAAGACCGAACGCAGCCAAAAACAAAAGTAAATTAAATAAATTAAAAAAAAAAAAAAAGAAGATGGGCAGAAGGGCTACACGGGGATATTGGAGAGGCAGCATTTCAAGGGACTGACCGGCCGCATAAGAAGGGAAGGGAGGACTGATGCTGGAAAGGAGCAGCTGGAAATCTGGCTGTAGGAGTAAACCCAGAGGAGGGAAGTAACTGAGTGAGGGAGTGTGGAAGCACAGGAGGCTGTGATTGGAGAGTGAAAGGTCTGAGTCTAATGAGATGGCAAAGACAGAAAACATCCCAAGGGCCAGGGCGTGCCCTATGGGAAGGAGACGGCAAAAGGAGAGGGACATGAAATTTCCAGGGGAGGAGGTGAGCATGGTGGATGACTGCCCAAGGGAACACTGATGTGGCCCAGGGAAGACAGCAGCTGTGGAAAAGAGGACACGTTGTGAGCCAGGTAAATTAAGGGGAGAGGGAGGGATGCAGAGGGGCCCACTTAAAATATGACCAGCATAATACAGGCAAGTAATTAAACAATTCCCCCAAAGGCAATTTATTGACTGGGAATGCCTGCTGGAATCCTCTCTTAGATTCATACTCCCACCCCCAACACACGCACATCTACACCTCCCCTCCAATCCTAAGACAAAGCATAATCAGTGAACCAGGGTCTTATCCAGAGTTTGGACTTCTATTAAGGATCTATTTTTATAATGCTTTCTTATTCACTTCCAACTTAAAAACGGTTGCTTCCCCCCTGCAATACTCTGTCCATTTAATAGCTATGTTTAGGGGCTTCCCTGGTGGCACAGTGGTTAAGAATCCGCCTGCTAGTGCAGGGGACATGGGTTCGAGCCCTGGTCTGGGAAGATCCCACATGCCGCGGAGCAACTAAGGCTGTGCCCCATGACTACTGAGCCTGCGTGCCACGACTACTGAAGCCCACGCACCTAGAGCCCGTGCTCTGCAAAAAGAGAAGCCACCACAATGAGAAGCCTGTGCACCGCAACGAAGAGTAGCCCCCGCTCGCTGCAACTAGAGAAAGCGCGCACGCAGCAGCGAAGACCCAACGCAGCCAAAAATAAATTTTTTAAAAAAAGCTATGTTTAGTGACTCTGTTGAGATGCCTGTGAACTATTGTTTTTCTGCTCTATACATCTATTTCTGCTATGGACGTTCTATAGTATCCATTCAGTGACATGTAAATGACTCCAAAATAAAACCGGAAGGAGGAAAAACAAAAACAGAAGCCACATTGAAACATCCTCCTTCACCAGTGAAGGAAAGATAGTCAAAGCTTCTTTTACTCTACTTTGTCCTCCATTGATAAGAAAAACTCTTCCATTTTCAAATCTGTAATGACTAGTAATCAACAATTATTCTTTAAAAAATCGAATCCAGTACTACTTCTACACATGATCTTCAAAGCCAGAATTAGAAAAAGGAAAAAAGAAAAGATGTTACACAACCTTAATGGTTTGCAGATATCCAAGTCTGACTGCTCCGACACAGCAAGGAATGAGTTTAGTAAGTATGTGAACGGAAAACAGGCAGCAATCAGCAACTCATTCAGAATTACTCAAGATGATAATTTTTGTGTTTAAATCACAAAGTCTCAGAATATGTAATCATATCCAAAAATGTTAAAATGCCTAAAAATTAAAGCCTATCAGTTAGTCATTTAAAACTAGGATAAATTATCAGTAAAGTTATTTTACAAGGTACTTGACTTGAAAGACTCACTCGAACAAAGCCGTCTATATAAAGAGAACTGCTAATGAACAGACCACATAATGGGATAAGCCAGCTAACACCATTAAAGATATCTTTTAAAATTCACAATGAATAAATGAGACCTTTCTTCTTATAGTGTCATCTGCAAATCAGGGGGATAGCCACATATTTTCCATTTGTACTTACTGAGTCAGGCTTATACTTAAAGACTCTTTATAAAAAACATTTTGTGTCATAAAAGATAATTCTGCTTTTTGTACAGACTGAAGAGTATCTGCATAAATACCTGGATAAGAAAAATAAAACTATTTATATAAAAGCTATCACTTCATTGCAATCAATACTGTACTACCTGCCTACTAAGTGTAACGCACTGTCCGTTAACACCGTTAACGCACAGACGATAACACAAACATCATCCTGCCAGAGAAGACACCTACACAGGTGACCACTACACGGCGGCAACATGCGGTCAATGACATGTTGTAGCCTTCACTAAGTCACCCTATTAGAAGGATTCTGAGGCCATTATCACAGTCAAGGTGAGAAGTAATGGCAAGGGAGAGAGGAAAAAAATATATATTAAGAGAAAGAGAGACAATGCATATGAATCGTGGAGGGGCAAGGGGTGGATGGGAGGCAGAGGGTTAAGAACAAAGAGGAATAAAGTTAAATATGCTCCCACGCTTTCAAGCTTAGGTAATTTAACACTTAACATGAACAGAGAAGGGCACGGAGGCCTGAACCCAGATTAGGGGACTAGAGAACATAAGGGGCTCACTCCTGCCTGCCCTTGGAATCTCAACTTAGATATTACTTTTATAGACTATCTTTACCTGACAGGTCTTCCGCTTGCTTTTCCTTCTCCCAAATGCCTCTTCCTCAGTGTCCGCAAGTACCCAGGCCTACGCCTATGAGAGCTCTCATCACTCTGAACTGGGACTGTCTCTACCCAGCCCCTTTGCTGGCTGCACTGTTAAGCTTCTTAACAGCAAGGACAAACTGTGTCTTTCTTGCTCACCACTTACCCTCACTGCCTACCAGAGCCTGGGCCCTAGCTCATGAACTTGAATGAGTGAACGGACTCTGCCTGAAAGGAGCTTACCATTGCAGAAGAGAAGAGGAAATAAAGGGGAGATGAAAAGCTTCATGGAGAAATTGATCTCCAGTTATTGATTTTAATTTCATATATACAAAAAAGTATTAAACGGCCAATGCCATCATGTCACACAATTCAGGAGTGCTAAAACACTGAGTTGGTTTTGTCCTCCTGGCGTTCAGCTTTAGGAGGGGAAAAGGTACAAAACTCAGAACAAGGATCCTGATTGTTTTATAATGGTAAAGAATCTTCCCTATCTATTGCTTGTTCTAATTTGTCATATATAATATACCTCTATGGAAGAAGAGATGTTCAAGAGGGATCAAAGGAATAGCATCTCCTACAATATAACACGTACTTCTGTCGCTAAACAGGGACAGAGACCTTTCACACATATTCTTTGTAACATATATACATATATATATATTTTCCCCCCAATCATGGCTATCATTTATTTCATCCCTTGATAGAGAGGATAAGGTAGAGAAACCATCTAATCATGAATTGAGACACATGACAAATGGTATCATTCCTAACCAGGTCACAAAGCAAGTCATTAAAAACACTACTTCTTAGATTTTTCAGTGCAAACTTATTTGAGCAAGTCATTCTTCTTGTCAAGTCCCATATTGACCATCCAATTTAATTTCCAAGTTGGTCATCAAAAATAGTTCGTGGAAATAATTGAACATGGGACAAAAATACAGTCACACTCAGTTGCTCGAGGTGGAAAAAAATGGTGGCAGCTTCCAACTTCCTCAAAATAGCAGAAAGGGGATAAGGATGACAAGGGAAGGGGGAAGGGCAGGAAGGAAAGAAGCACCTGGCTAATGATTTTATCCCGGATTTTAATGTCAAGGGCACTCCCTCCTCAGGCATTTTCACACTAGCCACCATATCTCCAGCTAGTCTTCCCTTGCTTTGATTTTATCTAATGATAGTACACCAACTACTTACGAGCCTAAACGTCTTTTTAAAATCACCTTAATTCTAATGCTAATAAACAATTCCAAGAAAAAAACCCAGTCTGGAGTAGAGGCTACAAACTCAAGTGCGTCCAATGGCGGGGTAGATCATATAAGCAAGGACAGGGGGACCCGCTGGGGAGAAGAATACACACGTGCCCCTCAGATCAGCAGACCACTGCCACGGTGGGCTCAGGCCGTGTGATCTTCAGATTTTTCAAGAGAAGCCAGAAATCCAGATTTGTATGTGATTTCTCCTGATTTATCAATAATGACAAAAGTTTAAACTCCTGTTTTTTTTTAAAGCACTGTGTGGACCAAGCAAAATATAACTGGGTGGCCAACTTGTGACATCTAGGTAAGAGGTCAGAAATATGGGCAAGGGTCAAAATCTACAAACTCTCTCTTCCTATGTGCTAATCAACCAGGAAGCGAAGCGCAATTCCTTGTCCCTGCAGTTGTGTATCCGTGTGAGCATGGCCACAGTGCCGTTGTAAAGCTGGGTCCAGGACATGGGAGACCTCAGGCAAAGAACATCGAGGCTCTGACACCTAATTATCCTCCCAAAACATTTCCTGCTATTAAAGACCAATTTATGGTGTGTAATAAACGGTACTACATGTAAAGCACTTTGCGCAGTGCCTGGGGCACATAACAGAATTCAATAAAAGTTAGCTGTTATTGGGTTTTATTATGAATGAGGGTAGAACATGGAGCAGACTGTGCCTTTCTCCCTTGAATGGGAGATTTTAGTCCAATTACAAAACCCAATAATCCTCTTTAGACATGAGAAGAATTTCAAAGGAAACTGCATTCATCAATGTGGCATTCAGTCATTTTATAAAATAATGGATTTATGCCCACACAGGGTGTTTTGTTCTTTTTAAGGACATAATGGATTTTTAAAGTTTTGATTTGAGTTAATATGAAAATTTAAAGTTCTGTCTCACTTTTAGATAAGGGGGATCATGGAACATATATGGCTACCAAATCTAGCATGAGTGGGACGTGAAGCCCCCATTTTTCCAGCAAAGTTGCCCCAGTCTCCTGGCTCCTCGTGTGACCGCGCAGGTGTAGGATGTTAGATTCCAGTCATGCTGTAAGGCTATCTGGTCTAATCACCATATTTTACAGATGTTGAATGTTAACTCCTTCAAGGTCCCACAACAGTCGAAGGCAGACCCAGAACCCAAACCCTGTCCTCTTCTTCCATCACCTCACAAGTCCCTGGGGGGGATGTATGTTCGGGGGAGTTGGTTAAGGGTGGGTAGCAGGGCAGCCTGGGACTAAAGCTTTGAGACAAAGACCCAGCCTTTACGAGTAAAAGGCTCTATCAACTAAGGGGACAGGGTGGGGAAGGTTTCCTATATACAGCCAATCAAAGCCTTGCTTCAGTACATCTCAGGGTCAGTCAGACTCTTTTAAAAATCCTCTAGTATCAACCATACCCTTTTAGCCACTGGCTTATAGCAAGAGTTCCAAGCCTCTATGAAAGAATCTAATTTACTTGCTGGAAAAGTAGAGACATCACTAAGCAAAGGAATCAATGATTTTTAAAAGAATGTTACTATGTTTCAAAGTGTCCAACTACCAAAGTACTGAGAAAATATTTTTTCGAAATATAGCCAAGTGTAGAATATAAACTGAGTCCTACATTCATAATTTGTCTTTCTAGAAAGCAAATGTCAAAGGATATAAAGCAAGCTGTGAACAAGAGACTAAAATTAGCTCAAACCACAAATAACCTAACATACTTATCACTTCCTTATGCTCAACCTACAAAAATCAAACATTAAAAGCATTTACAAAACTAAAGGTGTGATGCCAATTTAATCCTTTAACTTCAGCTGTATCCTTTCTTCCTTCTGGCATGTAAACATTACCAAAGAATGACATTTTATTAATTTGAAGGCAAGTACAAGGGAAACCATTAGAGCTAAGTTTTGCCCTGTAAATAAAATAGCATGTACCATGCAGTTCTTAAGTGGTTAGAATGGTAACCACCTCCTCAAACTGAGGATAGGAAATTTCAGATGATGGACCACACCCATCTCCGAATGCGCTTCTCACAGAGAGCTAGGGACATACCAGACTCCTACTTCAGACCAAAGCTTGCCTCCATCTCCTCAAGCCGTTTATTTCCTACTTCCAAAAGCAACATCTTCCAATGAACAAAGGCTGTTGGGAAACACAAAAGTTTTTGTCATAAAGTAGTGGAACGTGTTGCAAAAGGAAGGTCAGTTGACAAATGTGGGTTCATGCAAAAAAAAAAAAGGTACTAGTTTGTTAAACTTCAACTACTTTTACCATGATTCTCTCTGCGTGATGACTACATTTTTGATAAGTTTTCTGGAGAAAGTTCAAGCTCAAAAAGGATGGAAACGAGTGGTTAAGAAATGATGAGTATAAAACCTACCAACTGCTACTGTGCACTCTTCAATACTAAAACTCTAAAAAGCATTCTTATCAGTAAGTCAAAAAACAAGGGACAGTAGCAGACCTGGGTACTATGACAAGAACAAATGAAATAAAATACTGCTAATGACACTAATATTCCTGGGATATATTAAGAAAAACTGTTAGTGGGACATGAAGGAATATTTAAATACACTTAGAAATGGTACCATGATAGGTACATAAAGGACCCATTAAAACGCAGCACATCATGGGGATGTGGATTCTCAAGGATGGTTCATGGGAGATGTGGACCAGCTAACCCTCAATCATGGCCATATCACCCGGTGTACTGGGGATTGCTCCAGAAATGTGGCTTTGTGCCTGTCAACCTGATGTGGCTTAATGCAACTTCCTGATATTGCACCACTCTGCTTCACCCCCTCACCCCACCTCCGAGGATGATCCAAAAGACCCTGGCAACTGGGAGGTGGTATCCAGGTGGTGGAGAACAATAATGGCAATGCTCTTAACTCTAAGATGCTGTCAAAATAACATTTTGAATCAGGGTAAAAATAAAGCAAAACAACAAGAACAACAAAAAACACAAAACAAAGTATCTTCCCTCTGAAAGACCCCTGAATATCTTCTTAGAGGCCTCTTTTCTCTGTGCAAAAGTGAGCCACACAAATATTTATGACCCAGTTAGGCATACTTTGCCTTTATCATTGTAGAAGCAAACTCAGCCCTGACTATTTGAATAGTGAAGCAATACAAAATCTAAGATAAATGTAACAGTGACAAATGTTTAAGCACCGAGGGAATTTAAAGCTAATTTACCGTATTATGCTAAACGCAGCTTGCCTATTTGTTCTCTTGAGTGAAGTTATATTCAGAAGTGATTTCATGCGCAGACATTTTTAAGTAACCCCCTGTTCTTCAGAGAATTCCAACTACTTGGAGTAATTACTTGATGTTCACCTTCCTGTAAGCAATTCACAATACTGTATAATTCTCTGAGTAATCAGTACTCAACAGAATAAAAACTAGCTAAGCTGTTCCCTGGAACTTAGCGTGGCATTTTTTAAATGAGATTCTTCAAAACGAAGAGATGCACCAGTAACAAAGCCATTAGGTAAGAAAAAAAAAGTCGGGGGAAAAATGTTTCATAACAGTAACGGAGATAAGGGAGTTTTCCTTCTCTAATCACTAACTAATAAATTAAAAAAACACAGTTTTGGAAACCTAGTTTTGCTATGCTCATCTTATCTTTGCAAGTGGTGTCGCTTGCCCACAAAAGCCACAAACACAGCCGAGGCTTTTCCTTCTTCACCTGTAGAAGAAAACGTGCCTCAATCAGTCTTTGGGAAGAAAGACGCCTAGGACACAAGTCCACTCACGCCCAAAGGTTTGCTTCAACAAGCAGTTAACCCTCAATAAGAACTCAGAACTTCCTGGCACACTACTAGATTAAGAGTAGTAGGGAATATGTATATTTTCCAGAGAAAAATATGGACCTTAAGTGTCCCTTTGCTAAGAAGCCACGTTTATTTTGTGATTCCATGCTGTAGAACTTCTTAAGCACCAATTCTATCTAATTACCACGGGGTATCCGTAAAACTTTACAAACAGCGTTGGTAGAATCAAAAGCATTCAAAACTGCAAATTGAATCAGGTCACAAATTAAAAACAAAAAACTGAAAATCATTTATCAGTAGTTATTTTTGTCTGCAGTGTGACTTGTACTACATTCCGAAGATCAACTGATTTGGGGGGGCTTGACTTTTCTTTGGCTATTTATTTTGGGGGGAAAAAATCTTCCATGGGAAATGGTCTTGTTCCTAGCTTTCAGATATTCAAAATTTACAAAACTGTCAGTAAGACCCTTGTGATACGTCAAGCTGCCTTGAGGAAGGAGAGGGCAGCAGCTAGGAAACTATGAAGCCCACTTCTACAAAGTGAAGCATTATTTCTAAAATGCTGGAGCCTTAGGTACTTTCTTCTCAAACACGGCAGCTGTGTATACTATCATGCTCTTCAAATGAAGTTTAGACCAGATGTTGGTTTCTTTCTAAAATTACAACATAAAGGGCAGCTACTCTTTGTGTACCTAGGTGGGGTTGAATCTTTCGTAAATTCTCGAGAATCAGTTCCTCTATCTTTACAGGAAAAACCACCCAATTGCTACTCAGAGAAAAACTGCAAGCATAACTCATATGTCAGTGCCACTCGTTTTCCCACATTACTAAACCAAATGAACCCAACTTATTAAAAATGTTCAATACCTCTTGGGAAAAAAAAGATTCTTTTGAATCTTCAACCATAGTCACAAAACTTACACATTTTTGAGCCTAACTGTACCCACCGACACCCACGCACCTTACAAAATTGAGTAACCACAGCAGTGGTTACAAGGATTACTTCAGGAACATCAAACTCTCTTTGTGAGCACATTAAAGACTTTCATTACTTGAGGAGAATTTGGTGATCAGTTAGTCAAGGACCATTTTTACACAGGAAGGGACTGAAACCCAAAGAAAGGAAGGGACCCATTCAGCCTAGTTAGTGTTAGAGCTAACTAGAGAAAAAGCAAAAGATTAAGCTACTCTCTTGGCCAGAAGGGTGATCTGATCAAAGGCCAAAAATGTTTGCCTTTACCATTTATACTCTGAAAAGAAATCACAGGTTTTATAAGGGTTACTTTATGGAGAACCATATTTTTAAGCCCACAGTCAAAATACATTTTACAAACCAGCTACATACAAAGCCCTTCTAGAAGGCATGTGAGAACAAGTCGAGAGTGATGAGAACAGAGTAATTCAATAATTCTTAGAGAGACAGATATATCACCTCCAAGTTTCCTATTAAGTTCGCCTCAAGCCAAGTACAAATTTGTTGTTAAATTTAAAGTTCCTGTGAAATAAGCTGGGTTTCCTACTGGGTAAGCATCCAAGCTTTTCTTCCAAGCCACCACAGCAGGCAACACCAAACTGCCTCATCAAGCCGTGGCTCAAACTGTACTGGTTTTCTCTGAGAGTGGCCTCTGCTATTAGTACTAATGCAGGCTAATCTCTTTGTGTCTACCATTCCTCCTCCCCCAGAATGGGGGCTGGGAACTGTGACTTGTCTTTCTATTGTCAGGGCCTGGGGCAAAGTGCTGACAATCAATTCAACCCCAACATTTCTTAGGCACTTTGTGCCCGGTGCAGAGGACACCAAGATGAATGAGAAAGATGGAAGAGGTGACTTCCATAGTTTGGACCCTACAGTAGATGGACTCGGATACAAAGGAACAGCTCCCATGAGAGTAGCGCTTTAAAAGAGATAGGTACGAAGGTGTATGTAAGCACACAAGTGAGAGAGCCAAAATCTAGTGCAAGGGGGCACACATTTGAGCTGGGAGGCGCAAGCCAGAATGAGTGGGAAAGGCAGCCTAAACAAAGTGTTGAGCCAAAGTACAGAGGAATGAAAGAGAAGGATGAGTCTGGAGAACACTGCACCTTCTAGTGTGGCCAGAATAAAAGGTACACAGGAGGGGATGGCTGGAACCTGGCTGCCATGCCAAGGAGCTTGGACCTTACACATAAATGAAAGCATAGAAGTAAACAGAGGAGTGACAGACCCAGGTCTGTTTTTAACCAATTACTCTAGTGATAATGTGAAGAATATACACAGTGGGGCAGGCGGGAGATGTGGAGAGATTGTTGAGGGACCTTATTAATATGTTTCTGGTTTCACCAATTTCTGTAATGTGAAGCCAGAAATGACAGCAGTATTATAAGCAAAATTTGAGAACCTAGACCACTGGGATGGTAGGAAGGACATCATAGTGACCAATCAATGAGATGTGTTAGAGGGAATCAAGAACCATTCCAAAGTCCCCAGCACTCCTGCATATTCAAAACATGCACCAAATGACTGGTACCAAACTACATTGTCTTGGACACAATGACCCTGCTGGACTTCCCCTTTTCCTAAACATGGGCAGTACAAAGAAACATGCCCAGACTATTTGTAGTCAGTATTAGTTGGTTACCATGAACAAATTAACATAAACACTGTAGGGAGGGACCGCCAGCTTGTGCAAAATACACATGAGCTCAGGCTGGCTTATGAAAAAGTACCTGCAATTAAAAGTACAGCATAAGACAAAAACTGTCAAAAGGATTCTGCCATCTAAAAGATCAGAAAATAGACAACTCAAAAAAAAGAGAAAAGGGAAAAAAGAAAAGGCACAGTTATTTCAGTAGTTAAGAGTCTGACAAAACCCCTACAGGAAATTTTAAAATTTATTTCTATCATGAAATTCAGTATACATTCAATTACACTACTCAATACCAGGCATTTTTAAAATAGGTTTGGGGGAGCTATTCGTGCTAAAATGCAAAATGCAGGGACTTCCCTGGCAGTCCAGTGGTTAAGACTCCATGCTTCCAATGCAGGGGGGCATGGGTTTGATCCCCACATGCAGCGCAGTGCAGCCAAAAAAAAAAAAGCAAAATGCACTGGAGGGGCCTTGGAGCCCAATGGTAGATAACTGGCAACCGAAAATCATTTGCATTACCATTATCCCCCAGCTGACTCTTTAGAACCATCTGATATAGTTTATGATGTACTTCCAAAAGAACCAAAGTATTCCTATAAATATGCCAGTGATGTCAAACAAATAATGATAGCAAAAAGTTCTTCCCTCCACTATTTCTACTTGTGCCCCCAGTTAATCTGAGTCCAGACAATTACAAACGTCTTTGCACCGTTTCCAAAGTGGTGATCAGACACCTAAATTTAGTTCACTCAAACCAGGGCTACACAAGAACATTTAGATCTAATGGGTCACTCAAGATGACTAGAGCTTCCCATCCTCTCCATGTCACTTCCGTTTGTCTTTCTTTTTTTTAAGTGAAGTGAGTCATAGTGTATAGATCTTTCTCCTCTGCACAAAACACATTTTTTCTCTGAAGAGAATGGTATTTATATAAAAATTACTGGGAAATTTTAATATTCATCTTGGACTGTAATAAAATAAGCTGTATACAGCAGTAAGGAATTTTAGTGAATTATTGTTATAACATGATTTTAACCTAGTCAGGCATTAGATCGTATTTCATAATGAAAGCAGCTATAAAAACAAATGTCAATTGGAAGAGTGGCCCGTATTACAAAGCCTGCCTCTAACATAGAATAAATCTTGCCTTGAAGTCACAAGCTATTGTTGCAATCTCCTTTATCTGAAACAATCAAATCATTCATACTGAAAATTAGTGAACAGTGTCAGAGAATCAAAGAATTAGAGATGAGAGAAATGGCGAAACACCTGACCCAAACCTTAAACTACAAATGGAGGGTAGTTTTTCTTATTTTCATTCATTCAAGCCCTCTCTTCTCTCATTCTAGCTCCAAAAACCAATCTCTTTGCCCTATCTATGTTCTCTCTTCTCTTTTGGGCACTCCAGGCTTGCTAAGTATTACTTCCACTTTTCAAACCAGACATACAATCATTTAAATGATAGAAAACAATTTTTTAAAGCCATCTACACATGCTATCAAAGCTGACTTTTTATAGACCTAAATGCTTATTAGTATCTATGCTATCTATTACCATTAACAACTATATAAAAACAGTTATGCTCACTTTATTAAATTGAGCTAGGAGAGAATCTTCGCCTGAAACATTTGTTTTCTAAGCCGCCTCATTCCTCGGCATTCAAAAGTCTACTTCATCTTTTGTTCTTTTCCCAATTGTTTCCAAGTTTTTACACCTTTTTGTTCTAGTTAGAAGTTAGTATAGTGAGAAATAACTGCACTGCTTTGTTTACAAAATGTTAAGCAAAAATTACATATTATTTTAAAAATCACAATAGACTAAGCAAGCCCAAAATGACTCTGTATAAGGCTGCCTTCATTGTGACGGGCTACAAAACATTAATTTTTCTAACTTCTATTTTCTACCCACCATAAACACATTTCTTTGAATTCCTGAAAAATAATGGTTTTCATAAATTGACACACACTTTGGAAAATCTGCCACTTTAGACTCAAGGTCATCTGAACTCTACATTTTTTATAAAATGCCAGAATTTGCCACTTTTAACATCAAGAAGGAAAAGAGCGTCCGATTCAGATTTTGTAAAAGAAAAATATCTGTACTGCAGAGGTGAGAAAGCCCATAGGGGATAATTCTCTGAGATAAAAGAAACCACCTCTAGAAATGTGGCAATCGATTAAGGATCTAGAGAAATCTCAACATACAGCGATCTCGACCAACTCCTGGGGTTCCAAGGTGGTAGACAAACACAAGAACAATGAGGGAAATTAACTGAAGACCATGCTCCATGCTAGTGACTTGCTTAACATAGTTTTAACAGTGCTTGGGTGAAAGGTCTCCCACTCCTCGCTAAAACTGTAAGTAATCAAATTCAAACAAGGACTTTTTATAATATGAATTTGCTGTTGCCAACTGAGTCAGCTTCAATATAAAAGATTCTCCCCAGTACCTCCTGGAGGCCACCCCTACTTGTGATGGCGTATATCATTATCAACTCCAACACTTCAGACCAAGAATTTTTTCATTTAAGACCACTTTAGACTCCACTGTATTCAATCTGATGCAGATAATTTGTCTACACATTCTCAAAGTCACTAGTGGGATTCATTCAATTAACTCAGAGAGACTAGACACGGAATACAAATTTTATATATTGATCGATCGTACTTACACAGATTAGAGTGGTTATAAACATTAGTCTATCAGAAGCTAATATACATTACAGTGCAAGTAAAAAGAATCCTGTCAAATAAGCTTGATGAAAATCCACATGAAACCAAGCCTGCCAAAAAAAGGCTTTTGTTAGTCAAGCATACCAAAGAACTGCTTAAAGCTTTTTTCCTTTTTAAGTGGAGCTCAAAATAGATTTTAATACTACCAGCTGATGGATCTCACAATTTGCCTTTTGAGCCTATAAGCCGAAAACAGCCTTCTCCCTTTACACAAGTAACAACATCTCTATTCTGTATGTTGTTTATTTAAAATATCGAGTGTGGTTTTGGTTAATCCTCACAACCCCCGCGATGACATTTAATCGGGAACACATATTTTCTTCAGAGGATTTAGCTCTTGTGAAAGCAGACCTCTTCATCTTTTTAATCTGATGATGTAGAGATACGTGAGAAACTCCACCTTCCGAACTTTTTATTTATGAATCACCATAACCCACAAGGAGATGAAGACCGGGAAGACACCATCATCTCAACCATGACCAAAGGATAAGATGCTCACCGAGAGAAAGATGCTATTTTAGAGGGAGTAGAAACGTCAACCTCCCCTGTTGCCTGCCTGACACGGGGTAATATTCTGGCCCCAGTGGAGTGGGTACTCCAGACCTCCTGGCTGGAAAGCTCTTTTCAGCCTGCTACTCTCAGGGCTTAGCTCACAGAGCAAGTATCTCTTCCTCTGACAGATCTTCCCTGATCCCCTTCTCTGAGGCAGGCCATCTTCCCTGAAATCACTCTCTACCCCGTTATGTTTTGTTTTCTTCATAGCACTTGTCCCCAGCTGAAATTGTCTGCTTATGTGTTGCACTGCCCTATTCGACTCTAAGCTCACGGGGGATAGCATCTCGCCTGTCTTGTTCAGCAAACACTACCTCCAGCGCCTCAGCAGCGCCTAGCACGGAAGAGGCACGTCAATTCAGATCCATTAAATGAATGAACAGGAAGGGGGAAGGGACTGTCATCCTTGGGACTCGACGCACAGAGACCAGGAGAAAGGAAATGTAAAGGAGGGAGGGGGGAGTAAACCTTTCCCCCGGGGAGACAAAGGAAGACAGCCTGAGGTGGTCCAGTCTAGAAAGGAAGTAGTGGGGGTGTTCTATCCACCCCAAGGGACAAAGAGTGGACAGGCAGGGGGGCGGGGTCGGGGTGCGAGGTTTCGCGCTGAGGGCAGAGACTGGCGGCTTCCAGGCTTGAGAGGTCACCCGGGCTGGAGGATATGAGGTAGGTGGGGGATCAAAGGGGACTGCGAGGCCGGGGAGAGACGCAGGCCCACCCGAGGGACAAAGAGAGAGGCGGCTGGCCTCTGCCGCCGTCGGATCGAATCCTCACGGAGCAGGACCCAGGCGGAGGGCGGGACCCAGAGGGAGAGCGGGACCTGGGGGTCTGAGGGGAAGGTTCGCTAGGCCTAAGCGAAGGGCCTGCCGCGCTCTGGGGGCGCTCCCGCACCTGGTAAATGGCCGCCCAGCTCCCAGCCTTGTCGATCTGCTCGAACTCCTTTTCCATCTCCATGGCGGGCCAGGGGGGCTGCTGCGCCTCCTCCTCGGCCCACTGTGCCGTCTGCCGCTCTAGGCCGCGTCGCGCTCTCCGCACTTAGTCCCGCTGCAAGCCGCGACTCTCGCCGCTACCGCCGCCCTAGCCGCCGCTGCTTCTTCATGTCAACCCGGCAGCCGGAAGTACGCACCGCGCTGCCGCGGGCTCCGCCCCTCAAGCGGAAGGACCAATCAGCGCTCAGGAATGTCGGCTAGCAGTTCCGCGGGGCGGAGCCGGGGGAGGTGCTGGGGGAAGACATCTTGCAGCGTGCCCTCCCTCCTCCCCTCCCATCCCGGTCTACGGGCTTGGGCGTGGCGCGCGCCCGTTGCCTAGGCGACCCCGAGAGCCCCGCCCACGGCGCGTGGTTTTGCCCGGCTGCCACCGATCTTGAATTCAAGCATCGACACGGTCCGTTGAATCACAGAGTGACCTTGAAGCAGTCATGCATCTTTCTTGCAGCGCCAGGGCCCAGGCCTCAGTGCTCCAAGGGGGGCGGGGGGGATTACATGCTCCCCTTCCAGGCTCCGGCCTCTGGCCAGATGTCCGCCCTTTTTTCGTGAAACTTAGAGCTTCATAATTTACCAGGCTGCTGGGGAAGGCCCACTACTCTCTGAATGTACTTTGCGTTTGGAGTCTCCTATCCTGGGCACTGCAGAAATGAATGGATTGGGGTCTTGGAATGATTTTTAATATTTCCCCAAATAGCAAGGAAGTCCTGCTCAGAATGGACTCAGTGGAGCACAAATTCCGTGGTGCATTAGTGTTGAATAGTGGCAGATTTCTGGGCCCACTTCCAAAGGATTCGGATACAGGAATCTGTATTTTTTATCAGCAACCCCAGCTAATTCTATACCTGTGGTCCTTGAAGCACACATGAGAAGGGCTGGTCAGGTGGTTTTCCTGCAGGTTGTACTTTAAGCCATTCACTTTTGGGTTGGGCACATTATATGAAGATAGTGAACTCCATGGGGTCAGAGACCCTAGAGGACAGAATCATCTCTGTTCACTCTTCCCATCTCAAGCCTACCCAGAGCAGCGGTGTTGAATTCCAGCTTATTCCTTGAGTGCTTGTGGCAGGCACTGTACCTGGCATTCCAAGTACATTTTCTCATTTAACCTCTACATCAACCCTACAATATAGGCACTTTTATTATTCCCATTTTATAGATGAGGAAACTGAGGCACAGAGAGGCAAAATCACTTGTCCAGAGTACCTTTGCACATTGGTATGGAAGCCAGGATTCTAACCAGTCTTCAGGGGAGTGCTCACTTTGGAGACAGGCTGCCTGAGTCCAAATTCCGGCTCTACTAAATACTAGCTGCGCAACCTTGGGCAAATTAACCCCTCTCTGCCTCTGTTCCCTCCTTTGTAAAATGAATATAATGAAAGTACCCACCTCATAGGGTGGTGTGAAGATTGAAAGAGTATGTATAATGCTTTTAGTCTAGTGAGTGGATCAATAAATATGAGCCCCCGTTATTATATACCTTCAAATAATAGCAAATGGGGAGGTAAATCCTTGTTGAATAAATGCAATTGGTTTGATAGACAATGTCTTTAGAAACTGAGTATTCCATGGAGGGGGAAATTAACAAAAGATGCCCCTTCGGGTGAAAACTTTGGGAACCCTACACTTGGAAGCTGCCTAATATAAATCTTAGCCATTTAAGTGACTCTCCAGGTTCGTGTACTCTTCCTGCCCTTGTTTCTTTGAGTGCTAGTTTATCTGGAACTCACAGAACTCAGAGCTCCTTGTTGGGGGGGGGGGACAGAACAAGGCTGGTTCATTCTTCTCACTGTGGGCTGACCTAAGTAAGTAAATAAATCAAATGCCCATCTGGAGCCCAAGTGGCCCTCATGCCTGCAGGGAGTACCACCCAGTGACTGGAGCGGCCTTTGAGTGGGGCCAGTGCTATGCACAGGATCTTGATGAAGGAGTGGAGGTGGGTGTGTGCGTGCAGAGTCCATGTGTGTTTAGTGGATGCGTTAGTTACCTAGGGTGGCCACAACAAATTACCACAAATGTGGTGGCTTCAAGCAACAGAAATATATTTTTGAACAGTTCTGGAGGCCAGACGTCTGAAGTCAATGTGTTGACAGGGCCACACTCCCTCTGAAGTCTCTAGGGGAGAATCCTTCCTTGCCTCTTCCAGTTCCTGGTGACTTCAATTGTTCCTCAGCTTGCGGCAGCATAAATGCAGTCTGTGTCCGTCTTTATGTGGTTTTTCTCCTCTGTCTCCTCTTCCAGCTGTCTAATCTCCCTCAGCCTCACTCTTTCAAGAATACCTGTCATTGGATCTAGGACCCACTCTAATCCAGGAGGATTTTGCATTGCCAGGTAATCCAAGATGATCTCATTTTGAGATCCTTAAATTAATTACATCTGCAAAGACCCTTTTTCTGAATAAGGTTATATTCCAGGTTCCGTGGGTTAGGACTTGGACATATCTTTTTTGAGATATGTCCCCCACTCAACCTACCACAGTGGCAGAGGGTGAAACTTTGTCACAATATTGGTCCTGAATGAAACCCCTAATTTCAGGTATCAGCTAATCACTATTATATCCGTTCTTCACATAGCAGCAGCCAGAGAGAGCTTTTAATTTTTGGATCATGAAACTCTTGTAGGTAAAACCCTCCAATAGTTTCCCATCCTTCTTAGAGTGAAACCCAAATAAGTCCTAACCCTGGCCCACCTCCCCAACCTTTCTCCTTTTCTTGTACTCTAGACCAATCCTCTAATTCATTGAATGAGTTTCTACCTCAGGACCTTTGCACCAACTGTTCCTGCTGCCTGGACCACTCCTCCTGCAGATCTTGTCACCCTTCAAGTCTCAGGTCAACTGTTACCTCTGCAGATAGGTCTCTGACCACGGTCTCTAAAATAGCCCCCAGTCACTTTCTACCGGTGACCTTGTTTTTTGCAAGGTCATCTTGCAAGGTCATGCCATCTCTAAGCCAATATTTGCATCACAGTGCTCATCTCTAAAATCTCTCTCTTTATTTGTTGGCTTGTTTCCTTTTCCTGCCCCCCACTATAGTGTTCCAGGAGGGTAGGGACCTCGACTTCTTGTCTGTGTCCCAAGCCCCTGATATTGCGTTGGGAGGAGGGACTTGAGGTGCTGGAATCTTCCGTGGCTTTCTAAGGCTTGGCTTTCATCTGTCACGCTCTACCAGTTCTCTGCCATGTTCTGGCCTAGAACCAGCCAAGCCTTGGTATCCCCAAGAGCTGTGATGGTGGTGATTGGGAATCTTTTAGTGATGACTGGTTAGAAAATAAACAAATGGCCATGTGTCATGATAGCTAAAACCTTTTCTTGGCAGGCCTGCCTGAGGAATGGTCTCAGGTGGTTTCTTGGGCCTTTCCTTCATAGATTTAGCTAATGGAGCAAATCAATGACCCATTAAACTTTTTAAAATGTCCTAAAGAGTTGTCAGTAGAGAAGGATGGCTGTTTACCAAGGCTTCAATGGATCATTGACTCCTAACTTAGCAATGTCAGCAAGCTTCCTGGTAAAAATCCGGCCTGGTCTTTTTTCTGGGAGGTAGACCAGTGTTAAGAGCTTGGAATTCAGAGACAGACCAAAGTAGTCTCTGATGAGATGTCACTTCCTCGGAGAGGCCCCTTCTGCTGCCCCCTAATAAACAGTTCCATGAATCTATATCCTTTTTCCTTCTTAGAACTTATCAGGCATTTGAGGACATATTTTCTCCCTACTGTTACCATGTAGTATTATGTCCTGTGTTTGTTTTAGGTGTTATCGTCCATCTCTACCACTAAATGTAAACTCCATGAAGAAAAGAGATTAAGTCGATTTGGTTCAATGCCGTCTTCCTTGAGCTACAGGTCATTCCCAGATGGGCCACAAGTCCTTGGAAGATTCCAGAAATCAAGATGACAGGGCTTTTTTCTACCTCTTAGACTCAGACCTCCAGGGTCCTCAGGGCCATCCAGCTCGCTCTGTCTACCAGTGAGGACACATAGCCAGGAAAGGAAGTGGCCCTCCCCTCTGAGATTCACAGCTGCTCTCCTAAAGAAGTGTGGGCGCCTTGACTGGTTGGCTGATTTGGGGTCAGCCAAAGACATCCCTGGGATGGAATAACTGACTAGGGGCAAAACCCAGGCCCACAGCACTGGAAACTGGATGCACAGAGCTTCAGCCTCCAGCCACAGACAGTGCTAGGTGTGACCTCTCACTTTATGTTTCCCAGAAGTCCTGCAAGCCTGGTGTTGTCCCATTTTGCAGATGAGAAAATGGGTAAAGAGGTGAAATCAATGAACACCCAAATACAGAATGCTGGTCTGGGTGCAGCAAGTTAGAAACTTTTAACCCTGGTCTGCTACTTACCAGCTTTCAGGCTTTGGGCAAGTTGCTTAACCTCCTAGTGTCAGCCTGAATGCTTTCCAGTGAGAAAAACCCAACTGAATGCAGCTTTCACAAAATAGGGAATTCACTGGCTCATGAAACTGGGAAGTCCACAGTGGTTTGCTTCAGGCACAGCTGCATCCAAGGGCTCAGACAATGTCATCGTGACTCTCTCTCACTCCTGCTCTCTTAGTGCTTCCTCTGTGTTAGCTTCACTCTCCTCCCCAGGTAACCAGGATGGCCCTGGCAGCTCCAGGATCACATCCTGCCAATTCAGCAACCCTGATGGAAAAAGTGCTTCTTTTCCCTGTGGTCCCAGCACAAGTCCTGGCCTTGAAGCTTGAAGTTCATTGGTCCAATTGAGTCTCACATGCCATCTCTTTTTTTTTTCTTTTTCATTTTAACATCTTTATTGGAGTATAATTGCTTTACAATGGTATGTTAGTTTCAGCTTCACAACAAAATGAATCAGTTATATATATACATATGTTCCCATATCTCTTCCCGCTTGCGTCTCCCTCCCTCCCACCCTCCCTATCCCACCCCTCCAGGCGGTCACAAAGCACCGAGCTGATCTCCCTGTGCTATGCGGCTGCTTCCCACTAGCTATCTACCTTACGTTTGGTAGTGTATATATGTCCATGCCTCTCTCTCACTTTGTCACAGTTTACCCTTCCCCCTCCCCATAGCCTCAAGTCCATTCTCTAGTAGGTCTGTGTCTTTATTCCTGTTTCACTCCTAGGTTTTTCATGACATTTTTTTCCTTAAAGTCCATATATATGTGTTAGCATACGGTATTTGTCTTTCTCTTTCTGACTTACTTCACTCTGTATGACAGACTCTAGGTCCATCCACCTCATTACAAATAGCTCAATTTCGTTTCTTTTTATGGCTGAGTAATATTCCATTGTATATATGTGCCACATCTTCTTTATCCATTCATCCGATGATGGACACTTAGGTTGTTTCCATCCCTGGGATATTGTAAATAGAGCTGCAATGAACATTTTGGTACATAACTCTTTTTGAATTATGGTTTTCTCAGGGTATATGCCCAGTAGTGGGATTGCTGGGTCATATGGTAGTTCTATTTGTAGTTTTTTAAGGAACCTCCATACTGTTCTCCACAGTGGCTGTATCAATTTACATTCCCACCAAAGTGTAAGAGGGTTCCCTTTTCTCCACACCCTCTCCAGCATTTATTGTTTCTAGATTTTTTGATGATGGCCATTCTGACTGGTGTGAGATGATATCTCATTGTAGTTTTGATTTGCATTTCTCTAATGATTAGTGATGTTGAGCATTCTTTCATGTGTTTGTTGGCAATCTCACATGCCATCTCTAAGCCAATCACTTTGTCCAAGGGAAATATTGGCAAATAAAGAAACTGAGGCCCAGAGAGGTCAAATTCTTAACCAAGGTCGCACAGCTCTAAGTATGGAAGTAGGATTTAGATAATAGGCAGTCTGGTTTCAGCGTCTGTGCTCTCAGCCGTGACGCTACACAGTCTCTCCAAGAATTCCCATGAACTCTAAACAAATAATAACAATGAAGACATAATAATAGTGGTAATAATTATCACAACAACATGGTGAAGCTACTACTATTATTATCCCCCATTTGAACTGAGGCATAGAGAGTTTCTCAGCTTGCTTGTGGTCACACAGCTAAGAAATGGTGGAGCCAGTATTTGAAAGCAGTTTAGCTCTAGATGCTGCTTCTAGTTCTGAAATTCTATGAATATATGTGAGTTCTGCACTGTGAGAACTCACAGGAAGGTTAGCAGCCCAGAAGCCCCTCACTCACATCCTCACTGGGCCCTTCCCCATCCTTGTGAAGACTCTCCCACCCCTCCACTCCCAGAAAATATTTCAGACTTTATTCTAAGCCATTAAAAATAAAAACAAGGGGCTTCCCTGGTGGCGCAGTGACTGAGAGTCTGCCTGCCGATGCAGGGGACACGGGTTCGTGCCCTGGTCCGGGAGGATCCCACATGCCACGGAGCGGCTGGGCCCGTGAGCCATGGCCGCTGAGCCTGCGCGTCCGGAGCCTGTGCTCTGCAACAGGAGAGACCACAACAGTGACAGGCTCGCGTACCGCAATAAATAAATAAATAAATAAATAAATAAATAAATAAATAAAAACAAGAATAAATACAAAAATCTAATCTGGAGCTCCCTCTCCTCCCAAGAGTGAGTGCCCAGGTGCGGGAGGAGGTCAGGGGGAACTAGGGGGAATCACGTGCGTTCTGAGAAAGGTGGGTCAGAAACAGGGGGTGGTTGAAGCAGGGAAACTTCAAGCAGGCAAGTCTGACCCAAGGATGGAAACTAGACCTGGCCCCGTGCTTTCAGCAAAGGAGGGTTTCCAGAGGCCACTGCTTCCTCCACCCTCCAGTTTAGGGGGTGGGGGGACACTTTGGCATCACACACAGTGATTCTGGGCATAGGTTCTGCAATCTGGCGGACTTGGGCTTCTGTGCCCTTGGACAGGTTACTTACCCTCTGATTGCCAGTTTTCCATCTTTTACATTAAGACAGGGATGTGATGGTCGGACGAGATGGTGTCTGAGCCTTGTCTCTAGTTCAGGGCAAGGACTCCATAAATGAGGCTGTTGTTATTACAGTTGTGTAGGTTGCTAAGTAGAAAAAGCAGGCTATGATCTGCCTACAGATGTTTTCATAGTATATGTTGCAACCTCCTGTTTTACATCTCTAATTTCTGTCATGCCGGTGGAGGTGAGCAGGTCCAGCTTCGTGGGTGTGTCTGTAATCTGTACAGCTACACAGGGCCTGGGCTCAGAAGGGCCCTGCGCTTGGTTTAATGCTCTGCAGTCACCATGTTGAAATCCTTAATAATTTTGGAATCCGGGACCCTGCATATTCATTTTACACTGGGCCTTGCAAATTATGTAGCCAGTCCTGAAAGTGAGTCTAGATTTTCAAATTCTTGAAGTGGGTTAGGAACAGTTTCTGTCTTTGAAGATGGAAATGGTTTCCCCCCTTTATTCTGGGAGGAACAACTACTATTGGGGGAAGTCTTAAAATAGTGACATTATTCAGATACATATTCCCCATGTTGAGTTGTTTATTATTGTTTAGTAATAATAATTGCTACATGGATTGGGTGTTAACTATGGGCCAAGCTCTGTGCTAAGCTAGCGCTTTACCTTCATCCCTCTAGATCTTCCCAAGAACCCTGTGAAAGGGTCTGTTATTAATCTTATTTGACAGATGAGGAAGCAGAGGGGTTATGTAATTTGTCCATTGTCACCAGCAGTGTTGGCATAATGTCTATGAGTTGAGTGGCTCTGTAGCAATATGGCAGCCCCTTTAGAGAAAAGGAATTAACTTCTAAGCTTTCATTTAGATAAAAGTGTTCCTGGAGTCCTTGAGAGAGAGGTGTGTCTTTTGGATCAAATATTTGCTCTGGTAGTTTTTGTATTTGAAGATGGAAATGGTCTTCCATTTGAAAACTGACCATGCAGAGAGGGAGGGGCTGGCCTGTACTTTTCCTTTCCTGTCCTGGAGGGAGGCCTATGGAGAGGACCCACACTTAAGCAGAGGGACCCTGACATGCGGGAATGTTCTCACAGCTCTCAAGCTGTCCTCACCTGGGCCATGGGGAAGCACACAGCGGAGGACCTGGATATTCCCACTGCCCATATCTAGGGTAGGCGAGGAAGAGAAAGGCTCTAAATTCTAGACAGAGGGTCAGGAGGCCCCCCTCCGTGGGAGGTAGACTGGCTCCCACAACTGGCTGGAGAGAAAGGAGGACGGAGACCGGCATGAGGGAAAGCAGGACGCAGGTACATAGCCTCTAGAAACTATCTGCTTTCAATTTCATTTTGTGTTTTCCTTTTCTGCATTGTAATTCCCACCTGTTATCCTCAAGTCTTCAATAAAATGTTGTTCCCTGCTGCAAGCTCATCTTAGGCTTGGTATTACCCAGATACTAATTGTCCCCAATATCAATTCTCCTCTTCTTTCATAGAAATAGGATTGTACCTGGGCCATGGCTGCCCAGCTAAAGACTACATTTCCCAGGTTCCCTTGAAGCTAACTATGCCATGTGACTACATGCTGGCCAATAGGATGTGGGTAGAAGTGATGTGGTCCAACTCTAAATCATGCCCTCAAAGGCCCAGGGGGTGCTGGGCAGAGGGACAGGAAAAGTTCTTTCTTTTGCTTTTTACTCCATCCCGCTGCCTAGAACGTAGATATAGTGGGTTCCAACTTGGACTGTGCAGACAAGGGCAACATACAAGGGATGGAAGAGAGCAAGACAGATGGAGCCTGCCCCATCACCCCTGATCACACACAGACCGTTCCATGAGAGAGACATAAAGGGGGCCGATTTTCGGCTGATATGCATATGTCTAGTCATCCTGGTTGCTTACAGACATCATTCTTATTGTTAAAAATAAACTTCTGCTTTGTTTAAGCCACTGTTCATGGGAGTTACAGTAATTGAATCTATATTCTATAATTAAGCCAGACATGTTTTAGGGGGCTGATAAGGAAGAGGGCTGTGTACCGCCTCCAGATTAAGATGGCGTTGGAGAGAGGAGCAGCATCTTGATGCAGGCAGTTAAGAGAAGGCAGACAAGGGCAGTAGAAGTCCTGGGAGAGACAGCTCACTGTGGTTGCCAGGCAGCCACAGGGATGGTCCATGGGACATGTGAACATCCCCCAGAGATTCTGAGTAATATCCTGCAGAAAGAACCTGATAAAAGTTTGGTCTTGTTAGAGTCATGGGGTCTGATTGTTAGTTAGATATTAAAGGGGAAGCTGGAAATTTTGGGGACAGCTGAGGTTAGAAACAGTGCCCAGAGAATGTTAATTCCCTTCTGAGGCAGATACTTTTGGTTGCCTATCTATGCATCATCCCCTCCCCCCTTCTTCTTGGTTGACAGAGCCCACCCATTATAACAGAGGCTGAAAAAGTGAGCTATTCCTTTTCCAAGCCACCTTTGCAGTTTGAGCATGGACATATTACTCAATCCCAGCTAATGGGATGTGAGGCAGTCTGCCCAAGAGCTTCTGGGAAAGGTTTCTCCCTCTTGTAAGAGACACGTGGAAGGAATTTTGCCTCTTCCTCAACACGCTAAGGCTGGAGGAGCACAGAGAGAGAGCCCCCGAGCCCTTGGCAATGTCACTGAGTTACTGAACTGTCTCTGGAACCATCTAGCTCTGAACTTCTTTGTAAAGGTCATAAGCTTTTTAGTTTTATTGTTGAAGCCACTTTGGGTTGGCTTTTTTATTACTTGCAGCCAAAAGCATGCTAACCGCTACACTGTCTTTGCCTTCTGTTTCTACCTTCCTTCAGCCCTATGGGTCTCAAGTTTAGCCTCATTCCTTCCGCTGAGCCCTGGTTGCTCTGGAAGTCAAGATCTTTTGGAAACCACCTGCATCAACTTGTCACCACTTTTCTTCTAAATAAGAATCTCCCTTGTCCCTTCTTACTTCTTCATTTCAGAACCAAGATCTGTATCTGGGTGGGGTGAAAGCAGAACTTCAGCCTTTGTACAAAACTCTATTTGGGCATGGATTGATCCTCTTGTATTGGTCTTATCAGTCCGGATGTGTGTCTCTCTCAGCTGACCGGGAGCTCCTCTCAGGCATGGACTGGGTAGTATTCATCTTGGTATATCCCTAGGGTAGCTCAGGGCTGGGCAAGAGGAGGTTCTCCCTGAATGCTTGTTGAATGAATATATGAAAGAATGAATCATCTAAGCCCAATTTTATCACCTCCCTAAACAGAGACAATTTCCCTCCCCACTGCTCTCCTATACTACTCTAGGACAAGACAGTTCTTGCAGAGGTAGAGCCAGGAGGAAGAAGAATTTAATCCAATTCTCAATTCCAAAGCAGTGTCTAATCCTTCTCTCCTTAAATTTCCTTTAATCCACCCACTGTCAGCCTTAGCTCTGGTTCAGCAATGAGCTGACTCTGACCCAGATTGTCTCCAAAAAAAAAAAAAAAAACAGGAAGAAGGAAGAAGGGAGAGAAGAAACTGTGTTTGTATTTAAATCAAATTCCTGAAGCATGGAAGAACTAAAGAGAGAAAGGATTCAAGGTGGGCATTCTCTCCACCAAGACGTGTAAATTCTAGCCCTGGAGGTGGGACCTTTTTTTCCTCAATTCTTTTTCTAATCTCAAAAGTAATACGTGTTTAATGAAGAACTCTTGAAAAGCACATATGAAAGAGAGGAAACAGTGTTTTAGTCTCACCACTTACGGTGGTGACAACATTTTGGTATGCGGATTTCCACAGTTCTTTGGTTTGTCTCTGTCTCTTCACCTCTATCTCCATCTTCCCCTTTCCCTCAGCCCCTCTCATCTCTCTCTCTCTCTCTCTCTCTCTCTCACTCCAGGTCTCATTCTCTCTTTCTCACACTTAAATGTTTCCAGGTTCTTCACCCTCCAGACAGGGTCATACCCCGCCCCCATTTAATAAACACTCAGTGTGATCTAATTCCCATCTCATGATGCCGTAGGAAACCCAGTCCCCTCGGCTCCGCAACACTTTCTGAGAAATCTGAATACCTTTTCCTCAAACTCTGCTTCCCACTTGTCTCTTCCTGTTCTAACTTTTCACCTCAGTCCACTCTCCAGCTTCCCTTGCTCTTCCCGTATCAGATGGGAATGCTTTTGGCTCTAAGTAACACTCAGGCTGAAGCAGATCAGAGTTCCTTTTCCCCACAGAACGAACAGTCTGGGGACAGGTGTTCCCCCATCATGCTGATGGCCTGCACATCTCCTCAGCCCTCGGTGTTCACACCGCAGCTTTCTGGCAGAAAGCTTTCTCCGGCCACTGGAGTGGGCTCAGCGTCCCTCAGGGTCTGGCCAGGAGCTTGTGCCTTTAGAAACAGCCCTCGACCAAGGACAAGTGGGAGCTTGTGGGTAAGCAGCTCAACTCCTTGCTCCTCAGGGCAGACAACACAGGGGCATGTTCTCCACAGGCTCTCAGAAGTCTCCAGTGGGGCAGAGTCCCACTTGCCCTTGGTGGCAACCTGCCCCTTCCTGTCCCTGCCTCCTTCCCCCACTCCTGGACCAGTGCTCCCCAAGACCTCCTCTCAGATCACTTGCTTGCATTCGAAGCCTTGCCTCAGCATTGGCTTCTAGAGGAACTCTGTCTCAGACAGTAGACTTGGGCTTTTCCTTCTGTCTAACTAAAAGGCCACAAATAGAAATGTCTTCTTCAACCAAGTATGACTCCACAAACTTCTGGCCTCTTTAAAAGAGCAGCGCATCCCCACTTCTAGTCCTCGAGATTTCAGATATACTGGGTCTCCCTCTAGGGCCCCACCCCCGCTGCATATGCTTTTGCACCCGGCACTGTACATACACAATAAAGTGATGAAGGGACCTTCTGAGTCTAAATTCGGAGGTCATCTAGCAGTTGGGGACAGCCACTCCTCTTCAGGGGTCCCTGTGAAGCCATTTTAGTGGAAAGGCACCCTACGCCCACTCCTACCCAGCCCCCTCCGCCCCCCACTTCCAAGCCCCTAGAGCCATAAGTCTTGCTTGAACTGGGTGTTGGAAGGGGGGAAGGTGTAAAAGAACTTCTTTTTTTTTTTTTTGCGGTCCGCGGGCCTCTCACTGCTGTGGCCTCTCCCGTTGCGGAGCACAGGCTCCGGACGCGCAGGCTCAGCGGCCATGGCTCACGGGCCCAGCCGCTCCGCGGCATGTGGGATCTTCCCGGACCGGGGCACGAACCCGCGCCCCCTGCATCGGCAGGCGGACTCCCAACCACTGCGCCACCAGGGAAGCTCTGTAGAAGAACTTTGAATCAAATTCTAGATTGAAGTTTTTTCAAGTAAATTTTTACTAAAATATAATACATATACAGAAAAAAATATATATATATGTCATAAGTACACAGCCTAAAGAATGTCCACCAACTGAACATGCTGATGTAGCCAGCACCCGGATCAAGATGCAGAACTCTCCCAGCCCCCCGGAGAGCCACCTCGTGCCCCTTTCGGTCCCATCCCCCCCTCAAGGGCTGCCGGCATTCTGACTCCTAACACCCTGGGTGAGTCTTGCCGGATTTTGAACTTTGCATAAATGGAATCACGCAGGGTCTGCCCTTTCATGCCTGCCTCCTTTGGGTCAACATCACGGCTATGAGATTCATCTGTGTTGGGTCTAGCTGCAGCTCACTGGTTGAGACTGACATTTTAATTTGAGGAGTTTTGAGTTTTAAGGACTGAAAGGAGATGGTTTTGGTAACTAAAAGAGCCTGAGAAATTATGGAATCGGAGAGAGGTGGATTGAGGAAGCCCACCCCTTAAGAGCTGCATGTCTTTGGAGAAATGACCGAACTTCTTGTTTCTCTGTTTCTGTAACGTGGGGCTAACACAGGTTCCTAGTTCACGAGGCCATTGTGAGGACTCGGTGCGTTGGTGCCTGCAAGAGCAGCGCCTGGCCCGTGGCGGGGGGCTCTCTTGGGAGCCTGCTTCTCACTCCACTGCTGCCGCTACCGTGAATACTACCTCTACTCTCGTATTTTTATTATTACCCAGAGGGAAAAGGGAGGTTTCAACAGAGGATAGTTGGTAGTAGTTATTATAAAAATAAAATGATTTCTAGTTACACCTCAACTAGTTGAGACGTATCCCTAAACCGGTTAGGTGTGCGTCTCAGGTAAAGCACACATCAACCCTGAGAAGTTAGTACAGATCATGCCCCTTTGACAGATGAGGCGGCTGAGGCTTGGAGGGAGAAGCAGCTTCTCTGGGGTCACAGAGGGACTTGGTGGTGGAGCCAGGGCCTCTCTAAGCAGGGAATTCTGCCCTTCTCTTTGCCCTTTTGCCTACTTCTCATCTCCTGCTAGATCCGGCAGTCCTCAGGATGTACTGGGGTGACCCCACTGGGCTGCCCTTGGCATGACCACCCCATCCATGTGGTGCTGTCTTTAGAACTTACTGGAATGTTTTCTGTATTGATTTTCTTATCGACCTGTTCACATGAGGCTCAGTCTTTCTTGCGGGTCTCATAAGCAGCACTTTGTGAAATACCAGGTGGGTCAGTGATACTCAGCAAACAGGTTCTAAGGTAGCCCCGTGGTAGTGGTATGGTGGCTGGGAATGTCGGTTTTTATGGGGCTGAAATCAGTCAACTGAGGTAACAGAATTCTATTCTATTGGCCTGTTCACCCCTGAACCAGAATTCTCCCACTGCAAATCAAGAAATTGGCCCACAAGAACAGGAGAGGAGTTTGTGAGAAGGACGTAGGGCACTTTATAGACATGGAGAAAGAAATGCCAGAAGCAAGTTTGAAAAGGCTTGAGAACAGGATGCCCTGGGGGGGTCTTGGTTACATAAACTGGCAAGTGTCTTCAGCTCTGATGACCTGTCACTAAGGACGCTTTGGCTGCAAGTAATAGAGAACAACGACTCAAACTGGTTTAAGCAGTAATGGAGTTGGTAAGTTGGGCAGCTCTGAAGTTGGTTGACTCAGGGGTTCAAGAATGTAATTGAGAACACAGGTTTTCTCTCTCTTCCCTCTACTATCCACCTGTTGGCTTCAACTGAAAGCTGGTTCCCTCTGTGGCTGCAAAGTGGCGGCCGGTAGTAAGCAGGCTATAAAATTGTTAACTTCCAGTAGGGAAGAAAGAGAGAAAGTGGTTTTCCCTGGCTCTCTCTTAAGAGTAAGGAAGTGTTGCTGCCAGAAGTCCCCAGGAAATCTATCCTGGTGTCTCACTGGCTAAACTGGCTTGGCCTGTTCACCCCTGAACCAGTTCTCAGCAAGAGGCATAGGGGGTGATTCTGGCCCCCATTTGGAGGACATTTGGCAATGTTGGCAGACATTTGGTGGTGTTAGTGGCATCTCATGGGTAGACATTAGAGATGCAGCTAAATATCCTACAATGCCCAGGATGACGCCTCCCTGCTTCACACACTACAGAAAATTATCTGTTCTGAAACATCAACAGTACAGAGGTTGAAAAACCCTGGCTTAGACTAATCAGGCCCTCCCTGCGCTCGGGGTGTAATAGTTGGTGGGGAGTCCCCTACAGTGGCCACTGCAAACTCTTTTTTCAGAATCTGTTCCTCTGTTGGAGATTCAAATTTCAGAGAGGGTTTGTTTGGCTTGGCCTGGTTCACTTGCCCACTCCTAGGCTAATTGAGTGTAAGGCACCGTGGTTGACCAGTAGTCCCCCCACAGGAAGATCCTGGCACAGGAAGTGGGAAGGGATGTTAAACAAGCAGAACAAAACAAAAAAGCCCACCTCAACGTCTCAGAGAAGCTTAAGCTCTTGATGCTGCCGGAGGGGACAAGTTTCATGTCTTAACTGGAAACCCACAAAACTGTGATGTGCTTTTGCAGTGACACTCCCCTCAAAGAAGAAGAGGGAGACATCCCAGAATGAAATAGGGGAGGGGAAAAGCATGCAACATCCTGGGATGATATGGGGGAGGAGTGGGGAGAGGAAGAGTATGACACACGTTAACTTGACTTCAAAGATGGTGGTCATTGGGGCTTCCCTGGTGGCGCAGTGGTTGAGAGTCTGCCTGCTGGTTCACGGGACGCAGGTTCGTGCCCCGGTCTGGGAAGGTCCCACATGCCGCGGAGCGGCTGGGTGCGTGAGCCATGGCCGCTGGGCCTGCGCGTCCGGAGCCTGTGCTCCGCAACGGGAGAGGCCACAACAGTGAGAGGCCCGCGTACCGCAAAAAAAAAAAAAAAAAAAAAAGATGGTGGTCATTCATTCTTTCCCGCGAGGTATGGCGTCTACTCTTCCACACCCTTGAATCTGATCTGGCTGAGACCTTGTGTCTGTTTTGACTAGTAGAACATGGTGAAAGTGATGCTGGGCTAGTTCTGGGCTTCCTGCCACATGTAGCCCTGAGCCACCACGGAAGGAGTCTAGGCTGCTCCAGTGGGAGAGCACTGAGATGCCATCTTGGATGTCCAGCCCAAGTCAAGAGGACGTCAACCCCAGTAGCCATCTGCTTGCAACGGCACGAGAGAAACCAAGTGAGAGCCGCTTATCTGAGTCCAGTCAACCCACAGAACATGTGAGTAAGAATAATAAACTGTTGTTTTTAAGCCACTACATTTGGAGGCGGTTTGTCATGCATCAATTGATAGCCAGAACAATATATAAAAATAATATGCATATATAATAAAGATATTTCAATTTTCATTTACTAACATTTTCATTAAAATACTTTATTATAAAAGTCATATAAAAGTGTCGCCAAAAATGGAGAAAAGAAACACCACCCCTAGTTACACCGATGTAACTCCAATCGCAATGACTGTAAGCATCTCAGTGTGTACTCTCCCAGCCTTCTTTCCTACGGAAGATTGTCATACAGCAGTTTGAGAGCATCCTTTTTTCCTTTTTCCCATATGTCATCATCGTTATTCTACATTGCCATAGAGTCTTTGTAACCAGAAAACTATACTAACAATGCTATTAACAGCCACTTATAGTAGACAGAATAACGGTCCCCCCAAAGATGTCTATGCCTTAATCCCCTGAACTTGTAAATGTGTTACTTTATGTGGCAAGAGGGACTTTGCAGGTGTGATTAGGTTAAGGATCTTGAGATGGGGAGACTATCCTGGGTTATCTCAATGGGCTCAATGTAACCACAAGGGTCCTTATAAAAGGGAGGCAGGTGGGTCAAAGTCAGAGAAGGTGATGTAAGGAATCAGCATCCGAGAGAGTGAGCAGAAGAGGCCATACTGGGGCTTCCCTGGTGGCGCAGTGGTTGAGAGTCTGCCTGCCGATGCAGGGGACACAGGTTCGTGCCCCGGTCTGGGAGGATCCCACATGCTGCGGAGCGGCTGGGCCCGTGAGCCACGGCCGCTGAGCCTGCGCGTCCGGAGCCTGTGCTCCGCAACGGGAGAGGCCACAGCAGTGAGAGGCCCGTGTACCGCAAAAGAAAAAAAAAAGAAAAAAAGAAGAGGCCATGCTGTTTTCTTTGAAGGTGGAGGATGTGCCACAATCCAAGGAATTTGGCATCCCTCTAGAAGCTGGGAAAAGCAAGCAAACAAATTCTCCCCTGGAGCTTCTACAAGGAATGCGGCTCTGCCCACACCTGGCTTTTAGCTCCACCAGGCCCATTTCTTTGGACTTCTGACCTCAGAACTATAAGATAATAACTTTGTGTTGCTCTAAGCCACTAAGCTTGTGATAATTTGCTACACTAGCCATAGGAAACTAAGACACCATGTTATTTAGCATTTAACACACAGTATCTTATTTAATATCTCACAACAACCCTATGAGGCAGGTCCTGGTGCCAGCTGCGTTTTAGAAATGAGGAAGCTGTTGCTCAGGGGGACGAAGGGACTTCCTCAGGCCACAGAGCTGCCCCGGGCAGAGCCAGGGACATATGCTGGCCCTGCCACTTACGGGTATACTTACAAACACCGCTAGTATAGGATTTATTTGGACTTGTGTAAACATACAGACATTGGTCTAAGCCTTTGTCATCTTTTTTTTCATTGTTTGTTCCTGTATTAACATTGTGACTTCTCTGGAAGTCCTCACCAGCCATAAGATGAAAACCACCGTTTTGAAATTGCATGGGCCATTGACTCATTGGTTTTTGTTGTTATTGGCACTGAAGTGTCTCATTTAAAAAGATGAAATCCCAATTCACTTTGGGGTTTAGATGGATCAGATGTAATTTTGAAGTTGCCTAAATCTTAACTGCTATGTCAATCTCCTGCTTCTGAGATGTTTTGTTTTGTTTTTTAAATGTTTTCTTATTTATTTATTTATTTTATTTATTTTTGGCTGCATTGGGTCTTCGTTGCTGTGCGCAGGCTTCCTCTAGTTGTGGAGAGCGGGGGCTACTCTTCGCTGAGGTGCACAGGCTTCTCATTGCGGTGGCTTCTCTTGTTGCAGAGCATGGGCTCTAGAGAGCAGGCTCAGTAGTTGTGGCATGTGGGCTTAGTTGCTCCGCGGCATGTGGGATCTTCCCAGACCAGGGCTCGAACCCGTGTCCCCTGCATTGGCAGGCGGATTCTTAGCCACTGCGCCACCAGGGAAGCCCCAGAGATGAAGTTTTAATGACATCTAAAGAAGCTCTGAAATGGGCCCTGAAGCTGTCTATAATCTGAAGATAGCCAAGAATTTATGCAAACAAGATTCTTTTCTGCTCAGCGGAGTTTCCCCCTCTTTCAGCAAGGTTGGTCCATCCATGGGCTAAGCTCACACGGACCGGTATGAAGTCCAGTAGTGTTCCCCCAGACGGCTTTTGCATTGATCTGTTTGGAACAATCTTTTTTTTTTCTTAATCTATGGAAAACAGTCATTCCTCACATCCAACACCAAACAGCTGCATTCCCATAAAGATCTCCCAGTTGCTTACATGTGAGTTGGTCCGAACGGTCCTGGATTCTCACTCCCTCTCACACAGTCCCCGCTGGAGTCAAGATCTGCTTCAGAGTTCTCACGAAGCTTGATTTCCCCACAAACGTCCAACTGATAGTCCTATTGTAGAGTCTTTTGAAATAATTTTATTTTTTTAACTTTTTTTATTAAGACTATCTACAGTAAGATTTACCCTATTTAGGATCCAGTTCTATAAGGTTAAGCAACCTATGATGCATAGGACAGTCCCCAACAACAAAACAATCCTGTGCAATCGGGCTGAGGTTGAGAAACTGCATCACAGCTGTGATCAAGTAATTTCCCTTTGTCAGTGGCCTTCCCTTCCCCATCACTTCCCCACTCTAAGATCCATACTTCCGTTGCTTCCCATATGTGTATTTAGCTGTTTAATGTCTCTTTTCCCTCCTGTGATATAAACCCTAAGGGGCAAGGATTGTGTATGTTTTGTTCTCACCATGTAGTAGCTGCTTAATAAATATGTTGAATGAATGAAAAGTGCAAGTGAAAACTATCTTTCATAAAAAGCATCTTTAAAATTTGAGGACACCAGGAGGCTTCTCTTGACTTCAGTCTTGATGACTTTCTAAACATCATTTGGGAAGAAAGGAATGTATGAGAGAGAGAGAGAGAGAGGGAGAGAAACATTGTCTTTGTAGGGTAAATGTGAGCTGGATTTCTAGCACTGCCACTTAACTGCCACATTACCAACAGCAAGTCACATTCCCTCAACCGTAGAATGGGAATTACAAAACAAGATGAAATGTGCTAATGGATGTCAGTGCCCTGCACTTTGTAAATGTTGGTTTTTTACCTTCTTCTCTGTTTCCTCCTTCTCTTGAGTTTCCAGGCCAGTGTTGGTGCCCCCGGCCATCCTCTTCAGCCCACCCTGGAGGATTGCCTGAAGCTTGATGGACAGTTCCGTACACACCTATGGCATCTGCATCACTGCCCAGGGCCCGTGTGTTCAGCGTGTACACAGCAGGTCACAAGGGAAGTGCCTGGGAGTTGATAGCCCCAGGCAGCACCTTCCACCATTGAGAGATGGGCATGGTGGATAAACGTCCCAGCTTCCTCGCCCCCTCACAGGACACTCCAGTGTACTCTACATCGTCTTCCAGAGTCCTCACTGAGATTGAGCCCTGGTTGCCCATAAAGGTGAGCAATGCACTGACACACCCTTTATTCTGGTCCTCCCTCCCTGTCTCATTTCCCACTTCCTCATTATTCTTCCTGAGCTTGTTTCCCAAATAAACTACTTGCACCTAGGGAGTAGCAGTTGCTGTTTGTGAGCCTCAGATTTTAACATTTGCCGGACTTCATCTGCCCAACTTCTAGCTGCTAGCATCTTCATCTTTTTGCATGAGTTTTTTCCCTGGCTGTTGGAGTTGAGCAGGCTAGAAGTGCTGGAGAATTAATTCTCTCTCCCCTCTGCCCAGCAGCCATCAACCTGTGCCTGGAAGGAGGTGGTGTATAAATACCCCAGCTCCCTGGTCCCTCAGGTAGAATAACTCTGAGACACATGTTTTATACTGGGGGCGGGGGGCGGGGAGGTGAAGCTCCAGTTGCCTGTGGTAGTAACTGTCTTGATAACTTGCTTCATTTTGGCTGCTCTCCCTTCCCTTCCTCACTCTCCTCTTCCCTACTGATGTGTCTTTTGTCTTCCAGATAAATTACCTGTCCTTGAATCTCTGTCTCAGGATCTGCCTCTGGGGAAACCCAAACTACAATACAAGCTCTGCTATGGGAGGTTTCCAAACGAAGATATCAATTAGATCCAAATGCAGTCTTGCCTTAAACCTCCCCCAAAGAACAGGGTGGAACACGCTATTGTCCAGTTATGCAGCACTCCTGTAATAATTCCATCCGGAGCTGAAGCAGATGACTCCTGTTCACTGAGTGGAGGGACCTCATCTTTCCTGTGGCATTAACAAGCTTCACACCCCACCCTTTGGTCCATAATCGCCCCCTGTATTTCACATGAATCCCTTTGTTGTCTTTCACAACGTTACTGAAACACAGACAATGCTCTGTTGATAGCTTTGGAAATGCCCCTTGGGTATCCAGCGGGGGGCGCCTCTTTCTCCTATTTATTTAGTTACTTTCTGGGGATAGTACACATGCTGAATGTTGTCAGCGAAGTTAGTCTGGCTGAATACTTTCATGTGCCAAAAAAAATTTTGCAGAGTGGCTGATTGGAAATCCCACAGCAACCAACCCCCCACCCCCATGACACTTTATGTTATTTTCTACATTTTCTTTCTTTTCATAGTGGTGAATATGAAGGATGTTTGCTAATTGGGGGCCCTTCTGCATCTACTGCGTTCTCTTCTGTGCCACGCACCCTGCGTTTCCATTGGCATCACCCCTTCTGCAAGTTCTCTGTCCAGGAGGTTCCTGTGACACTCCTCTCAACAAAGAGCATTGAGACTTAGCACCAGCCAATCAGTGGCCACCACGACTGGTTCAGGCATGGGCATGTGGTACAAATTGGTCCAATCAGAGTTCACCTCAGGATTTGTTTGGTAGCAACTAGGAAGCCAGCAGCTCTGCCTTGCAGTTCCCCAATGAGCTTAGAGTGGTTGGGTCACTGACAAATGAACTTGGCTCACTGAAAGTCTCAATTCCTGAGGAATTTTAGATGTTAAAACATTTTTTTTCCACCAAACAGTGCTCCCTATTGTATTATGTTAAATCTCCCTGGAGAGCAGATTCCTTACCAGTATTTTTGAGCAGAGACTATAATTTTCTAGTCACTTTTGCTTGTTTTAAAAAGCTTAGCCTAAAATAGTTCCAAAATCTGAGCAAATGCCTGATTTAACTCTTATATTGGTCAGGATATTAGTCCAGCTGCAGTAATGAAAGTCAAAAGAGGGCTTCCCTGGTGGCGCAGTGGTTGAGAGTCCGCCTGCCGATGCAGGGGACACGGGTTCGTGCCCCGGTCCGGGAAGATCCCACATGCCGCGGAGCGGCTGGGCCCGTGAGCTATGGCTGCTGAGCCTGCGCGCCCGGAGCCTGTGCTCCGCAACGGGAGAGGCCACAACAGTGAGAGGCCCGCGTACCACAGAAAAAAAAAACGCCAAAATAACTGGCTTGAAAAAAATGAACGTTTAATCTTCTCTCATGGAACAGCCCAACAGCGTACAGTTGGCCATGGTGGTTCCATCTTGTCTGGGATTCAGACTCTGTCTAGTTGCTTGGCACCCTTAACATGTAGCTTCTACTTTGTGTCTAAAAGAGATGTTAAAAATAAATAAATAAAATAAAATAAAAAATAAAAGAGCTGTTTCGCTCCTAACATATTCCCTCCTACCAGTGGGAAGAGGAAAAGGGGAGGGAGAGGGCCCTTCTCTTCCTTCCAATGGCACAATTCAGAAGCCTGTAGTCATGGAGACAGGGATGCGATCCCTAGTCTTCAGCCTCCTCTTCCTTCCTCCAGCCTTCCCCACGCTGCTCTGCCACCTATGTGGACAGCATCAAAGGGCTCTCCTGCCTGCTGGCTTCTGATTGGTTTGACCAATGAGAGACACTGGCAGGAGATGGGAGGAAGGCAGCAGAGTGGATCTGGGTATTTATTCCCTCAGCTCTCCTGTTGGGACCCTCGGCCACTGTGTCCCTTGACTGAAGGTCACAGCTCCTTCAGACAGCCTCTTCATAGGTCTCCTTCTCTCCATATCTGGCAACTGTTTCCATCTTTGCCCTTTTCAGCTTAGGGTGATAACGCCTTCCACTAGGGGGTTGGAATGCCCCCCCATTACTACTACTCAGTGGTAACACCCCCTCTGTTACTAGCCTTGGGGTGTTGCAGCATCTGTGGGTTCTACACCCTGCCCACAACTTCATCAACAGTCCATTCATAAAACTCTCCTCCTGCTGGGCCCCCGACTGATGTGAATCCTCCTAACAGTCAAAGGCCATAGATGTCTTTATCATCATCCCTATTTTATTTATTTATATTTTTTATTTTTTTTTAACTTGAAGAGCCATCCTTATTTTATGGATGAGAAACTGAGGAACAGAGAGGTTAAGTGAGCTGCCTGAAGTCACAGAGCTAGTGAATGGTGGCACCAGCGTTTGAGCCAAGGCCGTCCGGCTCCAGAAACCACATTCTTTATCACTGCATGAGCCTCGGCTTCTTGAAGTGTGAGAAGGACGAGGTTGTGGATTATCCCCCAGGTCATCATTAACTTGTTGAGGGCCTCAGGTCCTCATATTTTTGGTGAAGGGGTTGGACCAGTCCAAGAGTTACAAACCCATATGCCCAGGGAGGCCAAAAAGTGGCATAAACAAAGTACGTGGACTGGGTCATTGCCACAAAGAAATATGCTTTCTCCTGCTTAAAGATCTGGCCCTCTCATCTATCTTTCCTTTCCCCACGAGCATAGAGAACCAGGCACAGAGATAAGTCATTTAGCAACTGCACTTGGCTGACAGTAACAGTTACTTGACTGCGGGAGTTTAAACAAATTAGAGATTTATTTCTTTTACATAAAAACAGTCTGGAGGTCAGCATTCCAAGGGGGTAGCTCCACGATGTGGACAGGGACTCCATTTCCTTCCATCTTTAGTATGGAACCTCTCTCTTTAGGGTCACAAAATGGCTACTTAAGCTCCAGCCATCATGTTTGCATTGCAGGGAAAATGAAGGAGAATGGTAAGGCACCAAAAAGCTTTCTTGGAAGCCCCACCATCAACTTTCATTTGCAATGCATCGGCGACTCAACCTCAGCACTACTGAGATTTTGGACTGAATAATTCTTTGCTGTGGGAGTCTGCCCCATGCCTTGCAGGATGTTTAGCAACATCCCTGCCTCTACCCACTAGATGTCAGTAGTACTCGCCCTCTCTAGCAGTGACAACCAAAAACATCTCCACACACCGCCAAATGTCCTCTGGGGGACAGAATCGCCCCTGATTGGGAAACATTAAGGCATTCTTACATTCAAAAGAAGCTGGAAAATGTGACTTTTGAATATATTACCACCCCCAATAGTGTAGGGGTGTAGTGTACGAAAGAAATAGATATTAGATATTTGGATGGCAAATAACCGTCCTTGCTCCAAGAGATCTCATTCAATTTCCTCTTACTTTTACTAAGCGAGAAACAGTGACCTAAGAGCGATGATAAGCAGTCTCAGTGTCAGGAGTATAGAGAATGGTGGAGACTGTGGTAAACTGGGAGCAGAGGGCCCATCGAAAGGGGATGCTTTCCAGCTGCCTCCCAGCTTCGTTACCCAAAAGGATTGTGGGACCGGAGTTATTAGAGCTTCTGATTTTTCAAGAAAAGCTGGAAATTGAGACTTTAATATGCCATCTCCCATTTCCAAATATTGGCAACCAGTTCAATTTTTATAAATATTTTTACAAGTAATGTTTGACCCACAGGATGCTAGTTTGCAGTGACTGGTATACGGGATTTTTAAAAAATACACAAAAAATAGAGAGAAACATAATAAATACCTGGGTATCCATCTTCAATAGTTTTCCACATTTTACCAATCTTATTTGATTATCTCCCTTCAAATTACTCTTTCTTTGCCAGAGTATTTTTTTTAACATCTTTACTGAGGTATAATTGCTTTACAATGGTGTGTTAGTTTCTGCTTTATAACAAAGTGAATCAGCTATACATATACATATATCCCCATATCCCCTCCCTCTTGCATCTCCCTCCCGCCCTCCCTATCCCACCCCTCTAGGTGGTCACAAAGCACCGAGCTGATCTCCCTGTGCTATGCGGCTTCTTCCCACTAGCTATCGGTTTTACATTTAGTAGTGCATATATGTCCATGCCATGCCAGAGTATTTTAAAGCAAATTGTTGGCCTCTGGTCATTTCACCAGTAAATACTTGATAATCACTTTAAAAATTAAACCACCATGCTATTATGACACCTACCAAAGTTAACAATGAGATCTTAGAATGGACCAGATGGTTTTTAAGGGGGAGCCCAGCTTTGCCATTCCAAGCTTTATTAACTGATTCTCCTCCTTGTCTCCTGATCACCCTCCCTCTCCCACCTCTGTCCCTCCTTTTACACACATAGACACACAGACAGATATATAGATGTACACACGGAAGCACATGGGCAAACACACGAACACAGGAGTACACACAGACACACAAACATACAGACCAACTCACAGAACACCACTCACAGACATTCAGCACACAGACACACACAGACACCACTCACACAAACACAGATACACATGTGCGCCTCGACCACTTCTTGAATTTAGACCTGCAAGCATTGTAAACTGGGCTGCACCCAGTGCCTGTCCCATTCCCACCCACGTCCTGCATCTCCCTTGTGCTGACTAATTTTTGACCCTGGACTTGTTCACTCACCCAGGCCTTCATTTTCCTTTGTGCAAAACAGGGAGAACAATTCCAACTTGCCTCCGACAATGATGCAGGGAGGAATGTAATGAAAGGATTGCACACTCCTTGTGCAAGGATGAAAGTGCTTAATAATTACTGCAACAACGGCAGCAATGATGAGGCGATTAAAAGCCCCAGCGGAAGCGGAGTGTAAACAAAGAGGCCCAGAAAGGGCTCTGACGGTCTTAATCTTCTGACTGTGGACAATTTAAGACCCACAGCCCTCTTGTCCCTGAAGCCTTACACTTGCCTTCTATTAATACATGAAGACATTTTGGGGCCTGGCAAGAGAAGAGGTTCAAAATCCAAATACCCAGCTCGAGCTGTTAGGGGAGAAAGATATTTTGCAGCTTGGTTCCTAAATTAGAAGATGATTTCTGGGTGTTTAAATATCTCCCTTTATCTCTGTACCACTTATACTGCTGCTGACACAGCTCTGGGGCCTAGGTGGGGCTTGGGGTCAAGGGGAGGCCGGGTGATGCATTCTTTAGGTGCGCCCTTGGAGGAGATGTCCAAACAGGCCTCTGGTTCCTGCCATGCTCTGCCAAGGACACTCCCAAAATACCCTGGGGACAGATGCTATTTTTGAGGTTCAGCTTAAAGGCTACCTTGTGCCCCCCGCAAAATGGGATTTCGCTCTGAGTTTGCTTTTAAACAGAGCTTGCCTCACTTTTTGAACTTCTCTTGGGGTCGCTTGAGTAAAACGTGAATTAGCCTCCGTTCTTCTAGCCTTTTCGGGAGAACCAAACTCCCGCGATGTTTAAAAACAATTTTTTTTTCTTAATCCCTTGCTGTTTCTTTCCTACTGTTGAGTAGAGAGGATGGCAGCTAAGTGCTTGAGGTTAAAAGTTAAGATGCCAGCTCTTAAATTCCAGTTCTTCCTGAAACAGTACGAATTTATCATTCCCAAGGTCAGTTTCTGGCTTAGCGTCAGGAAGCTAAGGAAAGGAAAATGAGGAATTTTTGTTTTCTGTTGTTCCGCTTGTTACATACATATTAGAGGTCGGCACCCTTTGAAGATAATTTCATTTGCAAAATATTATAAAGTTGAGAAGTGGCCATTTTTATTTCTGCAAAATAGTCAAGATAATAATGATGATGATGTAAGGATCATAGAAGCATAAGAGCTGCTTTGATTTGAGCATTCACTGCATGCCAGGCACTGCTAAGCTTGTCACTAGCATATCTCATTTAACCTTCTCCACAGCCCTGTAAAGTAGGTACAGTTATATCCTCATGATGAGGATTTCCACCTCTTCCAGGAAGCCCTCCCTGACTCCAGCCCCATACCTTCACTCCAGGCTGAGTGCTCTGTCCTTTAGGCCATCGGACTCAGTGATCTTTTTTTTTTTTTTTTGCGGTACGAGGGCCTCTCACTGTTGTGGCCTCTCCCATTGCGGAGCACAGGCTCCGGACGCGCAGGCCCAGCGGCCATGGCTCACGGGCCCAGCCGCTCCGCGGCATGTGGGATCCTCCCAGACCAGGGCACGAACCTGTGTCCCCTGCATTGGCAGGCGTACTCTCAACCACTGCGCCGCCAGGGAAGCCCATCAGTGATCTTTTAAATTACTTGATTTCATGTCCTTGAGAGCAGAGCCCATGTCTTATTCAGAATTTGTAGCCTAAGGGGCCATAGCATGGTAGGTATACAGTTAAGACTTGTTGAACGAATTGAACAAAGATCTTGGGAAAATTGCCCAATTTCTCTGAGCTTCACTTTTCCCCTCTCTAAAACTGGGTTAGTGGGACTTCCCTGGTGGTCCAGTGGTTAAGACTCCACGCTCCCAATGCAGGGGGCCCGGGTTCGATCTCTGGTTGGGGAACTAGATCCCGCATGCCGCAACTAAAGATCCCGCACGCTGCAACAAAGATCTTGTGTGCCTGGCCCAGCTAAATAACGAAATAACTAAATAACTAAATAAATATTTTTTAAAAACTGGGTTAGCAACAATAATAACAGCTGATATTTTTTGAGTTCTCATGTGGCAGAGATGACTGGCTGCTCTCCCAATATCTACTCCTTATTAACAACCCCTGATTTTGTTCTGGGCAGCAATGTGCCTCCCATGCAGCTAGGGGAGCAGCAAGCAGATGTTGTTGGGTGGAGTTGATAGTTGGCAGATACACACCTTTTGCCCCTCCTCATGCCCTCCTTCTTCCTGCCTAGAGTGTGGACATGACGGCTGGCACTCTGGCAACCTTTTTGGTCCTTGAGGCAATCTTAAGGATGGTGGAGGAAAACAATAGAAGTCTAGGACCCTGATGATTGTCTACTCATCATTCTAACCCTGGATGTCACACCTTTCGATTTCTTAAGTGTGCACAGGATAAGGGCAATGAGGGGAGAGAAAGGGAGAGAGCGCTACTTGGGATTTCTGTTTTACATAGCCAAATCTAATTTGAACTGACAAGACTTGCCCAGGTCCATGTTAAGTGCTTATTACACACCTCAATGAATCCTCCCAACAGCACTTCTAAGCAGGCATCATCATTATCACTTCTATTTTATAGATGAGGGGACAGAGGCTCAAAGGGATTAAGTGAGTGGGATTTGAAGTAGGCAGTCTGCCTCCAGAGCCAGGACTCATAGCCGCTACATCATGCTGCCTGCTTTATTGTGATCTCGTGGTGGGTATGGAAGTGCTATAGATGCTGTAAATCACTGGATACATAGTCACTGTCTCCCTCACTTACTCATTGACTTATTAATTCATTTATTTAGTCAACAAACATTTACTGAGAGCCAATTCATATGCTTATATTAGACTTGGGGGCTATGAAAACAACCATGATGGTTGTCTGCCCTCCAGGAGCCCCCCAGTGTGAGGTTCTGTTATTGTTACTTTCCAGGGGCAGATAGTGGGTCAGGGTCCCATATATGGTGATGCACTGTACAACCCCAGGGGCACCATCTACACAGACCTCAATATGAAGGGTGCCTCCTGGAGTTGGGCAGTCCACAACCTGCTCAACTGTATGTGGCAGCCCAGCAAGTGACAGAACTGGGATGCAAATCCTGCTCTCCAGTCTCCTACTTGGATGCCTTTCCATCTACTCCCTGCAATATCTTGGTTTGTTCCCAGATCCCTTTTACTGTTTGTTGATGTTGGTCTCTGTCTTTCATGTTGGAAGTGTTTCTCAGATGTCAGGGGCTCTTAGGACCTCTATTCATATTGGAGAGGGAGGCACTAAACAACTATTTGGAAGCTCCATGTGTTTCTCTGTAATGTGGCTGGGCAGTGAGCCAGCTTTTTCATTCTGGGACCCAAATGTCACCGTCATCAGTCTTTTTGCCGAGGATGTCCACTTCTACTTCTCTGTAAAGGACTCTCCAGGGGTCCTGCCTGAGCCAGGCTGCCTGTGTTCTGGAAGCCGATGTAGGGAAGGGAGCTGGGTCTATTTTGTTTTTAGCTCCTTGCTTCATCCCCAGCCTCTGCAGTGTCCACCTCCTCTCTATCCCAATGTCTCCAGAAAGTAACCCCCAGATCCCTGCCAAGGTGGGAAGGGCAGTCACCTGGCTACACAGGCTGGCAGAGGGGGGTTGAGGGCCTTCTACCAACTTCCAGCCAAGGCCCCGTGCTCAGCCCTGTCCTGTTCCCCCACCCTTAGAGGCATCTGGCACCACCAAGAAATTTTTTTAAAATGGTAGATATGACTGATTGAATAAAATACTTAAGTTTAATTTTATAGTAAAATACTTAAGTTTAATTTTATAGGAGAAAAAGAAATGAAAATGAAACTGAAGGAATTTTCAAATTTCAAGTAAAAGAATGTTCTACCCCTAAAATTATTTGAAAATATCCCCTAAAGTTAAGAAAAATGATTATGAAAATACTAAGATGCTTGAAGCATTATTTTTTGTCATTTATTTTGTTTTTTTTAATGAATATGTTGACTTTTGCTAAGATGATGAAATTAGTCTATTTATTCTTTAACAATATTTTAAAACTGAGGTATAACATACATACATTGAGCCATTTCCAGTTTGGGCTATTATGAATAGAGCTGCTATGAACATTCTTGAACATGACTTTTGGTGGACATAACGCCCCACTTCTCTAGGGTAGGCATAGGGCCCCAATTTGGAATCCACACAGGATCTGTGCTTGTTACTCTGTTTACACTGTCTCAGTTCTTATTGGCCTCCCCCACTGCAGGCTCAAGTACCCAACTGTCTACTTGATGTTGCCACTTGGATGTTTTACTGACCTGCCAACCTTAATATACCGTACCCTGGAGTGCACCCCCATCCCAAGCCAACCCCAGTCCCCTCTCCCTAGTCCTCCCAGCTCCATCAGCACTGTTGCCACCCACATGGTACCTGAGCCAGAAGTCAGCCTCCAGTCTTCCCTTTGCTTCACTGCCCTTTCCGGTGCCACATCAACTCATGGATTCCAATTTCAAACTTTCGTTTAGGTCCATCCTCTCCTCACCATCTCCACTGCTTCCTCCTGGTCCAGCCCACCTCATCTCTCCCTTAAAGAGGGAGATAACTGCCCAGTCTCCTAATTGGTCTCCCTGTTTCCATCTTGCTTTCCGCTCATAGTTTCTCCAAATGGCAGCAAGATGCTCTTAAAATGTGAATCAGATCATATTCTTCTTTTGAATGTCTTCCCACTGAACTTGGACTCAAGACCAGACTCTTAAATGGCAGTTTAGGCTCTGTAGCATCTGGCCACCACCTGTCACATGTCATCTTTCCCAGGCACACTCCTAGTCCTTGGAATTTACCACCTTTTTTTTTTTTTTTTTTTAAACCTTGGGGCCTTTTGCATATACTGTTCCCTCCAGCATTGGGTTATTAGTCCCTTGCATAACCTTTAAGATATTTTTTGCATATATAAGCAAATATCAATAATATATTCTTTTCCTCTCCATCCCCTTAAAATATCAAAAACGAGTATGTGCTATACACATGGTTCTGTATATATATATATATATATATATATATATTTTGTAGGAAGTCCTGGCATGAGCTTTACTTACCTGTTTATACACAGCTGCCTCTTTATTTCATATCACTGAATGTTATTCCATTGTATGTATGGACTGCCATTTATTCATCCTGTCCTTTATTAATAGACATTGTTTCCTTTTTTTTTTTACTATTAAAAATGATGTGATAGGGGCTTCCCTGGTGGCGCAGTGGTTGAGAGTCCGCCTGCCGATGCAGGGGACACGGGTTTGTGCGCCGGTCTGGGAAGATCCCACATGCCGCGGAGCGGCTGGGCCCGTGAGCCATGGCCGCTGAGCCTGCGCGTCCGGAGCCTGTGCTCCGTAACAGGAAAGGCCACAATAGTGAGAGGCCCTCGTGCTGCAAAAAAACAAAAAACAAATGATGTGATAATGAATAACTCTGTATATGTCATTTAGCATATGTATGAATAAACCTGTAGGATAAATTCTCTTTTTTTATATAAATTTTTATTTATTTATTTATGGCTGTTTTGGGTCTTTCTTGCTGCGCACGGGCTTTCTCTAGTTGCGGTGAGTGGGGGCTACTCTTCATTGCAGTGTGCCGGCTTCTCACTGTAGTGGCTTCTCTTGTTGCGGAGCACAGGCTCTAGTCGTGTGGGCTTCAGTAGTTGCGGCATGCAGGCTCAGTAGTTGTGGTTCACAGGCTCTAGAGCGCAGGCTCAGTAGTTGTGGCGCACGGGCTTAGTTGCTCCGTGGCATGTGGGATCTTCCCGGACCAGGGCTCGAACCCGTGTCCCCTGCATTGGCAGGCGGATTCTTAACCACTGCGCCACCAGGGAAGCCCAGGATAAATTCTTAAAAGCAGAATTGCCAGGGTAATAGGTATGAGCATTTTATTTTATTTTATTTTTAATTAATTAATTAACTAATTAATTAGGCTGCGTTGGGTCTTCCTTGCTGCGTGCAGGCTTTCTCTAGCTGCGGTGAGCAGGGGCTACTCTTCGTTGCGGTGCGCGGGCTTCTCATTGCGGTGGCTTCTCTTGTTGCGGAGCACGGGCTCTAGGCGTGTGGGCTTCAGTAGTTGTGGCTCGTGGGCTCTAGAGCACAGGCTCAGTAGTTGTGGTGCGTGGGCTTAGTTGCTCCACAGCATGTGCGACCTCCCCAGACCAGGGCTCAAACCTGTGTCCCCTACATTGGCAGGTGGATTCTTAACCACTGCGGGTATGGGCATTTTAAATGTAATGAAACTGCCGAAGTCATCTTTATACTCATCAACAGTTTATACTCACACTAACAATGTATGAAAGTGCTCATTTTCTGATACCAACATAGTGGATTGTCAAACTAGGATTTCTGTTAATCTGATGGGGGGTAAATGATATCTCATCTCTCTTATTATGCATGATATTGATCATCTATTTATATAATTAAAAGCCATTTGTTTTTTCCTTCTCTATGAACAATCTTTTTTTTTTTTTTGCAGTACGCGGGCCTCTCGCTGTTGTGGCCTCTCCCGTTGCAGAGCACAGGCTCCGGACGCACAGGCTCAGCGGCCATGGCTCACGGGCCCAGCCGCTCCGCGGCATGTGGGATCTTCCCGGACCGGGGCACGAACCCGTGTCCCCTGCATCGGCAGGCAGACTCTCAACCACTGCGCCACCAGGAAAACCCCTATAAACAATCTTTTTTTGCCCCTTTTCCCACAGAACTGGTGATCCTTTTCTTATTGATTTGTTGGAAAACTTTGTATATTAGGTAAATTAGCCTTTCGTGATTAGCCCAATTTGTCTTTCGGCATTTAATTTAGTAAATCTTTTTAACCATAAAGACGTTTTTAACGTCTTTATGTTGTCAAAAGTATTTATCTTTCATTTTAGGACATTTCAGTTTTGTTGCATTATTAAAAAGGTCTCAGAGTCTGAAGTTATAATAGACTTATAGCTTTTTTATTTTACTACATTTGTGGTTTCACATTATGTGTTTAAATCTATGATCTATTTGGAATTTGTCCTGGTTTACGTGTGAAGGAAGGATCCAACTTGATTTTTTTCCCCCAGTGACTACCTGGTTGTTCCTTCTCATCTTGTCTCAGTTTAAATATCACCTCCTCTCTGACTGTCCTATTCAAAGTATTTCTTATCTCAGTCCATTGCCTGTGTCATTCATAGAACTTATTGCAATTTGTAGTTTTAAAAACATTTGTTTGTTTTTTTTTGGTCTCTCCCACTAAGATGTCAGCTCCTTGAGGGCTGGGACATCCATCTTGTTCACCATCATATCACCCACAGCTTGCAGTGTGCCTTGTACATAGTAGGTGCTTGTGGACGACATGTAATATTGCTTCTGCCTTCCAGCATCTGTTGTTCCTTCTTCTGGTATTTGCACTCCGATTTTCCTTTGACAAAACCACACCTCCATTATTGCTGGTCCATGTGGTTTGGATAGTGTAGACTCCGCCCCTGGCTTCAGGTGTGGGGCGTGACCAATCTGTGGTCCACCCCCTGGCAACAGTGATTGGCTGAAATGGGCACATGACCTAAACTCAACCAATGAGGTACAATATCAGGACTGATAGGCATTATTGAGAGGGAGCATCCTCATAGGAAATCTCTTACAGGTTATCTGAGGCTCTTGACTTTATGGGGCAGAGGCACCAGCCTTTTCACCTAAAAAAGAAAAGTCCTGGCAAGGCAACTTTGGTCTCTCTCGTTGATCTTGAAAACAAAAGAATATTCTGATTCCACATCTGGGGTGTTTGATGAGTCAGTTAAAGAGAAGCTTTCATTTCTTTCAATCCAACAAATATTTCTTGAGCACTTATAAAGTGTTTAAGACTTGAGCTGAATTCTGGGACTGGTCTCAATTTTTTTTTTTTTTTTTTTTTTTTTCGGTACGCGGGCCTCTCACTGCTGTGGCCTCTCCCGTTGCGGAGCACAGGCTCCGGACGCGCAGGCTCAGCGGCCATGGCTCACGGGCCCAGCCGCTCCGCGGCATGTGGGATCTTCCCGGACCGGGGCACGTACCCGCGAACCCTGCATCGGCAGGTGGACTCTCAACCACTGCGCCACCAGGGAAGCCCTGGTCTCAATTCTTAATGGTGATTTTCTTTTGAAAATACAGCATGCTTCTAAGTTTTTTTGAATTAAAATAACATATATTAGAGTTTTTAAAATCCAAAAAATATAAAGGCAAAAAAATGGCCAAATAACGCCTACTGACATTAAAAAAAAATACAAGTAATACTTGTATGTGGTTAGGAAAGTGAAGTCATTCAGAAAGGCTCAAAACATAGCAAACAGGTATAATAAACCTCCCCCACATTCAGAAAATTAAAAATTAACAGTTTTTTAAGCTCACAGGCAAAAAATTGGCACCGAGTCTACCTCCCCATTAACAGTTTCTTGTGGTTGTGTGTAGAAAAGTTTTATACATATACAAGAATATTTATATATATATGCAAAACAATTGTTTTACTTTTAATTTACAAAAGCGAATGTAATATGCATCCTGTTCTGCCCCTTCATTTTTCATTTAATAATATCACTAGAAAAATGGATAAGGGATATGAACATATAGTTCTTAGAAAAGGAAATACAAATAGCCCATAAATATATGAAAGGATGTTCAACCTCCTTTGTAATAAAAAAATGCAAATTAAAGGTACACAGAGAGATCATTTCTCATCTATCAGATTGGCAAAAATCCAAAGTCTGATAACACTGCGTGCTGTCAAGTCTGCAGGAAAAGAAGCACTCTTGTACCCTGTTGGTGGAAGTGGAGACTGGCACAGTCCTTTGGAGGGCAATTTGACCCTATCAAAGTGATAAATGCATATACTCTTTGATGCAATAGCCGTAACTTCTGCAAATGAAACCTTCAGATAGTCTTGCTCAAGTATAAAATGACATATGCTTGGGGTCATGTTTCGAATATAAGTTTATTATCGGGGAAGCTCTGTGAGGGCAGGACCCTGTTGGTCTTGCTCACCTCTGGGTCTCCAGCTCCTAGAACAGTCCACTGAATGTAGCAGATGTCACAGGGACAACACTCACTCAAGCTCTTCTGCCTCTCCCACCCTCCTTTGCAAAAAGGTCAGAAATATGTGGCTCATTTCTGCCCAGTGGGATGTGCAAAAGTCACGGAAGTCACTTCCAGCCTAGTCCTTAAAAAACTCCCATGCAACCTTCTAGCTGTCTCTTTGCCTGCCATGTACATCTCTAAGACCACCTGTTCCAGACGGCACAGTAACATGATGGAGAAGGGCACTCAATCTGCATTGTAATGAGAATGTAAGAAATAAACCTTTGCTGTATTAAGTCACTGAAATTTGGGAGGCTGTTATGCAGCATAACCTGTCTGATCCTGACTAAAGTGTAGGTGCTCAGTAAACGTTTGCTGGATAAGTGTACGCTGCAAAGAACAGGCTTGTGCACATGGCTGGATGAATGAGGGCAATCTTAGGCAAAGTTTTCAGCCACCATGTTGCTGGGTCAGGGAGGACATACTTAACATCTTGGTAGATAGTGCAAATTGCCCTCCTGAGAGTTTGCATTAATTTATACTCCCACCAACAGGCATAATGATAATACATACAGATCTCATTTTGTTCCAGGCACCATGCTAGGTGTTTTCTGCATGTGGGATAAACTCACCCTCACAATAGCCCTACTGTGGCAGATGCTATTACTGGCCTCATTTTTTGCAAGAGGGACTGGCAGCACAGGGAAGTTCAGTAACTTGCCCAAGGTCACACAGCCGGTAAGGCAGGGAATGTCTGTAAATTATAAATCCCTCATATCCTATTTCTTCAATTGAACTGGCCAAGAAATCTGTATTTAAAAAAGATTGCTACTGATCATATGCTACATATCATATGCTACTGATAGCCAGGTTTGGGATCCAGGAGCCTGGGGACTTCAGTTAAAGGTGCCAAAGAGTGGTTTTGTTGAAGCAGCTAAAATATAAGGGCACCTTGGGTGTCTTCCTTTACATGGCCTTCAGTATTTGTGGAACAGGAATAAACTGATATAAGGGAATCAAAACTGTGTACTTCTTTCTGCTTTTTTTTTAAAGGATTTACTCCATGTATATATTTTATGCAATTTTTCAAGCCAGACCCACTTCTTTAGAAGTGTACTATTTTGAATATAACTTCATCTGTGGAGTTCACAGACATAAGAGACAGAAATACGATAAAAGTTTCTCTTTCACACAGAAGCCCGAGTTGGGGTGGTGGCTTTACACCTTGAAGCTGTCAGGGGTTTGGGTCCCATCATTATCAGCATGTTGTCCCCATCCCAAAGGCCAAATGGCTGACCGCCATGTTTGCTTTCCCATGTTCTGTTCACATCCCATTGACCATCCCTCAGTCACATGGACACTCCCTGCTGCAAAGGAGGCTGGGAAATTTAGTCTTTATTCTGAGCAGCCATGTGCTTCTATGGAGCTTCTATCAATATCAAAACCAATACTGGGACAACTCCCAAACTCTACCACTGAAGGCATTACTAAAGAGTATAGAATTTAGATTCTGGAACAAAATAGATTACTCATCCCCAATAACAGCACTACACCATATGGTTTCAGAATTTCAGCTGACCATGACTGCCAATTTCAGGAGGCCCCACTTGGCTGGTCGTCGCGCTTTGTGGTATGCCTTATGGTTGTATCATGCAATAAGCACATGTGGGTCCTCAAACTAATCAACAGTAATAGATTAGAGCCAATTATGTTTATTTTAAAATTTCTTCTCAAGGGTGTCATCCTCAGTGTCAGAAGAGCGATTAATTAATATTTTGCTGATTATGTAGAAGTTGCATGTAGAAAATAAAGATTTCTTTCAGCAGTGTTTTAATGTCATGGATGTACTGGTGTCTAGGGGCTGCTTGAATCACCTGCTCCTTATTCTAGCTCCATCTCTGGTATTAGCAGAGTTCCCCCTATCTCACCTCCCACCTGAATTCAACTTGATCCCAAATATGGCTCCACATCATAGAACCCAGGCTAAGTCCTAGGCACGCAGCTACATGAATAATTTACCTTTTGGAGTTTGCCTACCTAGCAGCCATTTCCTCTTTTTCTGATAAGAGCATCACAGTTTTCTTACAGAACACTGTCTCACTCACAGTCCACGTGGCTTACGCGGGGCTGAGCCTACTCCTGGGCTTCAGCATGGGCATATGACCTAGGCCTGGCCAATCAGTGCATTCCATTCTCCCAGCCACAGTGATTGGGTTGGAGAGAGACATGTGGTCTGAGGTAACCAATGAGACTCATGTGATCTGAACCATTGGGAAATAGAAGTTCTTTATCAGCTGACTTAAAGATAGTATGATGTTCAATAAAAAATAAATAATATAAAATTTAAAAATAAATAAGTAGCAAAAAAAAAAAAAAGGTAGTATTACGTCCTGGGCCTAAAGCTGCTGGAGTTTACCTTTGCCATCTTTTATTCATTCCTTCATTCAGCAGGTACTTACTGAGCACCCACTTTGTGCCAGGTGGTGTTCTAGGCACTGGGGCTACAGCAGTGAAAAAACAGACAAAAACCTTGCCTTCGAAGAGCTAACATTCTAATGCGGGATACAGACTATAAACAAATATGTAATGTGGTTGGAGGATAACAGGTGATATGGAGCAAAAAACCAGGATAAGGTGGCGGGAGAATAGAGGGTTGCTATTTCATGTAGAATGGTCTGGGAAGAACTCTTTGAGAAAGTAATATTTAAGCAGAAACCTCAGGGAGTAAGGAACTGCCATGTTCCTGTCTTAGGGAAGGGCATTACAGGTGGAGAGAATTTCAAATTGGAAGTCTCTGAGGCAAGAACATGCTTGCTATGTTTGAAGAATAACAAAGAAAACAGTGTGGCTAGAGCAGAGAGCACAAGGGGGAGAGAAGATGGTGATGAGGGGACTGACTATGACAGGCCTAGTAGGCCATGATGAAGACTGAGGACTTTATTCTGAGGGCACAAGGGAGCCATCAAAGAGGTTAGAGCAGGGGAGGAACCTGATCAAATTTATGCTTTAGAAAACTCACTCTGGCTACATGATGGGAGGCAGACTGGAGAGTTTGAAATGTGTATTGAGAAGTGTTTTGGGGGCTCTGAGATGAGCCATCTGCAACTTAGAGTGGCAGTTTTCACACTTAAAACTCTGCACCAGAGTTTCCTAAACTTCAGTCATCCAACCACCACCTTCATTATGTATGTCCCCTACTGCCTGCACCATTGTCTTACTTAATATTTTTCTTTAAACAAACACATTTATTTTACTAAAGTGTATTTATTTTTAAAGGAAATGTTTTATTTCTACTGTATCAGTCAACTCAGGCTAGATTTTGCTGCAATAACAAACAACCCTAGAATCTCAGTGGGCTGTCAACAACACAAGTTTATTTCTCATTCATATTTCATGTTGGTTGCAGGTTGGCTGCAGCTCTGGTCCATGTGTCCTCTTTACTCTGGAATTCAGGTAGAAGGTGCAGCCCACCCCCTGCCCATCTCACTCACAGCAGAGAGAAAACAGCAAGGGGCAGAACCACGTGCTGGCTCTTAACACTTCTCCTTGGAAGCTCAGTTCACATTCTATTGGTCAAAGGAAGTCACACAACCAAGCCTGACATCAGTAGAGAGAGTTACCAGGGAACTGCCAGTAGGAAGGACTGATAAACATTGACAATAACACAATCTACCACATCTATTGTAAATGGGAAAGCAGCACCACTTGCCCTCAGCAAAAGGTGACCACAAAAAAGTAAATATTGGGGCTTCCCTGGTGGTGCAGTGGTTGAGAGTCCGCCTGCCGATGCAGGGGACGCGGGTGATGCAGGGGACGCGGGTTCGTGCCCCCGTCCGGGAGGATCCCACATGCCGCGGAGCGGCTGGGCACGTGAGCCATGGCCGCTGAGCCTGCGCGTCCGGAGCCTGTGCTCCGCAACGAGAGAGGCCACAACAGTGAGAGGTCCCTTTTCTAAAAAAGTAAATATTATGAAAACATTTAACTTTATTAAATTGTGGCCAAATAACCTTGCCTTCTGAAGGCTCTAAGTCTGAGGCCCACTCTCTTTTTGTTCAAAAGGAAGATGGGTAAGCATTAGAAAGGCATGAAAGACATAGCAGTTTCAAACTGTTACCTAGATGTAATCAGAACGTTTGAAAGAAAATGGAATGTTATTTGATGGTGCAGCCCTGTACCCACTAAAATCTTCCCATGAAGCACCATTGGTACTTGGTCTATACTTTGGGAGATTCTGATTTAGAATCACTCTGGGGGAGGATGGAAGGAAACTAGAAGTTTGAGGGAGTGATGATAATGAGAGTCACGTGCTCCCAGGTGTTTGCTGTGTAACGTAGCGGCCTGGAGATGATTGATGTCCATAGGTTACCTCATTTACTTTTCACGTTTGCCCTACCACATAGGCAGCTTTATTTCCACTTTACAGCTGAGAAAAATGAGATCCAGAGAGGTTCAGCACCTTGCTCAAGACCACAGGTGAAGGAGACGCTCCCAGCCAGGCTCGTAATAAACCTGAGGACCAGAGGTGTAGTTTCAGGCTTGGCCACTTGGTGTCACTCTCTCCAAACTGTCGGAAGACTGCCCAGCCGAGATGCGCTGAGTACTGGGGACTCTGGGCAGAGCTGCTTGCAAACTGATCCTGAAGAAGGCAAAGGAACCGTATCCTGTCCTTCCCGTGGGTGTGCAGAATTCCTGCCTGTTACTTTTTCCCATCGTGCATGAAATAAGAACTGGGTCTCACTCTGTGTCCACACTGAGCTAAGTGCTCGACGGCATCAACTCACACAAGCCTCCTAGCAGCGCTATGGTCTTTCCATGTTATGGATGAGAAAACTGAGGCCAAGAGAGTTGGAATGATGTGCCCAACTAATAAGTGGCAGATCTGAACCTGATTCGAGGCCAGATTTAAGTTGGAAGCTTAAGGGTTTTGGTGCCCAGCAAGTGCATATTTGGGTGGCTGTATTAATCCTTACTTTTTAATGGAATGTATTTCCAACCACCCAACCTCAGACCCCACAATGTTCCTGGCGATGAAAATAATCTGACTATTTAGGGGACAGCATGTTTTCTGTTGTTGCTTTTCGATGTAGAAGTTAGTTTTCCTCTGACTATCAAGAAAACACGGAGGGTCTACTTTTAAAGAATTTTTTAAGCTACCAAATATTCTTTGATAATTATTTTTAAAAATTAGAAAATCCATCTAAGTAAAAAGAAGAAAATAAAAGTCACCCCGAATTCCCATCAGCCACCCAGAGATAAGTGCTGCTGACACTTTGGAGCACATCCTTGTGGGCATTTCTCTCTCTCATCTATCAGTGTGCATTAAAAACTTTTAAAAAAATTAATAAGGAAACATATTTACATGAAAAGTAATTGAAAAGGTACCATAAGATTTACAGTGGATATTCTCCCTCTAATCCTTAACCCCTGTGCCCCAGCTCCAAAGCTCCAAGCTTCCCTTTCCGGAAGCCATCCTGGTTATCGTTTCTTGGGGATTGTTACAGAGATATACAGAGTGTAGATAAGCAAACATGTACATGGATTCCTGTAGTTGTTTCTCTAAATAGAAGCACACTACACACCCTGATCTGCATTGGTTTTGTTTTGTTTTGTTTTGTTTTTTACTTAACAATGTACCTTGGAGATCTTTCCAGATCAGCACTAGGAGAGCATTCTTCACACATTCCATTGTCTGAATATAATAATTTATCTAACCAGCCCCTGGTGATAGTCATGTAGGTGATTCCAGTCTTTTGCTGCAGCAAACAATGCTGCAATTAGTATTCCTTTCACAGGAGTCTTTCCGTGTTTGTGGGTCCATTTCTGTAGGGATAAATTCTTAACAGCTGAACTGCCCAGTCACAGGGCAGGTGCATTTTTAAATTTTAACACTTATTGTCTAAATGCTTTCTAAGGTCATACCTACCAATTGACATTCAGACCAACAATTTACGTGAGCACTGGTTTCCCCACACACTAGCCAACACCAACTATTATCTGACCTCTCGATCTCTGCCTTGCTGATTGGGGAAAAATGTGTTCACCATGGTTGTAATCTGCATAGTTTTTCCTTAGGTTGGGAATTTAAAAATATATCTAAAGGTCATTAGTATTTCTTTTCTGGTAGCAAAGCATTCATGTCCTTTGCCTATTTTTCTATTGGATAATCGTCTCTTTTTTCATCTGCAAGAGCTTTTCATATACTAGGAAAATTAGGTCTTTGTTTCTCATAAATGTTACCAATGTACATATTTTAAAATACAGATATGTCAAACAAAAATGGGATCTGCCTGTACACAATGTTTTTGACGTCTGAGGTTATTTGACAATATATTGTGGATCCCATTCCATATTAGTAAATATGCCTTTGCAACAAAATTATTTATTTGAGACTTATTTAAAAATCACTCGGGGTATATTGGAAGTTCATCAAATATAAATGGCTATGGGTCTAGGTGACCACCCGCGTCAGAGAGGAGGATTATGAAGCATCTAATATGTGCCATCTGTTTATGTATATTCATAACAACATTCATAACAACACTGTGAAGTAACATTATCCCCATTTTACAGCTGAGGAAACTGAGGTCCAGAGGGGTCAGAGGATTTGTCCAAGGTATCCCTGCTGGTCTGTGGAAGATCTCAGATACAAACCCATGTTATTTTTTCTCCCAAGCCTTTGCTGCCATCTTTCATTACCTTAAATCCCCACATTCCCACCTAGTCTGGATGAAGATGGCCCTGGGGTAAGTCCCCATTCTCCCCCCACCACCCCAGGCTGGAGAGTTTCATGCAGTTTAGGGATGAGACCACCGGGAGGCGCTAGGGACACATCCTCTTGTCTAATTGGCTAAAGCCTGGAATGGGAGGGACGTTTTGACAGCCCTAATGTCTTTAGACATTGTCAAATTTAGACACTGCCAGATGGCCCTCGGTTTAGAACCCCTGTTGTGGACCCACAGGGTCCAGGCTGGTCACACAAAGTGACCAAAGTTAGTCCTGTCTCACTCACAGAGAGCTTCACATATAGGAACCTGCTAATTAACGCCCTGGAGGTGGGGACTGACACCATCTCTGCCTTAGAGATGAGGAAACGGAGGCCCAGAGAGGTTCAGAGACTTGCCCAAGGCCACACAGCCAGTAGGTAGCAGAGCCAGGGCTTGACCCCGGTTGTCAGACACCAGCACCTGTGCCCTTAACCACTGTACTCTACTGTCCCTCAGGAAAGTATGTATTGTTTGGGCATCCAATCCACAGGAGTACTCTCTTCTTCCACTAAGAAATACTTTCTCTCCCAGTTTTCTTTTTACGTATTTTCATTTTCCCACTTTTTAAAAAAAAACAATTAGAAAGTGATTAATTTTGAGTACTTATTAACTTTGTTTTCTCGTTTAATAAATGTATTTATTTTTGGCTGCATTGGGTCTTCGTTGTTGTGTGCAGGCTTCTCATTGCGGTGGCTTCTCTTGTTGTGGAGCACGGGCTCTAGGTTCGCGGGTTCAGTAGCTGTGGCTCGTGGGCTCTAGAGAGCAGACTCAGTAGTTGTGGAGCACGGGCTCTAGGTTCGCGGGTTCAGTAGCTGTGGCTTGTGGGCTCTAGAGAGCAGACTCAGTAGTTGTGGCGCACAGGCTTAGTTGCTCCGCGGCATGTGAGATCTTCCCGGACCGGGGATCGAACACTTGTCCCCTGCATTGGCAGGTGGATTCTTAACCACTGAGCCACCAGGGAAGTCCTCATTTTCCCACTTTTGATGGAAAGTCAGGTACAAGAGATTTTTCATTTTCAGTTTAATTATACTATGAGAAAAACACCAGCCCGAAGTGCCACGATAAACGGCAGCTGACACCCAACCTCGACATCAGGGATGCACTGGAGAGTGGTGGGGACTGCGGAGTCCCAGATGGCTCAGCCCTGTCAGTCCTGGCACGTCGTTTTCTGGCATGTGTGCTGGCCCAATTTTGCAAGAGAAGCCAGAAATCTAGGTTTCTCATGTGAAATTTCCTAATTTTAAAATAATGGCAATTAACTAAAAAAATTAAAAACCCATGATGACCAAACAAAACATGTTTGAAGCCTGATTTGGCCTGAGGGCTGCCAGTTTGCAACCTTCCTGAAGGGTGCATTCAAGGTCCAAGAACAAACACATATACTCCTAGTGCCCTCTGCCTTTCCTAATCATTTATTTAATTAATTCTTTTACATATTCAGCCATGCATTCATTCCATGTATGGATTCCAACCACCCACTCATCCATCGATATCTATCCACCCACCCACCCATCCATCCATCCATCCATCCATCATCCATCATCCTTCATTCATGCATTTCACCCAGCTACTCACCCATCCACCCATTCATCCATCCATCCATCTACCTATCTATCCATCCCCCATTTGTTAATTCATTTACTCAGTCATTATTAGGCCCTCATGTGCTAGACCCCAGCCAAGCCCTGGGGACATAGTGAAGCCTGTGAGCCCATCCCTTTATCTAGAAACTCACCATTTGGTTTAGTAGAAATGAGAAGAAGGAGGCCAATCATAGACAAGGATGGAACCAAATGGTGTTAAATTTAGACTCTGCCATTTGCCAGCTAGGCAACCTTGGACAAATCATTAAACATTTTGAGCCTCGGTTTTCCCCTCTGTGAAATGAGGCTAACATAGTGACCCACAGCTTGCTCACAGGCAGGTTGTCAGAACCAGGTTAAGCTAGGAAATGTACGTGAAGAGGGGCACAGACACGGTGGTGTGATACATGTTGGGCTACAGGGACACATGGGGCTGTGGCGTTAGGCAGGGTCGCTAGCCCAGCTTGGGGTCTGGGGAGGCTTTGGGGAGTGGCAGCGTCCACAGTCTCCACCATGCCCCATGCTGGGAGAGGGCTTGCTTTGTCATTATTCGCACAACTTCCCCCTGGTCGGCTGACACCTTCCACCGGCCCAGAACGCGCTGGTTTTCCCACTCTTGCTTCACTTCTAAAGGGCAGCTCTTTCTCTGACCACCCAGCCCCACCCTGCCCCAGTTTGTGGGAAAACTCTATGGAACAGAAAAGGCTTGCGGGCTTCCCTTCCTCTAGATTTGTTTTTATTTTTTCCCATTTAAATTGAAACCATGCTTATTAAAGAAGATTAGAAAAAAACACATCAAATAAGAAAGAAGAAAAATTATTCTTTGTCCCATCCTTCTAATGCAACCACACTAAACATCCTGTTTTTTTTCTCTTTCTCCTAAGCTAAAGGTGTGTGTGTGTGTGTGTGTGTGTGTGAGTGTGTGTGTGTGTGGTGTGTTTGCATAGTTGTAAGGCATACTGCTCAACTATTTAGTGTTGTGTTTTTAAAAACTTTTCCATTATATCGCAAGCGTTTCCCCCCACTGCTCATCTTCACGAACATATTTGAAGGTCTGCATAAATTTATCCAGCAAATGTTAAGTGAGTACCTATTATGGCCTGTGGGAGAGAGAGAGACAGTGTAATAATACTGAGCACAAATTCTGTGCCAGACACTGTTCTAAGCGCTTAAATTAAGTCACTTCTTCCCCACAACCATCCTATGAGGTGTGTGCCATCGTAATGCCCACTTTCTAGATGAGAAAACTGCGGCCCAAGTTGTACAGCTAAGAGGAGGAGCCAGCATTTGAATCTGGGCGGGCCAGCCACAGAGCTTGGACTCTGGCCATGCTGGGGCACTTTGGCCACCTGCAAACGGTGACCCCAATCCAGAGTGGTCAGAGCTGAGACAGGGAATGTACAGCAGCATGAGACAGCCCTGAGGGGGGCCTCCAGACCCATCCTGGGCATCAAGGAGGGCTTCCTGGAGGAGAAGGTGACATCTCGGCTGAGGAGGTAGGAGGTGAGGGCATTGAAGGCAGAGGGAGCAGCGCTATGAAGACCTGAGGTAGGAGCAGTGTGGGGTGTTGACAAGCTGACAATGAAGCTAGCCCAGGATGGGGAGGGGGGTGGCGCCAGATCACACAGGGGCTGTGGGCCCCGGGACTCTTAGGGAGCCCTGGGGAGCCCCAGGGGGTTGTTCAGCTGGGATGCGTCATGACTGAGGAGGCTTTCCTCTACCCTAGGCCAGGCAGTGTCCCTGCTCTGGCTCCCACAGCCCATCTGTGGCACCCTGGGGACTCCTTGCCTGTTTGTCACCCCTCTGTTATTCTAGACTGAAGAAAGCTAGAATCTGGACTAATTCATTCTCTTCTGTGGCCTGGGACCTAGCTCAGTGCTGGGCAGATAAAATCCCTGGAATGAGATAATAGCTGACAGCATGTGGTGACTCTGTGTCACGATTGTGCCACAGCCATGGAGACTGGGCCTTTCTGTGGCCCCTCAGGTCCCTCGGGGTTCAAGGCCTCTTGAGATGTGCCCGGGTCTGGAGGTTTGCCAGGACTTTGCTCTAACTTGCCCGTGGTGTCTTGTTTGGTTTCTGAGAGGCCCTGGTCAACAAGGCAACCCTTGCTGGGCCCTCTCGGTGCTGGCGCTGGCAAGGCGCTGGCAAGGAGCTACCTGCGGGCAGCGCACACACCCACCTCCCAGCCTCCCCCAGCACGGATTCACCCTCCTTCTGTCCACACCGCCTGCTGCTGGAGGGGGGCCGCGGCCCCCTCTTCTGCTTGGGCTGAGGGCCTCCAAGGTAACTATTTGCTCCTGCCCCCCTTCGCCAAGCCCATTATCTTATCAGCTCAAACACTTCAGAGTTCAGGCCAAGAAGCCAAAGTCAACTTTGAAAAAGTCTTTAAAAGGCCAAAACACAAACACCGGGGAGGGTGTTTGGAGCGGGGTGGAGAGGAGGTTGGGGAAGGGTGAGCTCTTGGCTTCCTTTAACAGACTCCAAAGGACTCCTATGACTCTCTGGGCCCCAAGATGTATGTTTGAGGACAGTCACTCTTTTCAGTAGCAAACGACTGAGTTCACCTGCATCCATGGATAGGGGAATGGATACATCATGACGTGCCATACAGCCTCTGAAAACAGCAAGACCGCTTCATATGCAGTGATACGGAAATAGACTGTAAAGTGGAAAAAGAGAAAGCCAGGATATAAAGCAGATCTGTGTGTAATCCGATCCTTTTTGTATAAACAGAAAAGGTGGGGATATATATCCCTACATGCCTGTTTATGTGTAGAAAATTTCTGGAATCATTTACCGGGTATCTGGAAACGTTAGCTGCCTCTGTGTCAAGAGTCAGAGGGAGACAGACTTCTCATTATACTCTTTGTATCTTTTGAATTACTTAATATCATGTTAAAGTAATATTATAGAGATAAATAAACTAAACAAGAATATCAGTGATTTTGTTCCAGGCAAACAGCCAATAGCACAAAAGACGAGGAGGGAAACGGCTGCAGAAGTCATAGTGACTTTTAGTAGAGATCAGATTATCGAAGGTCTAGCTCAAGGGGAAACCTATGGCTCTTTAGTCCATTCAAACAAGGCTTTCAAGGTTCTCTCGTGTTTTATAAACCTGGATGCTTAAAACGCACTTTCAAGACACCATCTCATTGAACCTCCTGAGGATTCTACAAAGTATATAGAATCAGACCACTGTGTGGATTGATTAACTCATACAACAAATAGTTAGTTTTAGGTGATCAGGATGTTAGCAATGAACAAGACTCTCAAGATCCCTGATTTCATGGAGCCCATGGGTCCAGAGGGAGTGCTGAACAGATAAAAAGTAACCAACAGCAACACAGAAAAACAAGCATGACAATTTCAGACAGAACCGCTGGGAAGAAAAATGAGACCAGGGAAGATAATTGATAATGGTTGGTGTGGGGAATGGTCAGCGAGGGGCTCTCTGAAGAGGTGATACTTGAATCGAGACATGAATGAGAAAAAAGAACCAATCACAAGAAAATCAGGGAGAGGACAGAAGCAGGAATAGCTAGTGCAAGGGCCCTGTGGCTCCACTGAGCTTTGCCTGTGGCAGAAGCAGAATGGTGGCCAGTGTGGCTGTGGCTTAGACAGAGAGTCAAAGAGCGTTGGTAGAGCCACTTGGAGAGGGTGGCAAGGGCTGATCCTGTGGGCCTTGTGGGCTTGATAAGGAGTCCAGATGAAGAAACTGAGGCTCAGAGAGGTTAAGTAATTTGCCCAAGGTGACACATTTATCAGAGGCCAAGTCAGGATTCAGACCCAGGTTTTCCAACTCCATGTCCAATCCTCTCAGCAGTCACACATGTCCACACATGTCCACATGTGGCAAAAACATGAAACATGCATTTCCATACAGCACCGCCCATGTTCTGAAAACATGAGTATTTTTGGTTATTTTTTGCACAGAAGGGTGAATACATCATACAGAGAATTCTCACCAAGTGGACAAACTCATCTAATCAGCATCCAGATGAATGTTCCAGAATAAAACAGAACATTCCAGAAGCCCCCTTCATGTCTCCTCCCAGTAAATGCTCCCTAAGGTTAACTAACCACTGTCCTGAGTTCTGACCCCATTGCTTAATTTTATTGCTTTTGGACTTTATATAAATGGAATCACACAGTATGGGCTCTTTCCTGTCTGGTTTCTTTCGCTCAACATTATGACTAGAAGATTCATGTGTTTCAGTAGACTTTTACTGTGTTACAGCCCAGACCAAGATATCATGTGAAGCACACAAAAGCTTCCCTCCTACAAAACAGGCCACGAGGAAGTAGCTTATACAGGAAGCAGTTCCAGGTATGTTGTTACATGAAAAAGGCAAGTTCAAAGCAATATGTGTAAAGCAATCCCATTTTTGTTGGGGGGAAACAGTTCTCCTTTTATGTAGAGCCAAAATGATCCTAGAAAATCAGTTAAATTTTCTCTCAACCATAGTGCACTACGAATTCTTTGTAAATCAAAATAGCCACTGGACGGAGGGACTGCCTTGTGCTTGGGGACGTGCTGAACACAAGATAGGGTCTGTCAGCTCACCTGAGCTACTTAGGTCATTTCTCTCTCTCCTGTCCCCCCTTTGGCCCAGTGTTCATGGTGAAATCGTCTAAGTTAACTGCCTGTATCATGTGATTCAACCCTGGAGTCTAGTGTTTCATGGAGATTTTCCCTGCATGCTGGGTATGACAGGTGGACTTTATTTTTCCTTATTTGTTTATTCTAACTTCTGTAGAAAGAATAGGAATTCTTGTGTATTAAATAATAACCGTGGCAGCAGCAACAATCTGACGAACAAAAGGAAGGCATTTCCATCCATGGTTTATGTTGCTGCCAGAAGGTCACCCTGAGAAAGGGGATGTCACCTGATGCACTGAGTCAAGTGGGGCTGGGAAAAGAGCATCTACCCCCCTCATCACGGCCTGAGGAATGGGACAGCACCCATGGGATCAGAAAGGGATGACCCTGAGGCCAGACAGGATAGGGTTTGAATTCTGACCTTACCCCTTGCTAGCTGTGTGTTTTGGTTACTACTACTGCCGTATAACAAACACTCCCAAACTTAGTGGCATAAAACATCCATTCTATTCTTTTGGATTTGTATCTCCTGGATCCCGTGGGTCAGGAATTTAGACAAGGCACAGAGAGATGTATTGTCTCTGTTCTATGATGTCAGCAGTCTCAGCTGGGGTGACTTGAAAACTGGGGGTGACTTGGTGCTTGGGGGGCACTGGTACCATGTGGAGAGTCTTCACTTGCCACAGGCTGGCAGCTGGTTCCTCAGAGGGGCTGGCAGTAGGACACCCTATACGTGACTTCTCCGTGTGGTCGCTTCACTCAGGGCTAGTTGGCCTTCCTCACAACATGGCAGCTGGGTTCCCAGAGCAAGCATTCCAAGAGAGCAAGCTGGAAGTGCAAGGCATTCTTATGATCTGGGCTTGGAAGTCATGTAGGATCATTTTCACTGTACTTAGTCAGTTGATGTAGTCATAAAGGTCATCCAAGGTTCAAGGGGAAGGGACAGGAGAGGACAGAGAGACCTCATCACTCAATGGAAGGAGAGTCAAAGTCACTTTATAAGAAGAGCCTGAGGAGGATGTACGGAAGCTAGAACCTCACACATTGCTGGTGAGAGTTCAGAATGGTGCAGACCCTTTGGAAAACAGTTTGGAAAAGCGGTTCCTCAAAAGGTTAAACATGGAGTTTCACCAGCAATTCCATTCCTACATATATATACTCAAGAGAAGTGAGGACATATGTCACTCGAAAACAAACATCTGTCAACAGATGAATGGATAAACAAAGTGTGCCATACCCATTCAACAGAGTATTATTCAGCCACGAAAAGGAATGCAGTACTGATACAGGCTACAGCACGGAGAAACCTCAAAGACGTGCCAAGTGGAAGAAGCCAGTCACGAAAACCCATAGATTGTATGATTCCATTCATATGAAACGTCCAGAAGAGGCAAGTTCACAGAGACAGAAATTAGATTCCTGGTTGCCAGAGTCTGGGAAGGGGGAAATGGGGAACAGCTGCTAATGGGTACAGGGTTTCTCTGGGGGGTGATGACAATGTTCTAAATTAGATAGTGGTAATGGTTGCACAAGTCTGTGAATATACCCAACCCCCCTGGATTGTATACTTTAAAAGGGTGAATTTTGTGGTATGCAAATCATATCTCAATAAAGCTGTTTTTCAAAAGAAAAAAAAATCATGAGGGATGGGAGATACAGCTGTGAGCCTCTTTAGAAAATACAGAGTGAGGAGGAGCTCATCTTCCTATGCCTCAGTTTCCTCTTCTGTAAAACGGGGCTATTTAACAATCAAATGAACTCATAGGGTCTTTGGGGGATTAAAGGATACAGTCCTGAGGCCGAATCGTGCAAGGGCAATGTGGCTGGCTCAGAGTGAATGAAGGAAGTTTCTCATAAGTGCTAAAAAGAGCGAGGTGGGAAATACAGTATGACCAGAATCCAACCTCTTCTCCCACCTCCGTGGCCACCACCCTGATCTGGTCACTATCATCTTGTGCCTAGACTACTGCAGTAGGTCCTCACTGGTCTCCCTGCTTCCACGCCTGTCCCCCAGCCCACCCTCTACACACACACACACACACACACACACACACACGCACACACACACATGCACACAGTCCACTCATCTCATGCAGCCGGAGGGAGTGTATCAAAGCCTAAGTCCGGCGATGTCCCTCTTTTGCTCAGAACCCTCCATGGCTCCCACCTCATGCAGAGTAAGAGCCAAGGAGCCTATGAGGCCTTCCAAGACTTGTACCCCTGACACCTCCCTGACGTCATCTCTCTCACTCACCCCTGTCTAGATGCACTGGCTTCCTCACTGCTCCTCAGACACACAAGGAAGAGCCCTGCCTCAGGGTCTTTGCACTTGCTCTTCTTTCTGGCTGGAGCACTCTTCCCACAGATATCCTCAAGGCTTGCTTCCTCACTTGCTTCAGGTATTTGCTCAAATACCAGCTTGTCAGTAAGGCCTTCCTCGATCACACCTCACAGTCCATCTCCACCTTTGCTGCATTATTTTTCTCTGTAGAACTTATCATTATCCAGCATTTTATGTATTTTTCCTTATTATTATTTTTGTTCATCGTCTGTCTTCCCAACTGGAACATAAGTTCCATGAAGTGGGGAATTTTTTCTGTCTTGTTCACAGCTATAATCCCAGTGCCTGGCACATAGTAAGTGCTCAATAAATATTGCTTGAGTGAATAAAATGTAAAAAAACCGAAACGAGTGAAGCAGTTCTGATGGAGGGCAACAGGGAGTGGTGGGGACCGTGTAAACTGGTAACCCTTGTCCCATCTGAAAGGTGCAGCTAACACTTGGCTACATACAGCCTAAAGTTCCCATGTGGGAATATGGGCCCAGTATGGCCAAGCTCCAAGTGTTTCCAGGGAGGCCAGAAACTTCTGTATTTGTGTGAAAAGTCTTGATTTTGAAACCATTAAACCGCTGCTGATCAAAAATCCACATCTGCTGCCTACCTAGGTGGGAAGCTTGCCATTTGTGACCTCTGACCTGGGTCAGAAATGCTTCCAAAAATTGGCCTCATAGAGCCCCAAATTTCTGGGAAAGCCGACAGGAGTTCGGAGAGCAGGAGTTGAAGAAGTAAACTTGCGCTTTAAGTGTTTCTGTGAAACGAATGGCATTTTCTTATTTAGGTTCTTGAGATGATTTTATTTCAGGGTGAGTTCCTTTCTCTTCTCCTAAGTCTCAATTCCACCCTCACATTTACACTGGGCCTGGGCATCTTTCCTCCACGCTGGAACGAAGATCAAAAGTAAATATTGGCAGAACATTGGTTTTACTGTGACCCCGATAAGGAACAGACTAAAACGGAAATAGCGAGATTTGATTGTTCCTCCCACGTCTTCCCCCCCAGCCGGACTCCCTCAATATTTACTTATTAACTTTGCTTCATACAAAGTCTTGGTGTTGATTTTGTTGCCAGCGGGGCTGCCACACCGGGTGGGGCCTGCACAACTCCAGGGGCTCCAGGCTATAAATAACTCCCACGAACAGCGTCCCCTGGAGTTGTGCCATGGTTGCCTGTATGTGTTTATTTAGATCATCTCATTCTCATTGACAGTGGCATAGGAGTCCTTTTTGCTTCGAGAAACATTTTCTGCTTTGTAAAAGTAACATGCGCACATGGAGAAAAATTCAAACAGTGTAAGAGTGTTCTGGGGAAAACTGTCTGCCTTCTGTCTTCATCTGATCTTTCCCAATTCCAATCTGATCTTTCCCAACTCCAGAAACACCAACTGTTGCCAGTTTCTTATGCGTCCTTTTAACTATATATACAAATCTTTCTTATTCTCTCTCTCTCTCACTCCCTCTCTCCAAATAGATGGTGTATCACACACACATCCATACATACATGTAACAAAGTATCTCTCTGTTTCCTGTGTTTCTCTAACATCTCTTTTTGCACCAATGGTTGGTACAAGGCATTAGCAAACTATAGATCTCAGGACAAATCTCTCCTGCTGCCTGTTTTTGTACAGCCTGCAAGCTAAGAATGGCTTTTACATTCTCAAATGGTTGAAAAAAAATCAAAAGAAAGATAATACTTTAGGGCACATGAAAATTATATGAAATTCAACTCTCAGTGTCCATAAATAAAGTTGTACTGGGACACAGTTTTGTCCGTGTGCTTGTGTGATGTCTGTGACTGCTCTCGTGCTCCGACAGCACACTTGAGGACTTGCATCAGGGACCGTGTAGCCCACAAAGCCCCAAGTATCTACCATGCGGTCCTTTACAGAACATGTGTGTTCACCTCGGTTTGTATTGTACATATTGTTCTGCTTTTTCCACGTAACCATAGATCCTGGGAGGTCTTCTGCTATCAGCACATACAAATGGTTCCCAACGTAGGGCTGTTCTACTGACGATTTTTTGATTTTATGATAGTGTGAAAGCGATAACACCTTCAGCAGAAACTGTAATTCAGATTCTGAATTTTGATCTTTTTCTAGGCTAGCAACATGCGGTCCAGTCCTCTCTCATGAGGCTGGGCAGTGACAGTGAGTGGCAGCTCCCGGTCAGCCCCATGGTCACCAGGGTGAACAACCGGAACACTTACAGCCATCCTGGACCCGGACAATCATTCTGTTCTACACTGTCAGTACAGTATCAATAGGTGACATGAGATATTCAACGCTCTATTATAAAATAGGCTTTGTGTTAGTTGATTTTGCGCAAGTCTAGGCAAATGTAAGTGTTCTGAGCATGCTTAAGGTAGGTGAGGCTAAGCTCTGATATGTTGATAGGTAGGTTAGGTGCATTAAACGCATTTTCTTTCTTTCTTTCTTTCTTTCTTTCTTTTTTTTTTTTTGGCCGCACTGCATCGCTTGCGGGATCTTAGTTCCCCACCCAGGGACTGAACTTGGGCCACTGCAGGGAATTCCCTTAAATGCGTTTTCAACTTAATATTTTCAACTTATGATGGGTTCATCGGGACTTAAGCCCATTGTAAGTTGAGGAAGATGTGCACTGATTTATGTGCACTGATTCCTTTTAACAAAGGCTCTAGCGTCTCTCATTGTGTTGCTGGGCCATAATTCATCCAGTTCTTAGGATGGACCCCTGAAATTCTTGTTTAAATGAAAGGAGTTCGTGTCTCAGGAGAGTTTGAAAATTCCTGTCAAGGACAAGAAATCTCAAGTGGTCACTCTGTTTGTTATTTATATCTTGTTCTTTGAGAAATAGGATTTGTAAAACCGTAAAACCACTAAGACAGAGGTGAAGTACCAGGAAAGGATTGGAGTCAAGATGCCTGCCCTTCCTGGCTGAAGAAGCCTGGATTATACTGAGCTCGAGGCTTTATTTGAATCATACTTGCAGACGATGCACAAATCTTTGTGGATGTTTATTTTCCTCAAGAAGGAGGTTGCAGGCAGAATGGCTCTGAGAAGCTGGAAACAATGCCGATCAGGGTAACACAGAACAGTGTTCCCTACCCTTACAATTGCCAAATCTTGAAGTAAATGAATGATTATTTACTTAATATTTTTCTTTAACTCATATAATTTTTTAAAAAACCTTAAACACAGGTGTTTCATCTGAAGAAATAATATCCATGAATTCATGGTTCTGATGAGTTAGTAATATGTGTATTTTTTCAAATGTGTGTAAATATATAATAAATAAAATTTTTTAAAAAGCACAACTTCATCCTATAATAATCATCCTTCATCCTTCACCACCTATAATAATCTTGAAAACCAACATGGTGCCTGTGCTAAACATTTTAAAATGCTGGGGTATCAGACACTGGTGGTTGCCATGCCAACTGCCATTTTCCCCTTCCTTTCTGCTGACAGAACCCTGACTTTGTTCTGCTGGCCATGTGCCCAGACCTGGGAAATAAACCACATTTGGTTTAAAGCAACTATGGCCATCCTATTCTCCCGGAGTTGTGATTGGTCTAGGGGTGGTCATTTGATCCAGTTCTGGCCAAAGGGAAACTCTGCTGGGAGCTTCTGGGAAAGGATTTCCTGTCTGATAAGAAAGAGGCACATGAGGAGAGACCTATTTGCCTCTTTTCTTCCTTTCCTGCTTTGGACATAGTTGTGTGAAGAGGTGATGAGTGAGCTGTGGCAACCATTTTGTGACACTGGGTGACAAACCTAAGGAAAAGGTGCTGACTTGCTGTTGAAGGCAAGGAGCTTTGGTCTTTTATGACAACCTTGAGATGCCAAACATACCCTAGGGTCTCCAATATCCAGAAGTCTTTTAAAAAACAATAAATGTTATTATAATCTAAACTGTTATCATAGAGCCTCTGAAACTATCTTAATGGATCCAGCTGGCTTTGTCCTTTAGAGCTGGACTCCAGGATCCAAAAGATTTATGGCCATATTCCAGCTCCACCAAATACTCCTAGCTCTGCTACCTTGGGCAAGTGGCTTAATTTTTCCAAGCCTTAGTTCTTCTGTTCATAAAATATAAATAGTATTACTAGTTATCTCAAACAGTGATTTTTGAGAAAAAAATTAAAATTCATTTAAAGCACTCAGAATATGAAAGTGCTGTTGGTATCAGTATCAGTATTATTTCTTTAGTATTCATATAATCCTCTAAAAAGGGGGGTGGGGAAGCAACATGGACAGAGACAGGAGGTTGACAACACATAACTAAAGACCACCAGCCTGGCGCAAGAAGAGCAGAAGATGATCTGAGTGTCAGAGCTGACCACAAGCTGGGATGAGTCAGTGCTTCATTGGACAAGTTCAGTGGAAGCCTTGGGGACTAGACTACGAGTGTGACAGGCAGATTCCTGGCTGTGAACTTTCTGCTTCATGATTCATGACTCACACTTTCCAGGAGCATAGATTCTACGTTTGGTCATCTCATCTTTTTAAAGGATGTGGGAAGCTGTCCTGGGTCCAAAGGCTTGGAGGCAGTGGCCTGGGGGCTATTTACGTAAGAGACTGGAAAGATTCAGGGGCAAGGTCGTCACTGCCTTCTGTTTAGTTTACAGAGCAGCTGTTGGCTGTGTCTATAGCAGCCTGAATGAAAGGAAATAGACCAGGAGGTATAGCATGAGCAGAAGGAGTACTGGATGGTGAGTCAGTAAACTGGTGACTCCACCGTGTGACCCAGGGAAGTTTCCTCTCAGTTCCAGAACTCAGTATCTCTGTATGTACAGTGGGGCTCCAGAGCAACCTATGGTCTTGAGGAGGTGACTGTGACAGATAGAAATGCATTTGGCTGCAAGTAGCTGGAAATCCAAGTGCCTGAGGCTCAAACAAGCAAGGGGTTGTTTCCCCCATAATAAAAAGTTCAGAGAGAGGCAGTTATTGGTCTTCACTTAGTGGCTCAAGAAAACCAGGGCTCTTGCTGGCATCTCTGCAGTTCTCTTGGCTTCCCCATGATAGTTTCAGGATAGATGCTTAGTCCTTCTAATGATAGGAAGAAGTAGGGCAGCACCATCCACTTCTATCCACTTTATCCCAAAGCGAAAGCTTTCCCCCAACCCCCAGAACTCCCCTCACATGTCTTTTGGCAGAGCTGATCATGTGACTGATGACATGCCTGACTCAGCTGCAAGGGACCCTGGGAAAGTGAGGATCTGGTCACCATTGTGAAAGGTGAGAAGAAGAAGGGAATGGGCATCAGTTTGCCAACCACAGGATCTTAGGGCTACAAACCCCTAATACTGGCCCCTGAGGTCTCGGGCATCCAGAGCCACTGTCGACCACCTGTGGCCCTTCCAGCTACAACGGAAGTTGTGAGAACAAGACTTGAATTCGAATCCTGCCTCTGACACTGGCTGTCTGTGGGACCATGGGAAAGTCACTGCACATCTCTGAGACTTCATGTCTCAACAGGACAGAAAATAAAATCCAACTCCTAAATGGGGCTCTGGGGCCCTGGGTAGTCACACAGCACCCCATGCTCCAAAGGGCCCCACACTTGGTTTAATGCTCTACTCTTGCCATTTTGAAATCCTTAACAATTTCAGAACAAGGGCCTTGCATTTTCATTTTACACCCGGTCCTGCTAATCCCATAGCAGGTTCTGCATGGTTTGTCAGGCCCTGTGTGAACCGTTTCTCCACTCCACTCTGGTCTCACTCCCTGCTACCTTCCTCCTCCTCCCAAATGCTCCAAGCTCACTCTCCCCTCAGAAGGGCACGGCCTGGTGCGGTGGCTGTCCACAGCTGAGGCCGCCCCTGAAGGAGCTGGCAAAATCTGCTGACCACTCTCTCCATGGCGGAGCAGCAAGGCCCTCCTGGAAGGGATTCTGAGTGGCACGTCTCCATGTCCACCACTTTATGTTTGTCTTCAACTTTCTGTTTACCATCTCGTGGTAACACATTTGGGGGCAAAACTTGAGAAAGTTGGCAAATGTGGGAATGAGGCAGTGCAGCAGAGGGGTGAAGAGCTCAGGTTTTGGAGTCAGCACTTCATCATCTAATTGCTGTGTGGCCTTGAGCAAGTCACTTCACCTCTCTGAGTCTCAGTTTTGTGCTTTTTTTTTTAAGTTAATATTTATTATTTATTTATTTGGTTGCACCGGGTCTTAGTTGCGGCAGGCAGGCTCCTTAGTTGTGGCATGCGAACTTTTAGTGGCGGCATGCATGTGGGATCTAGTTCCCCGACCAGGGATCAAACCCAAGCCGCCTGCATTGGGAGCGCAGAGTCTTATCCACTGTACCACCAGGGAAGTCCCGAGACTCAGTTTTGTTTTATGTAAAGTAAGGACAATAGTATTTACTTCACGGTGCTGTTGCGAAGACAAACAGGCTGGGAAAAGGCTCAGCACAGGGCCTGATACCTGGTAATCATTCAGCAAATGATCATTATTATTATGATTTTTATTAGTAGTATTATTATGATGATCATTATTATTATTAGAATATCAAAATTCTGAATGAATGATGAACGTTTGTGGAGTGAAAAGGTTGCCTCTTTCCTGAAACCAGTTCTGCTTTTCTCTCCTCTCACCTTTCAGAGCACTTTACGTGGATTTCTCATGGTCTGCTTTTGCCAAAGCTATTTGTCTTCCAGCCTGGAAATAGCTATTTACCCACTTGTATAGTTCAGGTCTTTGGGCTGAAAATGATAGAAACAAACCCAACTCAAAATGGCTTAAGAGAAAAAGTGTGTGTGTGTGCGTGTGTGTGTGTGTGTGTGTGTGTGTGTGTGTATGCATTGGTTTATATAAATTAAAAGTCCTAAGATGGGTTCAGCGTCAGGAATGGCTGGATCCAGATGTGCACCTGTTGTTTAGGAACCATGCTCCTTCCAACTCTCAGCTCTGTTTTCTTCTGTGTCAGTTAGGATCACCCTATGTCCCCAGGATCCCAGGCTTCCATTCTGTCAGGTCAGCAAGCGAAATGGATAGAAGCTGACTTTTCTATGTAGTCCCAGCATAAGTCTGGGGTTGACTCAGGTTGGCCTGACTTGGGTCATGTGCCCATTCCAGAACCAGTCCCTGGGACTGGGGGATGCAATATGTTCATTGCCCAGGCCTGATCCACCTTGCTGGGGAGACAGCCCACTTCCTCTTGAGCCACATGGAGTGATACTGGGGAAGGAGTGGTTCCCCAGAAAAAAGGGGGATGGACAGTAGTCAGGTACAAACAACAGTTGGCTATGCATGCCCTCCTCAACTGTCCAACTATCTCTATTCCAAGGCCTCCTTTGGACATGCTTGGTACTCAATAAATGTTTGTTAATTGAATGAGTGATTGTACAAAGTAAACTATTAGAAGAAAAATCCATCTGATTTACCAGAAAGGGCGTGATCTTAGGGATAATTTCTTAGGGGGCATAATGCAGCTTCTGATTTTCCAGGTCCTGCCCATTTTTACTCTATTCTCCCAGGTTGGCATCATTTCAAACTTCAAAACCTCGATTCTGCCTGCTTCAGCGGCAGAGTGAGGCTGCTTCATGGGTCCGTGTCCCACAGTGGGCACCCACCCACCGCAGGCCCGGGCAGATGATGGGTGGATCAAGAATGGTTCACTCTTCCCCGTGGAAAATGCACAGGAGGCTCCAGCCCAGGGAGATGGTGAGCAGCGTCTGATAAAGGCAGGCGTCACCGGGTCTTTTTCCTCCCCTCATTGGCCGGTTTCAGCAGGTCACACTTTCACCCAATTCTCTTTCTCATCAAGAACTTCCGAAGAATCCTCTTCGTGCCTGAGTCACACACAGGCACTGGGCAGGAGATACCTGGAGCAGACAGACTTGGGAGCCTAGCAGACTCAGGTACACATGCTCAACTTAAGGGGGTACCTAGGAGTCGGCTGCCACCCATTGTGGCCCCGTGAAAAATGTGGGAGCAGTGTAGCCAGACCTTCTGATTTTTTTTTAACAGACTGTTTTTTGGAGATTCATGGCAAGATTGAGTGGAAAGTACAGAGAATTCCCATGCCCCTCCCACCCCATGCTCAGCCTCCCCAGCTATCTGCATCCTCCCCCCACAGTGGTACACTTGGACACATCAGTGAACCTAATGGACACATCATTAGGGATCCACCCAGAGTCCATAATTACATGGGCTCATTCTTAGTGTTGTACATTCTATAGGTTTGGATCAACGTATACTGACATGTATCCATTATTGTAGTATCATTCAGAATAGTTGCACAGCCCTAAAAATCCTCCGTGCTCTGCTCATTCATCCCTCCCTCCCCTCTAACCCCTAGCAACTACTGATCTTTTTAATGTCTTCGTAGTTTTGCCTTTTCTAAATCTTTTGGGGTTTTTTATTGCTTTTTCTTGTGACAGCCATGGCTTTGGCTGGACTGCCAGAGTCAACTCTGAATGGTAGATGCCCAGGCCAGTCTGGTTAAATATTTTGCATACTATTCCTGGAAATATCCCTTTCTTTAAATGCTGATGATAAATTCTAATTTTATGAAAACATCATGCAGGCCAAATCAAATAGGTTGCAGGCTGCATTTGGCTCGTGGGCTACCAATTGGAGATCTCAGACATGGGGGATTGAGAAGGGTGAAGCTGGAGTCCAAAAGCCCTAGTCTTGTTCTGCCACTTCCTAGCTGTGTGACCCTAGGTAGTCACTTTGCTCTCAGCCCATCTGTCAAGTGAAGGCCTTGAGCATGTGATTATGCAGGAAGGAAACCAGTCAGTGCCAGTCTCTGAGGTTAGATGTCCTGGCATTTTCACAAGCTCCCTTGGATTGCACTGGGCACAACAAACTGAGACATGTATTGCTCTTGTAAAATTTGAAGACAGTAAAAACATCAAAAATTCCCATAAACATACAGGCTTTGGGGTAGAGAGAAGTGAGAGACCAGTGGAGGGATGCTTGTTGCCTGCTTGGCTGGGCAAAGGGAAAACCAATTTCTCTGCATCCCAGAAACTCTCCATTGCAACAACCGCCTTGACGAGGGCTAACGTTGATCCAGGGTTAGGAGCCAGGCTGCCTGGGGTCTAATCCTGGTTCTGCTGTGTACTAGCTGTGTGACCCTGAGCAAGTGGCTTAACCTCTCTGTGCATCAGAGCTTCAGGGGTGCTGTTCTTGTCATGGTCTATGTGATTGGTGCCCCCTGATTGGGCAGTGCATGGCTGTCTCTGCTGGCCCTGAGGTTCTTGTCTGGAAAACAAGGATTAAATGAGTTAACACATGGAACATGCATGAAGTGGTGGGTGCCCGGCACAAAGTAATGGCTCCCTAAGCGTCCACCAAGAGGGGTGTTATTATCTCTGCTCTGTGCCACGTGCTTCACCTGCATCTAGCACTACTGTACTATAATCACCCCATTTTATAGAAGAGAAAACTGAGGCTCAGAAGAGAAAACAGTCTCAGAGAGGGTCAGTAACTCTCTCAGGGTCATCCAGCTAGTAAGTGGCATATAACAACAACAACAAAAGCAAGAATGTAACCAGATTGGAAACATCCAATACTGACTCAGCACCCCTGTCTCACGCTGGGCCCACTGCTTTAAGCACATTATCTTAGAGTGGTTCCAACACCCTTGCCCTGCTCCCGCACACCACTACCCCTGCCTTAAGAGGGTGTATTTCCCACTGCCCCTAACCTCCACTTAGGATGTGAGAAGGGCTCAGCTCCAGGCAGGCCTGCCAGAGCCGAGTCTAGTTCTCAGGGTTCACAGTGGGGTGCCCTGGCCCTGTGACCTGAGCCTCACCCCTTCTCCCCCTTTAATCCTCAGATTTCAAAGCACTTTACACTCACACTCGAATAAGAGAAGACACCTTCCTATATTTATAACTAACGGCCTCTTGTGAGGCCGCAGGGCATCAGGGCTGCAAACACTACTAATTCTAGGATATACTCACAGGATGTGGCCAGCACGGCCTGGGTAGTCAGGACGGACCCAGACTACCTGATCCAAAGTAGCCCCCTCTTCTCTCTCTCTCCTGTACCTGCTCTATTCCTGTGTAGCACTGATCAGCTATTTTAAGTCGTGTATTTATTTATTGACTTAAAATAATAGCAGCAGCTACTTTTATAGAGCAGCCACTACGTGCTGGTCCTGCACTTTGCTTGTACAGTCATCTCTCGGTAGCCACAGGGGCTTGGTTCCAGGACCCCCACGGATACTGAAATCTACAGATGCTCAAGCCCCTTATGTAAAATGGCAGAGTATTTGCATATAAGCCACTTTAAATCATCTCTAGGTTACTTAAAATACCTAATACAATGTAAATGTTATGTTAACAGTTGCTGGCACATGACAAAGTCAAGTTTTGCTTTTTGGAACTTTCTGGAATTGCTTTTTTCTAGATATTTTCTATCATCAGTTGGTTGAATCTGCAGGTGTGGAACCCGCCGTACAGAGGGAAGACTGTATCAACCTCCTGGGGTACAGAGAGGTTAAGTAACTTCTTCAAGGTCACATAGCTAGTGAGGAAGCTATATTTACCTGCTTATTTGTTTATTTATTTGTCTGAGTGTTTTGTGTTTGTCTTCCCCACTCATCCATCCATCCATCCATCCATCCATCCATCCAACCATCCAGTCATCTATCCATTCCTTTATTTAACACATTTATTTAACAAAAACTATATGCCTGGCTGGGCTTTACGCCCTGGGGACACAGAAGTGATCTTGTTCACTATTGCATCCCCAGTACCTCGTACAATGTCTGGCACGTAGTAGGCACACAAAATATACTTGTGGATTGAATTAACAGGATCCTGTGCTCAGCCTGTGTGACAGCACAAGTCTTTGTGTAAACATAGGTGTCCCTTTCTGTGCCCCAGGGAGAAGGAAAACCACATTGTTGGCTCTCTCTGGTTCTCATGCTTTTTCACTTCTCCACACCTTTGCTAGAGCTATTTCCCCTCGTGGCCTTTCCTTTCCCATCATATAGATCAGGGGTGGGTACACTATGGCCTAGGGGCCAAATCTGGCCCATCATCTGTTTTTGTAAGTAGTTTTATGGGAACACAGTCGCATCTATCTGTTTAAGTATTATCTATGACTGCTTTTGATCTACAACAGCAGAAGTGAGTAGTTGTGGCAGAGACCTGTGCAGTCTAAATATTTATTATCTGGCTCTTTACAGAAAAGGTTTGTTGGCCTCAATCTAGCTGACTTTTCCATATCTTGTAAGAATGAGTTGAAATGCCTCCTCCTCCAGGAAGCATTCCGTGATCTCCCAGTCTGGTTTAAGGACCTCTACTGTGTTCCAGTAGTCTCATCTTCCCTCTAAAACAGGGTTTCTTAATCTTCTCCCACTTCAGGAGACTTTTTAGATACTTTTTCCTAATTTCCAGCTCCCCTCCCCCCATGAAATTTTAATACACAGATAAACTGTATATCTGTTTTTTCACTGCAGCTTTCTGGAGGGCCACAAACCATGGTAATCTCTAAGGTTCTTTTGCCCCTGCTGAGAATGCATGCGAACATAACTCTTATTGCCATGCATTCATTCAGCTGAACAGAGTGTATTGAGCACTTACTATGTACCAAGCCCTGCTCTAGGCACAGAGGACACATGGTAAAGGTAGCAGACACAGTCCCTGCATGTACTCATCTATTCATGGGAATGGTCCCTCACCAGACCTGAGCAACTGGGAGGCAGGGAGCCAGCTAATTCAACTTTACATAAGAAAAATTTCCTGGAGCCCAGCTCTAGTAGGCATTTAATGAGTTCAACAACTTGTTAACATGAGTAGTTATGGAAATGTAGTCACCGAAGGGATGGGGTAATTGGGAAAAATAAAATCGCACTGCAATAGAGACAGGGATTATTGGATTAATGATGGTGTTTTGGAGATTTTCAGTGTGCCCACTGCTGGGCACTCAGTCACTCAACAAACATCTATTCACTGGGTAATCTGGACCAGCAGGCCATGGTGGGGACCATCCTTCCAGAGTCTCTGTGATATAGATGTCACAGACTGCCGGTCCCAACTATGGATGTGTATTTTGATCCTCACAGTGTTAGAAAATAACACAAACAAAGAAATTGAATTGATTGCCAACCTTTAGAAATTGGGAAATTTCATATAAAAATCTGAACTTCTGTCTTCTCTGGAACAAAAGGGAACAATCGGGTAGCCTTGGCCGGTATTCCTCCTTGGCAGGAGTCAGATGGAGATAAGCAGCAGCTGTGACTTTAGATGAGCCTTACACGCATCAGTTTGCCCCAGTCTCCACCCCTCCCTGCTGTCTGCTTGACCCTGAGACAAGAGTCAGTTGCTGTTCAGCACCATGTGGTTGCCTTACACCTCACCCCCTTCACTCCTGCCAGGCTCCCCAAGGCTTCTGAGTTTTTGATCCTCAGACTGTGATAACAGGAGGGTCATAGCGATCACAGTTAGAGACCGAGGGGTGTGTCTGTGGCAGTGACAGCCATTGGCCCTCAGATCCAGCCCCCTACCCTTCCCTCCTCTGCTCGGCATCACAGGAACTGCACTTCCCCTCTTCCCTGCCCTCTGGCTTCCTCCAGGGGCTGGCCTGTGGGAGGCAGCGTTGGAGGGTATAGGAGGGGAGGGGAGAGAGAAGCAAGGGTATTTCTCCCCCTCTCTAGGCCTCGGGCATTAGACATGCTCCTCTCGGCTGCAGCTCCCACCTGGCGGACCATCCTTGGTTCTAGCCCTCACTGGCCGGCTGGCTTCTGTGCTTCAGTGACACCACCCCATCTTCTGTCCCTCCAGCCCCAGGGACAGCTTCCTACTCTGTTGTGCCTCTGCCTCCTGTGGCTTCTCAGCTTCTCCACCACATGTAACCAGTCCCCATGTTAAACTCCCTCTTTGGAAGACCTGGGTATACCTGGAAGCAAGGGACTCCTCCTCTCTGGGGGACAAAAGGACATTGGGCCCAGTGGCCTCATAGTCTGCTGGTCATTGCCAGTTGCTGAGCACTTTAGGGATGGGACAGCATCTTTGACCTCATGGTCCCAGCTGGTGGACCCTACTGGAGGCCCTGGTGAAGCAGGAGGAAAAGGCCCTTCCAGAGTTGCTGGTGATGGACACTGACAGTGAGACAGAGCCATGGAGTGGGATCAATCCTGCTGTGGCCACTCAGAAGAGGGGAGGCTTGAGCGTCCAACTGGAGCCTTCTTCTGACTCCTAGGAGGGCAAGATGTGGGCCCCAAACAGGGATGCTGGGAGGTAAAACCTGGCACCTTCCCAGCACTCAGTACAGAGCCCATTTGGTGACTGGGCCTGGCTTTGGCTTTTGCCAAACTGGAGGGGGGGAGAGTGGGAAGAATGTACATGGGCATATCCACTGTCACATAAGGGTGCAGCCCTGTTTCATTCTTTCTTGAACTCAGGGAATTGCAGCCCTGTGCTCATCATGATCATATTGGTGGAGGATAACTGATTATCAAAAACAAAAAGGAACTATACTGAATGTCCTATTCACCTGCTTTTGATGGGCAATTCTGAGAATTCTTCATTGGGTGTGTGTGTGTGTGTGTGTGTGTGTGTGTGTGTTACATGTGTTTCTACACAGCATCCAGCTAGGATATTTAAAAAAATGAACATCTACAGTGTGATGTAACATGAGACTCCACAGGGCAACTCAATCTTTGGCAATAAACGTCTTCCCACGCAGACATAGAGAATGGACTTGAGGACATGGGGTGGGGGAAGGGTAAGCTGGGACGAAGTGAGAGAGTGGCATGGACTTATATATACTAACAAATGTAAAGTAGATAGCTACTGGGAAGCAGCCACATAGCACAGGGAGATCAACTCGGTGCTTTGTGTCCACCTAGAGGGGTGGGATAGGGAGGGTGGGAGGCACACGCCAGAGGGAGGAGATATGAGGATATGTGTATATGTATAGCTGATTCACTTTGTTATAAAGCAGAAACTAACACACCATTGTAAAAGAACTATACTCCAATAAAGATGTTAAAAAGAATTTGCTTTAAAAGAAAAAAAATAAATGTCTTCCCAGCTCTTTGGTTATTGTCTGTCCTCCCTATCAGATTGGCACCTCCAGGAGGACAGAAACATGCCTGCTTTGCTCCCCATGTACTCATAAGCCTAACACACAGTAGGTGCAAAAGTATTAAGAAATCTTGGTATGCCATACGTAACGATTAACTCAAAGATGGATTAAAGATTTGAAACTAAGACCTGAAACCATAAAACTCCTAGGAGAAAAAATAGGCAGTAATCTCCTTGACATTGGTCTTGGTCATAATGTTTTCGATTTGTCACTAAAAGCAAAGGCAACAAAAGCAAAAATAAACAAATGGGACTACACCAAACTACAAAACTTCCGCACAGCAAAGGAAACCATCAACAAAATGAAAAGACAGCCTACTGAATGGGAGAAGATATTTGCAAATGATGTATCTGACAAGGGGTTAATATCCCCAATATACAAAGAACTCATATAACTCAACATCAAAAGAGCAAACAATCCAATTAAAAAATGGGCAGAGGATCTGAATAGACAATTTTCCAAAGAAGACGTACAGATGGCCAGCAGACACAGGAAAAGATATTCAACATCACTAATTATCAGGAAAGGCAAATGAAAATCATGAGATATCACCTCACATCTGTCAGAATGGCTATCATCAAAAAGAAAACATATAGCAAGTATTGGTGAGGATGTGAAGAAAAGGGAAAGCCAGTGCACTGCTGGTGGCACAGCCATTATGGAAAACAGTATGAAGGTTCCTCAAAACATTAAAAATAGAACTACCATATGATCTAGCAATTCCACTTCTGGGTATTTTTCTGAAGAAAATGAAAACACTCATTTCAAAAGATATATGCCCCCCTCAATGTTTATTGCAGCATTATTTAGAACAGCCAAGATATGGAAGCAACCTATGTGTCCATCAAGAGATGGATGGATAAAGAAGATGCAACACACACACACAGACACACACACACACACACACAGACACACACACACACACAAGATGGCCTATTACTCAGCCATAAAAAATGAAATCTTGCCATTTGTGACAACATGGATGGACCTAGGAGGTATTATGCTAAGTGAAATAAGTCAGAGAATGAAAAATACCACTTGATTTCACTTATCTCTGAAATCTCAAAAACAAGACAAATGAACAAACATAACAAAACAGAGAGTCATAGATACAGAGAACAAACTGGTGGTTGCAAGAGGGAGGGGTGGGGGAATGAGTGAAATAAATGAGGGAGATTGAGGTACAAATTTCCAGTTATAAAATAACTAAGTTACAGGGATGTAATGTACAACATAGGGAATATAGTCAAAAATATAGTAATCACTTGCTATGGTGATAAACGGTAACTAGACTTACGGTGATCATTTGGTAATGTATAAAAATATTAAATCACTATGTTGTACACCTGAAACTAATATATATGTCAATTATACTTCAATAAAAATATTTAAAAATAATAAACAAACCTAAAAAACACTAATGCAAAAAGATATATGCACCTCCATGTTCACTGCAATCTTATTTACAATAGCCAAGATATGGAAACAATGTAAGTGTCCACAGACAGATGAATGGATAAAGAAGATGTAGAATGTGGTATATATATACTCAGGCAAAAAAGGAATGAAGTCTTGCCATTTGTGACAACATGGATGGAAATTGAGGGCATTATGCTAAGCGAAATAAGTCAGAGAAAGACAAATACCCTATGATCTCACTTATAGGTGGAATCTAAAACAAAAACAACTTAGCTCATAGATGCAGAGAACAGATTGGTGGTTGCCAGAGGTCTGGGGGGATGGGGGCAAAACAGGTGAAGGGGGTCAAAAGGTACAAATTTCCAGTTATAAAAGATAAGTCATAGGGATGTAATGTATAGCATGGCAACTATAATTAATAATACTGTATTGCATATTTGAAAGTTGCTGAGACAGTAGATCTTAAAAGTTCTCATCATAAGGAAAAAATGTGTGTAAGTAGGGTGACAGATGTTAACTAGACTTATCGTGGTTATCATTTCACAATATACACAAATATCAAATCGTTACATTCTATACCTGAAACTAATATAATGTTATACATCAATTATACCTCAATTAAAACAAACAAAAAAAGAGAAGTCTTGAGTTGTAGTTGGTTTGTTCTCCTGCACAACTCTGGTGTGACCTCTGGGTTTTACCTCTGGGCATTTGCATGTAATTTTCCTCTGCCTAGGTAGCCCTTCCACCACTTTGTCCCAGTTAATATCCCATCCCCATTCTCATCTCAGCTTCAATGTCACCTTCTCAGGGAAGTCTTCCCTGATTTTCCAGACAAGATTCAGTACCCCCGTCAACGTCCTTACATCATTCATTTGTTCATTGTTTCTTTCCTTCACTTAAACCTTCAACCACTTATCCAACAAACACCCATAGCACGCCTACCCTGCTCTAGGATTTGTTCCAGGCACTATGGACACAGCCCCTGCTTTCATGGAGCTCACGTTTGGGGATCATTCAATAAACAAGTAAACAGATAAGGTAACTTCAGATCAATATGTGTTACGAAGTAAACAGGGTGATGTGGTAAGAGCGTGACTGGCGGGGGCCTCCCTGAGGAAGCGATGTTGTTTCTTTTTTTTCGGTACGCGGGACTCTCACTGTTGTGGCCTCTCCCGTTGTGGAGCACAGGTTCCGGACGCGCAGGCTCAGCGGCCATGGCTCACGGGCCCAGCCGCTCCGCGGCATGTGGGATCTTCCCAGACCAGAGCACGAACCCGTGTCCCCTGCATCGGCAGGCGGACTCTCAACCACTGCACCACCAGGGAAGCCGAGGAAGCGATGTTTGAATCAAGATTTGAATCAAGAAGAAGGAGCCGGCCATGGGAAGATCTGGGAAAAGCATACCAGGGAAAGGGAGCAACAAGTGCAAAGGCCCTGAGGCAGGAATACCCGGCACAACTGAGAAACAGCCAGGAGGTCATTGTAGCTGGAGCACAGTGGGGAGCTGTGAGCTCAGAGAGGTAGGGTAGTGGCAGGTCGTGCAGAGCCTTGAGGCTACAATAAGGACTCTGGATTTTGACCTGGGAGCAGAGGGCAGCCGTCAGAGGGTTTTAACAAGGTTTTGTATTTCTTCACAGTCTAAGCCCACATCACCTTTTGCAATTCTGCTTTTGCATGACTTTGGGAGTGGTGTCTGGATTTTGACTGTGAGTTCCCTGAGGGGGCAGCCATGTCCCTTCTGATCCCCAAATATCTGTCTCTCTGACTCATAGTACGTGTAGGCCTCAGGCTGGGTGCCACCAGAAGCAGACAGTGAGACAAGAATTCAAGTCATTTGTTTGGAAGGTGATCCCAGGAAGTAAGAAAGTGGGGACATGAAACAGGGAAGGAAAGGCAGCCAGTACAGGGTATATTTTTGAGCAGGTTATAGCTGTGGGCAGTTGGGGCTCACTTCTGCTGGGGAACACTGGGACCAGTGTAGAACATGCCTCCAAAGTATTCCCACCCAGGAGTGAGGAAGTGGGTTTTTATCCACCACCTCCCACGTCACTGGTTGAGGGCTGTTGCCAGGGGATAAACTCTTGGGCACGTCCAGCCTGCCCTGCATGGCCTTAATAGGCTCTGGTGGCCAGAGAGAGCCCTCAGCAAAGAGATGCAGGCACTGGTGACTGGAAGCCATTGAACAGTGAGCAGGGGGGTGCAGTCTGTATTTAAGTAAACTAATGACAGCTGACCAATAGAATAGCTGCGAAAGAAATGCCCCTGAACACGACAGCGGGGGCACCACTTCCTCTTGAATTTTCAGTGAATCCCCAGAGTTCCTCAGGGGGTTAGCTTTTGCTCCAGTCTCTTGGTTTTTGTGTGGCCAGGATGGAAGGTTCTGGAAGCCTGCCCTGCCATCCCAGGAGGCTGGGGCTCACCACATCCTGGGAAACTGGAGAGGAGAAATTTGGATTTTTCTCTAGGAAGCAGTTTCCTCGGCAGTCCACAAGCCTTTATCAGCGTTCAGCCCTCTCTTATTGGGCAGGCAGCCCTGATGGTGTGGGCCTGGCATTCCAGGAGCAAAAAACCCTGCCCTTCCTTACCCCACCTGGTAAAACTGGGCTGCATGGGGATGGCACCGTACCCTCCGGCCACCACCCGGAAACTGGCTTGGCTGGCAACAGGGCGGGTGGGGAGGAAGGTAGAGCTGTTTGAACATGTCCCTTGCTGCCGCGGAAGGGGTGGGAGATGGCAGGGGTGTGCTGCAGAAACGTGATGAGGTTATAGTTTCCTCTTGAGGCAAATCCTCTCAGTCTATGAATGGGCCTGTGCCGACAGAGAAGGTGAGTGATACAAAGATGTGGTGGAGCAGAGAGATGCCTTTCAGACGAGGAAATCAAAGAATCCTGCCCATTTCCTGGAACCCGGAGGCCTCCCACCTGCCCTGCGCACTGGGTAAGTAGTGGGCATCATTCCATGAGACCAAGTCTCCTCAACGGCACTGTTGACCTTTGGGGATGGATACTTCATTCTCTATAACGGGGGTCTGTCCTGTGCGTTGCAGGATGTTTAGAAGCATCCCTGGCCTCCACTCACCATGTGCCAGGCGCAGTTCCCCATTCCCAGTCATGACCATCAAAAGTGTCTCCAGACATTACTAAATGTCCTCTAGGGTACAAAATCGCCCCTGGTTGAAAATCAGTGCGTTAGACCCACCAGTACTTACACGAGGGCTTCTTTTGTTCCAAGCCCTGTATTCAGTGATTTACATGTCTCAGTCAGTGCATTGAGTCTTCACAACACACTTATCAGGCTGGGGCAGATGTGGCAGCTCCATATTGTCATGCCAAGGCTGCTAACTTGTTCTCACCTCCTTGCAGTGTTGCCCTGGTCTCATGGTACAACATGGCTCAACCCCACATCCACATTACAGCCAGTGGGAAATGGAGAGGGGAAACCTGGAAGTTGTCCAGATAGCTTAACACCACATCCCATTGGTCACAACTTGGTCACATGGCCACATCTAACTGCAAGGAAGGCTGGGAAATGTAGTCTTTATAGGGACAGCCCCATGCTCAACTACGAGTCCATTACTATGAAAGTAGGGGAGGATACTGAGGGACAACTAGCAGCCTCAACTATGTCCCATTTCATAAACGGGGAAACTAAGGCACAGAGTGGTTAAGTACTCTTCCAAGGTCACACAGAGAATAAAAAAATAAAGTAAGAAAATGGATATAAAGTGTAGGTGCTTAAAGCCAGCCTTCTTCCTTCCCATATATCCTTTGAGTATCATCCATTGCAATTGGTCAGTTCCAAGGGTCTCCTTTAGAGGAGGATACTGAAAGTTCTCCTGCATACCCAGGACTGATGAGTTTCCTTTGGTCCCTGAAATCCACACCCTTTAGGTCATCCAGGTGCAACCCTAAAATAACCCAAAGGTTTTTAGGATCCTTTTATCTAGTGGAGCAAAGGACCCATGGACCCTGCTTTCCTACATGTGCAGGTGGGAGATATGTTGAGGCAAGTTCTCAGCCGAAAAGATTTCCCTAAACTGCAAGGAAACTGAGGCCCAGAGAGGAGAAGGGACTTTTTCAAGGCCACACAGCTGCCTCCTGGCAGAGCCAGGACTAGGACCCCAGATGAGGAACCCTGGCAAAACACTGTCTTCCAGCTTCCAAAACCTGGGAGGCGTCCTCCACCTTCTCGTTGCCTGTTCTCTGTCCTGTGCATTTGTTCCCTTTCCCGTTTTAACCCCTTTACTGCTGTGTTGGTGAGATTTCTGGGAGAAGCTGAGGTTTACACTCGAGACCATCGTTGTCTACCCAACAGCCAGACTCTCTTGTCTTCAAAAGCAGAACCCTGATTTTGTGAAGGAGTAGGAGGTGATAAGCCCAGCCCCAGGGGAAGGATTAAGATTGGGCTAAATCAGTCATATCATCCCATGCCTCTTGGCTACAACTCACTTTCCCAGCCTCCTTTGCAGTGTGGAACAGACATATGACCCGTTCTGGCCAATTCAATGTGAGGGGAATCCCTCCAAGGAGACAGTGGGAAAGATTTTCTTCCCAGATTAAAAGAGCTCAAAGAGAAAGGAGATTCCCCCTCTCCCCCCAACACTTTCTCCTCCCTTGAACTCTATTAAGGATGTGATGCTAGGGACTGTGGCCCTATCTTGTGACCATGAGGTTTCAAGACTAATGACAAAAAGCCAACACACAGGATGGCTGAGTGGAAAGGTTAGAGTGGCTGAATACTGGATGACATTGTTGAGATGCTGCCTTGACCCTGAAACTATCTACCTCCAGACTTCTTGTCCTCTGAAATAATTAAATGCCTTTACTGTTTACACCACGATTAGTGGATTATTCTGAAATTTGCTGCTGAAGGCATTCTTAACTAATATAATTAAGTTCAGCCCACCATATTTTGGCCCTGGAATTTATACCCAAATCCCAGATGGTAGGACCATCACTTATTTTTATGAGTGGCTGACACCCCTCTTTGCCTCCGTGGAAGCTGATGGAGAGAAGCCCATTCAATCTGCTTGGGTCCTCGCAGGATGAATGAGGTGTGAAGAAACACACATAATAATTCTTGGGAGACTTTTGAGATGTACTCAAAAGGGTACAACATTTGCTTATAGTTGGGGGCTTGGATTCTTTAATGTATTATCAACTCTTAGAGTTGCACAGCATTTGGGGAATTTTGGACTTAATAAAATGTCTATCAATTAGAAATGCTTGGATGCCTGTAACAGAAGAATCATAATGACTAACAGTTATATGCTGAATATAACTTGCCAGCACTTTAATAAGCACTTCACTTACACTAACTCACTTATTCTTTACAACCCCACGAAGATATACTATCTTCCCTCCATTCTCCAAATAGGGAAACTGAGGCACAGAGCTAGTAAGTGACATAACTGGGATGTGACGCCAGGTAGCTGACTCCAGAGTTCATGCTCTTAGCTGCCTCTCTTTATTTTTTAAAATTTATTTATTTATTTATTTTTGGCTGTGTTGGGTCTTCATTTCTGTGCGAGGGCTTTCTCTAGTTGCGGCGAGCGGGGGCCACTCTTCATCGCGGTGCGCGGGCCTCTGGCTGTCGCGGCCTCTTTTGTTGCGGAGCACAGGCTCCAGACGCGCAGGCTCAGTAGCTGTGGCGCACGGGCTTAGTTGCTCCGCGGCATGTGGGATCTTCCCAGACCAGGGCTCGAACCCGTGTCCCCTGCATTGGCAGGCGGACTCTCAACCACTGCGCCACCAGGGAAGCCCAGCTGCCTCGCTTTAGAGCCAATTAGCAGTGACTTCAGCCATAAGAACTTCTGTCATTTACTTAAAAGGAAGTTTAGCACGGAGTCCTCTAACCTTACCCTTTGCCAACCTCAGCACGCTGGCTTTTGCCACCTAATTGGCACAGGATGGTGACTGAAGTCAAGCATCCCCCTGTCTCATGTCTGTATCCAAGGCAAGCAGGTAAGGCAGCGGCAGCATTGCCAATCCTCCTTAGCGGGAGAAAGGTCTCACCGGAGCAGTCATCCAGCAAACTTCCTGTTGTGTCTCATTGGTCAGAAGCCAGTCACATGCTCACCTTGGACCAATCACCAGCAGACTGGAATGAATGTGCCACGATTAGCTAGACCAATCACACTTCTCCCCAGGGCATGGTGTGGCTGGCACAAATTGGGGTTCAGTTAGCAAAGAAGAAGGGGGATGGCTGTTGGTAGGCAGCCAGTGACATGGATCCCAGCTGCTGACATTACTGAGTGTATACAGTGAGTTGGGCTTTGCCTTCAGCTCTTTACATATGTTGATATTATCGAGTCGTCGTACTATTATTATCCCTGAACAATTTGAAGTCCAGAGAACTTTAATTGACTTGCCCTAAATCACCCAGACAGGAGAGGAGGAAGCTGGATTCAAATGCAAACCCTTAGAGACCTGCTCTCAACCCTTCTAGGCAGGGTTGCCAGATAAAATAAAGGATAACCAGTTAAATTAGAATTTCAGGTAAAGAAAATATTTTAGTATACGTATGTCCCAAATATTGCATGGGTTATACTTATACTAAAAAAAATTTATTGTTGATCTGAAGTGCAAATTTAATTGGGCATCCTATATTTTTATATGCTAAATTTGACAATCCTACTTAGGGTCACTGGGTATGAAACCTAAGCAGTGGTGTGGGAGCTTAGCCACACTTTGTTTGCATAATAAACACTAAGAAAATTCCACAAAGAAATATGCATTCTCCCATTTTTCATGTAACCTGATCCCTCTTGGATTATTATTTGTTTCCTTCTTTTCAAGAGTGATATGGGTACAGAGAAAATGTCCCTGCCTCAGAAAAACAACAGTGTATGTATTGTGATAAACGGTAACTGGCATTCGGCCTCAGGGCCAGGGAGGCAGTAGGGAGAGGTGGGGAGTGTGGGGCACTGGGGACTCCTTTCTAACACTCCCATTCCCAGTTGGTTGTCGCCAGGAAGAATGTGGGCCTAGCACAGTCCAATCTTTCAATGTTTTAAGGGAGGGAGAAATCTGAGTTTTTAGGTAAAATCTCTTTATTTGTGAACATTGGCTGAAATTTTATTAAAATGCCACATGGGCCAAAGGAAACATATCTGCAGGCTTGTGGGCAGCCAGGGAAAAACCTCTGCTGTTTAGTTTTGGGAGATGAGGCTGCAACTTCTGCAAGCCGGGGAGCAGAGAGGCTGGGCTGGAGGCAGCCTTGGCAATAGGAGAGTCCCGTGGGGCAAGGGACTGCAGCCAGAACTGGCTTCAAATCTCCTCTCTTCCAGATAACTGCTGTGTGATGGTGGGTAGGTTGCATAGCCTCTCTGTTTTCCAAACCATTCAGAGGCTATAACTGTATCCATCTTGCTGTGTAGCTGGGAGGATTCCACTGATGGAGTTGATGTAGGTAAGGTGCCTGGCACACGGTGAGGGTATGCTAATTCCTTTCCCTGGGAAGGGCTCACACTTAGAAGTTTGATGTATTTCTTTTTCAGGTCCTTCCTCCTTTCCTTCCTTCCTTCCACCTTCCCTCTCTCTCTCACTCCCCCTTCTCTTCCTCCTCCTCCTCCTTCTTTTTCTTTTTTAATTAAATTGTGTGAAGATTTAGGGCCAGGCATCAAGAGAGCCAGGGGCAGGCCCTGGCTCTATTCCAACCTTGAGGTGAGACTGGGGAAAGATTCTCTTCCTCGTAGGGCCTCAGTTTCTCCCTATGTGAGAAGGTAGGTCTGACTGGAGCTGCATATGCTCTTCCAGGGGGGCCAGGGTCATGCAATTCTGTGGAGCCTTCTCAGGGTGGGATGGGGGCAGGGATGGTGGCCTTGGCGGTGATGGGAGGTGGGTGGCTGGAGGAGGCTGAGTCAGAGGGCGCTCTCAGGGCTGGGAGCAAGAGAACATACCAGCACATAGTACCCAGTGACTCGCAAGCCATAGGAAGCCAGCAGCCCCTGTCATCAGGGAGCCTGTAAACACCCTCCAAGGAGAGCTAGGTCCCTGCTTGTCTTGGATCTGACCACGGGCCCATCCCAGCGATTTGGGGTCAAAGCTCTTAACAGATCACCCTGCCAGGAACATGGAAACGCCGAGCCCCTCCTCCCAGCTTTCTGAGATCTGACCTCTGCTCACCTCCCCTCTCACGCTCCTCCCTCTTGCCAGGTCAGAGTCTGGTGAGTTTCTCGAACATGCAGTCCTCTTCCTGAGCCTCCAGGCCTTTACACAAGCTGTTTCCTCCACCTGGACTGTTGTCTCCCTCTTCTCTAGGCCTCCCCAAGATCACGTTTCCTTCTGGTTCAAATGTTAGCTCAAAATCACCTCCCGTGGGAAACCTCTGCTGGTTCCCAGGTGATCTCAGGCCCTCTTGTAGCCCCGTTCATCTTCTCCTATGGCGCTCACAGCCACCTGTGAGCTGTATCGCTCTGCTTGTGTGTTTGATCAGTCTGTCTGTCCTTCTCCGGAGGGTGAGGACCGGGGGGTCATTTCTGCTACTACAGCCCATTCATTGAATGAGTGAATGAGTGAAAGAACAAATGAAGCTCTCCCAAGGGTCTGGTAACTCTCTCAGGCCCAGCGAGCTCAGCGTCCTCTCAAAGGGATGTCACAGCAGGTCAGGTCATTCCTCAGCCTCAACCCTCCCGTATCTCCCCACTGCACTTATGAAAAAATCCCAAACTCCACCCGGGGCTTCCCAGTGTGCCCCAGGATCTAGCCTGGCTGATCTCTGTGACCTCCCTCCCTCCCCGCTGTGCCCGCTGCCCCATCCCAGCTCCAGCCACGCTGGCCTCCTTTCTGTTTCTCCACCAACCAGGTCTGTTCCTGCCTCAGGGCAAGCACGTTCTGTTCCCCGGAATACTCGGCGCCAGGCCGTCTCCTAACTTATGTCCCAGTCATGTCACCTCACAGAGGCCTTCCCCACACACATTCTTCCTCAGGTCACCCTGTTTTGTTCCTTCACAGCACGTATCACTATCTGAAATGATTTCATTTATTTTCAAGTATTTGATCCACTTTTGGCAGAGTTCAAAGCTGTGCAGAATAAAGACAGCTTTTCTCAGCTTCCCTTGCAGCTAGGTGAGGCCAGGCAACCAAGTTCTGGTTGAAACTGGGAGTATGTGTGGCAGTTTCTGGAATCTTTCCTAGAGATTTAACTGTTGCTTGCCCTTTACTCATTATCTTTCCTTCTCCATCCTGCCACCTGGAAGGCAGAGGAGAAGGCTGGTGCTGTGGCCTCTATGTTGGAGCATGAGAAGGAGGGCCACACCCTAGGGATGGCAGAGTGGCGAACAAGCCAGAGCCTGGGACACCGAGGGCTGCGTGGAATCTCCAAACCAGCCCTGAACTGCCTACATCTGGACTTCATCACACGAGAGAAAAATAAACTCCCCTTTTTAATGTTGATTTTTTCGAGTTAAGCTTATTATATTTTATCGTGACTACATTTGTATGTCTTAAGCAGTACAGTCTCATGAAAAATGTCAGCTAGAATATATGCTAGATCTTTTCATTTTAACATGTGCTCTATAGGGCTTTGTCTACTCCATCCAGAATTTTAGTTGGAGTTACTGGAAGAGCCCTGGGCCAGAGAAGGGAGGCCACTTGCCTGAGGTCACACCGCAGGGGAGGGGCAGAGCTGGAATGTGACCCCTGGGCCCCAGGTCCTAACCTCCAACCCTCTTTCTCAGCAGCTCCCAGCTTGAGGTGCTGCTGCACGTCCCCCAGGACAATGCGATGGGCAGAGTGATTTACACCCTCTCTGCTTTTTAGGCCATTAGGCCGGGAGGTCCTTTCTTATTTCTCAGCGGCCCAGAGCATGTTGGAACTGTGAGAGAAGACCCTGCTTGTGGGGTCTGCTGGGGGTTGAATCTCAGCCCTGCTGCTGGCAAGCTGTGCACCTCGAGGAAGACTCCAGTCTCTCTGAGCCTCAGTTTCACGATAAGTAATGCCCCAGGGCAGGTCAGGTGCCCTGCAGATTCCCTGAGGTGGCATTTTTAGAGTGTGTGACACCTCAAGAAGGATGGAGCGCTACATCCCACAAAGTGGAAATTCCTGGAGCACAGCTGGTGTCATTGGTGTTAGGAGGAAGTGGGCAACTTAGTGCAAACTTTGGAATCAGTTCTGGGTTCAAATCCTGGTCCCACACTTAGCAACTGTGTGACCCTGAGCAATTCACTTCCCTTGTTCTGGCTTTCCTAGTGTCCTCGTTGGAAAACAGGGACTCACTCATTCATTCAACACGTGTGCTGAGCACCTCTCAGGCCAGACTGATTCTAGGTGCTGAGATTCGGCCGTGAACAAGTTAGACAAAGTCCTCCTCGTGGGGCTGATGATTGAGTGGGGAAGGAAGCCAGACAGCAAAGAAAGAGACAAACATGTAGCAAGACAATAAGACACATGAAGCAAACTAAAGAGGGGGAGAAAGAGATGGTGGGAGGGGCTCTCTGAGACAGGGTAGTCAGGGAGGCCTTCCGGAGGAGGTGACACTGGGGCAGAGACCTGAATGGCGTGAGATGCGAGGTTCTAGGGCAGCTGAGCCTGGTCTCTCCCATTACCCTGTAACTATTCCTGGGCCTCCCCCAGCTGAATTCTTCCCAGAGCAGGAACCGTGTAGTGGCCAACTCTGTGTCCCAGGCACCAGCCCAGGGATGACTGGTTGAGCAGAGACACTGGCTCTCCCCGCCCCCTCCCCACAAGCGTCCAGTCCATCAGCAAGGCTGCCTGTTTAGTCTCCTGAAGTTCTCTTGAATCCATCCACTTCTCTCGGCCCACCCTCATTTCCTGCCTGGACTATTGCAGTAGCCCCCTCTCTGGTCTCCCTGCTCCCACCTTACTCTCCTGTAGTCTGTCTTTCCCACAGCATCTGCATTAGTTTCCCATGGCTGCTGTGGCAAATTACCACAAACTTAGTGGCTTAAAATGACATGCATTTATTTACTTACGGTTCTGGAGGTCAGAAGTCTGAAGTCAGTCTCTAGGCTAAAGTCAAGGTGTTGGCAGGGCTGGTTCCTGCTGGAGGCTCCCAGGGAGAAGCTGTTTCTTTGCCTTTTTCAACTTCTAGTGGTTACTTGCATTCCTTAGCTTGTGGTCCCCTCCTCCATCTTCAAAGTGCATCCTTTCAGTCTGTTTCTGTCATTGTCTCTGCCTTCTCCTCTTCTGTGGTCAAACCTCCTTCTGCCTCCATCTTATGACTCCTGTGATTACATTGAGCCCACTCAGATAATCCAGGATAATCTTCCCAACTCAAGATCCTTAACTAAATCATAACTGCAAAGTTCCTTTTGCCATTAAAGTAACATTCAGGGCTTCCCTGGTGGCGCAGCGGTTGAGAGTCCGGCTGCCGATGCAGGGGACGCAGGTTCGTGCCCCGGTCCGGGAAGATCCCACATGCCGCGGAGCGTATGGGCCCGTGAGCCATGGCCGCTGAGCCTGTGCATCCAGAGCCTGTGCTCCGCAACGGGAGAGGCCACAACAGTGAGAGGCCTGCGTACTGCAAAAAAAAAAAAAAAAAGTAACATTCAAAGGTTGGGGGATTAAGATGTGGACATCTTTGGAAGGGGGGCATTATTCATCCAAAGGGATCTTATTAGAACCTAAGTCAGGTCCTGTGCCTCATCTGCTTAAAATTGTCCCATGGTCCCCAGCTCCCTCAGAGCACATTCAAAGCCCTTACAGTGGCCACAAAGTCCTGCACATCTGTGTGCTTGTTACTTCTCCTCTCTAGCCACAGGCCTCCTTGCTGTGCCTCAACACTCCATGCATGCTCCTGCCTCAGGGCCTTTGCACCGTGCAGTTCCCTCTGCCAGAACCTTTCACCCTGCCTCTGCCCAAGGCTAGTCCCTTGTCATCCTTCAGGTCTCACCTCCTCAGAAAGGCCCCTTTGGACAACACCCTCCCTGTAACAGCCCTTCCCTCTCCCCTCAGTCTGAACACAGTCTGAAATTTTCTTGACTGTTTATTTGTTTTCTTGTTGATTACCCACTGTCCCCACTAGACTATTATCTCTTAAAGACCTAGTAGGGCTGGTCTGTCTGGTTCTCGGCTGTATCTTCTGCACCAAGGACAGGGCCTGGCACCTAGCAGGTGCTCAGAAAATCCTTGCTCCATGAATCCCTGAGTGGCTAACTTCCAAAGGCCCTCAATGCTGCTGTGAATAAAATATAAATTCGCTTAAAGGCATTCTGACCATCCAGGTGACCTTTTGGCTTGATCTATTACTTCAGTCAGTGATTAAAACACTGTCTTCACATGTAAAAAAGTGGGAAGGCATCATTTAGACTAGGCAAGCAAGGACTTTGAAGGTCCTGGAATAGAGGCAGGGGTCTCCTAAGGGCAGGAGCCAACAGGAGTGGCAGGGAGGTCTCATGGGGAAGAGCAGGGTCATGGAGTGGGCGCTCAGGCAGTGGTGTTCTCTCTCTGTGCCCAGGCTTCCACATCTGCAAAATGCAGATCATAACAGACCTCACCTCATAGCAGGGTTCTCAGCCACTGTGCTATTGATATTTGGGGCCGGATAATTCTCTGCACAGGGGGCTGCCCTGTGCACTGTGGGATACGCAGCAGCATCACTGGCCTCCACCCGTTAGATGCCAGTAGCATTTTCCCAGTTGTGACAACCCAAAACGTCCCTAGATGTAGCCTAAAATCTCCTGAGGGACAAAATCACTCTGGGCTGAGAACGGCTGCCTCAGAGGATCATCCTGGGGGTTGAAAGAGATGATGTGGGTAAAGCATCTGGCACAGAGCCTGGCACTCAGCAGCTGCTCAGGAAATGGGAGCTGTTATCTGGTCAAGAGGGTGGCTGGGTTGGAATCTTGGCTCTGCCACTTAACAAGTTAGCAGGTGGCACTGGGCAAGTGACTCTAGCTCTCTGAGCCTCTGTTTCTTCATCTGTAAAATGGAATAATAATAGCGCTCACTCTCTTGGGACTTCCAGTGCTATGCCCCGTGCACAGTAACTGCTTAATAAGTGGGAACTCTGAGGATGAAGATGAGGATGACGGAGGCTCCTGGGAAAAGTGGGAGTGAGAGAAAGGGCACTTTGCAAGCACAACCTGGGGTCTCTAGAGTGTGTGCCCCTGCATTAATTAGGGACACATAGTCACAACTGCCCATACCCGGGAGGGCAGCTGGCTCAGACCCTCAGTCCTGCTGGGCCATTTAATAATTAAGCTGGATAAGGAGTGACAAGGCTGGAAGGCCAGCGGTGAGCGGGGCCTGGCCTTGTTTGGCTTTGGTGACGCTATGGCCCTGGGATCATGGCCTTCTTGAGCCCATAAACAGGGGGTTGGGCCTCGAGACAGGCAAGGCCGGGCCAAGGTCTCTGCCAGTGGCCTTGTGTCCGAGTCATGCAGTGGGTGGGAAGGGGGGCACTCGGCAGCAGCAGGAAAAGGGGCGCTGTGGAACGAGGGCTGTTTTTCACAGGGTCAGCTCTCACCTCCGTCTTTGCTCTGTGCATCCCGTTTCTATCTGTCCTTCCCTACCCACCCCTCTCTTATTGTCACCTCCTATTTATTGAGCACTTATGACCTGCAGAACTCTGCCAGAGTACTTCCTGTACTCCCACCACCCCTATCATGAAGGGGGTGCTCTGCCCCCTCCCCAAATGAGCAAGGTCTGTGACTACAAGTCCCATTGCTCAGGTAGGGAATCAGAAGCCTGGAGCGCTGAGTCACCAGCCCACGGGGGCAGAGCCACAGCCCAGCTCAGGTCTGGGGTCTCCCCAGCTTGCACTTAACCCCATGCCCTGGGCCATCGCCTCTGCACCTCCTCCTCTGTTCTCTTCTGTCTGTCTGTCGGTCTGTCGGTCTCTCCACCCAACCCCACCCCCGCCCCGGGGCCCTGGCTTTCTCTGAACAACTTTCTATTGGTGTTTTCCTGTATCTCCGTGTCTCTCATTTTCCACCTCAATTTCCCCTTTTCACACTTTGGGTCTCTCTCCCTCCCTCCCTTGGGTTTCCCTCTTTCTGGTTCTGTATTTCTCTTCTTTACCTCTCTGAGTCTCTGCCTCTCGAACTCTCTGTCTCTCTGTCTGTTTGTCTCTCTTTCCTGTTCTCTCCCCCCTCGCCTCTCTCCCTCTGACCGCCCCGCCTCCAGGCCCCGTCTCCCTGCAGCCAGCCCTTGTCCCGACGCCAGCACATTATGTCCCTGGTCAGACCCTGACGTCAGGCGGGGGCTTGGCGGGCGGCCAGCGGCCGCTGCCGGGCAGGCGGAGGGCGTGCGCGGTTTCCCGGGCCCCATCGCCCTCCCAGCCCTGCAGCTGGGGCTTCAGTTCTCCCCGCCTGGCCTCAGCTGGCTGCAGAGTGGACACTGGCGCTTGGTGGCCACTTGGCCTGTGAACCTGGGGTTACACATCACTCGCCTCTCTCTCCCCTTCATCCCGACCCCAGGGCCATAAGAGACAGCTCCTGACCCTGCCTGGTCCCCAGAGGGAGATGGTACAGCGTGGGGACAAGACCTGGGGCTGACGAATCCTGACTCTGTGACCTTGGGCAAGTCACCCAGCCTCTCTGAGCCTCATCCCTGAGGCACCTGCCTCTCAGGTCTGCAGGGAGGATCAACTCTAACAGGGGGCTTGCGGTGTGGGAGAGGTGCCAGGCCACTGTGGGAACTCAGCGTCACCACAGGGTCGCACCCAGCAGTCCTCAACAGGGGAAGCCTCGGAGAGGTGCGGGGGTCTAGGTGACACCTGACTGGGGACACAGCTGGTGTTTAGAGGGTAGGGACGTGCATGGGGTGGGGGTGGGGGATGGCCAGGCATGATGAAGGAACACCCCACCCAAAATACAAACAGTGCCCCTGCCGAGAAAACCTGCCCAAGCCCAGTTGGTCTCAGGCCCCATCAGAGCCTGAATAAGTGGTTAAAAAAATGTCATATTTCTTGTTTGGTTTGTTTGGTTTTCTCCCCCTCTGATGTTCAAAGCAATGCGATTTCCTTGAAGGACATCTTGAAGGGCACCTGAGCATCCTGGTTTAAAACAGACTTTGGGGTTAGACAAACCTGGGTTAAATCCAGCTGTATGGCCTCTGGCCAGCGGCTTCCCCGGCTGAGCCTCAGTTTCCTCATCTGTCAAATGGGGATAATAAACATACGCACATTGGAGGCTCATTGTGAGAAGTAAGCAAAACAATGCTTCCAAAGCACAGTAGTCTTTTTTCTTGTCTCTTTTATTCTTCTAATTTTAAATATAGGAGATACAGAAAAGTACAGAGAAGAAAACAAGAAGGTCCCCCAGAGAGAAACACTCAAAGATTTTCGTGGAAATTTGGCTCAGTTAACATATTTGTCCTGAGATCCTACTCGTGCCTGCTTTTTTGTTTTTCATGAAAATAAAACCTGATTTGAAGTTTTCTTTAAAAATATCTTTGCCTATTTTATTACTATTGTTCTTTTTCATAGCACAAACTCAAACGGTTTAAAGGGCATCCAGTGAGCTGCGAGGCTCTCTCCCACCCCAGCCTCTGGCTCCCCTTCCCGGAAGCCAACACAGTTAGCAGATTCTCACATGTCCTTCCTTCCTTTCCTGGGGTTAAATCATCTTTGGGCACATGACTTCCAATCCCTCTCCTCATTTTGGTTTTGTTTGTGTTTTTTGATTCACTTAATTATAAAGTATGACATTGTTAAAAAAATAATTAGAACACACAGACAATCAAAAAAGAAAGGGGAAGATAAGAAAAGTGGAATCACCTGAAATCTTACTCCACCTTTAAAATTTTGGAGTACATCCTCCCAGGCTCTTTCCATCACCTGATGTCTGTAACATTCTTGCAGTCCCAGGTAGCTTTTCTTCTTAGCGCTGATCAAAGCTCGTGACAATGCATTTGTATTTGATGATCAGATAATCTGATAATTATCTGCCTTCTCCACTGTGCAGAAAGTTCCAGGAGGCAAGGAGTGTCATGCCTCTGTCCCCCACAGCCAGCAGGTGCCAACACACAGTAGGCCTGTATGGAATATTTTCCAAATGAATGAATGAATGGGTGAATTCTCTAAAGGGATTATACATTATAGTATACTATCCTGTGACCTATTTTTTTTCACTTAACATATTGGGTACATCTTTCCACATCTCTAGCTAGGCAGCAAATCTCCATTTTTCATGTCTGCATGGAGGTATCACAATAAACATCTTTTTGATTCTGGCCAGAAGCTTCTGCCCCTAACTGGGAAATTCTTTTTCAAACACAGATCTGTTGACAAATTCCATATGAGCTACCCGTGCCCCAGCCCTTTGGCCGTTTACTTTCAGCCTGACACTTCACTGGGTTTCACAGGCCCGTTGTTTTTTGGGACAAGTCAAGATTTACTGTTTGTCCTTGACATCAAGTTTTTCCAGAGAAGCTTAAGAGTGAAGAACTCATCCCACCCCCATCCCACTGTTTCATGAAACAGTGCCAGTTAAATGTTCTCTCTGCTTCTCTGCTGAAGCTGGGAAACTTGGTATAATCCTTGCCTCCCTGGCTGCCTCGTTGCAAATAGCACACACCAAGCTCATTCCTACCTCAGGGCCTTTGCACTGGCTATTTCCGCTGCCTGGAATATGCTTCTCTTGGATATTTACTTGGCTTACCTACTTCAGGTCTCTGCTCAAATGGCCCATTCTCAGACAGGACTTCCTCAACCATTTTTCTAAATTAGCATCTCTAAGTCACTTGTCCAGTTTTACATTTCTTCCTAAAACACTTACCTGATATCATATCATACCATATTATGTTATGTTATGTTAATCTTGGGGTTTTTCTTATTTACTGTCTATCCCCCTGACTATGAGGGCAGGAGCATGGTTTGTTATCTTTCCTACGGTATCCCCAGCACCTAAAACAGGGCCTGGAACATTACAGGCATTCAATATTGGTTGAATCAATAAATGTTAATTCCAGGATTCCAAGCTTCCTTCCAAGGCTGAGAACTGACTGACGTTTTCATTCATTCATTCATTCCAGATTTATCTATTGAGCACCTGCCGTGTGCCAGGGCCTGTCTGGGTGCTGGGAGTACTACAGTGGGTAAGGCAAACGGGCCCTCCTCTTAAGGGATGTGGTCAGTGGTCACGCAGATGCACCTCCACCTGGATAATATCCAGGTTGACTTGCTGGCCTCGGGTGGCGGAGTATGAACTGGGCTTGGGTTCTGACACACGCGGGTTCCCAGCTCTAACTCAGCCCTTGCAGAGCTGGGTAAACTGCAAGGCTGACACACACAGGAACAATATCCTTGTCCTCTTTTTTTCTGCCTGAGGTTCCTTCATCATAAGTGGAGAAGAAATGAAAAAGTGATGCCAGAAACCTTTCTGCATCCCTCCCACAGGCCCAGCTGGGGCTTTGCTTGTGGAACTAAGCTCTGCCCTACTTTCTGGCTGCCCCACACCTTCCTCCTTCCTTCAGGGAAGCTCCTGCCCAAGTAGCCACCACGCCCCAACACAGATGCCAGAAAACTCACATTCCCAGCCTCCCTGGCAGCTTGGTGCAGGCATGGGACTTGGACTCCACCAGCCAGACATGCCTGCTAGAGAGATGTAAGTAGAAGAGAAGGGCAGGACAAGAGTTGCGGAGGAGAATGGACCTGGCTCTGGGGGATGCAGTGGGAGGGGTCCCGGGAGAGCAAGCAGGCTCACTGGGACAGCCCTCCCATAAGACCTGGACCTCATTCCTGGCTGTATAGCCCCCAGTCCTAACCCATGGCCCACCTGGGATGACAGGTATTAAGAATATTCATGTTCTTTGACCCTCACCAAATCCCTCTTCTGTAATTCTATACTAAGGAAATAAGCACAAATAGTGAAAATGCACAAAGATGTTCACAATCTAATTACTTAGAGTGGTGAGGAGTCAGAAACTACCTAAACGCCCAATGACCAGGGAATGGTTCAGTTAATTAGGTGAGGATTCCTAAAAGAAGGTTAGAGACGATCCCTCCGGCAAAAGATCAGTGTAATACTCAGGATTAGGTACCTCTTTGAGTGGCCGAAAAACCCAAAATAACAGGGGCTTACATGAAAGAGAAACTTGTTCCTCTCTTACATAAAAGAAGCGTGGAGGCGTTAGTCCAGGACTAGTAGGGTGGCTTTATACATTCGTCAGGGACAGGCGTTCCTATTCTCTTGTGGTTCCACAATGGCCCAAGATAACCACTCAGTTCTGGCTTCATACCTGCATCCGAGCCAGCAAGGAAGATGGGACAAAAGAGCAGGCAGACTCTCGCCAAGGGCACTACTCGGAAGTTATATCCCATTGGCCAGAGCTTGTCACATGGACACACCTAGCTGCAAGAGAGGCTGGGGAATGTAGTTTTTTTCTGGGTGGTCACATGCCCAGCTAAAATTTAGGATTTCTATTACTAAAAAAGAGGGAGAGGTCAGAGAATTGGAGAGAAGCAGGGGGGTCTGCCACAACAGCAACAATTAAAATAATGTCCGGGAGGATTTTGTAATAACATGAAAGAAACATTGTACAGTTTGGGAAAGCAAGATTTGAAATTGTGTGTCCAGTGTGATTACAACTGTGTAACAAAATTTCAAAACAGAGAAAGCTACTCGAAGGACAAAACTGCTAGAAAGTTAGCCTTTGTGGGGATAAGAAATGTCCTTTTTTCTTTTTATTCTGTATTTTCCAAATGTTGATAATTGAGCAAACTTTATTTCCCAAAAGAAAGAATCCCTGTGCAGATTATAGAGTCTACTTGAGCTATAATTCATGCCACACAAGCTCTTTCTTCGAATGTGCCAAGGCAGCCAGATGGGGAAAGAAGAAATGAAATGATCTCTAGTCACAGACAACATGATTATGAATGGAGAGAAATCCAAGGAACCCACAAAATGCAACTAGAAGAAGAGGGACCTGGGACTTATCACAGATTCAAGTCATAGCTGTGCTGAAATGCCAGCTCCGTGACCTTGGACAAACCACCAACCTCCCCGTTTCTGCATCTGGGCAGGGGAAGGAAGAACAGTATCTGCCTCTGGACGTGATGAGGGCTGAGAGGAAGTGGCTCCCGCAAAGCACAAGCAGCAGAGGGATCTGCACGGAGTAAGCTCTCCAGAGGTTCTCAGCAGTGATTCTGTCCCCCTGGGGGACATCTGGCAATGTCTGGAGACCTTTACAACTGGGGGAGGGAAGAAGCTACTGCTATCTAGTGGGTAGAGGCCAGGGATGCTGCTATCGTTCTACAATGCACAGGACAGACTCCCTCTGCAAAGAATACCCAGCCCCAAATGTCAATGGTTCTGAATGAGAAACCCTGCTCTCAACACGCATCAGCTGTTACCATCATCGAGCTTGTTTCCTGGCTTTTGCTGTCATGAACTGCACAGTAGTGGTCGGTGGGCTCACATGCCTGTGGACACGTGTGTTTCTGCAGGATGTGTCTCTGGGCATAGAGTCGCTACAGCAGCCCTGCTCTGCACTTTCATATACTGTAGCCTCCCGAATGCCCCTGAGAGGTCTTCTTCATCTTATCTCAGGCTCTAGACTAGGAGGTTGGAATGTGTCTGCACCCAGGGGAGCTGGGAGAAGGGGCAGGATGGCCGCCGGCCCCCAGGGCAGTGATGACGCAGCTGTGACTGCTGATACGGCACCACCCGCACGATATCTCCCCAGTGCTTCCTACCCCGTGGGCACTCTGCTTCGCTCATTCCATCCACCTGAAACCCCCCGAGGTAGGCGCTGCCATCAGCTCCACATCAGAGATGAGGAAACAAGCTGAGAGGCAGAACAGGAGGCAGATCAGCTGGCCCCAAAGCCGGCACGCTCTCCCTAGACCTTGCTGCTCTGGCCTAGGGGTCCTTGGCCTGATCGTACATCAGAATCACTTGGGGATTAAAAACCCCCAGATCCCCATGTGCCCCTGCTGGCCCGGTCAGGTCAAGCTTGGTTGTGGAATCAAACACATCTTAACTTGAATCTTGGCTGCCCCACTTGCTGGCTAGGTGACCTGGGGTCCGTGACTTTACCTCTCTGAGCCTCAGCTTTGTCCTCTGAAAAAAGGGTAGTGTTAGCTACTCCCTCAGAGGGTGGCCGTGAGGATTCAGTGAAATGTTCTATGTCACAGGCTGAGCATGGGGCTTGGTACACAGCAAGCACATGTTAAGTGTTAGTTTTTATTTTTGGAGCAGGGCTTAGGCACGTGTGTGTGTGTGTGTGTGTGTGTGTGTGTGTGTGTGTGTGTGTGTGTGTGTGTGTGTGTGTGTGTGTGTGTGTGTGTGTGTGTGTTTAAGCTCTTTAATTAATTCTGTTGTGCCTGGCTAGTTATCTATCCATTCATCCATCATCCATCCAATCATCTATCCGTCCATTTATTCAACACATTTATTTAACACAAACTGTGTGCCTGGCGGAACTTTTGTCCCTGAGGACACAGAAGTGATCAAGATAAAAAGCCTCCCCTCACAGAACTGACAATATCAGTGTTGGGAGAATAGACTAGGTAATAAATGAATAAATATGTAAAGTCATATGTAAACAGCATGGGATGGAGCTCCTCTTAAAGATGGACTGAGGGGCTTCCCTGGTGGCGCAGTGGCTGAGAGTCCGCCTGCCGATGCAGGGGACACGGGTTCGTGTCCCGGTCTGGGAAGATCCCACATGCCGTGGAGCAGCTGGGCCCGTGAGCCATGGCCGCTGAGCCTGCGCGTCCGGAGCCTGTGCTCCGCAATGGGAGAGGCCACAACAGTGAGAGGACCGCATACCGCAAAAAAAAAAAAAAAAAAAAAAAGATGGACTGAGAAGCTGACATCTTCTGCTTGTCCTTCCAGACCCCCTCTCTACCCTGCACTGTCTCAGGGCAGATCTGTGTGGACAGCACCAACCTTGGGAGCCCACGCCTCCCCAAGGCAGACACGAGAAAACTCACTTTCTTAGCCTCTCTTGCAGCTTGGGTGCGGGCATGACACCTGTGTTTGGGAAACAGCAAGGAGGTCTTGGAGGTAGATGTGGGAATTGAGGTTCAGAGAGGGCAAGGGGCTTGTCCGAAACCAAGCAGTGGGGGGGTGTGGGGAAGGCAGAATTTGAATCCAGGAATACTGGATCCCTCAACTTGAGCCCTTCACTGGTTTATGGCCCTCACTGCGGGAGGGTTGCATTGCATTGAAAGGAAGGTAAGGAAAAGTGTCCCACACTGAGGCCCACCTCAGTGTTTATCAATCACATACTGTAACCCAGGCCTGGGCTCTGCACTTTCATAAGCACGGGCTCACAAAAGCCCTACAAAGCAGGATGAGCAAATCTGGGTTCAGAGAGGTCAAGCAGCTTGCTTCAGGTCACACAGAAAAGGAATCGGGATACAAACCCACTGTTTATCTCCAAACCCTTTGCTCTTTGGATTACAACCCCCTTGCAAGAAGAAGTCCCATCGAAGATGTAGCACCTTGTGTCTGACTCTCTGCCCACACTCTGAGCACCCTGGGGTCAGGGTCCGCATCGAAAACTTCTTGCTACTTCCAGATGAAACCCAGGGCGCTATATATGGTAAGCCCTCAATAAATACCACGTCAACACCGCAAGAAAGCACAGCCAACTTACAGGGTTTTGCTTGAGAATTACAGAGGCTCAGAGGCCATTCCTCCTCACACTTTTTCCTCCTACATGTCCCTCCCATGAAAACTCTAGCTGACTCATTCTTTGACCTCATTTAGTTCTTCTAAAATGGTGGCTTTGCGAGGTGGGGGATGAAAAGCAATATTTCCCACATTCTCAGCCTGGACTGTAGTACTTAACTGTAGGGCCTTCCATCTATCCATTTACCGATCTGTCAACAGTCCACCCACACACACTTCCATCCACCTGGCCTATTCACTCTATCCAACCTTCCGTTTATTCCTCCACTGATCCATAAATTCAAGCATTACCCATCCATCCATCCTCTCACCCACCAATCCATCCACCCACACTTCTATCCACCTGCCCTATCCACTCTATCCAACCTTCCATTCACTTCTCCATTGACCCATGAATTCAAACATCATTCATCCGTCCATCCATCCATCCATCCAACCATCCATCTGTCCAACATATACATACCAAGTATCCCCTTGGTGCCAAGCCCTGCGCTAGACTCAGAGACAACTAAGACTTGGTACTTGTACAATGGCAGCGACAGATACGACGGATGGTATAGGAAGGGCTCGTTCATTCATTTTTTCCACATATGTTCTATGCTGCCTCTTAGGTGTCAAGCAGTGTTAGACCCTGGAGAACAAAGATAAAGGACACGAGGTCTTGGGCTCCCATCCTAGTGATAGAGACAGAAGTAAATATGAACCAAGGCAGGAAGTGCTCGTTCAATAGTCATTTTGTTCATTCAGCACGTGTTCGCTGATGCCTCCCACATGCCGGACCTGGGCTCTGGGGACACCAAGATATAAAAGACTTGGCTTTAACCACTTGGAATACAGTCCAATGGAGGAAACAGTCCAATAGGGAATTTCAGCAGAGTGATCAGCAGACATGAGTTGCAATCAGGGTGAGAGCAGGGGTCCATGGAGGCAAGGAAGGTGGCCAAGGGAGATTTCTGGAGGAGGTGGGGCTTGGTCTGAGCCCTAAGGATGGGAGGGGCTCTGCTCAGTCAGCCCCCCTCCCCAGGATCCCCACGGGGACCCCAGGGCACTCCTTCCCACCCAGGCAGCCCTTTTGAGGCTAGGACTCAAACCCTGTCTCAGGACAAGGCCCTGGGAAGCTGGCTGGCCGAACCTTGGAGACTGTCCCACAGTGACCAAGGTCTATTGGTGACATTGAGGTTGTTTGTACAAATGTGCTCCATTTTCTAAGCAGTCTCGCTCACAGAAAAAGCAAAACAATTCTGCCGGCATGGCGTATGGTGGGGTGTGGACGGGGTAGCTGAGAATGTCTACCACGTATGGTGCCCTGGGGAATGGTGACACGGGTGCCAGTGGGGGGGAGAGTGGGAAGGACAGAAGCAAGGCTGGAGATAGATGGTGGCTGGTGGCTTGCAGGCCTTAGGAAGGACTCAGGGTTTGATCTGAACGGTAATGGGGAGACGTTGAGCTGGATTCAAATGGACTAAAACATAAGATTCAAAACTTCCAGGTAGCTAGTGATTAAACCATTTGCATATTCATTCATTCCACCAATATTTGAGCACCTACTCTGTTCCAAGCACTGGAGAAACAAAGGTGAACATGACAAACCCAGACTCTGCCTTCCTGGGGCCAGAGGGGACACAGACCCTGAATCAAAAAATCACACAATGAAATAGCGATAAGCACCACCAGGGAAGGCTTCTCCAAGGTGAAGCAAAAGCAGCTGGTTTAGTACTGTTTTCGGCCAATATACATTGAGCACCTACTGTGTCAGACACTGTGCTGAGTGCAGGGGTGTGGGATGAGCAAGATAGACCGAGTTCCTGCCCGCAAGGAGCTGACATTCCAGTGGAGGAGACACACCAATAAATGGACAGCAACAGCATGGTGAGGTAAATGAAGCTGGGGTACGTAGAGGGAGCCGGGAGGGCTTCCTGGAGGAAGGGGGTGAGCCGGAGTTAGGTAGGGATTGTACACGGGGTGGGGGAGGGGCAGGTTGGGAGTCTCCAGTGACCTGCTGGGCTTAGGAGGCGGTGGGGTGTGGCGAGAGATGTGGTAGCCTTGGGAGAAGGTCAAGATCCATTGGAAGGAGACCTAAGGCTGTGGACGCAGGAAGGCAGAGGGTATCTGCGGGGCTCCCTCTGTCTCTCCATCTCTGTCTCTCTTTGTCTCCTTCTCTCTCTCTCTCTCTCTTTGTCTCTTCATCTCTGTCCGTACCTCCTCTTTGTCTCTCTCATGATCTGTCTCTGTCTTTATCTGTCGGTACCTGACAGTCTCTCTGATTCTCTCACTGTCTCTCTAGGCCTCTCAGCTTCTCTTTCTCTGACTCTCTCTTGTCTGCTCTGGTCATCTTCATGAGATGTCAGTAAGAGACAAGGATACTGGGAAAAAAACCCCGAAGGGTGGGCAGGAAGTGAGGCCAGGGGCACAAGGACAGCTGAGCACAGGGACGGGCGGTGACTGAATGTTCTGTTTTGGAAAGACTGCTCTGGTCAGGGGCGAAGGTGGCTGACCACGAAACTTGATAACCTGGCCAAACTCGGGTTCTAGCCAGCCCTGTGGCCAGCAGCCCCATGACCCCGTGGATGCCGCACAGAATTTTCCCAGAGGGAGGGAGAGACGGGGAAAATGGCCCACGGGCAGTTTCTCCTCTGGTGAGCGGGACCAACAGGGAGGGGTGGAAATAAGGGAACAGTGAATTCTCAAGCGAGATCTCAGTGTGGTCTAGAATAGGAAAGCCCTGCTTATTGCTATATCCTTTTCAAAGGTTTAACAATTTATTAAGCACTTACTGTGTTCCAGGCACTGTGCTAACCCTCTCAAGTGGAGCCTTGCGGTGTAAGACCAAGGACTGTGGAGCCAGACTGCCTGAGCTTGAATCCGGGCTTTACAAATCACTAGCTCTGTGACCTTGTGTAAATTACTTAAGCTCTTTCTTCGTGTGTAAAATGGGAAGAAAGCAGCACCTGTCTCATCCATCAGAGGTCAAGATTAATATTGTTTAATACTTGTAAAATGCTTGGAATAGTGCATGGCACATAATAAGTGCTCAAGAAAAATCTAAGCTGTTATGATTTCAGCCTTGCGATGGACAATGTAAAGCTAAGGGGGCAGAGTGAGTCATGTCTGAATCCCTGCTTCATCCCTTCCCAGCTCTGTGATCCTGGTTCAGTCTCATAACATAACTGGGTGTCAGTTTTCTTACCTGTTCAGGGAAGATGATCTTAGTACTCACCTCACCAGGGGGTGGAGAGCTTCTATGTGTGTGTAAAGTAGATGGAAAGCATTCACCTCACAGGTGAAGCAAGTGTCCAAAACATTTCCTTTTCTTTTTTTCCATATGTACAGTAGGTTCAGTGTCTCCCAGAATATCTCTGATATTCTGGGTCCTGTGCTCTTCCTGTCCAAAAGACAGTGGCAGTTGGTTAGAGTTGGAGCAAGGCCCCTTGGTGCCCAACATGAGTCCTGACAACAGCCTTCTGATGCAGGCATTATCAACCCATTTCACAGAGTTGGAAACTGAGGTCTGGAGAGGTAAACAGGCTGCCCAAGGCAAAAGGTTCACAAGCACCTGCTCCTCTGAGCTGCTCTTGATCTGAACTCCTGTGACAACCCCACCATTTCCTATGCCATCAGAGGCATAGGACCTTGACCTCTCTCATGCTCAGCACCATGGTCCTGCCTCAGTATCCCCTGAGCCTGGCCCAGCGCTGGCCTCAGAAATGTTGGTTGTATCAGACAGAATCCACAGGCCCAAAGAGCTGCACTGTCCCTGAATTACCTCTCCTCATCCTCAGCCTGCTTCCTCATCCTCTGCCAGCCAGCCGGAAGGAAATTCAACATGGCCACCACACCCCTAAATACTCCCCTTACTACCAGGGCAAGAAGCAGGTGACAAGCACAGGCAGTGCGAAGGAGGGGATAGAATGGGGTCTGGAGGCCCAGAGCCCTGAGTTCTCATGCCTTGGCTGTGTGACTTTGGACATGGCACTTCCTCTCCATGCTGAGCCTCAGTTTCCTCATCTATAGAATGGGCACAATCATCATACTATCCACCTCTTCCGTTGATGCGAAGAATAGAGGGAACATGGGTACAGTGCTAGGCATGGGGCAGACGCTCAGAAAATGACAACTGTCCCTGCTATGTGGGAGGGGCGGCTGAAGCCCTCTCCCCCCACTCCAGTCCTTCAAGCCCAGTTTGGCTCTTCATGGTCAATGGTGAGCGCCTCATGAGACAGTATGGTAGTTAAGAGCATGAGCCCTGGGGTCAGCTGCCTGGGCTCAAATCCTGCCTCTGCCACTTGTTAGCTGTGTGATCCCAGACTTAAGTGACTTAATCTCTCTGGGCCTTAGTTTCCTCATCCGTGAAGTAGATGTCATAATAGCCCCCACCCCTTTGAAGTGTTGTGACGATCAAATGAACTCACAAATGTAAAGGCTAGGGTCCTGCCAGGCACATGAAGAGCGCTCCCAGAAGTGTTTGCTGCTCTTCACGGATCGAGCGGGAGAGGGGACCTGGGCGCCTCTGCACAATTTACAAGAAACTCAGGGCCAGGGATGGAATGGGGAAGCTGGGGAAGAATCCCGATCGGAACTGGGGAGAATTTCAGAAAGCAAGGCGACCATATTGAGGAAAGGGCTTTGCACAGGCCCCACGTGGCCCCGGGAAAGGCTGCTGCACATCTGTCCTCTCCTGGGAGCCCCGCAGAGTGCTCGGGCGTCTCCATAACAGGGAAGCTTCATCCTTCCAGTCACTCGGCCTGAAAAATTGGAGTCATCCCTGATTTCTTGATTTCTGCCACATCTGGCCCAGCAGTGTGTCCTGTCCACCTTTAGAACAGATCTAGAATATGAGGCCATGGACTTCCCCCCACGTCCCCACCTCTGATGGCCGCCCCTGGGCCTGGTCACCATCATCTTTTGCCTGGACCATTGCAGTCTACTTCTCTCTGGTTGTCACCCTTCCCCCCAGGCCCTGCCAGTCCCTTCTCCACACATAGTCAGGGGGATTCTTTCAGAACCGAGGTCAGACGATGCTGACCTGCTCAGGACCCTCAGTGGCTCCCAGCTACCCCAGATAAAAGCCTGAGTCCTTCCTACAATGTGCAAGGCTCTGCACTATCTGCCCCCCCCCCACTGCCTCCCATGCTGCCCCGGCCACAGTGGCTTCCTCATCATCCTCACACATGCCAGGCACGATCCAGCCTCAGGGCCTTTGCACTCACTGTTTCCTCTGCCGGGAATGCTCTTCCTTCACATAGCCCCATTGCCCAATCCTTCATCTCTTTCAAGTCTGTCCTCAAATATTTGCTCAGCGAGGCCTCCTCCGGCCCTGCTCCCATGTTTAGATCTGTACCTCTCTGTGGTGCTCCGTCTCCCTTCCCTGGTTTATTTTTCTTCTTAGAACTTATTGCTAGGGAGACACATCTGAAATAAAATATATTTAATTTACCTACTAACGTGTATCCCCCTGTCCACCCCTACCCCCAAAATGTCAGCAGGGGGAGCAGGTTTGCCTGCTGAGGTCCGGACACTGTTCCAGGGACTCGGGACCCAGCAGAACGAAACACTGAGCCCCTGACTTCTTCTTCTTCCTTTTTTTCTTTTTAATAAATTTATTTATTTATTTTTGGCCGCATTGGATCTTCGTTGCTGTGCGCAGGCTTTCTCTAGTTGCGGTGAGCAGGGTCTACTCTTCGTTGTGGTACGTGGGCTTCTCCTTGCGGTACGTGGGCTTCTCATTGCGGTGGCTTCTCTTGTTGCGGAGCACAGGCTCTAGGCGCGCGGGTTTCCGTAGTTGTGGCACACAGAGCCCCTGACTTGTTGACACTTCAGCCTCATGGATCTGAATGCCAGCACTGCCATGAACTGAGCAGGAGACTTTGAACCAGTGAGTACACAGCTTCTCGGCTTCACTTTCCCCATCTGTGAATGGGACGACGATCCCTCCCTCCCAAGGCCATTGTGAGGCTCAGCGAGCAAATGTCTCGGAAGCGCCTGGCACCCAGTGGGCCCTCAATCAGAGCTCGGTTCTCCCCTGTCCAGCCCCCGGGCTGGCTGTCCCCCAGTGGACTGTGCTGGGAGCGTTATTTTTAACTGTGGTTCCAGCAGGCTAGGCAGCAGCTCTGAAGGCCGCGGGAAGACCACAGGGCTAGCAACATGCCGGCTCTTGACGCCAGGAGACCGCGGCGTGGAAACATCAGGGGAGGACGCCCTCTGTTCACAGTCTGCCCGGTAACCCTTTATGCGAAATTATGTCATGTCACCCGATGCTGTTTATAAACTTAGCGCTGACCTTTCCCAAGCAGGGTGCTGGGAGAAGGGGCTATATATCCCCATCTCCCCACTGTTCCACCTCCTCGAGGAGCTGTTGGCGGCCCCTCCCGTTCGCCCACATTTACACAGAGCAAAGTTGGGGGGCTGGCCTCTGGCCAGATTTTGCCCGTTTATTTCAACACCTCCGAGTGGTCACAGCTGACCAGCCCTGGATATTTTTAAACCCTGGCCTGGGCCAACCTCTTTGTCACATTATGGTCGGGGCTTGGACTGAGTGCGTGCCCAACAGGGGAGCTGAGGGTTTGGGATTCATTTGACAACAAACATAACCAAATTCCAGGACCTATGTGCCTACTGTGTGCCAGGCCCTGTAGCAGGAATGGAAGCCTCAGGGGGCCTAACTCACAGAGCCTGTCCTCCAGGTGGCCTCAGTCTTGCGGGGACACTGTGACAAGTGCTAGAATGGAGGGTAAGATAGAAATTACAACTCGACTATCTACAGGGCCAGCAGGTTGTGGAAATGAATGAAGCGGGCCTGGTGGGAGGTGACGGTGAGGGGTGGGGACTGCGGTGAGCTGGCAAGCTCCTGCCGGGTCTGAAGGGGGCGGCCGCCCCTCAGCTCTGACCTCTGTTGTCATGCGGGAATCAGGCCTGGGGCGCCCAGAGCTTCAGAATTTTCAAGGGAAGCTGCAAATCCACGTTTATGTGGAGTTTCATGCAAAAATCTCATGACTTTTAAAGGCTGGCAACGAATTAAAAAAAAAATGTTAAAAACATTCCGGGGGGGCTTCCCAGGTGGCTCAGTGGTTGAGAGTCCGCCTGCCGATGCAGGGTACATGGGTTCGTGCCCCGGTCTGGGAAGATCCCACATGCCGCGGAGCGGCTGGGCCCGTGAGCCATGGCTGCTGAGCCTGTGCGTCTGGAGCCTGTGCTCCGCAACGGGAGAGGCCACAACAGTGAGAGGACTGCATACCGCAAAGAAACAAAACAAAACAAAACAAAAAACATTCCGAGAGCCAAATGAAACCCATTTGTAGGCTGGACTCAGCCCACAGAGTCAAGTTGATCAAGGCAAACAGTTTGTGCTTTCTGATGCAAACAGATGCATTATAAAATGTTCACCACATACAGGCTGAGCCCTTCTACTATTCTAGACCCCAGGGAAAGAGCAGGAAACAAGATGCACAATGTCCCTGTCCTCATGTTGCTTATGTTCATTCAGTGGTGTGCTGGAGCTGCTGGCACTGCTGGCTGGCGAATTCTGCAAGCTGGTTTCTCCACAGCCATCACAAAAAATTTTAAATTATTTGAACTTACAATTAAATAAACTATAATACAAATAAAAGTAACAACTACTCAAAACTCATCACTTTCTAATTAATGCACTGTTTCATATTTCTTGAGGTTATTGACATCTATTGTATGAGATTGCATCATACACCACTCTGTGGTGGAAATAGTATCTGATGGCATGACACTGAATACGTCTTCTCAACTCCACGTTCAGTGAAGTCATGCTGGGAGCTTGAAATCAGCCACCATGGGAGTGTTTATGCCCCAGATATTGGCAAATGTAAACATCAGAGCTCCCCGCTCGCTGAGAGCCTGTCAAACATTCAGCAGCAAACTAGATTAAAACAAATATGCGGATAATACGTAATATGTCAGATAGCAACAACTACTATGAAGGAAAATAAAGTAGGTCGAGGGATAGGTGGTGATGGAGGGGAGTATTTTATATGGGCAGGTCATGGAAGTCTTCTCTGAGGAGATGATATTTGAGCAGAGACTGAATGGAGTGACAGAATGAAACAGACAGATATCTTTGGTTCGGGCAAAGGGAAGAGCAATTCTCTGCCTAGAGACAGGAACAAGCTTTCTAGTTCAGGAACAGGGAGAAGGCAAGTGCGGCAGGAACAGAGTGAGGGAGGGAAACGGGGTAGGGATGAGGTTGGGGAGGTAGGCAAAGGTCAGATCATACAAGGTCTTATAGGCCATGGTGACGGAAGGGATTTTTATTCTAAGAGGGAAGGGGCGTTTTAGAGGGTTTTGAGCAGGGGTGTGACCTGACTTAATTTATCTTTTGCAAAGGCACCTCCTACCGTGATGGAGTAAAGCTGGGAAGCCAGGAGACTAGGGAGGAGACCACTGTCCCAGTCCAAGCAGGTGAGGATGGTGGCCGCCAGCACCATGGTGGTGGCTACAAAGGTGGCACAAGAGTATGGATTCAGGATGTATTTGGCCGCTGAGTTGACAGGACTTCTGATGGATGGGATGTGTCGGGGCGAAGCAACAGGGTATCCAATATGGCTTCTAGGTATTGTCCTGAATATCTGGTTGAGAGGTGGCACCGTTTACTGAGAAGACTAGTGGGAAGGGCTGGGGTTTTAGGAGGGGAAATGGGAGATTCTGAGGTTCTTCTTTGTGACATTTGAGGGGTGTGTGTGAGACCCATGTGGAGGTATCCACTCGCCAGTTGGACATCAGAATCTTTCCAGTTGGAGTACAAGGTAGTTCCGGAAGCAGTGTCTCTCTGTTGCTGTGGCAACTCCCAGCCAGGGGGACAATACTGCTGGGGGGTTGGGACGGGGGTTTCTGGGAAGGCCTCACAGTGAAGGAGTTGTGAAGGATAGGGAGAAGCATCTGGCAGGTGGAGAATGGAGGACCCGCATCCCAGGGGGAGGGCACAGCAGGGGCAAAGGCCTGGAAGCAGGAAAAGCGTAGCCTTTTTGGAGGATGGTGTGGGAGGGGCCCAGGTGTGGGAGAGAGGCTAGAAAGGCAGAAGGGCAGATCTCTCAAAGGGCTGCTTCTTTCAGCCGAAGGAGGCTGGAGTGCACCCTCAGGGCACAGGGTGAAGCGTGTAAGCAGGTTCAGGCCACAAAGAGCACCTTAGGAAGGAAACACTGCACCCACTCTGGCCTGAGGTTGTACAGGTCAGGTGGAGGATCCCCTGCCCTGCCCTCCCCTCCCCACTGGGCCCCCCAGCACCCTGCCCTCAGCGTACACAGCAAAACGCCCCTCTAAGTCAGCCTGGAACATTTGCCAACCAGCCAGTTTCTTGGAGATATTTTGCCGACTAACCAGGAAAACAAAATAACCCTGAGGTGAGGGAGGAAGGTCAAAGGAATATTCTGGAACCTTTGGTTTCTGGATTCCCATCAGGTGGAAGAGCCAGGAGGTCACTTCCCCGGACTGAGGGATGACTGAAGTGAACATGGCACGGCAGGGACTTGGGTGTTTACAGGAACTTTTGTAACCAATCTCAGGTATAGGCGTGGGGGAAATGGGGGTCTGGGTTCAAAGGCAGGTTTTTCTGCCACATATTTGCAGTGTGATCTTAGCCAGGTCTTATCTTTCTGAGTCTCTGTTTCCTTATCTGTACAAAGGGATAATAGTGGCACCTGTAATAGTGTCACTCACCAGTCTCCTGGAATTGCTGGGGGATGAAATGAGATAAAACAGATCAATAATTTAGCCCAGTGCCTAGCTCATGCCAAACTCCCAGTCAATGTCAGCTGTCAATCATTATTTGCAAAGTTATTAGTTATTGAGCACTTTCTGTATGCCAGGCTTTGAGCGGTTCACACTACCTCATTTAAGCCTCATTCCCTCCCTGTGATTGAGGATTATTATCGACTCCGTATTACAGACAGGGAAACTAAGCCCCAGAGAGCTGACCCGGCTTTCCCAAGGTAAGTTGTCTTAGGGGACACAGCTGGGATTTGAACCTGCATCTGACCTCATAATCCATTGCTATATTCATTCTGTATTCATTCTGGGTTCTGCCTTCTGTGAATCGAATCAGGCTCCAGAATTCTGGTAAACAATATTCCACGTGACCCCCAGTATCCCTCCACTCCAGTAGGGACCCCTGCCTTTCCTGGAGCCAGCCAGCTCAGGCTGCACCCTGGGCCTGGGGTGTGGGCAGGACATGGATGATGGCTGCCCCACGGCAGTGCAGAGCATGCAGGAGCAGAGCCATCCTAGGCCAGCTGCAGCCTGAGTCCAGCTGGGCACCCATGTCCCATCAATAAACGTGCCCCAAAATAGCTCTCGGGGCCTGGCCAGGGCAAGAGGTCCAGGACGTCCTGTTCCCACCGGCTCTGGCCAGAGAGTGACTGTGTACTTGGCCTTCCCCATTTGGAGGCTGCTGGAAGGGAGGGCAGAGCTCATCCTGCCTGTGGACTCATGGGAATTAGCAGCCCCTGAGCACCAACACCCACAACTTGGGACACTGTGATGCTTCCCAAATGCACTGCTGGAGGAACAGCATCAGTGGCTTTTATCTTAGCAGACAGTCTCCCGGGGAGGTTAAGAACTTGGTTGCTGGAGTCTGACTGGTGTGGGTTCAAATTCTGACTTAGCCATTTCCTAGCTGTGTGACTTTGGGCAAGTGACTTCCCCTCCCTGAGCCTTGGTTTTCTCACCTGGAAACTGGGGATAACATTTCATAGGGTTGTTGCTGTGTTTCAGTGAGTTTGTGTGTACACGGAACGGGTTGTAGACTTGGCAGGTTTTATTTATTTCCTGTTCCTCTCCCTCCCTCGCCCCTGCAATGTGAGCTCCACCAGGCAGGAATCTTTATGGTTTACTGAGGAACTCCAAGGCCCATGGGAGGTGCTCACAGCTATTTGTTGAATAAATGGATGAATGAATGAATGAATGGGAACGCCAGGCACATAGCAAGTGCTCAGAAACACTTAGCAATTCTGTCTTAATGTGCCTTTGAAAAAGAGAAGCTCAAGGATCAACTGTGACTCTCGATCGGGATCGGTCAAGACGTGGAGAAAGTTAAAGTGAATCAAGGGGAAAAAGACAAATGTGACACACAAAAGGACCGGAGGGAACTGGAGGGGGCAAAGCCGGGCACGGGGGCTGAGACTGCCGGAAGCTGTGAACCATGGGGACGGTGGACGCTGGTCTGGAGTTCCAAGTCTGGGAGTCCAGGATGCTAGGAACACCGGCCTCTTGGTGTGATATCCTGGGGAGCAGCAGCTCCTCACTTGTCACCTCCTGGGTCACCCCCCACAAATGTGAATTGGGGGCCCTAGGGCTTCTACGTCTGAGAAGCTGAATGCAAGGGGAAGAAGTGAGGAGGTTGGGCCGCTCACGCGCCTAACCAGCCTATGGCAGCAACACCGATGCACGCTCCTGCAGCCTGCCTGATGCAGGCTTGCCAGGCTGAACGCTAGGGACAGCCCTAGGAGATGGGTACTACTGTATCATTACTCCTGTCTTACAGATGAGAACACTGAGGCCCAGAGAGGCGGTGTGGGCTGCCCAAGGTCACAAGGAGACTGAGTGGTCAAGCCCCTCCCTGCAGCACTTCGGCCACGTGTGACCACGCACGGTTCCCTGAGCACACGGGCTCCTCTTTCCAGGGCCCCTCCTGAGCTGTCCCTCATTGGAGCATTCTGCCCAGTCTTTTTGCTGGGCCTGCGTCACACTTCCCGGGTCCCTCCTTGGGGGCAGCCTCCCCTGACCTCCTCCCACCCCCAGCTCCTGCTGTCTCTTGCTGAGCTGTGACAGTTGTATATTCATCTGTCCTCAGGATCTTGGGGGCAGCTGCGGGCTCTGCATTTTCTCTGGGACACGGCACCCAGCACAGAGTGGGCACTGCTAGAAATTGTGGAATGAACACACCCTTGGGTATGGCTGTGAACCAGGAGCTGTGACCCTCAGAGCCCTGAGTCCAGGATTGCACCTGGGACAGGTGGCGGATGGAGGGGACACCGAGACCACCAAGTCTCGAGCCACACTCTGGGGCCTTTACTGCTACTCCCTGGTCTGTTCATATACATAGGCAGCCCTGTCCAGTGGTCAGCGCCTAGGCCCCAGGGCCCAACCGTGTAGGTTCAAGTACCGGTGTAGCTACCACCCTTCCAAGGGACCCTGGGCAAGTGATTAACCCCCTTGGCCTCAATTTCCCCACCTAAACAAATGGGGAAAATGATAGGGTTGTTGCGAGCATTAAATGAATTGAATATATGGTTAATGCTTAGAATCGTGTCTGGTACCTGCCAAATGCTTTACGAGTACTAGCGGTATTATTATTATCAGGCAAGGTGGGTTATGCTGGGCCATAAGTAAGAAGTTTGGACTTTATGTCTGAGGGATGGGTATCAGTGGGCAGATTTTTAAACCTGTTCTGAGCTGGTTTCGATGACACTGAGATGTGATGCTAGAAGATCTGGCATCAGGAGCTGCCGGGCTGTGCTCCGTGCTTCACCACGTGGTTGACCGAACTCTCACAAACACGCAAGAGGGAGCGCCCTTGTTACCCCTTTTCAGGTGGGGAAACCCCGACTCAGCAATATAAGTCACCTGCCCAAGGGCACACGGCCAATTAAGTAGCCAAACCAGGATTCAAACTCGGTTATAAGTTTCCTGTTGCTACTATAACAAAGGATGTCAAATTTAGTGGCTTAAAACAACATAAATTTGTTATCTTACGGTTCTGGAGGTCGGAAGTCCAAAACAGGTCTCCCAAGGCTAAAAATCAAACATAGGCTCGCATTCCTTCTGAGGCTCCAGTTCATGCCTTTTCCAGCTTCTAGATGCCACTCACATCCCTGGCTCACTTCACTCCGACCTCTGCTTCCATCAAAACCTCCCCTTCTCTGACTGATTGTCCTGCCTCCCTCTTATAAGGACCCTTGCAATTACGTTGAGCCTCCTGGATAACCCAGGTTCATCTTGAGATTCTTTATCACAACCACCAAGTCCCTTTTGTCATGTAAGGTGACATAATTACAGGTTCTGAGGATTAGGACATGGGCATCTTTGGGGGAGCCATCATTCTACCTGCCACAGACCCGGGATCCAAGCCCAACCCAGCCTCTCTGGCTTCCCCTGCGAGCACCCCAGGCCGCGGGACCAAGAATGAGAGGATGCCCAGCGTGGTGGCGGGGAGCGTGGGGAGCCCAGGTCTCTCGTGGCAAGTTTGGGGTCTTTATGTGAGGAAGCCCCAGGGAGGGAGGGCAGGCCCAGAGATGAGTGAGGTGGGCGGGGCTCGGACCCGGGGACCAGAGGGGCCCAGAACACTAAACCAGCTGACCAGAGGAGACGGGGGCCTGGGTGGCCCGAGCTGGCCATTTTCCAAAGGAAGTTGGAAATCCTGGTTTTTATGTGAAATCTCCAGTTTTTAAATGTTGGCAAATGATTCAAAATTATGAGAAAAAACCTGCTACACACACACACATGCCTGCACCTACACTGTGTGTGAAGTCACACAGAACACCTCTGAGGCCAGATGAGGCCCACAGGCTGTGAGTTCCTGACTGCCGGCCTGCCTGGGAGAGAGGGGAAAGCGAGTCCTTGCTGAGGGCAGCGGGGGCTGAAGCGTCCATGGAGGAGCCTGAAAGAGCCTGAAGAGCTTCCCCCGGCTCCGCCAGGTGGGGGAGGCCGGGCAGGGAGTGCTCAAGAAGGGGACAGTGGGCTTCGAGGCGGTCAAGAAGCAGAGCGAGGCCACAATGAGGCCAGATCAGTTCAATCCCAGTCCCAGCTGGGACTCCAGGTGGGCAGGCTGCTGTGCGGCCTTGGACAAGTTACCTGGCCTCTCTGTGCCTTCCTTTTCTCTTGTGGAGGTTGACTCCACTCCACAGGGTGTCCAGTTCCACACATTCCTTGAACAAATCCCTGATATGTGTCAGGCTCTGTTCTGGCCCTGGGGGCTCAGCACTGCACGAAGCAGGGCGAGCCCCTGCTTCCAAAGGCCATGGTCGAGCTGCTGGCGTGGGACTGGGCCTGGGCTTAATTACCAAGAACTCGAGAGCGGTCAGTTCCTCTTCCCCTGCCGACCTTTGCTTTTGCCACCTTATCCCTAACGTAGCTGTGGCTTGTGACTTCCACTTATTCACTGAGCACCAATTGAATATCATGTATTCTAGCCTCAACATCTGGAGACGGATGTTATTATGGCCCCTATTTTACAGGTGGAGAAACTGAGGTCAGGACACACAGGTTACATAGCTAGGAAGGGGCTGTCTTGGGAAGGAACCCCTGACCCCAGAGACTACTCTCTAGCCCCTCCGCCTTAACTTTTAGCTACTTTTCAGTCCCTAGGGAAGCTTAAAGCCATCAGCCAGGGCATCCTTGGAGGTAACATGGAGGAAATGTCCTCCCTTTGTGCTAAACTCTGTCCGGAATTACCTCTTCCCAACTTCAAACAGGCCCCAGTTCCTGACCTTGTTGACTGCATGGCCCTTGGCGCCTTGAGAGATTTCAAACAGCTGATCTTCTTTCATCTTTCTGGGCTCGAGGTCTGAGCATTTTTCCGTCTCTCTGCCTGAGGCTGCCCTGGGACTCCCTAAGCCATTTTACCATAAACGTCCAGTTATTGGACCTACTACGTGCCAGGTACTTGATAGGCATGACCTCATTTAACCCTTAACAATTTAATCCTTAACAATTTAACCCTTAACAAGGCAGTGCCAGGGCAGTTGCGGAAACCGAAGCTAGATGGGGTGAAGTCACTTGCCCCAAGTCACACAACCCTGAACGGGGACGGCTTCAAAGCCACACCGTGAAGCCCTGTGCCACGTGGCTGCTCTCCACAAACCGCTGAGTGGGAAGACTTTTCTGCTCTTCACCAAAACCTTCACCCTCCTTCCACCCAGGTCATTCTCAATGCCTGAAAGCTTCATTTCCCATTAGTCCCAATGGGAGGGCTCCTTCCTGGGATCAGGGGCTGGGTGGCTAATGTGTTGCAAGGCTCCCTTCCCAGCCCCTTCTCTCATCTCTTGTGTGGGGTTACCCGGTGGGGAAGTCTTCCCATCTTTCTCCCGCTAGAGTCTCCAGTTGCTGGGAAAAGCAAGAAGGGGATGAAAGGTGGATGCTGTGGGCAGGGTGCAGGGACAGGCTTTAGGGTTCCAGATTCCAAACGCCCAGGGAAAGTACGGTCAGAAGGGTGGAGCTGCCCAAATCAAAGTGGCTGGTTCTTACCAGCTCCAGAGCTCTTCGGGCAGCGTGGAATCAAGGGAGGCCAGGGCTATCTGTTTACTTTTTTTCCTCCTTTTTGGCTAAAGGAGATCAGAGCAAATCTGCTCTGCCCAGCTCCTCCTTCCTTTCTTTCTCTTTTCCTAGTCTCCCTTCTTCGAACCCTGAGAACTAAAATCCCTAAATTTGAGAGGGAGGGTTTGTTATCACCACCTCATTATCCCTGGTGTGACCCTGCGCTGAGCCCTAGGTCGAGCCCTTTATGGGAACAACGGCATAGATTCCCGCAAATGATGAGTGACAGCTCTTATTACTCCCCTGGCAGAGGAGGAAACTTAGGCACGGAGAGAGAAAGTCACTCTTCAGTGGTCACTCAAGATTCTGACTCCCCGGTTGAGGTTCTCAAGCCACATCCTTCCTCCAAATCTGTATTTCCACCAAGAAAAATGAGTATAAAGGGGGCCAGCAGCAGAAAACCAGCCTCAAATGTTCCCTGAGTCTCTCTGCTGGGCCCAGTCCTGAGTTCAGGGGTTACAAACTCCAGTGACTTCAGTGCCCAGGCAAGACACACAGATGATTGAAGGCAGCCGGGTGGGAGGCAGCAGGGAGTGGTGGAGACTGCGGTGAACTGGAAAGCCCCAGAGTTTCAACTCAGTACCAGCCCATGGCTGCCTTGGGAAAATAAGGCCCAGTATTGACAGGGTTTTCAGGCAAGCCAGAATTCTAGACATTTTATGTGAAATCTCTGTATTTTTCTTTGACATGGTGGAAGATGAGAGTCTATTTTTATTTTAGTGATAAATAGAATAAATTGATAGTGTGCTATGCCGGCATCCTGGATTCAATATTCCATTTTCTCAGTGAGTTGAAATACCACCTTTGTCATAGTCCTTCCCACTGTTCTTCCGTTCTTCTATTTCATACTTTTCCTTGTAAACTCCAAGATGATTTTATCCAATTAAAAAACATCCTGTGGGTCACTACTTGAAATTACATTAAATTTATATATGTTGGCAGAATTGTCATTTGAAGGGTGTGAAGTCTTCCCGCCTATTTATTCTCATCTTATTTCATGCCCTTTGGGAAGATATTTTAGTTTTCTTCCAAAGTCTCTTGATTTTTAAGTGATGGGGAAATTCCAAGATGTTGGAACTGCATGGGCTAAGTAACACCTCCCGTGGGCTGCATCTGGCCTGGGGCCCCCTGTTACCCCCTGAGATTCTGGGCGGCCTCACCCCGGGGGGTTGGGGGGCGCTGAACATGCTGTCATTCAAAGATAACCGTGTCCCAGGCAGAGAGATCTCCGGAGCCAGGGACCTCGGGGCAGGCTGGGCTGAGAAACTCTGGGATGTTCAGCGCTTGACCCACCCTGTGGAAAGGCAGGGCACCCACTTCCTTCACACTCAGCCAGAGAAGCCCGCAGAAGCGACCCTTTCCTGCCAGGGCTCCAGCCAGCTCATTTTTGACCAGCACTTAAAACAGCAATTAAAAGTAATCCACACAGTTGGTTTTTTTTAACAAAAGTTAAAAAAAAATAATAAGAAGAAAACGCAATCAGTTGTTCAAGGAATATCTGTTGAGGGCCACTAATGGGCACTGCTCAGAGAGCTGTGGCTGGGATTCCAGCTTCATGGATATTATGTTCTAGTGGGAAATACAGGCCATAAACCCAGAAACAGATGAAAAATCAAGGTACATTCCAGTGATGATCAGTGCATGAAGAGATGAAAGTGATGGGAGGCTGGAGGACTCCCATAGACAGAGGCTTGGCGAAAGCCTTATAGCGGAGGTGCCGATATACTAAGACCTGAGTGATGGAAAAGAGACAGCAATGGTGCCTCCTTGGTGATCCTGACACCCAGGAAAACCACTGTGACACTTGGGCATATGCCCTGCCAAACTTTTTTGCCTAATTCTATTTTTATATTGATGCGGTTTTTTAAAAATTTTAAATTTCTGTTGTACATGTTTGCATTTTCCAAAACCCAAAAGTGGCCACATAGTGTTTTAAAACCACCGTCTTTTCCTACTCGAAGTCTCAGTTTCCCCACCTGTGAACCAGAGTTGATCTTAGTAGCTACGCCACGTGAGGGTGAAACAGGCGGGTGTGAAGATTACCCAAGAAAATGGCCTATGGCATATGATTGATCCAAAGATCAGTCATTATTGGTATTTAAAAAAAAATTTTTTTTTTCTACTTTTTGGCTGTGCCTCACGGCATGCGGGATCTTATTTCCCTGACCAGGGATCGAACCCGTGCCCCCTGCAATGGAAGCACAGCGCCTCAACCACTGAACTGCCAGGGAAGTCCCCCATTCTTGGTATCTTTAAAAAATCACTTTGCAATATAGCAGCGCTGAGAGGTGGAGATTATCGTCTCCATATTGCAGGGGAGATTTCAAGGCTGAGATGGGAGCCAGCTAGGGAGAGGTCAGGACATCATTCCCCGGCCCCCAGCCTCTGCACCGTGAAACCTCAACCAGATAGCACCCTTTCCTCCCTGGAGAGGAAGTTAAGGCTGAAACCAGGGGCTTCTTTTCGGTTGTTTTTCTCCTCTCTGTGATGTTGTTCATTTTTGTGAACATTGCACTTATCTGATGTCACAGGTTTGGGGAACACAAACCGCAGACACAAATACGCCGTGTTATTCTTTGAAGGATTGTATGGCGAGATAAGGGAGCTTGGTGCTGGGGGGATACAGCGTGCAAGGAGGCACGGCTTGTTTTTGTAGAACTAGGAGCGTCAGGGTTTGTTCTTGGGTTCAGAGTCGTCAGCATGTTTGGTGGGAGCTCAGTCACTGGTCACTGTCTCCCAGGTCACACTGGGTGTGCTAAGACTCACCCTTCCCCAGTGCTGCCAGAACAGCCAGGCAACAGGCGTGGGGGAAACCCAGAGACATCACCAGCACCACAGCATCAGCATCTCCTGATGATGCTGCCGAAAAGGCTGGCGGCCCAGTGGTGCCTGAGGCTGAAGCATGCTGGGCCCTTCCATCTTCTGGTAGATTCTGAGTTAACCCGAAAATCCTGTTTGGTTTTCCTGTGCTTTTTGAGAATGTCACTCAAACAACTGAATTCCCTCTCTGACCTAAGTGTCATGAGGCCTGCAAAAACCCTGCTTCCTGCTTCTGCCCTGACCCCCATGCAGACTATTATCCACATGCAGTCGATGGGATCCTGTGAAAACCCAAGTCAGGTCACATCCCTCCTCTGCTCAGAATCCTCCTGTGGCTCCCACTTCACTCAGGGTCAAAGCCAAGTCCTTATTGTGGCCTGCAAGGTTCTGCCTGCCCAATCTTGCCCTCTCCTCCTCCACCCTCACTCCTTCATCTCTCCCACTCACTGCACTGGCCTCCACCATGCCCCTTTGGGCCTCAGGGCCTTTGCACTTACTGCTCCCTTACTTCCTTCACTACAATACATTCTTATCAGAGAGGCTGACCCCCACAAAAATGATGTCTCTTTCCCAAAATACCTATCCCTTACCCAGCTTTATTTTTCTTCCTAGCTCCTCGTCACTACCTGACATGTCAGATACTTATTCTTTTGTTTACTGTCAATTGGACCTAAGTTTCCGGGGACTTTTGTGTTTCTCTGGTACCTAGAAACTTCCTGACACATTGAGTAAGCTCAATTTCTTCTTTTGTGTAAATAAATGCAAGAATCTTGGGGTCAACTACTTCAGACCAAAGGGTTCAGGATAATAAGAATCATAAAGGATTTTAAAGCGGGGACTTCTGTGATCAATTGGTTTGGGAATGATCACTGAAGCTTCGAAAGAGGTCACATGCTCTAACTGTGGGGTGCGCACATCATGGGGGCTGCTGGATAGTGTTGTGTGGAATACAGACTATATCAGTGCCTCCCTCATCTCAGGGATTAAATCAGATGATATGTGTATGATGCTTAGCCCCATGCTTGGAATGTGGTGCTCAGCATTGGAAGTGCCAGCTATAGCAGAAGGGGAGCATGGAGACAGGATTAGCTGACATCCAGGTTCCTGGAGCGAGTGACTGCATGGATGGGCATGCACGAAACTGAAAATAAAGGAGGAAGTTTGGGGTATGGTTGAGGCCAAGGGTACCAGGGTCAGAGTGGGAAAAAGAGTTGAGGGTTTGTGAGATGTCTCAGTGAACATGTCCAGTTGACAGGTGGACTCAGGAGAGAGACCAAGCCTGGAGTTACAAATTTGGGAATTACCAGTGCAAAGATGGTAAGTGAAGACCCAAGGATGGCCCTAAGTCAGAGATCATGTACAGAGGAGTAAAGGTGTGGATGGAACCCTTAGGGACTCCCAGTGTCCCTCTTCTGCTCAGGGCTTTGTCCTGAGACCTGACTTAGCTCTTCAGGCTGGGGAGGGGTCCCCCTCCTTGAGTACATGGACTGATACCCCCTCAAATAAAAGTGAGTTCTCAGCCAGGCAGAAGAGTTGACAATGGCTATGGCTGGGCAATTGACAAGGTCCACCTCACCTCTACTGTCTAGAAATGTTTTATCCATCCTCTTCTCTCCTCAACTCACCACAATGTCATTACCACTCTCACTACATGTATTGGTCATCTACAGCTACAATAATGCTACGTAACAAACCACCCCAAACCTTTCACTCTCTTGAATGTGGAGGGAGAGAAGGAAGAGACAAGAAAACCATAGATGAGACTGAAAAAGAGAAGTCAATGAAGTAGGATAACCAGAAGATAGAGGTGATATCAGAGCCAAGGAATTCTTCACCATTCCCTGGAACCATGCCTCCTGATATGTGACCTCATGGTTCCTCTCACAAAAGGGGTGGAGCATATTTCCTCCCCCGTGACTTGAGTTCAGCCACTTCAGTGACTTGGTTTCACCAACAGCATGAGATGAAAGTGACAATGTGTCCGTTGGAGACTAGGCTTTAAGAGACCTTGCATGTTTCCACCTGGGTTTTATGCCTCTGTCATCACTGTAACCAGACACACCTGGTAAAGTCGATGGGTCCCAGAAGATGAGAGGCATGTGAGGCAGAGCAGAGTCACACCAGCCAGGACTGCCTAGCTCAGCTGACTTCCAGTTGAACAGCAGGCAGGTGGATGGGTCCAGCCAAGATCAGCAGAGCCATCCAGCCAAGCCCACACCAGGTCAGCTGACCTGCAACAACTCCATATTCAAGAGAATAAAAGGTTTGGGGGTGTTTGTTATGCAGAATTATCACAGCTGTAGATGACTGACACATGCTGTGAGAATGGAAGTGAGATTGCAGTGAGTTGAGGAGAGAAGAGGATGGGATTTTTAAAATTCTGGTTAATATAGATGTGGCAGACATTGTTGACTGTTCAACCACAGCCATTGTCAACACTTCTGGTTGGCTGAGAGAACCCTCTTTTGTTTGAGGGGGTATCGGCCTATGTACTCAAGGAAGGGGTCGTCCTCCCAGTCTCAGAAGATAAATCAAGTCTCAGGACAGAAGCCAATGGTAGAGCAGAAAAAGAGAAAACAACACTTGTCCTGTATAATGTCTTTGAGTCTTTGCATTAACATCCCTTGAACGACTTGTGCCAGATACTCCTCGGTGCCTGCCCAATACCCACTCTTCCTTTTATCCTTGTTTACAGAACCCTGATTTTATTGGGATGGCAATAGGCCAGCTGAAAGCACTCAGTCTCCTAAAGTCCCTGACAGCTAACAGTGGCCATGTGAACCAGGTATGAGCAATAAAAATTTAGCAAAGTTTGCCAAGTGGGGCCCCTGGGAAAGCTTTTTGAAAAGAGACAAATGTAGTGGGCATTCTGCTTGCCCCTACCCTCATCTTCCTGCCTATAATGTGGATTTAGTAACAGGAGACAATAGAAACTTGCCAGTGGTAAGGTTTTGTGTTACTTGCAGCTGAATGCATGACTGAGAGATCCACCCCAATGCCTCTGGATTTCTAAACACATGAGAAAATACATTTCCTTAATGATTAAGCCATTTTGCCTTGCGTTTTCTGTCCTTGTTGCTGAATGCATCCTAGAGAGTCCTGCATTTTGCAGCGAGTTGACTTCTGGTAAACTGAGATATGCCTGATCTTGGATTTGAGTGATATGGGGGTGGAGGGCAGGGGTCACTCTCACTCCTTCTGGAAAATCAGATGGTGAGAGAGAGGCATTCTGATTTCCTGTGCATCCTTCTGCCAGGACCAAAAGGTCTAAGGACTCAGGGTTTACTTCCACTTTAGATATCTGTGAAGAGTTCTTACTAGTTGAGTTGTTTATTTGCTTGTTTGTTTTTGAAGGAGGAAACCAAGGTTCAAATTTACCACCTAAGGCACTCAGCCAGAGCTAGGTCTGGCCTGGGATCATCTTTTTTTCTCCTTTCTGGGCCCCTGTCTTCTCATCAGCAGAATGAGATTACTCAAGGGCAAAGCTTTTCAAACATTTCATTTCAAAGTAGGCAAAACCGTTTATAACTGAACTCTTAACTTGTCCAACCTATAAAAAAGATAAAAGAGAAACTGCTCAGAGTGAGGAGGGTCAGGAGGCCTGCAGCCTCCTCCCCAGGCCCCATGGCCCACTGGCACCTCACTGCAACCCTGGGTTTGCGGGAGGCTTTTAGGAAACACCAGCCTAGATTATCCCAAGGCCTTTGGGAATATCTCTGAGACCAAGAGGGGAATCTCTGATCTTTCAAACTTTGCTAAAATGTTTCGCAGACGACAGGCACGCAGGCACGCACACAGCAAAACGAAACCAAAACCAAAAGCTCTCTAACAGTGCAAAAGGAGCAGAAAGTCACCTCCCTCTCGTCTCTGACTTGCCATTCTTCCTGGAAAATACAGGGCCTTGTCTCCCAGAGAGACGGTCTGTGCGTCTCGCAGTATATATATGTACACATATTGCCCCGTCTTACCTCGCAAAACACACACACACACACACATTGTAGCATCCTATAATCACTGTTTTGCATCTTGTTTTTCTCGGTTAATGTTACATCTTGGCAGTTTCTCCAAATCAGTACTCAGAGGTCTGCTTCATTCATTTCAGTGGCTACATGATATTGAAATACTATTTAATTTATTTGGCTAAAAAGGCCCTTTTTCTTGACTAAGAGGTACAAGCTACTATGTATAGAATAAATAAGATACACGGATAGATTGTACAGCCAGGGAATATAGCAAATATTCTACAATAACTTTAAATGGAGTATAATGTATAGAAATATTGAGTCACTATGTTGTACACCTGAAATAATATAATATTGTAAGTCAACTGTATTTTACTTTTTAAAAAACAAGAAAAGAAAAAAATAAAGAAAATGGGATACTAAAAACAACAAAAAGAAGGTTCCTATTCTTGGATACTCAGGTTGCTTCCAGTGTTTTACTGTGTCAAAGAATCCTGCAGTGAAGGTCTTTGGTTCTTTATGTATGCATCTTGGTACACATGTGCTAACTTAGATGCTTGATTTGTTCTCTCTCTTTTTGTCCCTGTCTCTGTTTTTGTCTCTCTCTCTTTCTGCTTTTTTGCTTTATTTATTTATTTTTTGCTTATTTGCATTTTTCAACTTTTACTCTATGAGCATGTCTCATTTGTGGAATAATTAAAAGGATATGTTTACAGGCCCAGGCCTCTAGCTTCAGCCAAGTTAGATAAACAACCCCTCGCACAAGCGCAATTGAGAAAGAAAAAAAAGAAAAATTCGGCCTCGGCTGCTGAGGCCTCTTTGGCTGGGAGGTTGTGTATCTGGAGAGCTGTGTACCAAGGCCCAGCCCTGCCTGCTGCAACACGTTCTGGAGTACAGGGTCTGGGTTCTGGTTTAGGCTGTGTCATTAACTTGCCCGGTGACTCCAGGTAAGTCACTAAGCCCGGCTGAGCCATCAGAAGAGCATTCACTATGTGCCAGGCTCTCAGCTAAGTGTGATATAGTGTCTGGGGAGGCTGGTATTATTATCCCAACATCTCAGATGAAGGAAAGAAACTCAGGGAGATGAAGCGCTTGCCAGTCTCCTCTAGATCAGTCAAGGAACCACCATCCACCCAGCCCAGGAGTCGGTCCTGATTCCTCCCCTCCTCCCCTGCAAATATCAGCTTACCTTCCAGTACCCTTGGCTCTACCTTAAAAATATGTGCCTGTCTCTCACTGAATCCTCACCACGCAGCCTTCCAGGCCCTCTGTCATCTACCTGCCACCCACCTTTCTAATTTCATCTCCCACCCCCACTTTTCCCCGTCTTTCTCTGCCCCATCACACCTGGCTCACTCCCAACCTCGGAGCCTTTGCACTTGCTCCTCTACCTGGAGTCTTTTCCTTCCCAGTAGCGCCAGGACTAGGTTGAGGCAAGCGAGGTGCCCAGGGCGAAAACATTAAGGAGGCAACCTCCTGATTTGCCAACCTGCCCCTGAATGAACCTGAGACTGAGCCCCGCTCACATTCTGAACCCTGGGTCACTCGCTTACCTCACCCTCACCTGGCACTGCTTCCCAGACTTGGTTCTTCTCATCATTTGGGTCTTGGCTTAAATGACTCCCTCCTCAGAGAGACGCCCCCAGACCATCTTAGTTAAGGGTGTTCCCATCACTATCTAGCCCACCCCATTGTCTCATTTTCATTTATTTTCATTGCTCTTATCGTACAATTATTTGTTTTGTGCCTATCTCTACCCACTAGGTTATAAGCTCTGTGAGGGAGGGGACTCATTCTCCGATACTACCTAGTATATTCTCTGCTATATCCCCAGCACCCAGCACACAGACAGCATTCAATTTATAACATACTCAGTAAATAACCGTGGGGCGAATGAATGAATGAATGCATGCATGAGCTGGTTAGAGGCAGAGTCACGATTCAACCCAGGTTTACCTGGCTCCAAAGTCAGTCCTCCCATCCACGACTGATAAACAAGGGCCAGGGCACACTTGACTGTGGCTTGTGTCACAGCCTGTCCTGATAGGAAGCCTGAGACCCAAGGACAGGCTGCCTGAGGAAAGTTCTAGGTGGGGAGGAGCTTGGCCACAATCACGGGGGCTGCTGTCAGCCTCAGGCCTTCGCGAGGCCAGCTGTGCCCCACCCCCCTCGTTCTAGTTTTTATTTTTAGAGGCAAGTTTTTGGGCACAGAGAAAGCTCCTTAGGAAAAGTCCAGCAAGAGGATGAGGGAGGAGGTTTTGAAACCCGGTGGGAAAGTAGGTCAGGCCGGGTTGCTGGCTGGCATCCAGACGATAAGGCCTCTGTGGAAGTTTAATAACGTGAGCGACCGTATCCATGACATAATTCATAACTGAGAGGAAATAGCGATTAAGGGGCAATTGTGCAATGTGGGACAAGCCTCCTTCACAGCTCATAAAAGCAGGAGCAGAGAGAGGTGACTCTGTCATTCTGGGGCCACTGGGGGCCGGGCAGGCAGCCCACGGAGACTGGGGGCTAAGTCTCTACATTGGGGGGTTTACACCCATCTTTCCTCTCACCCTCAGGCTGCAGGGAACTGGGAGAACATGGAAGGCAGAGACTCCCTTCAGCAAGCCCTACTATGTGCCTGGCTGGGCTCGGGGCTGGGGTGAGAGCCATACACATGGCATTTTGCCGCAGTTGAGATTTGGATGCAGCTGCACTGTTGTGATGCTGCCTTGTCAAAATGGAAAATTGCTTTGATTATCAAGTGAACTGTGCAACAGACACCCTGACACTTATTCCATCTCCCCCTCCCCCCACTCCAATTACTATCGATTTTCAGTTTCCCCTTTATTCATTCTCTATTGTTTGATCTTTCCAGGAGCGCTGTTTGCTTTTATAATCAGTTACACACACACACACACACACACTCATACACACACACACACACACACACACACATTAAATCCGCATCGTCACCTTTTCTCTTTCTTGAATAAGCCAAGCATGTGCTCACCCCAGGGCCTTTGCACTTGCTGTGCCCTCTGCCTGGAATGCTCCTCCCCTAGATAACCCCATAACTCACCCCTCACCTCCTTCAGGTCTTCACTCAAATGTTACCTTCCCTTTGAAGTCTTAGCTGACCAACCTTTTCAAAGCAGCAAACCCATCTGTTGTTCTCTATCTACCTCTCCTATTTTATTTTTATCTACAGCACCTATCACCAATTAACCCTCTCCATCTGCTGTTCATTTTTTTATTGCCTGCTTGGTCCCACTAGTATGTTAGTGCCACCGGCAAAGGGACTGTTGTCCATCTTGTTCTTGGCTGCATCTCCAGTGTCGGGAACTGCGCCTGGAACGCTGTAGTTGCTCAGGAAATATTGGGGTTGAATGAATGAGTAAATGTTTGCTACTATTATTGACTGATAAAAAGGCTGACCATTTGCTGGTTTGGTTTGGGGGCTGCCTCAGAATGCCCCCAGCTCAAGCCTTTCTTGGATGCTACTGTTGGGATCAGAAGTTGGCGTCATCAAGGCTGGTTCGGCTGGCCCGAATATTGGCAGCTGGCAGCTGCTCTGATTGGTCAGTGCTCAGTTTGAAGACCACACCTCCTCCTTCCTCCCTGGGAACTCCTTGGCTACTTTAAGATTCTAAATGCATCAACCCACTGACCCCACCCATTCATGAACATTCTCATGCAAGGGAGCCAAGCTCTGTATGCAAAAGTGGTTCCTTGCAAAACTTCACAATAGTGAAATAATGCGTGCACGCGTGCGCACACACACACACACATGCAACAGTCTCAGGGATACACACGCTCCCGCGCACAAACTCAGACACACACTGACCTCGAGATCCAGACCCAGGGACACACACACGCATACAATTAAACACACACACTCATTTTGTCATTCACACATCCAGACGCATGCTCACATGCCCAAACATGTTTGCACACTGAGCAACAAACACAGCTCCCCACCCGGCACCCTCACACACAGCACACAGATAACTACTCACTCACACCCCCACACACGCAGTCACACACATGTGCACACACATACGCACACACATTCACCTTCTTAAAGCCATGCATTCACTCGCTCACACACCCTTACACAGTCACCCACACACACCCACACACAGTGGATCCCCCCAGACATCCCCAGCCACGCCTCCCGGGACACACACCTCCCACCCTTCCCGCAGGCCAACGGCCCCAAGAGCCGGTCCTTGGCTGTGTTTAGAGGACTAGGGACAGACCACATGCCCTGACCCCAGCCCACCCTGGATCTCTCCACTCTGACCCTGGGCCACCCTGAAGCCGCTCAGCGGAAGCACACAGGGCCAGGGCCAGCTCCGTAAGCAGCGGGTGTGTGATGCCCACATCAGCCTGACTGCGCCGCCTCAGGGCACGTCTGCCCGGCTCATCTGTGCCCCGGGCACCCGCCCACTTCCTCCCCATCAGAGGGCAGGCCGGCCTGCTTACATCAGGCGGTTTCTGGGCCTGCGTGGCACCTAGAACAGAGGAAGGAAGTGATCTGTCCCAGCCGCGGGGGGCTGGCGGCTCCGTGACCCAGGTCCCCTGAGGCTGGGCTGCCCGTTCCTCCACCCGCAGGGCACCGTGACCCTGGTTGGGGTCACAATTCAGGGTACTGGGCTCTCTGAATTAGCCGCCGAGGTTGCAAGCACCTTTCTTCCCATCCCTGAAAATAAGGACAACAATGACTGATATTCACGGAGCACTTGCTGTGTGCCCAGCACTGTCCTAACTCACTGTGGACTATCTCTTTAAACCCTCAGAACACCAGCCCTATTGATAGGTGTTATCATCATCTTAGTTTTACAGATAAAGAAACTGAGGCACAGAGGAGTTAGGGGACTAGCCCAAGGAGCAGGAATTGCCCCCCACCGTGGTCTGGCTCCAGACCTCAGCCATCCCACCCTCTCCCAGCTTCTCTGTGCTGTTTGTTTGTTTTCGTGGGCCTCCACTATCCAAGGCCTCTGCACCTCACATCTCTGAATCCCAGCAACAATCTCAGGAGCAGGACACCAGTATTAGCCCCATTTAACAGAAAGGGAAACGGAGGTTTAAATGACCCGCCTGAGGCAGACAGCAAGGAAGAGGCAGGTTTGTACCTGGGTCCAAGGGCTCTTTCTGCAGTGCCAGGCCATCCCCTCATGCGCCAGAGGACTTTGACAGCACCAGGGGCAGGGAAAATGGGGGCTTTGGGGAGTCTTAGTGGCCATACAACAGAGAAACAATAATACGTTTATGACAATGACAACAAAATTTTTCTACCTTTTAAAATAAGTGGGAAATAATGAACACACAATAAAATACACAGATGTTTATGGTTTCCATTTGATGAGATCTGACAGATGCACTCAAGAATCACCCACCTAGGGAACGTGAATTGGTTCAGCCACTGTGGAGAACAGTACGGAGGTTCCTTAAAAATCTACAAATAGAACTACCACATGACCCAGCAATCCCACTACTGGGCATATACCCTGAGAAAACCATAATTCAAAAAGAGTCATGCACCAAAATGTTCATTGCAGCTCTATTTACAATAGCCCGGAGATGGAAACAACCCAAGTGTCCATCAACAGATGAATGGATAAAGAAGATGTTGCACATATATACAATGGAATATTACTCAGCCATAAAAAGAAACGAAATTGAGCTATGTGTAATGAGGTGGATGGACCTAGGGTCTGTCATACAGAGTGAAGTAAGTCAGAAAGAGAAAGACAAATACCGTATGCTAACACATATATATGGACTTTAAGGAAAAAAATGTCATGAAGAACCTAGGGGTAAGACAGGAATAAAGACACAGACCTACTAGAGAATGGACTTGAGGATATGGGGAAGGGAAAGTGGAAGCTGGGACAAAGTGAGAGAGAGGCATGGACATATATACGCTACCAAACTAGATTGCTAGTGGGAAGCAGCCACATAGCACAGGGAGATCAGCTCGGTGCTTTGTGACCACCTAGAGGAGTGGGATAGGGAGGCTGGGAGGGAGGGAGATGCAAGAGGGAAGAGATATGGGAACATATGTATATGTATAACTGATTCACTTTGTTATAAAGCAGAAACTAACACACCATTGTAAAGCAATTATACTCCAATAAAGATGTAAAAAAAAGAATCACCCACCTAAAACATGATACAAACATTTCTACGACCAAGTTCCCTCATGCTCCTTTGCAAACAAGCCTCCACTACTTCAGCCCCAGGTAACCACTGGTCTCTGCTTTGTCACCACAGGTCACCGTGTTTCACATCATAGGTTAGTCTTGTCTCACCTAGAGTTTCATATAGAGGGAATCACACAGTATGTGCTGTCTTGCCTCTGGCTTCTTACATTCAGCGTAACACCTGCATGATCCACTGTGCTTTTGCAAGCATCAGTAGTGGGTTCTTTTTACGGCTGAGAAGTGTTCCACTGTGAGAATGTTCCACAGCTTGTTTATCCAGCCTCCAGGGGATGGGGTCTGAGTTTCTGGCTGTTGTGAACGTCTGCACACACTGAGCACCGACTTTGAGCCAATCACAGTTCTAACCTAGTGTCCTGCGCAGGCACCACATCTGTTAATCCCCACCCCAGGTCGTTATCACTGTCCCCACTTCGGGGCAGGAGGAAATGCAGGCTCAGGGCGAGAAACCCAAAGACACAGAGCTCACACTGGCCGAGGCAGGCGAGCAGCACTGAGCAAGGGACAGATGGACACACGGTCATGGCGGGAGGCCCCGGCCCTGGGAGTGCACGCTTTCTTTTTTTTTTTTTCTTTTTTGCGGTACGCGGGCCTCTCACTGTTGTGGCCTCTCCCATTGCGGAGCACAGGCTCCGGACGCGCAGGCCCAGCGGCCATGGCTCACGGGCCCAGCCGCTCCGCGGCATGTGGGATCTTCCCGGACCGGGGCACGAACCCGCGTCCCCTGCAGCGGCAGGCGGACTCTCAACCACTGCGCCACCAGGGAAGCCCCGAAGTGCATGCTTAATGGAAACCGAGCTGGAGCCACAACAGTGATGACAGTGGCCTGCATTTATGAGGCACCTACTAAATTCCTGGGCCTGTTCTAAATACTTTGCATGAATTAACCCATTCAGTCTTCCCAACAATCTCTGTTATCCTCTTTCACAATTGGGGAAATAGGCACAAGGAGGATGCGTCCTATCTCCAGGGCCACACAGCTAGCGAGGAGTGGAGCTGAATTTGGACTCAGGTGGCCTAGTACTACGTGCTTCTCTTAACGACAAGTCTACACCATCTCGTCAGCCCTCCTCCTGCGAACCTGGGGCCTCTAGTCGGGCAGGCTCAGGTCCCGTCTTGCCTGGAGGCATTTCCACTCATGGTCATCTTCCTGCTCAACTGGGAACCTCCCCCAGTCTGGTCAGTTTAGGATCCAAGGGCCTGGTGCTGGGAATGCGGACAACAGGAGGGAAGGGTCAAGCGCAGGACTGTAAGGTCAGCCCTTGAATCCCGGCTATGCCGTTTGCTGGCTCAGTCACCTAACTTCTCTGAGCTTCCATTTCCGTATCTATAAAATCGCAGATGATGACGATGATAGTGACCTCATGAGGATTCAGTGAGATGGGTGTGGAATTACTAGCACAGACATTTACCTTCACTTTGCTACCTGCCCGGGGCCTCTCAATGCTTAAGCCAGGCTCACAGCAACCTTGCAAAGCAGATGTTCAATTCCCATTTTACAGACGAAGAAAGCCAGTCTCTAAATACCATCTCCACGCTAAACATCTCCAAACATACATCTCCTGCCAGCATCTTTCACCTGAACTCAGGCTTGAATACCCAGCTGCGACGGCACATGCCTGACTGAACTCAGCCTCCCGGCAGGAAACTGAACTTCTTCACCTCCCTGCGTGACCCCACCCCTCCTGTAGTCATCTTCACTTCAGAAAATGCCACCTCTGTCTTTCCAGGGACTCAGGCCCAAAACCTTAGTGTCCTCACCAGCTCCTCTCTTTCTCCAACCTCTGCTGCCCCACTTCGCAACCATCAGCCTTCAGAAGCCCTCTGGATCTGATCACTTCCCCCTGCTTCCACAGCCCCATCCCGGCGTGAGTCACCAAGCACTTGCTTGGATTATTGCAGCGTCCTCTGAACTATCTCCCCCATTCCGCCATTTCTCCCTACCCGATGGAAGTCAGATCACGTCTCTCCTATGCTCAACACCCTGCCGTGGCTCCCACGTTAACCAGAGTAAAAGACAAGGCCCTGGCAGTGGCCTATAGGCCCTGCTCAGTCGACCCCTGCCTTGCCTCTCTGACCACTCCCCTCCAGCCACACTGGCCTGCTCCCTGCTCGTGGAACACACCAAGCACTCTGCAGCCCTAGGGCCTTTGTACTTGCTGTTCCCTCTGCTTTGGACTCTCTTCCCAGAGATAACCATGCGGGTCCTTTCTCACCTCCTTCAGGTCTTTGCTCAGATGTCAATGTATTCAGGGCCTTCCTTGGCCACCCGTTTAAATGAACAAGCCCCCCTTCATCAGCACACCTTGGTCCCCTTCTGTCCATGGCACCCATCACCAACTGACAGGTGGAATTTTATTAACATTCTTATCATTATTAATTTAGAATATCTCTACCCACTGTGCCCCACAAGGGCAGGACTGTTTCTGGGGTGTCCACTGCAGCATCCTCGGCACCTCTGGGTCTGGTGTAGAGTGCTTGCTCAATAAATGTTTACTGAATGCACGAATGGGGGTCAGGAGTGGTTCTCTGACTTCCCCAGGCCACCAAGTTAGGACATGTTGGAGCTAGGATTTGAACCCAGGGGTCTGAGTCCCAAGCTGTGTCCTTAACCTCCCAGGGCCTGGTTCCAGGTCAGCACCCCAGAGATGGTGGCTGTCACTGTGATGACTTTTAAGGCAATATGCCCATCCTTCCCCACCCACAAGAGAAGGCTGGGGGTGGGGGTGGGCAAAAGGGAGAGGTCAGGTCGGCTGTGGCCTCCCACCAGTAGGAGGTGACTCATCAACCTCGTGATGACAGATGACATTCCATCCCTTCCCTGGGGATCTTTGGCCCCAGATAAAGGGAGCACCCTGCTTCTGGGAAGAGGAGGACAAACAAATGGGAGAGCTGGCCAGGCCACTGCCTAGGGGGTTGCATGTCTGAGCTAGAGGGCCACAGTGTTCAGCCGTGAAGGGGGGACAGCCCAGACTGACCCCTGAGCCTCCCTTCTGGGGTCAGAGACACAGCCTGAGTTCTCTTATCAGGAAAATGGAGCTTTCTCTGTGAAGTCAACACCCCAGCCACCCCCTCGGGCAGTCAGGGGAAAGCCTCTTGGTGTACCTCCATTTCCTCTTGGCATTTTTTCCTACTTCAGAAGAACTTGAGCCAGTTGGCAAACACATTTTGAAAAGGAACATCAAGGGGCCGCAGACTCTAGCCAGATGGGCAATATTTGATTTATATTTTAATTTTAAAAACTTCTAACTTAATAATACTTACAGATAGTTCTGTTGCAAAAGACTCAAGCCACACACTCCCTACGGTGAGTTAATGGTATCTCTAGGATTGGGTTTGGCTGCAAGTAACAAGTAACAGACTCCAGTGGCTTTGCCAGCTAGAGGTTCCATTTTTCTTGTGTAAAAAGAAGGCCAGAGGTGGACTCGTTCAGGGACGTCACCAATGACCAGCTTCCTTGAATCCCACTTTGGTAGGTGACTTTCAAACTCATGGCTCAAGAGGGCTGCTTCACTGCCTGGCATCTATGCTCAGCCCAGGAGAAGGGCAGAGAAGGGGCAAGACATGGGCCGAGTCCCCCTCTTAGAGCAAAAACATGGTGGCTTTCTCAGAGCCCTACCTGGTAGATTTGTATTTACATCTCACTGACCAGAATTGGGTCACGTGGCCACCCTACTGCAGCCGTGTGCCTGCAAGGTGGGCTGGGTATGTGATAACTTTGCGTTGGCCCATTGCTGTCCCATTCAAAATTGGGGTCTTATTAGTGAGAAGAAAGGGGTGATGGATGATGGATGCTGAATGATGGTCCCTGCCTCAGATTTGTTTTGTGTGATCTGAATAGAAACAGATTATAAATGTGATTTCTCGGCTTGCTTTTTTTTTGCCACCTAAAATTATGCATTTAGAGATTCACCTTATCATTATTTCAACCTGCTGCATAGAACTCCACGGGATGGATGTACCACAGATTACTTACCTCATCCCAGGTTCATGGATATTTAGCTTCCCCTAAAAATGTTCACTATTTGAAACAATGCCTCAGTGAACCTCCTCATGAAGCACACTCTCCATGCCCGCTGTGCACTTCTACAAAGTGTAACTGGAACTGCAGGTAGACGGTGCGTCCGTTTAAAATGTCAGGAAGTGTTTCCAAATCAACACGAGGGCTTTGCCAGTTTACATTCCCTCCCACCCTGTACGAGAGGAACGGTCTCACTCACAGTCACCAGACAGGATATTATCACTTAAATTTTTTTTCCCGTGTGATGGGGAAATAATTATTATTTATGTTATAATTTGCATTTCCTTGATTAGTATTGAGGTGAATCCCCTTATCATTTATGTATTGGCTATTTATATTTTCTGATGTGTTAATTTGCCTTTTTAAATTATTTGGCATTGTCTCTCACTGATTTGGTTTTGTTTTTTCCTTTCTGATTGGTATGAGTCCTTTTCCATTTGGGCTACAAATCTTTTTTTTTAATTTTCTTATTTTTTAATTAAAAAAATTTTTTTTAGCCGCACCGCGCAGCATGCGGGATCTTAGTTCCCTGACCAGGGATTGAACCTGCGCACCCTGCAGTGGAAGCGCAGTCTTAACCACTGGACCGCCAGAGAAGTCCCCAAATCTTTTTTTTTAAAAATCAACTTTATTGAGGTATAATTTATGTACCATAAACTGCATCCAATTAAGGCGAGGTTTTTCAATCCCGTTTCTATTGACATTTTGGGTCAGATAATTCTTTGTTTGGGGCCTTCCTGTGCATTGCAAGATGTTTAGCAGCACTCTTGGCCTCTACCTCTAGACGCCAGCTGCACATTTTCCCAGTCATGATAACCACAAAAGTGTCAGGACATTTCCAAATGTCTCCTGGGGGCAAAATGATCCCCAGTTGAGAGCCTCCAACTTAAAGTGTACAGTTGATGAGCTCTGATAGATGTGTACACCCAAGAACCTATTAATACCTTCAAGATTTTTGTGTTTAGGTTGTAAATATTTCCCCCAGTCTGAGGCTTGGCTTCAGATCCATCACCTGCCCCCTTCTATTGGAGTGACCTCAATAGACTCATTTCTTTACTCTGAAACTCAGTTTCCCCAACTGTGAAGTGGGGATAATAATTCTGACCTGGCAGTGATGTTATGAGTCTTGAAGGCAATAGTGAATGTGGTTGGCATGTAGTAGGTGCTCAATAAAAGTCCCACTGCCCTTCCTCACTTTGTATGTACTCATTTAGTCAACAAATACTTACTGAGCACCTCCTATGTGCCAGGTCCTGTGTTAGTCTCTGGACACAGTGGAGAACAAGACAGACAACGGTCCATGTGCTCAGCTGGAGGAGACAGAGAAGAAGCGAGCAAACGAATGAATGAACAAGAACAATGTGCCTACGATGATGCTGATCAGTGCTGGGAAGTCAATCAGATGGCGCAATGTGGTACACACCCGGGTGGGTGGTTGCTCTTTGGGAGAACAAGGAGGTGACATCTAAGTGGAGATGAAGCAGAAGGAGAAGCTGGGGCAGCAGAGAAGGGAGATCCAGGCAGAGGGAACAGCAAGTACGAAGGTGACGAAGCTGGAGCCAGTTGGATACCTCTGAGGAACAGCACGGAGCAAAAGTGGCTAGGACAGAGTGACCAGGGGAGGGACAGAGGTGAGACTCAAGGTCAGGGAGGTAAGGAGATGGGGGCGGACCACGCGGAGCCTTGGCCAACATGGACAGGAGTCCTACTGTAGTCTAACGTGCAGTGAGAAGTCAGTGGACAGGTTTTAGCTGGGGAGAGACAGGATTCCTCCACTCACCAAACATGGAGGTCTCACTCTGTACCGTACCCTGCAGATGGTACATTGGCTTATAGTTTGCCCACTTCTCCAGGCCTCTGCCTGCTGGTACCCTATAAATAACACTGATCTTAACAACACTAATAACCAACTTTTCTCTACAGGACCCAACGCCTCAAAGCCCCTTCACATCTCTTTCCCCACTTGAGTCTTATACCAACCCTGAGAAGCCAACATGGGCTGCGGATGTGCATTTCACAGATAGGGAAGCTGAGGTGCAACCGCACAGCTGGAAAGCATCAAGCTGGGACTCGAACCCAGCATTCTCTGAGCTAAGCCTGCTTCTCTCGATCCCAGGTCACAGCACTTAGGGTGGAGGGTCAGGGGAGCGTCTTCTCTCTTCCTTCCTAAGATACCCCTTGATTCTGGGACTCAAATCTGCAGTGTTCCTATCAGGCCTATCCCACAGCAAGGCTCCTGGGCTGCCCACGGGGAGGGGAGCCCCATCCCCAGCCCTCTCTCAGGAGAGTAGGGAAGGCAGGTGCTCAGGGCTGGGCCCAAGTCCAGATAAAGTTGGGGCAGGGCAGGAAGTACAGTGGGCCCAGGGCCAGGTGGGACTAGGATTCAGGGCCTGTCCCACCTGTGGGCACTCATGGGGCCTCCTCCCTCTGGCTGAGGACTCTGCCCTGTTTCTGGACCAGTCCCTGGGGCTCCTTAGCTCCCACATCAGGTGGGGGTCTTGCAGCTGCCGACCCAGTACTGGTCGGGATACTGCTGGGCCAGGCCAGCCTCACTGCCCCCAGCCACCTAAACCAGGCGGTGAGCCCCAGGATCTTCTGTGTAATAGGCACCCAGGAAACGTGTGTGAATCTGAACGAGGGCCTGCCTCAGTTTCTCCAGCTCGCACTTTAGCCTCTGCTGTTCATTCTCATTTGCCACGTGCCAGGCACACTGCTAGTTGCCGGGGATGCAACAGTGACGACCATACATGGTCCCTGTCCTCAAAGAGCTTACAGTCTGGCTGGGCCGATGGATGAGGAGCCAGATAACACTGTGCTCAGCGCTGAGGGTGAGGGTGGCAAGGACGACCAGTGTTGACCACCCTCCATCATCTTTTTCCTCATAATGAGAGAATTTGGGTGTGCTATCAGGGCACACACTGCCAAAAGAGTGATTACATTTCCCAGCCTCTTTTGCAGTTAGGTGTGATCATATGACCAAGTTTTGGCCAATGGGATGTGAGTAGAAACCACTTCTGGGTCATGCCCTCAAAAGGAATAACACTTTCTCTCTTCCTGCTGACTGGAATGTAGGTGTGATGAAGGAGCTAAAGCAGCCATTTTGGACTTCACTGGAAGCTGTGGAATGAAGATAGTAGAGCAACTAGACAGAAGGAACCAGGGTTTCTAGAATGAACTTGCAGAACTAAACCAGCTCACCAAACTTGGACCTTCCACCTCTGTGCTGGAATTTAAATTTTGTCCCATTGAGCCACTGTGGCTCTCTGTTATAGCAGCTCAGAGGTAGCCTGACTTATACAGAGGGGTAAACACATGTTGTTGGGGAAGCCTCAGAGGTGTTTAACCCAGCCTGACAGGGGTAGGTCTGGAGGGCTTACTGGAGGAGACAACTTTTAGATGGAGGCTTGACAATGAGAAGATGGATTTTTCTAGACAAAGTTTCCAGGGAGGTGCATAGCATATGGGTAAATCTGGAGGCAAGAGAGAACATGGAGCTTTCAGGACACGTAAAGGAGCTGAGGGTGGCTGCATCACAGGGAACGATGGGGACAGGTGAAAGTGGGGCTGGATGGGTGGCAGGATTTACTCGAAGGGCCTGGAAAAGCCATGTGAAGCCCTTTGAATTTTGCCCTGAGGGTAAAGGGGAGCCACTGGAGGCTTGAGGCAGGAGGGTGAGGTGATTAGATTTGCTTCTTAGAAAGATCTCTATGGCTACGGGGTGGGAAATGGATTTATTCATTTATTTTTTTAAAAAACACAGGTTGTGCTACGTGCCAGGCACTGAGGATTATCAGTGAACAAAACAGATTTGGTTCCTATCCTTATGGAATTTGCAACCTGGTGGGGTGAGACATGAGTCAAATAACCATGTAAATAAACACGAAGCGTGATAAGGCCAACGCAGGGAGGTATGCATGGCTGTGAGGGAATATAAAGTGGGGGAGTCAGAAGAGCTTCCCAGGGAAAGGTGCTGGAGGAACAGTGGTGGGAAAGGTTCCAGGCCAAGGGAACAGCACAGGCATATGAGCCCAGACGGCCGCAGGGAGAACAAGGAGGGTCAAACAAAGGTGTTGGTAAAGATGGAGAAATACAGGCATAGATGGTGAGGGAAAGCAGGGAATCTCCAGGGCCAGCCAGCTTCTGGCTTGAGCAAGGTGGGCAACAACAGAGAAGGAATGAGGATGGGGAGGGAATTGGAAGTGAAGACCCTGAGTTCAAATATGGTATGTAGGATGTGAGGTTCCTGTGAGCCTTCCAAGTGGAGATGGTGAGTGGGTGGTTGGATACAGGGGTCTGGTTGCAGAGGGGCTCCCTGGCCAATTGTAGCTGTGGTCGTCCCATGCATGGACTCCCAGGCCAGAGCTCACCAAATCCTGGCTTCGGGGGCACATATTGTATCTCAGGAACTACGCCCATGGTAGATGTGGTACTTTCCCACTCACGTCTTCTCAGCTAGCAGGGTCCAGTTTTGTTGGATGTACATCTACCCAGGTGCTCAGGGACAGTTGCCCTCCTCACCTCAGAGTGAGTTATTATGGGTCTAAACCAACGATGGTCATTGTCACTTCCCTTTTCAGTGACTCGTTTGAAATTGGGCATGTGATGCAATCTTGGTCAATGGGAAGTCTTCAGGGGGCTTCTGGGAACATCTGTCTCCCTCATAAAAGGGGACACATGGAAGAAGATGCCTTTCCTCTTCTTTACTTGATGTTATCATGTCTGTGTGTGATGCCTGGGGCTGCAGCAGCCATCTTGAAACCATGAGGAAAATCATCAATAAATTGCTGAGAATGGCAGAGCAGGAAGATGGAAAGGATGTGAGTTTTTATTTACATCTTCATGCCTTCAAATTAAACAACCATTATTAGATGAAATTATGAACTCCCCTTCCATTGTTTTGCCATCTTCATTTACCTTCTAGTCCTTGTGGCTGAACACAATCTAAGAAAGTGCTACATATGTATTGTTTTATTTAATCTTCTCAATTTTCCTCTGAGGTTGGTATTACTATCATAGCCATTTTATAAGTGAAGAAACAGGTTCATGGCAGGTAAGTGACTTTCCCAAGGTCACAAAGATAGTAAGTTATAGAGCTGGGATTTGAGTCAAGCCTGGTGTGATTCGAGAGTGCAACTGGGCTAAAGCCACACTCTCCATTTAAAAGTCTTTCTCTTAACACGTTTTTAGTAGGAAACCATAGCCCTGTTCTTATTTTTCCCTAGAAAACTGTTATTACGGTTGGTGGGAAATTCAGAGTGGGCTGCGTTTCTTTGCACACAGTTAATGTCTTTGATTATATGTTTCTGGCTTCTTCATTCTGAGAAAGGCTTCCATTGGTTGTACAATATAATCAAATCATTTCTTATGTAAACAGCCATCTGGCACAGAGTCAGCGACAGTTCCATCAGCGGGAAGGTGAAAATGAAACTGTGTTCCCAGCTCCGGAAAGCAATCTGCTGTTCAGCAGGAAAAGATCAAGGGTTAATGACACGGCGTTGGGCAAAGGCTGCCGCTGTGGCTCTGAGCATTATCAGGAGGTGGGAACAAAGAATGGTTGTTAAATGGGTTTGTTAGAAAAGTTATTTCCTAATGTAATTCATGAAACGCTTGTCAGAACATTAAGCACATCCTTCGAAAGCACAAGAGAACTTAAAAAAAAAAAAGAAGAAGAATATAGACAGAAAGAAAAGAGGCTTCTGAAGTCAATTATGGAACTCTTAGAAAGGGTTAATATCCTTAATATACAGAGTTCCTGCAAAACAATAGGAAAAGGAAGACACCTTATTATAAAATTGACTATTCACAAGTGAAGAATTACAAAAGACAGGTATATGTGTAAAGCAGGATCCACTCTGCCAGTAATCAAGGAAATGCAAATAAAAGCTACAATGATTTATCATTTTCCACCTATCAGATTGGCATAGCGTGGCAATGCACACCACAATGTTCAATGGGTAGGGATTTTAAAGTATTGCAGAAATCTAACTTTGGGGCACTTATCCTAAGGATGTAATAAGCCAAGCACTCTCTAGGGACAAGGGTGTTCACTGCAGCATTGTTTATCATAGTGAAAAATTGGGGGAAAACCCAGAAATGCCAAACTACAAAGGATTCATTAAGTAAACAATAAAATACTGTATTTAAATTAAATTGTATTAAATAATATTGAAAATTGTATTAAATACTAATTTAAAATGGCAATATAGAGAGATGCCATGACATATTGTAGAGAAAAAATTTTTCACACGCATGATCTAACTTGTACTAAGTTGTATGTGCACATGCACGAATATTAAAGAGTGTATGCTGGGCTTCCCTGGTGGCGCAGTGGTTGAGAGTCCGCCTGCTGATGCAGGGGACGCGGGTACGTGCCCCGGTCCGGGAGGATCCCACATGCCGCAGAGCGGCTGGGCCCGTGAGCCATGGCCGCTGAGCCTGCGCGTCTGGAGCCTGTGCTCCGCAACGGGAGAGGCCACAACAGTGAGAGGCCCGCGTACCGCAAATAAAAAAAAAAAAAAAAAAAAGAGTGGATGCTAAAGGATGTTTACCAAAATGGCGGCAGTGTTTATTTCTAGATGGTAAAATTTTCAGTAGTAATTTTTCCTTTCATTTAAGTCAGTTTCTCAATCTTGGCACTACTGACATATTGGGCCAGATAATTTTTTGTTTCCGGGGACTGTCCTGGGCATTGCAGGATGTTTAGCACCATCCCTGGCCTCTACCCACCAGATGCCAGTAGCACCCCTGACCCCCCGAGTCATAACAACCAAAAATGTATCCAGACATTGTCCCATGTCTCCTGGGGGACAAAACCGCAGTCGTTTGAGAAGCACTGTTTTAAATACTTTTCTGCATTATTAAAATATTTTAACAACAAGCATGTATTGTTATCATAATCAGAAAAAAAGAAACACATTAAAAAATATTTAGTAAAGTCATTTGCAGCTTTGTGAATTGGCTGGGGGTTCAGTCAATGGAATTCAATCAGAGAGCAGAAAAATCTGTTATCTTCTTGCCTTTGATACAGGGTTCTGGTGAAATATCTAGACATTTGGCAATGTTTTCCCTGGATTGGTCTTTGCTCAAAGAACAACTTTTTTCCTCCAGATCAGATGTTAATATAATTAAGTTCCGGAATGGATGTTTTGACTCTCTTGCCACCTCACTCTTCTCTTGGTGACTGCTCCAATTTGGGGGGCTACCACACTTCTCTATTATAGCCCTCCTTTTGAGGGGAGCTGACTGTCCTCCTGACTCCAATCCCAAGCTAATTTTCAGAATCTCACCCTCTGGTCATGGCCACTGGCTCAAGGACGGACATGTAACCACTTTGGTCCATTGAGTCTCTAGAGGTAACTCAACACTGTGGGCTACTGGAAAAGATGCATTCCAAGTACTCTTAGAAGCCACTCAAAGAGACCTTCTGAGTCTGAATAGGTTGAGGCCTGGAATGGCTGTACCCATTTTAACACCACGAAGAAAACCAGCTAGAGGAAAATGTCAGCACACAGAAGTGGCAGAACCAGGTGAAACACAGAGGAAAAGATTGGAGCCCTGATCAAACCAAGCCTGAAGCTCACACTTCTGCTAGGCTTTTTGTTCATGGGAGCCAATAAATCCCTTTACAGTTAATCTCCTAAATTTCTATTACCTACAGCCCCAAACTAACTGATACAACCCCCTTTGATGACAGAAATCTCTCCCAAACTCCACTTCCACGTCATGTCAGCAAATATGTGTTAGACACGTACTGGATGCCAGGTCCAATGCCCGATCCTGGAAAAGCAAAGATGACATAATCCCTTCCCTGACAAACGTGCAGCCTGGTTGGGTGTGGAGGGGGTTGGAGAAAGAACAACAAATAGGCAATGTGATCTGTGCTGTGATGACAGGGACACAGGGACACAGTCCAGGCGTGGGGTGGGGAGAGGAAATCCTGACTGAGCCAGTCTTGAAGGGAGAGTGGGAGAGGGAACAGGATGTTTGGACAGGGGGAGCAGCATGTTTGCCAGCCTGGAGTTTGAGAGATTATTGTGGGCTCAGGGCAGGGAACCACCTGAAGGAAGGGAAGAACTGTTGGGGGAGGGGAAGCATGACCCCAGGGCACCCCACATAAAGGGGGCCCAGGTAGCGGCAGGGTCCCCAGAGAGAGCCCCGCAGCTTTGGGGCCTGGACCCTTGCCTCCCGCAGCCCTTGGTGCAATCCAGCTGTTGGCAGAGAAAGTAGGGGACTGGGGAGGGGGCACTTGTCAGAGTCCAACTTTTCCATTCCAAGGCTGGAAAAACTAAGGTATCAGTACAGATGACACTTTATGACAGATGTTCTTTCAACCACATTCATTCCATACAAGCTCTAGTATGTCAGAGGGCAACAATCAACCTGGGCCATGGCCCAGGCAGAGACAGGTAATCACCTAATGATTCTGAAAAATATAAACTGTTGTCAGCCATGCTCTGGAATCCTCTGTTGTGGTGTCTGACATTTCAAGGAAGTCAGGGAAGCCTTCCTGAAGGAGGTAGCACTTGAGCTGAGAGCTGAAGAGTAATAACAAGTTAGTTCCCTTGGCAAAGCCAAGGAAGAAGGGGTTTGGGGAGGAGGAAATAGCTTGTGGAAAGGCCCTGTGGCAGGAAGGCATGTGTGAGGATGAAGGGCTGATATGAACAAGTCCTTTCCTTTACACTGTGCTTTTTACGAGTCCTGGCAGCAAGCATGTGTTATTATCATGCAGTAAGGTAGGTCTTGTTATTACCATTTTATAGATGAGGAAACAGGCATAGACAAGCAAAGTGACCTTTCCAAGGACACACAGACAGGAAGCAGTGGAAATGGGAATTGAACTCATGTACTTAATCCTACTCGGCAGTTCTCAAAGTGTGGTCCAAGGATCCTTGGGGGTCCCCAAGACCCTTTCACAGGGTTCACAAGATTATTTGCCTTTTTCACTCTCATTCTTATAGGAGTGTAAAGAGTGTGAAAAGCTCATCATAGGTATTTAGATTCCACAGTGCAACTATACTTTAAGGAACGACCACTGCCAAGTTTGGGTGTAGCATTAAAGAACATGCACAATATTACAATATTCCCTCCTTTCCAAAGAGGTGCCTTTCTAAAGCTGTGATTTTTTTTTTTGGATACTTCAACCAAAACAAAAAATCACAACAGATGGAATGCAGAAGCAGATATGAGATCCAGATGTCTTCTATTACACTAGCCATTTGAGAGAGTTGCAAAAATGTAAACAGTGCCACTAATGCCACTTTTCTCAGTACATTTCTTTGCTTTGAAATCTATAGTTACTTATTAGAAAAACCTGTTAATTATATTAACAGGTACTGGAATTACTAAGTGAATAAAATAAATATTTTATAAACTTAGTTTTCATTTCTAATATGAATACTGATTGATATAATCCACATAAACAAAAGCTCCTTGGGCTTTTCAATAATTTTTAAAAATTGTTTTAAAATCCTGAGACCAAATGTTTGGGAATGCTGCCTTCACTGATAATTCTTTCCTCTTCTCCTCCACCCCCCAGCCCCTCACCCTGATCCCTGGTTTTCTTCCTGTCTCCCCTGTTCCCCTCCCCCATGGAGGGCAGCCCTGGGCCAGTCTGTGCTCAGTGCCTCTGGGAAGGGGTGGGACGCCAAATACTGGGATCCCAGGAGGTTTCCTAGCCTTGGAGTTTCAAAACCAAGGGGAGCAGGAAGAACTCATATTTGTGAAAAAACATCTTATAGAAAGCAAGTCACTCCTTCCAGAACCAGGGCCAGGGTTCCAGGGTGGGGATAGACAGAGGAGTGGTAGGGGTGGCCCCATGCCTGGGGTTGAGCCCAAAGAAGCCAGACTTCAGGTAGGAATGGCTTCTCCAGGATTCTGGAAAGGCATCCTTCATCCAGTCCTTGGGAGTGGCCAGGAAACAGCCAAAGGACCCCAGGACACAGGCGTTGGGGAACAGACAGGCACAGCACCATATGGCCTCACTGGTAAGAAAGAGCCCGTTCCAGATGCGTGTCCCTGCTCTCACTCTTGTCCCCAACACTTCGGCCTCACTAACAGCTGGGAACCCAGAGTGGGGAAGTGGCCTGGGGAGAGGTGGGAATCAACCATCAGCTGGCTTCCACCAGCCTGCCAGAATGATGGCACAAGATGGAACTTAAGTTCAGCTACAAAAAACCAAAATCCATACAGCTCCAGTCTGTGAACTGGGACTCATACCCACTACATATAAAAGCCCTGCTTATGTGGGATGTGCCTTCCTAGCCAGGCCTCTTTCTTTGGGCATCAGAGAGGTGGAGTCACTTGCTCAAGGCTGCACAGCAGGAAGGGCCAGTGGGATTTGCACTCAGGCCTGGCTCCAGTCCCCATGCCCTTGACCACCAAGCTATGCTGCTAAGGGAGACTGTTCATTCCCAAGGCCTGGGCAGCCCCTGCCACAGAGTGGGGCTCAGAGTCTGAGGCTGGGCCTGGGCTTACAGCCCCTGGGATTGGAGGTTTGGACTCCAAGGGCCCTCGGCGGGGCAGAGGGCTGGTCGTCAGTGCAGGGCGTGAGGGGCTGGGCCAGGTCCTCTTGCGCAGGCCTTGCCCCAGGTGCCCCTCTGCCTGCTGAGTACCCGGGAGGGGTGGGTGAGGCTGGCAAGACAGGTTCTTCAAGGTTCTCTGCCTGAGCTGGTGGCTTCCTGCACCCTCATGCTCCTCCTGGAGCGGAGGATGCATAGATGCTCCGGGAACAGGCCCGGAGAGGCCAAGAAATTGGCCAGGAGTCACACAGTGGGGTGTGGGCGAGCCACGGCCACACCTGAGAGAGCCTGGAGGGGAAGCAGAGGCCTGGGGGGCAGAGGTGGGTCCCTGCACCAGCCGCCCCCCGTGGAAGGCTCTGGTGGGGGGATGCAGGGATGAGGTGCCAGATGGGTCCCTGACCTCAGCTACTTGGTCACTGTCCTTGACACTCCCTGCCTCATCCCCCGCCATATCCAAACCATCAAAACTGTCAGTTTTATGCCCTAAACATCTCTCCAATCAGACCATGTCTCCTCACCTCCACGACGACCCCCCGGCCAGGCCACCATCCTCTCCCGCCTAAATTGCGGCAGTCACTTCCTCTCTGCTCTCCCTGCTTCCACCCTTGCCTGCTGACGGTCTCCTCTTCATGTGCAGCCAGAGGGACCCTGGTAGAACCTGAGTCATATTCTGTCCTTCCCCTGCCTACAACCTGCCATGGCTCTCAACTCACTCAGGAAAAATACAAACTCCTGCCCGTGGCCACAGGCTCCTGTCTTATCACCACTGCCCACCACCACTGCCCCTCCAATCTGTGGCCCCGGGCAGATGAAACAATTTGCAATTTCTTAATACCCCACGGTTTGTCCAGAATCATGTCTGATTCTTTTCAGTATCTCTGTCACCTTCACATTATGTGGACTTGTTTTTTGAGTGATTAAACAACTGTCAGGATGCGTGAGGACAGAGAGGCAGAGAAGGGGTAAGGCAGTGTGAAATGTGGACTGAACCCCTACTCCATGAACAGACAGACACTGTGCCTGTCCTCGTGGAGCAGATGTCCTGGTGCGGTTGGAGGCTGGGTCGGACAAGCTACCTGACAATTACAAGATGGTATCATCAGGTCACTGACGGTGGATTGTGGGAGCACCTAGAAGACTCCTGACCCCACCTGGGGCTGGGAAGGCTGCTCATGGGTGGCATCAAAAGGGACCTGAAGTACGGAGAGGAATGAAAGGACGAGGGCAGAGGGCTGGGAGTGAGTGTTCCTGAAAGAAAGAAGGGCATGAACAAACGCCGGGCCCATTGCTGCCCACCCAGGGCGACTTTGCTCTCCCTGGAGAATTTGGCAGCGTCTGGAGATATTTTTTGGTTGTCCCAACTGGAGAGGGGTATGCGGCAGAGGCCAGGAGTGCTGCTGAACACCCTACAGCGCACCCGCCCCCAACCAAGAATGTTCCCACCTGAGGTTGAGGCCAACCCTCGGGGGAACTAGAAGTTGAGTCTGGCTGGAGCGAAGATGCAAGAAAAGCTCAGTAAAAGGGAGAATGGAAAGAGGTTCGGGCAGCAGCGGCCTCGTCCAGGGGAGGACCTTGCTCAGATTCAGGGTTCAGAAAGCCACCTCTGGCCAGTGTGGACTGGACTCTAGGGGTCCCAGGGTGGCATGTGGGAAGGACAGGCTGTACTGCCTTAGATTCCACCAAGATGCCTCTGCGCGTGGAGAACGGATCATATGGGCGAGGGCAGAAGCAGGGAGGCCAGTGGGGAGACTGCTGCAGTGGTCCAGGTGAGCAGTGGTGAGTGCTGGGCCCAGGTGGAGGCAGGGAGATGCAATAAGTTATTTAGGAGGTGTGGTGCCAGGGTTGATGGGGGATGAGAGGCAGAGTGACAGGGAGCTGCTCAGAAGCTTCTAGCTTGGTAGCGCACCTGGACACGAGTACCCCTGGGTGTTTCTTTTCACATCATGGCTCCTGAGGGCTGAGAAGAGGGTGTTGCTGGGAAAAGTCCCAAGTTCCAAAGCCATTTCTCAGAAGCATGAGTTTCTTCTGTCTGACTAGCCCGGGTTCAAATTTGGGTAGGTCCTTCGGTGCTCAGCGCCTCAGGGCCCTCACCAGCCAAGTGGGCATAACAGAGGCTTCCTCAGAAGGTTGCCGTGACTTTTAAAATAAGATAATACGTGAACAATCCATGGCACAGAGTTCCAGCGTTCAATGATTGCCTGTTAACGTTCTTATCGCTAGAGGAGTAGTAGTATTGTCTGGGCACAGAAAATAATTCACTTTAGTTCCCCTCCCCAGCCAGAAGGGCTGGTTTTGGCTTCAGATCACCTGTGGACATCAGAGCCGACGCAGGCCCACGAATAGAAGCCAGGGTGAAGCTCCCAGGAGGATTAACCACAGGGATGTTCCTGTCAGAATCAACAGTTTGCGAAAAAGTGTGGTTTGTGGGGCGCTGGAGTGGAAAGGAGAGGGTTTCGGGGCTGAAGGAGCTGAACACTGACCCCGCTCCCTCAATCAGATGCTGTGGGGCCTTGGGCAGGTTCCTGAGCCTCTTGGAGCCTCAGTCTCCCCATCCATCAAATGGGAACTTTCTAACTTCCTGCACAGGTTGCTGGGAGGTGAAATTGCACCCTCTCTGTTCTGCTCTTGAGATACAAGAGTGACAACCTTCTGGGGACAGCAAACTGGCCCCTTTGAGAGCTGAGGGCTACTTGGTGCCAGGCACTTGCCACTATTGTCTCACAGGCTGTCACAATGACCATCAGTTGTCCTCCCCACTGCAGAAGAGGATGCAGAAGCTTGGCCTCACAGCGCTGAGAATATGCCAAGTTTGGCACCCTCCCGGCCAAGGTGTCCCTTCAGTCTTTAAAGACAGTCACTGGGCCCTATCATCCCAAGCCAGGAACTGGGGCCAGATGGCGGCAAATCCATGGGCATCTGTTGCACGATCAAGCGATGGGGAGAAACGCTGTTTGTAATTAAACAAAGGAACTGGGACAGCAGGGGGATGGGGAGGCTGCCCCTCCAGCAGCCTGGAAGATTCTGGCTGGGGTGTGGGCCACGAAGCCTGCAGAGGTCCTGGTCCCTGGGTGCCGCCTCCATACATTCCCTGGCCCCACCTCTGCCAGCTGCCTGCCTTGGGTCTGGACCTTCCTCTCTTTGTGCCTTGGCTTCCCAGCCGGCAGCAAGAGCAGGGCTTGACCAGCTCTGTCCCATCAGTGCCCACCCCAGGGCCTTTGCACTGTGGTTCTCTCTGCCTGGAGGGTGCTTCCCACACCTAGATCTTCCTGGGAAGGCCCCTTCTCCTCCTTCAGGACACAGCTCAGATGCTTCTTCTTCCTAGACCCCTCTCGACCACCTGGTCACTGTCCCGTCACCTTGTTCTATTTTTTCCATAGCACTCACCATCCGAAATCATCCTGTTTACCTCTGTGTTGACTCATCTGTTGCCCATCCCCACACTGGAATGTCATCAGCTCCTAGGAGACAGGGAGTTTGTCGAATTCAATGCTGTATCCACAGTGCCTAGCTCAGTGTCTAGCACACAGTAGGTGCTCTATAAGTTAAATAAACAAAGGCCCCTGGGTCACTTTGTTCCCTTTCATCTCACTCTCTTTGTTCCACAGCTGGGGAGCCATTATACAGATGAGAAAAACTGAGGCAGGCGAAAGGGAACACGCCTTGTCAGGGATAGTCTCCACAAATAAAGCACCTACTACACAACAGCCACTGAGCCATAGCTCATAATCTAAAGTTCTGGGGCTCTAAGGGCAGGCTGCATGGGTTCAAATCTCAGCTCTGCCACTCTCTGGCTGGGTGGGCTTCGATGAATGACTGTGCTTCTCTGTGCCTTAGTTTCCTCATCTATAAACATTAGATGGTTATACTTAACTTTCAGGGTTATCACTGAGAGGGTCAGATGAGTTAATACATAAAAAGTGTTGAGGTACCAATAAATGTCAGATATAGTGTTCCATAAGATATTTGTTGAATTAAGGTGGTGTGATAATGGCCCCATTTCACAGACGGGAAAACTGAGGCACAGGGTGGTGAAACTAATTAAGCAATGGAACTGGGTATCAAGTCCCCGTCTATCCAACTCTAAAGGCCACCTTCAGGCAAAGGAGGTAGTGCTGGGGGAAAACCTAGGTCTCAAGACTCCCACGTGGTGGAAAGCCAATGACTAGAGCCTGAAGTCTCTCCCCAGGGGAAGGCAGGCACTGGAGATGACTCCATCACGGCCCCCTTGGGGGACGGCTGTGCCTGGCCAGCCCCCATTTCCTGATGAGAAGCCCCACTCCACCATTCTCAGTCCACAGGGTTTGAGTGGAGTTGACCTCATCCATGGCCTGAAGGATGGTCACATAGCCCTGGTCACAGAGCCTGGCCATGGCCACAGGGTTTGGTTCAGAGATGGCCACACAACCCCACCTAAATGAGAACTGGTCCTGGGACTTCTACAGGAATAGTTGAGAAAGAGAACTCACTTTTCTGGGTTACTGGCCTGATAAGGTAACAGCAGTAGTCGTAGTAGCAGTAATAGTAGCAGTAGTAATAAAATAATAACCAATATCATAGAGCATTGGGTATATTAAGTGCTGTTTAGTGCTTCACAAACAGCAGTTCATCTTCCAGAGAGACGTGGAAACTGATGATAGCATTCAAGCACCTGGATGCAGCTACTTCTGAAGCAAGGTCGCCCCTGACGTTTTTTTACATGACCCAATAAATTCTCTTTTGCTTAGACCAGTTGGAGTCGGGTTTCTGTCCCTGACTAATCCACCTGCCTTCCAGACATTATCTAAGCTTCTATCTCTCCATCATTACTGTAGCTGCAACGGCACGCCTATTAACTGTTTTACGCCTGTCTCTGACTCACAGGTTTCCACTGTAGATCTTGGGCCCTCCTGCCCATACAGAGGCCGCAGGTCTGCCCCCTTTCCCATGTGCCCCAAGCAGGAGACTGGGTGTGTGGGTGATACACATATCCTTGTTCCAGGAAGGAGCTCTGTGGGGTTTGCTTGGCCCCAAAACAGACCTCATTATTAGTGTAATGACTGTTAATAAATAGTCCTAGCTCCTGTGCCAGGCCAGCTGCTTTGCACGCATGGTGATCTCATCCAGCCCTCCTGACATCCCTGTGAGGCAGCCATTGTGATCCCCATTTTAAAGATGAGGAAAATGAGGGTCCGAGAAGCAAGGCCTGACTCACAGCTCCTGAGCCGCAGAGCCCACGCTCCCAGCTCCATGTCCCTTCCAGGACGTGAGGCTCACTGCCCTGGGTGTTAGAACTCAAGGTCGACTTGGTTTATAATACATGTGTTGAGTCTATATGTATGGAAAATGCATATATGTAGGTGTTATATAGGTTTGGAATCTGTATCTGTGTAGAATGTGGGTGTGTAATATGTGTAGGCTCTACACATGTGTACAGTATACACGTAGAACTATGTGAATGTGGAATATGTGTATATGTGTAGACCCTATATATTTGTAGAATACATGTATGTGTGTATATAATGTATGAAAGGGTCTATATGCATGTGGAATATATGTGTAATGATATACGTGTAAAATATGTATGCGGAATATATGTATGTGTGTATATATGTATAAAATCTTTATGTATGTAGAATATATGAATATATGCATATAATAGATGGAAAGGGTCTATATGTATGTAGAATATATGTGTGTATATATGTATAAAATCTATATGAATGTAGAATATATGTATATGTGTAAAATCTATGAGTATGTAGAATATATAAATATGTGCATATAATACAGGTGTGAAATCTGTATGTATGTAGTGTGTATATATATGTGTGTGTAGAATCTATATGTATGGAGAGTGTGAGAGTGTGTGCGTGTACATGTGCTTGGAACCTCCTTGGTTCGCCTGTCCTGTGTCTCTGGGCAGCAAGTAGGTTGTGCAGTGAAAGAAAACAGTGATCACCTCTTCCCAGTCCTATCTGTACTATCCTGGGCCACTGTCACCTCCCCTCTGGACCACAGCAGTCGCCTCTTCCCTGGCTTCCCTGCTTCTGCCCCTTCCCCCAACCCACAGTCCATTCTCTGGGCTTGGGCCAGAGGCGTGCTGTTAGAACCTAGACCAGATCAGGCTCCCACCTCAGAGTAAAACCAAAGTCCTCACCAGAGCCCACAAGGCCCTGCCTGGTCTGGCCCCTTTGTGACTTCCTTGATCTCATCAATCTCCCTCCTTCAGCCCCAGCCACAGTGACCTCGATCACACCAGGTTTCCTCCTGCTTCAGGGCCTTTGCACGTGCAGTTCCTCTACCTCAAATATGACTTCTTTCAAGTTTCAGCCAACATGCCACCTCCTCAGAGAAGCCTTCCCTGACTACCCCATCTAAAACACCACCCTGATTCTCTCCAGCTTCTCACCCTGCTTTGAGGTCCTGAAGCTTCTCCCCGTGTGGCATTCTGAGCTGGGTATATGGCTTATCTCTCATTGCCTGTCTCTCCCACTAGACCTGTGCCTCTACACACCTCACTGAGCATACTAAGTACTCAGCCTGTGGTCCATGAGTGAAGGAATACTAGCCAGTCACAAACCCTGCCAGCATTCAGGTCACCCTTCGCCTGGTCGAACCTCTTCTTGGGCCACATAAGATTTTCACATCTGGTCTCTCCCCACCGCTGTCTTCTCTCCACCACCCCCTCCTTGACCTTGAGACCCCCTGTCTGGCCCCCAGAAAAGGCTCCAACTTCCTCCTGGGGGCTCTCGGGGTCCTTCCTGACTCCACGGCCTGACGGTGGAGGGGTTTCATCCCTCCAGATCCACGCGGTTGGAGAGCGATAGCTCAGCAGGCCTCCCAGCCCAACCTCCTCTTCTAGGATCACTGCCATCTTTCTTGTGCTCACAAGGCTTCTCTTTTCACTTTACCCACAGGGCTGAGGCAGGGGGGAGGAAGGGAGCAGGAAAGCAGCCCCCGCCCCACCACGCGCATGAACTGGATTCCAGAAACTTCACAGATAGACACAGCGCAAGACGCTGGGTTTGGTCCGCCGGACTCCGGAGCTGGTCTGAGCCCCGGGCTCAGCCAACTCTATTTCCTTCTCGTTTGGGGCTAGAGGTTAACAAACAGAACTTTTCTCTGCTTGCATTTAATTGTTTATTTTTAAAAGGAGCAAAAAGGGAAGTGTCCGGAGCAACCCCTACTCCAGGGCGGTTCTCTACGGGCCGCAGAGCCCCAGGGGGAAATTCTGTCCTCTGGGGCAGTCCCACGCGCTCTGCAGGAACCTGGCGTTCCAGGTACTGAATATCCGGGTAGCTGAGGATGACCTCCTCAACCAGGCAGCGGAAGAGTGTGGCCTGCGGTTGACTCTGACCAGCCCAAGGAGTTCTGTTAGGCAAACACTTTTAAATTTTAACAGCTTTATTAAGATGTAATTCACATACCATACAATTCACCCACTTAAAGTGTACAATTCTATGGTCCTGAGTACGTTCACAGAGTGCCACAACCATCGCCGCCATCCATTCTACACCCCCAAATACCCCGGACCCATTAGCAGTCACTTCCCATTTCCCCTGCCCCCAAACCCTGGCAACTACTGATCCACTTTCTGTTTCTATAGATTTGCCTATTCTGGACATTAAATATAAATGGAGTCATACAGTATATGGCCTTTTGTGTCCGACTTCTTTCACTTAGCATAAGGTTTTCAAGGTTCATCCACACTGTAGTATGAATCAGTACTTGACTCCTTCTTCATGCTAAGTAGTATTCCATTGTATGACCAAACCACATTCTTTGATCTATTTCTCAGTTGATGGACATTTGGGTCGTTTCCACTTTTTGGCTACTATGAAGAATGTTGTCATGGACATTCACATGCAAGTTTTTGTATGGACACATGTTTCCAGTTCTCTTGGGGATATACCCAGGAGTGGAATTCCTGGGTCATATGGTTAACTCTGTGTTTAACCTTTCGGGGAAGCACCAGACTGTTTCTCAAGGTGTCTGCACCGTTTTTACAATCCCTCCCGCAGAGTAGGAGGGTTCCAACAGCTCCATATCCTTGCCAACACTTGCTACCATCCGTCTTTATCATCATAGCCATCCTAGAAGGTGTGCGGGTACCAGGCCAATGCTTTCTCTTAATTAGTCAGAAACATTTAAAATGGAGAGAGTTGATATAAAGATCTGGACTTCTGACTTGTCTTGAGGACAACGGCTTTCTGGCATTACTGGGATGTGTTCACCATAGAAGCTGACTCACGGTTGTCCCTCCGGGTCACCACAGTCCTCACCCAGCCACCTCCCTTGTTGAAAGGACTGTGGCTCCTCTGCCATTTAGGTCTGTAATGCTCGTCTGAGTCCAGTTGAGATTTGCAAACACAATGAACCTTCGCCATACAGCCCTTCTGGAATCATCTTCCCTCAAGCCAACTAGGAGGTGAACTGCAAATGAGTTTTAACTCGTAGTATCCCACACTGATGTGTTGTATCAGCATGATGGTCCTGGAAGGATTCACTGTCCCTACTTCCAGATGAGGAAGCTGAGGCTTCCAGAGGAGAGGGACGTGACCTACCCTGAGTCACATGCTGGTGAGGCCCTGGGCTGGGGGCTGGGGTCTGACCGGGGTCTCCCGTGATATCACAAGGTCTTTCAAGGTCCTTGGGTCTTTCTCCTCACATCCTAACGTCCTAACCCTGCAGGGAGAGACTCCAGGTCAAGATCTCTTTCTTGAAAGCACTATATTCGAGCAGAAAAGCCTAGAAAGGCCAGTCTTTCCACCGCAGAGTTTCATACAGTCCTGATCTGTGCAGGCAGCCTTGAGTTCATGTGTTCAAATCCTCAACTGACTGACTGACTGTATTCACTGGACCTGTGGGCTCCAGAGGGCAGGAACCTGACCTGTTTGTCCACTACCATGCCCCCTATGAAAAGCATCAGCTGATACATGGTACCTACTATGGAGATATCTGATTGACGAATGAATAAACCGATGATACATTTTAAAATAGAAATTCCAATTTTTTTCTTCCTAACTTTTTCTTCTACAAAGGTGCTTTGTTAAACGTCTAACGAAACATGGTTGAAGTTCCATACCAGAGTGCTTGGATTCACACCGTGGCTCCTTCACCTATTAGCATGTTACTCAACCTCTCTGGGCCTCGTTTCCCTCATTTAGGAAATGGGGATAAGCAAGGTATCTACTCCAAAGTTAGTCCACGTAACTGCTCGGGACACTGTTAGAATCGGTAGCTATAATCATTATCATCATCATCATCACCATCATCATTTCTGTTTCCATCTGTGAAATGGGCCAGGGGCTCCCAGGACCAGGGTGAATGGAGGTGTTATCTTGGGATGACTCAGATTCCGAGCTGCAACGTGAAGGGTTCACAGGAAGGGACACAGTGTCCCCTGAGAAATAACAAGGAACCAACGGGTTGATGAGTATGAGGGGAAGTGAATAAATGGTGGTTAGCACGAGCTGGAAGATGCATGCTTGCCTGAGTTGCTTAATCCATCCGGTGACAGGGATGCTCTCTGACTCCCTGGGGGAGCCAGGTACGGGTCCTGGGGCCAGGAAGGTGCTCAGGGCACAGTGTGGAGGTATTGGGGGGTCTGGCCGGCGAGGCAGGAGGCCCCAGGCCTGAATGCTGGAGGTGTTGGAGAGCGTGGGAGGATCCCCACGACTTCTGGCTCTGGAGGCCCCAAGCAGTGGTGATGCTGCAGGGTCTTCGGAGGGAGGAGTGAAGGCTGCCTTGGCCGTTTCTGCCTTAATGCCAGGGTGTTCCTCAATCTCTCACCTTCTTGAGATCCCTCTCCTTTCACTTTTAAGAAGAAAAACACTTTTCTCTCAAGATGGGGACGGTGGTAGCTGCCCTACACCTCGAGAGATTCTCAGGGGCTCACACTTCTCCTTGAAGTTTCTTTACCTACTTTGGTTGAATCCTTTCTTTCCACCCCAGTCTCACCTCTTGAGGCTGCCAGTCTCGTTCTGCACCTGCCATCCACATCGGGTCAGCCCAAGCTCCTTCATCCCTCACTCCAAGTAATAATAACAATGGCAAGAATGGTGATAGCCCACATTTTTTGAGCACTTACCATGTGCCTGGCACTGTGCCTGTTACTTTACCAGAAATAACTCGTTTCATCCATCCTTATAACACCCTGTGTAATAGGTGGCCCTATTACTACCCCAGTTCGCAGATGGGGAAACCGAGGCCCAGAGAGGCAAAGTCTGAACTCCATGGAGGAACTGGCAGGTGGTCTCTTGGAAGTCCTCCTGCCTGAGCCCTGAGTACCTCTCCAGGCCACAGAATATGTCTGGCAGCCAGATGAGGACGCGGGCATCGGATGTCTCTGGCAATAAGAGTGAGCCCCTCTGTGTTGTTCAGGAGGCAGGCAGAAAACGTCAAGGGCAGTTTAGAAGCACAACTTATCTGTGGGATCTGGCACATTGATCCAGTGCTCTTGGCCACGAGGAATAAAACTTCAATCTAAGGAGGCTTTGAAAACAAGGAAATTATTATCTCGTAGATCGGAAGTTTGGAAGTGATGGGGAATCAGGGATTGGTTAATTCAGCAGTTTAATAATATCAACAAGGACCCAGGTCCTGGGACTTGGGTTTTGCCCTCCAACTGGCTCTCCTCATTGCCTCAAGATGGCTGCAGACTTCATGACCTCTCCCCAGCAACGCTAGAGGGAAAAGAGCCTGCCCCTTTTTTGCCTCTAAGAACTTTCATATATAATTTTTTAAATGTTGGTATCATTGGGAACTCCACATAATGTTGTTTCATAAATGCCTTTTTAAAAATTGTAGTGAGAGCATTTAACACGAGGCCTATCCTTTTAACAAATTTTTAAGTGTACCACACATTACTGTTAAGACACCCTGTTGTAGAGCAGATCCTGAGAACTTAATTCACAACTGAAACTCTATATCCATTGAATTGCAACTCCTCGTTTCCCCCTCCCTCCAGACCGCGGTCAACCACCATTCTACTCTCTGCTTTTATGAGTTTCACTACTTTAAATACTTGATATAAGTGGAATCATACAGAATTTGTCCTTCTGTGACTAGCTTGTTTCACTTAGCATAACAATCCAGCAATCCCGCTTCTGGGTATTTATCCAAAAGAATTGAAATGAGGATCTCAGAGAGGTATCTGCACTCCCTCATTCTTTGCAGCATCATTCACAATAGCCAAGATGTGAAAACAACCTAAGTGTCCATTGACAGATGAATGGATAAAGAAAATGTGGTGTATACATTCCATGGAATATTATTAAACCTTAAAAAGGAAGGGAATCCTGTATTATGCTAAGTGAAATGAGCCTCTGTCTCTTTTGAAGAGCTAGGCAACCTTTCCCAGAATCTCCCAGTGGATTTCCCAGCATGTATCATTGACCAGAATTGAGTCCCATGCCCTTCCCTGAGTCCATGAGATGGGGGGGTACCTGGGCAAAATGAGCAAAATGGGTCTTTTAGGAAGGAGGAAGTGGGAGGAGTGGCTGAAATGAGGACTAGCTCGTTACAGGTACCAGCACGTCCACCCTGCGCTATCTGAACTCTCGGAACTGCCTCTGTTTCTGTGCTTTTTTGATCTCATACTGCCCCTTCCTCATAAATTCCGTAAGCTTACCGTGTTCCTCCAATAAATTCCCTTCCTGCTTAACTTAGCCAGATCTGACCCTCACTGAGACACTTGAATTTCGTAAATGATCGTGGGCACTGTTATCACCACATTACCATTGCTGGTATTTATTCAGCGCTTGCTACGTGTGAAGTCCTATGCAAAGCTCTTTGCTTCCACCAGGGGTTCTCAATCAGGGGCGATTTGCCCTGCACAGGACATTTGGCAATGTCTGAAGACATCTGTGGTTGGCACGACTCGGGGTAGGGAGTACCACTAGTGGGTAGAGAAGGTAAAGGATGCTCCTAAACTATCCTGCAACGCATAGGGTGGCCTCAGCAGCAAAGAATGAGCTGGCCCCAAGTGCCAGTAGTAAGAAGGCTAAGAAACCCTATCCTAACCAACTCTGGAGGGAGGACTCCTGATCACGGCACTTCAGAGAGAAGTCTGGTCCCGAACGCCCGTCATGCCCACGTTGAGAACCCTTGCCTTACACTACTAAGTAGAGAATGGCTGAGAAGCATTGCTGTGTGCCAAGGGCCTGTGTGCTGAGAAGCTGTAAGGCCAGAGGTCCAGCCCTGGCCCCTCAAAAGCGGGAGCCCATTTTACTTCTTTGGGTTATCCTGTTTGCCCGCTGCCTGGTTCCAAAAGTTGCTTGAGGCACAGCTAGAGCCTGGGATCGTTATCCAGAAGAGAGAAAAGAGACAAACGCTATATCAGCTCCATGGATAAATATTCAAAGCAGTTCTTCAATGAGGGAATTTCACTTGGGGTCTTGAAGGGTGAAGGGATGGGCAGTGAGATGGCAAGAGATTTATTCAGAAGAAAGCTCTTGTACTTCTCAGGAATCTTTATAGCTGCAAGCAATGGAAATCCAACCCAAAATTCATTTTAAAAGAGAGAACGAGAAAGAAAAACATATTGACTTATATAACGGAGAAGTTCAGGGCTATGTTAGCTTCAGATACAGCTGGATCCAGGAGCACCCATGATGTTGTTAGGACTCAGGCTGTCCCCAACTCTCTGCTCTGCCTTGCCCTGTGTTGGCTGTATTTTCAGGCAGTCTTTACTGTCATGGTGGCACAGTGGCCACGGCTGCTCCAGGCTGAGATCTCACTAGCTCCCACCTCAAGGCAACAACATCCTCTCTTCTGCTCCACAGAACTGAGTTCTCTTGGCTTTGACTGGATCGTGTGCCCACCCCTGAACCAATCAACGTAGCCAGGGGTCTGGGAAGCTTTGATTGGCCAGGCCTGGGCCATGAGTCTGTCTACCCCTGGGGATGGGGCCAGCTCACCTGATGGGGTGGTGCACCCCAGGGGGAAAATCAGAGTGTGTTCTCCAGAAGAAGGGGGAACGGGCACTGAGTGGGCCCATACCACTGGGAATGCAGTATCCTCAACAGTTCACCCACCGAATCTGACAAGGACCTGCTTTGAGCCTGGCATCGAGCCCAGAAATAAATCTGGCACTTTTCTGCCCATGGGAGGAGGGAAAGATATAAATAAGTGTAATTCAAAGCACTGTGTGAAAAGTTCTGGGAGAAAGAAACAAACAAAAGGCTACAGACATTAGAGGCAAGGCGTGTACACTCATCCCTGTGGTGGGAAAGGGCACTCAGCTGGCAGGGACAGCTTAGGTAAGGCTGAGGATGTGGGAAGGGACAGGGTGTGTTTGAGGAGCCAGAGGTCAGCTGCTGGTTGGCCATACGAGGGACGAGGCTGCAAAAGTCAGGGTAGATGGTGCAGGCCTGGGATAACCCAGCTGAGGCTTTTGGACTTTATCCGGGGGCAGCAGGGAGCCATTGATGGTTCTAGAGCAGAGCAGAGACAGGATCTAGAGTTGTGCTTTCTGAAGACGAACAGGTGTGGAAGAGGAAGGGCTAGAGCATGGAAAGGCTGGGAGGAAAATTGGATGGCTGTCGAATTGTCCTGGGGCAGGTACTGGGCACTGGAACCAGGACAAAGGCCTTGGGGAGGTGGCAGGCCGTGGCTTTCCTTATTCATCTGCCCACAGAACCCCTCAACTCGGCGCACCCTAAACTGAGCACAGCATCTGCTCCCACATCCCTATTACAGAAAGTGGTCCCACCAGCCTCCCAGTTACTTGGACCAGAAACCCTGGAGCTGTCCTGGACTCCTCTCTGTCCTCTGTGAGCCCCACAGCCCCCAGTAGGCAACGCTGTTGGCTCCAGCTTTCAAAATACACCCTGAATGCCACTTCTCACCAACTCTGTGCTCATCACCCTGGGTCAGGTCACTCCTCCTGGCCCCCATCCTCACCCTCACTCCCTCCCCACCCACCCCCACCCCCGCCCCACTGTATTCTCCTTATAGCAGCCAGAGGGATCCTTTAAAAAGACAAAGCCCCTTTTGTAACATGAACTCAAAAGGCACTTCCTGCACCATCCCCGCTCAGAGCCCTCCCGTGGGACTTCATCGCATTAGAAGGAAATCCAAAATTCCCTGGCCTGGAGTCCCTGCACCATCTGACCCCATGACCCCTTGGTCCTCCCCTCCCCGACTCTCCCCTTGCTCACTCCGCACCAGCCACACCGCTCTCCTCCCTATTCTGCAAACAGGCCAAGATATTCCCTACCCTAGGCCCTTTCACCGTCCCCCAGGGATGGGGCACATACGAGGGTGCCTAATAAATGTGTGTGTGTGGCAGGGCGTGAATGGAGGACAGAGAGACGGAGGCCTGAACCCCGACGGTGGTGTGAGGAGAGGGTTGGGGCCCGTGGGCAGACACCAAGGTATCCAGTTAGGCTGAGCAGCGCCCCAGCTGGTCCCCGAGGAAGGGACCGTGAACACCCCGGCCAGCTCCACAGCCCACTTCTGCTGATCAGCCCCGCGCCCGCCGCATGCCCCAGGCCAGGGCTGGGAGTCAGGAGAAGGGAGGAAGGAAGGGAGAGGACAGAGGAGCCTTGTTCTTTGACCGGCCCAGTCCCCCTCTCCAGCTCCTGGCCCTCCTCGAGATGCAGGGACACAGGGTGCAGGGGAGCCAGAGCTGATGACCAGGTGGCAGGGGGCTGGACACAATGACCTTGCGAAGTCACCTCGCCACCCAATTGGTCTCTGAGGTCTCCTGTCATTCTTTCTTAGAAAGACTGAAAGATCATGAAGCCGTCTCCTCGACAAGCACGTGGACTTGAGAAATATTTGCCCAACGGCTCCTTGGGCCATCAGCGCCATCGGTGGGACATTTTTAGCAGAGCTGCCAAGTGGACTTTACCCGCCCCACCCCAAACCAAAGGGTTCTGCTTGATGCTACCGACAGGGGGACAGGGATCCTGGGAAATGGGGTGGGTGGGACCCCAATATTTGGCAATGTCCTGAGGCCTCGGAGATCGTTAAAGTTGATGCATGTGCCAGGTGGGGAACTGAGTCACTGACTCCTCGCGGGGGCGGGAAACCACCAGCGCACAGTGCCTGCCGGAGCCAACCTGTCCTTGAACCATGGAGACTAAAGACAGGAGATGTTGGGCCCAGTGAGGGCTCAGCAGATCCAGATGTGCAGGACAAAGGGCAGAAAAGGGAATGGGACCCCAATTCCTGGGTGAACTGCCCGGGCTTCTATGCTTCCAGACGCTCATCTCCAAGCCCATTCCCAAGTTAATAGTAACAGTTGACAGCTCACGTTCCTAGTCCAGTATTTTATACCCATCATTCAGTTTCATTCACTCGACAAAAATTTACTGAGCGCCAACACCATTCTAGATATTAATAATGACCAAAACACCCAAAACTTCCTGCTTTCCTGGAAATGACACCCTAGTGCCACAACAGATTAATGTAACATGTCGTGTGTTAGAAGGTGGTAAGAGTCTTGGAGAAAAATTAAGGAGAGGGGGAATCCTGTTATGGGGAGGGTAATCGGTGGAATCACAATTTAAAGGTCAGTATTGTCATTATCCCCATTTTGCAGATGAGGAAATGGGGCACAGAGAGGCTATGTGACATGCCCAAGGTCACACAGCTGTTAAGTGTCAGAGATAGGATTTGAACCCAAGCCCTGTGGCTGTAGAGTCCTGGTTCCTGAGAAGATGAGGATGCCAAGTCCTCTGTCTTTAGCACAGGCACCTCCATATCCTTGGGAAAGGAAGGGACTTGAGGGAATGGTAGCCAAGGTGGGAAGGATGAGAGTTAGCTCTGGCATTGGACCAGTTCCCAAACTTCCAGCTTTGGAAGGCATTTCTCCTCCCTGGGCCTCAGTTTCCACTTCTGCAAAATGGGAAGCTGCAATTCCTGCCTGGAGTGGGGGCACCCTGGGGTGCCCCCCAACAGCTTTCCTGATTGCCCTGCAGTCTATTCTCTACCAGAGGCATTTCCATAAAAGACCTCGTCACTCCCCAGTGCAAGCACGCCATGGCTCCGGCTCACTCAGAACGATGTTCCAACTCCACGCCCCGCCCCCACAGGTGGCCCTGGTATCTTCTCCCGTTGCTCCCTCTCTGTTGCTCCCTCTGCTGCAGCCTCCCTGACCTCCAGCTGCTTCTGCCCATCCCCCGGCTTGGTCCTGCATCCGGCTGTTCGCCTGCATCCCCTCTACTTGGAACCCCTTTCCTCACATATGCGCAACAAGTGGAACTTGGCCCTCACCCTAAAGCCAGAGCTCTGCTGTCCCCTTGGTGTCAAGATGCTCCACAGACAGACCCAGAGGGAGACGGAGACACTGACACATACAGATGAGGGCAGCCTCACTCGACACACTGGAGCACAAGCCAGGTACACGGAGCCGGAGACACGTTCTGGAGGCAGATTCACAAACAGCTGCAGATATGCCCAGGAAGGCACGCTTGGACCGACACAGCAGACGCAGAAAGCCATAAGCCTGCTCGGACACACCGCCACAGTGTGCAAGGCGTGCGTGGGCACACTCAGCAATTGTGTCAGTCAGACACCCATGCCTCTCTGTACACACACATGCGCACACACGCACACACGCACGCACACACACACACACACACACGCTCCAGCATCACACACACAGGCGCGTGCACACACTTCCCTCAGGCGCCCGGAACGGCCCTGAGCCAAGCCTCCTGGGATGGGGACCGCCCGCAGCCAGCCAAGGCAGGAAGGTGTCTTGGAGAACAATGCGTCCCCTCTTCTACCACCCGCGCAGTCAAAAGGAGCCATTGTTAGGCCGGTGCGCACCACAGGGCAGACTCTCAACAGTCTCTCCTGGCGGCTGTGCCTGCGTGTGGGAGGGGAAGGCTGGCTGCTCCCCAGGCCCACCTGCTCCCGTCCACCCACCCGGGACCCCACCTCCTCCAGAGCCTCCTGCCTGGTCCTGCAGACCTCGAGGGGCCTAACCCCCTGGCCTACCTCCCCTTTGGGGCTGATTAACTCTCCTGAAGAGGAAGTCAGGGTTACAAGGGGCAGGGCTTGGTGGTCAAAATGTGGAATGTAGATCAAACACACATGCTGTGTGACTCTGGGAGAGTCGCTTCACCTCTCTGAGCTTCCGTTACCTCATCCATAAAATGGGATAATGCCACCTGCTACCTCACAGTGTTGGGAGGATAGTAAACTGAGTCAGAACATACAAAATGCCAAGGCAATGGTTGCAGCCTGAGATCTGCGAGGCCTTGGGCTCCAGTGCCAGGCCTTGGGCAATTGATGTCCCCCTCCGAACCTCAGGCTTTTCACCACGGAAGTGGGAATAATCATTGTCCCTCCCTTCGAGCTGGTGTCCACTCCAGCTCCAGGTGGGTCGGCACACAGTAGGCACCCAATCAATGCTGGCTGTGACCTATTATCTTACATGGATGGGGGCTTGTTTACTCATTGATCCCGTCCTTTCATTTGTTTGACCAATATTTTATGTGTACCTACTATGTGCCATGACTGGTGCTGAGCACCTCAGCCTGAAGTTGTTCTGTCCCACTAGGCCATGGTGGGCCCCTGAGAGATGTTTGTTGACTGACTGAATGAAAGAAGGCAATTCACTGACCATCGTGCCCTCCAGGCACCCCAAGGACACCAGCTCAGAGTGGTCAGGTGGCCTAGGTCATCCTCTTTAGGGGCTTGTGACATCCAGCCAGGGTCCCTCGTCTGGAAAATGGGAACAGGACCACTGATCCCAGCTCCATAAGCAAGGCTGTGGTGACAAGCAGCACAGAAAGAGGGAAGGTGCTGCTCCGTAAGCAACCACGATTTGGGGCCACCCCGCCAGGTGCACCCCAATTTTTTCAGGACCTGCTCCTTCTCATCCTTAGGTCTCTGGTCAAATGGAACCTCCCCCAGGCAGCCATACCCACCTCCTGACCCCCACTGCCGCACTCCGATTAGTTTCACCAGAAAACTCCCAGCACCGCCTGACTTCAGATGATGCATTTATTGGCTCATCTGGTTTACTATCTCCCACTGAACCAGGGTTTCTCAATCTTGGCACTCCGGACACTTGGGGCCAGATCATTCTTTGCTGTGAAGCGCTCTCCTGTGCACGCCACGACTGGTTTAGCAGCACCCCTGGCCTCTACCCACTGGATGACAGTAGTATCCCCTCCCTCCACCCACATTTGTTATGACACCACAGATGCCTCAAACACTGCCAAGTGTCCGTGGGGGACAAAATAGTGCCCAGCTGAGAAGTGCTGTCTGAGATAATGAGCTCAAGGAGTGCAGGGATTTTCATCTGTTTGGTTTCCTGCTGTTCGCCCCAGTGTATACAGTAAACATTCAATACATACTTACTGAGTGAATCTTGAACAGATAAATCGCATGGACATGTGCTCTTCTCTTTCCCGGAATGTCTTTCCACCCCTTTGTCTGATGAATTCCTACTCATACTTCAAAGCCCTGGTAGGCAATGTGTTTGAGAAAAGTGGGCTGAGCAGGGACTGGAGTGAAGAAGAGAACACCTACTACTATGTGCTGCCCTAAAAGGGGCCCCTTGACCCACTCTGGCCTTCCTATGCCCTGCAGGAAAGTGGGCCCAGCACAGCCAGAGAGTCCCATTTTTCAAGAGAAGCCAGAGAAATGGATTTTATGTGACATCTCCTGGTATTTCTAATGTTGGTAACTGAGTCACATTTTAAAAAATTACATCAAGGGCCAAACCAAACATATTCCTGGGCTGGATGTGGCCTGTGGGTGGCAGCAAGGTCTGCGCTGGGGGCTTTAGTGGTCACCTTTAGGGTCACCTTTGGGTACGATAAAGTGTTAGAAGACAGTCCTTCCTTGTGTCTCACTTGCATTCCCTTTGCTGTAGCAGTGTGGGAGGGGACCCTCATACAGCTGAGGCAGCTCTGATAGGCAGAGGCGAAAGCCCCAGCACTAGACAGGATCCACAGGCAATTGCTCCGCCCACCCTAGACAGGCTGTAGGCCCAGCTCAACCCAGAGTCTGGGGTGGAGGTGCAGGTGGACGGTCACATCCCGGGGACTGTGACAGGCCAGTCTGTGGCTCTTAAATTTCCACATGCCCGGCCCTGTGTTGAGGCTGTTCACCCCCAGATTCCTTGGCCTCCCTAAGAAATAAAGACAGGGCAATGAAGGCGGGGCTGGGTCTCATGGAGGCCTTGGCTTGTAGTCTCTTGGGCAGGCTTGGAGGGAGCCAGAGGCAGACTTCTCTGGAAAGTCCCTCTGCTTTGGGAACTGGCTGGGTGCCGGGGAGAGAGGACTCCCGGGGTCTCCTAGTCTCTGAGGCTCCAGCCGCATCCAACAGCTCCTCCATCATCTGCCCTTCCTGGGACAGAACTTTCTAGAAACAGAAAATTGGAAAAGCCCCTCTCTGCAAACCCTGGGCCCCCTTGATGGGAACTATGGGACTGCAGGGCAAGGGCGTGAACCCCAGTCCCAGGGCCCCATGTCCCTTGAAGCCACAGCCAGCTTCCCCTCTGCCCACAGCCCTTTCAAGGGTCTAAAGAGCCCTGCCTGCCATTTCCCTCAGCCAGACCGTAAAGCAGCCAGGCCTGGGTCATATCAGACACTGTCACCACCATCCAAGAGGCTGAGAGTCCCGTGGACCAGACCTCAGAGCCTCACCCTGCTGAGTGAGCTTGGGCTCCCCAGTCTTGGTTCTGCATCTATAAAAGGCATCCTTTTGTTATAGGAAGTCAAGCATGTGGCACATGGTTGGTGCTGGGAAGGAAAAAAAGGAAGTAACATTTAGTGAACAAGGACTCTGCTGGTCTGAACAATCTACACATATCACTCTTCACCCTCGCCACATAACGCTGCACGTGTGCAGTCAACAAACATTTGGTGATCAACTGCTACGAGCCAGGCTCTGAGGATTTAATAGAGAATAACACAGAACTGAACTCTGCCCCCTTGGAGCTTATAGTCTGGAGGATGGGGAGTAATAAGCTCCCCAAATCATGTCAAGTAGTGGGGAAAAATTAATGCAGGCTGAAGGAATAAAGAGTAATGGGCAGCAACTTAAAAGAAGAGGTCAGAGCTGCCTCCTGGGGCATTTCAACCGAGAGCCGAATAGGGTGAAGGAGGGTATCTGGAGGAAGGATGCTGCAGGCAGAGGAAACAGCAAGTGCAAAGGCCCTGGGGCAGGGGTGTATTTAGCATGTTGGTAGAACAACAAGTTGCCCAGTGTGGTTGGAGGGGAGGGAACAAGAGAGAATAGGCGGAGATGAGGTTGAGATGGGGAGCAGAGGGGTGATTATGTAGGGCCTAGTGGGTCACGGGAGGACTTTGGTATTTCCGCCAAGTGAGGTGGGAGCCATGTGAGGATTCTGAGCAGAGGAGGGTCATGACCTGACTTCCTATTATTATCTCCATGTCAGAGATGAGGAAACTGAGGCTCAGAGAGGTGAAATCACTGGCCCAAGATCACACGGCCAGCGAATGGTCCAGGTGGAATTTGAACCCACAACCGTGTGACTCCCAGGGTCTTTCCATTTCCGACTGCCCCTGGTTCTGGTGCGAGTCAGGAGGCCAGACCAGGCGGGGAGAGAAGGCCCTTCTTAGAGCTGCTCATTACAGCCTCCTGCCTCTGCCTGACGCCACATCTCCTCCTCACTCAAGCCCTCTTCCTCGCCCAAGCCATCCCCCAACTACCCGGGCCCTGGGTGAGCTCCTAACGGGTAAGACCATCCCCTCCCCGGGGCAGACTGGCTTTTCAGTGATGGACAAAAGGGGCCATGCAAAGGACCCCAGCACTCATGGAGGGTGACCAGCAAGGACCTGGAGCTTCTGGGGCCACATGTGCAGAGTGGCCAGGGCAAGTCCCTGGCCTCCAAAGTCATGCTTGCTTCAAGGACAATCACTTTCTTTTTCTTGTAAAAAGAAGAGAAATTGTCAGCACTTCAGTTTCACTCTGAGCTTGTCGATGTCTTTCCAGTAACTGAAGGGCAAGGGGCTGGGCCACTGCCCGGAGGCGGCCTATGGACGCCTTTGGGGGCTGTGGTTGATGCCACCTGGCCCCCCTTGCATCACCCCTCTCTCCACACCCCTCCCGCCTCCTCCAATAATTGTGGTATTTGGTTTCCTTTCAACAACAAATGTAAAACTCTGCTGGAGGTAATGCAGAAGGGAATCTGTGTGCATCTCTGAACTGGGGTTGAATGGAGGTATTCTTAGGCGCCTGCTTGCAAGGGTGGTGAACTTCTGGTGCTAAAAGCAGAACTGCTTTTCAGTAAATGTTGTTACTCAAAAGGAAGTTGTCACCGCCACTGCCACCTCCAGCCTTTTCCAACTGCCACGTTGTCTGCCAGGCCCGAGGCGGGAGGGGGGGTCTCTGCAAGTCTCCCCACAACCCCACCAAGCCCCCAGGGGAACCTCTGGCCATCTCAGCTGACCCTGGGCGCCAAAGCTGACATTCAAATGCCCACAGACGGCCTTGGCACCATATCTCAAGGTACCAACTCTTAGCTTACTCAGCATTTACATCTCCAAGCTTGAGTACTCTCGGCTGTGCTGAGCTAGAGCTGAGGGTGGGGGGGGGAAACAAGGAAGAGCTGTCAGTTGACTGTTTTTTCAAGAATTGTTGTCCATCTTGGCAAGTCATCCCTCTTAATCTTTGTTTCCTCTTCTCTAAAGTGGGGAGGGGATGATGATACCCCAGGGTAAAGCGCTAAGCATAGTAGTTGGCCATAGTGGGTGCGGAATAAATGGTAAGGTTATTATTAATAGTCAAAATGACACTGAATTTAAATCAGACTAGGGCTCAGCTCTACCATCTACTAGTTGCATGACCTTGGACAAGTCCATTCACCTCTCTGAGCCTCAGCTTTCTCCTGTATAAAGTAGAAATAATAATAATACCTATTGTGCAAGATTGTTGGGAGAATTTGATGCGCTGGAGCATGTAAGTCATCATGCACACAGTAGGTATGCAGTAAGCATTACTTCCATTCCCTCTCTTTGCTGCCTCAGAGAGGCTAGCCCCTGGACTGTTGTTCCCCTGGAGCAGCCCAGCCCACAAGAACCAGCTGTGTCCTTCCTTCATTGAGAAAGGTCCTTGAAAGTGTGCACCAGAGTCCAGAGGGCAGATGAGAACTAACCAGACCAACCTTAGTGCAGCTGTTCAGTACACACCCCTGTGAGAAAGGAGTCAAAACAAACCTCAGGATGGCGGGTCACCATCCCAACCGAGAGAGCTAGCAGAGGATGCCCTGAGGTCCATTTCCCCCACCTGCTGCAGCCCTGATAAGTGACAAATAATTTACAGAGCAGCACCTGCACCGGAGCCCTGTGCTCTCTGTGATTCACGAATCATCTCTTGGAGTCCCTGCACCAACCCCCGAGGCAGGGCCTCTCGTTACTCAGCCACTTGCAGGGGTGGAAACCGAGGCTCAAGTAGGCGAGAGGTCTGGTCGACTGAGATTTGAACCCAGCCTGTGCTACTGCAAACCACACTTAACCGCCACACTACATCCGCTGTTCGAGATTCTGGTAGTGCCTCCATGTTACCAAAGGCACAATTATATTCAGAAGTGTCAGGGTAGAAAAAAATTGTATTGGTATTCTTTGTCAAATTTCTTACATTGAGATTAGTGTAGATTCAGGGGCAGTTGTAAGAAATAAAGAGAGATTCCCATGTACCCTCTCCTCAGTTTCCCCAATGATAACATCTTTAAAACTATACCACAAACAACATGCTGGCAGTGACACAGCCAAGACGCAGAACATCTCCATCACCATAAGGACCCATCAGGTTGTTCTTTCATAGCCCCACCCATCTCCCACCTCCAACTCTGTCCTTTCCCAGGGCAACCACTAATCTATTCCCCATTTCTATAACTGTGTGAGTTCAAGAATACTATATAAATGGAATCACGTGGTATGTAACCCTCTGGGGCTGACTTTTTTTACTCAGCATTAATTCCCTAAAGGTTCATCCAAACTGTTGCATGTATCAATATTTTGTTCCTTTTTATGCTGAGTAGAATTCCAAGGTATGGATGCACCCGTTTATTTAACTATTCACTATTGAAGGGCATCTGGGTTGCTTCCATGTTTTGCCTATTATGAATCAAACTGCTATGAACACGTGTATACGTGTTTTTGTGTGAATCTGTTTTCATTTCTATGTCCAGGAGCACAGTTGCTGGGTCATATGGTAGTTTTTAAGAAATTGCCTAACTGTTTTCCAGAACACTGTACCATTTTACATTCCCACCAGGAATGCATGAGTGATCCAGTTTCTCCAATCTTCGCCAGCAGTTAGTGTTCTCATCATTTTTCATTTTAGTCATTTGGATGGTGTGTAGTAATACCTCACTGTGGTCTTAATTTGCATTTCCCTAATGGCTAATGACGTTAAACATCTTTTCATGTGTTTATTTGCATCTGTGTATCCTCTTCTATAAAATGTCTGTTGCCTTTTGTCATTTTCTAACTGGATTTCTTTTTCATTGCTGCGTTTTGAGAGTTCTTGACACATTCTAGATACTAGTCCTTTGTCAGATATATGGTTTTCAAATATTTTCTCCCAATCTGTAGTTTGTCTTTTCATCCTCTTAACAGGGTCTTTCACAGAGCAAAAAATTTTAATTTCGATGAGGTACAATTTATCAATTTTTTCCTTTTTTGAATCGTGCTTTTGGTATTCAGGTCTAACAGTTCTTTGCCTAGCCCTAGATCCTGAAGATTGATTTTCTCCTACTTTAAGAAAATAATAACTGTTTTATAGTTTCATGTTTTATGTTCAAGTCCATGATCCATTTAGTTTTGTTATAAGGTGTGAGGTTTGGATCAAGGTCAAGGATCTTTTCTTTTTTTTCTTTTTTGCCTAAGGATGTCCAGTTGCTCCAGCACTATTTATTAGAAAGGTTATCCTGGGAATTCTCTAGCAGTCCAGTGGTTAGGTCTCCACGTGTTCACTGCCAAGGGCCCAGGTTCGATCCCTGGTCGGGGGAACTAAGATCTCACAAGCTGCGTGGCACGGCCAAAAAATGTTACCCTTCCATTGAATTGCTTTTGCACTTTTGTCAAAAATCAGCTGGACAGGACTTCCCTGGTGGCACAGTGGTTAAGAATCCGCCTGCCAATGCAGGGGACACGGGTTCGATCCCTGGTCCAGGAAGATCCCACATGCCACGGAGCAACTAAGCCTGTGCGCCACAACTACTGAAGCCCGCTCGCCTAGAGCCCGTGCCACCGCAATGAGAAGCACGCACTCTGCAACGAAGAGTAGCCCCTGCTCGCCGCAACTAGAGAAAGCCCGTGTGCAGCAGTGATGACCCAACACAGCCAAAAAATAAATAAATAATTAAAAAAATATCAGCTGGACATATTTGTATGGGTCTATTTCTGAGTCCTCTCTTTTATTCTATTGATTGTAGTCTATCCCTCTGCCAATACTAGACTCTCTTGATTACTGTAGTTGTGTAGGAAACTTTACTATTGGGTAGAATGATTCCTCCCACTTTGTAGAAAATTATATATCATATTTTAATTCCTTGATAAATGGGTGGCAAAGCTCTGTTCCTCAATTTACTCGTTTAAAAAGAGACTACTGAGGCAGAGATGACCAAGGGTCCACCAAAGATTTATATTCTTCCTGTAAAGTGTAGAGTTATAGATAAGTAGCTGCCCAGCCAGGGAACTATATTTCCCAACTGCCTTTGCATCTGGGTAGAACCATGTGACTAGTTCTGGCCAATGGAACGTGGAGGAAAATATATATGTATGTCACTCCGGGCTGATGGGTACCTTCTCCACCATTTCCTCTCTCTGGCTGGATGTTGATCCCCAGGGTGACTTTGAACATGTCAGAAGCCCCAGCAGTCGGGATACCTAAGTGACTATCTGAATCAGAGCTCCTCCTCCCTGTGACCATCCCAGCGAACAAAAACATGTGCATTTATAAATGAAATACTATAACGCTGTTAAATTTTAAAAGTTAAAATAAAACTTATAAAAATGCCTATCCATGTACAATCTACAACCATTTCACACACCCCTGGCATATTCACAGTTTGGGATATATATATCCTAACCCTGTGTTAGAAGTTAGTCCACATTCCTTCTACAGCTAGAAAAACAGAGGCCCAGAGAGGGAAGGGATTTGCCCAAGGTCACAGAGCAAACCCAGGGCTGAGCCCAAGTAATTCCACTAGTTAGGTATAACTGATTTCCATGAACCTTTGATTCCTTCTTTTAAAGGACAGACAAGTCTGAGCATGTGTCATCCGAGACTCCAAGTGAACGATTATAAAAACAAATCATAATTAATAACTCCTTATGAAGCAGGTCAGAGAGCTTCCAGGGCAGGGTGGTGCCTCTGAGGGCTGGTTTTGGGGAGAAGTAATTTTAAGACTTCCCGCCTTTCATCGGGGAGGGGGAGGGGGAAGCAATTCAAAATAAGCCTGATAACATGGCCCACGCAGCTCTGACCCATGGAATGAAGCTCTCGCCTCCAGAAGCTGCTCAGCCTTTACGATGTGGGATTTGTCTGTGTGTTGAGGTTAAAGAAGAAAAAAAACAAGACCACGAGGGACTTATGGGGGAAAAACAACATCAACAACAATAATTTCTTGCGGAACCAAGTGGATCAATTCCTTGCAGTTGCTGAACAAGTGGGTCAAAAGGCATCAGAAAGAGCAACTTTGGAGGAGGCAGGAGGGGAGTGGGCAAGGGCTCTGGTGTCAGGCTTGCAGACCCCGGTACAAGCCTGGGCTGCCGCTGAACAGCTGTGAGTCCTCAGCCATTGACTTCACCACTCTGTGCCTCAGTTTTCCCATCTATGAAATGGGGATTATAAAAGTACCTACCACCTACGGCTATTTGTGACTAAAGCGAGGCAATGCATTCGAAGTTCCTAGCACGGTGCCTCTCACACAATAGGCCCTCAACTCATGCATGCCCTCATTCCATCATTACTGGATAAATGACCCTTTGGGGACATAGAGCTGAGATAATCACACTCCTGTGTTCCACGGTTCTCCACCGAGGCTTCACATTTTAAAAATATTGGTTCCTAGAACCCACCCCAGAGATCCTGCTGAGGTGGTTTTGGGGGTAGGGTGGATACAGGTTACCAGGTGATTCTAGTGGGCAGGTTTAAGAACCCGCACCTGTGGGACAGCACAGTCTCGTGGATCTGAGTAAATGCACATCATACAGGGATAAACCATCGGTCTGCTTTTTTCCCTCTTTTCACTCCGTGCTATGTTTGTTTTCCAGCTCTAACCATATGGCTGCATATATATCTAGTTCATTGCTTCTAATGTCTAATTTCTGCATCCTCCCCATTTCTCGTGTCCCCTCTTCCAGCACAGACTCCAGGTTGCCCCCCACACCCTCCACCTTCACGTCTGACATTGTGATGAACTCTCTCCGTGAATACCCCCGAAGTGGGGGGAATTTCTCTGAGGCCTCCTATTATCATTAAAGTTTAACCCAGTATCTCCAATGACTGAATCTGAATCTCTGGGGTGGGGCCTCAGCCCCCGAAGTTTTCTAAATGCTCTCCAGGTGATTCTGAGACCCACTGGCTTAACCAACCTCTCCATAATCAAGATACCAGGAAACTTCAGGGGAAAGAAGAAATGTCAGTGAACTAAAAATGTAATTTCAATCCCTCTGCCAGTACATTTACTGAGGGCCCAATAATAGCCAGGTCCTGGGGATGCAGATATGGTGACAAGCGTTAGCTTCAGAGCGGCCAGGAGAGTGGAACTCAGGACTTCGTGACACCAAGCAGCATGTTCTACATCCCAAGATGAAGCCCCTGCCTCAAGTTGTTCCCTCCCTAGTGAGGCAGGCAGAGGTATAAAAGGGTAATCACAATCCACTGTGATAAATGCAAATATTAAAAGTGCACGCAAGGAATGGTGTGAAGTGATTGGCTGATTTAAGAGGGTCAGGGAAGTCTTCCCTGGGAGAATGAAGGATGGGTTTTAAAGGATGAATAGGAGTCTGCTGGGAAAAGATCAGGAACCAATAAACATTTGTCACAAATGCTGTTGGTGCCCACTCACATCCCCTAGATGCTCGCTCCTGCTCATTGCAAATACCTACGTTTACTCTCTCTACTTGAGAGCTTTGGTCTGGCTGTGGGCATGTGCATAGCCAGAAGTTCCAGAAAGTTGATGCCCCTGGAATTAGCCCTCAGCTGACCACTGATGGGGTTGGAAAATACATGGCTGATTTCCTCTCTCCTGGGTTGGAATAACTCTGGGGTCCATGTTCTACACTGGTTCCCTGGGTGAGTTTGAGATCCAGTTACACACAGTGGTGACTGGCTTGATAACCACGTGTTTTATTTGCTTCCTTCCCTGTCTCACTCATCCACCCTGCTATGAGCACCTCCTGGTATCTCTTCCCAAATATACTCCTTGCACTTGAATCCTGTCTCAGGGTCTGTTTCTGGAAAAACTCAGACCGAGACAACATCCTCAACGGAGGAGGCAGCATGGGCAAAGGCAGAGGCAGGAAACCACGTGGTATGTGCAGACAGTTCCCAATAGCTCGATGCACAGGGTGGAATTTGAAGAAGAGGTTGAAGGTAGAGAGCAGCCATGTGGGCCTCAACTGCCACACCAAGGTCCCGGACTTCTTCCCACGTTCTCTGCTCAGGCTGTGGGACCTGGGCTCCAGAGAAGGCAGGGAAATGAGCTGATTATTCACATTCCTCAAGGATGTTCTGGTGAGGTTGTCAGGCTTGAGGGTGCCAGATTCTCCAGTCACTGCTTCCATGATCCACTGGCCTTGGAGTTCATTTGAATAACATCCAATGGCCAAAGGCAGGAGGAGACTGGTCAAAGGCCACTGTCTTTGATTGGCAGAGACAGTCCAGCTGGGTAATGACTGCCCATCTAGTTCGGCTTTCAACTGGGCGTGTTAACTAGTCTCTCTGGGCCTCAGGTTCCTGCTCTGTGCAATGGGGATTACGAAGGCACCACTCTCATGAGGCCACTGTAGCACTAAGTGAGGTTCCCTTCTCTTGGCCCTCTGCCCTGTGGGGACATCTCTAGGGGACAAGAAGAAACACTGTCCCAAGCTGTCTATAGAGAGCCCAGAGCTAACTTCATCTTGTAACTCCCCCACCCACCTCTAAAAATCAACCTCTCCAGAAGACTCTGAGGTTCATCCACGTAGGAATCATCTCTGTGCTTTGACCACCGTGACCCCCATCACACCCCCATTATGCCCAGCTCCAGTACGGACCACAGGAGCTCATGGGCCCAGCTTGACAGGTTAAGCCTCAAAATTAAGTTGCGGCAAAGTTAAGTTGCTGACTTGCCAACAAATTCCCACCCTGGGCTGTAGAGGGGCCAGGCAGGGGAGGCAGAAGAAAGGCTTTTGTTTGCCCAGCCTCAGAGGAGGATGAGAAACAGCAACTCCTGCCTGATCCTGTGAAAGCCCCCAGAGCTGCCTGCTCAGGCCTGGAGCCAAAGGAGGCAAGTCAGAAGAGCTAAGTGTGAGACCCAGAGCGCAGGGTTGAGAAGTGATTTTGGGAGAATTGTCCGCCCATCTACCCAAACATTCTTCCATCCACCACCCACCTATCTATCTATCCATCACTTACCCATCCATCCATCCACCCACCAATCCATATATCCATCATCCATCGATCTACCTGCCCATCCATTCCACAAGCACATATTGAGCATTATGGGAGCCCAGGCCCTGGGTTAGGCACTGGGGAAACAGCTGTGAATAAAGTCCCTGTCCTCAAGGGGCTGATCTCCTAGGCAGAGAGATGGACAATAAACAATAATATAAGTATTTAATGTAATGACGGAGGGTAAAAAATACTTGGCAGAAAAATAAATCAAAATAGGAAGAGTGAGTGCAGAACTACTGCCAATGCAGTGGCCAAGGAAGGCAAAGAAGAAGTGATAGACCAGATCTGGTAGGGGACAGCAAGTGCAAAGCCCCTGAGGCAGGATTGAGATTGGAATATTGGAGCAACAGCCTAGAGGCCAGTCAAGCCATCACTAAAAGAGGGAAGGAAGGTGGAAGGGAAGAAGCGGGTAAAGCTGAAAGGGCCCTGGGAGCGGGGAGACCCAGCTCCAGCTCTGGCTCTGTATAGTCAGGGGATGGTTCCTTTTTCTCTCCAAACCTTGGAATTTCTATCTATATAATGAAAGCCTAGATGGGATTGTCCTTTCCCATCTGGGGCTTTGTCATTTAAAAAAAGATGGCCTTGCTCTTGCCTTGAGAGCTGGAGGAACAGAGTCTAGACTGTAAGGGTGAAGAAGGCAGGCCCTGGAGTCAGGGTATTTAATCCCTCTGAGCCTCAGTGTTCCCAGCCATAAAATGGGAATAATAATACCCCCCAGCCAGGCCTCTTACCAGGAGTTGCTGGGATGGTTCAGGGAAAGCATCTATTTGGGGCACCTTCCCTCGCCCCTGTTATATTATAATTAGGTAAGACAGTGATGGTAGATTTTGCTGACCCTCCAACTCAGAGGCAAAGAGTATGAAGCCCTCAGATGACTGCGGTGCTGCTGGCCTTGGCTGGCAGGGCGAGGCTGACACAAGCCTAGGGGCTGGGTCTCCAGTGCTCCGTTCTAATCATAGAGGGATTGCTGGAGAGGAGTGTGGATAAAGCCCTTCAAGCAGCTCAGAGGCCTCCACCCTAGACAGGCAGCTCAGCCCTGGCACAAAACTCATCTTGGGACAGGCAGCAGAGGCTCCCACCTGGCTCCACTGTGTCCAGTGCTGTGCCCTTAAGCTACCCTGTTCCCTCTCTAGGCCTCACTTTCCAAAAGCACTGCTTGGGTTCTCATCCCACTTCATCTGATCCATTCCTACCTCAGAACCTTTGTACTTGCTGACCTGGCCACCTGGTGTGCTCCTTCTAAAGCCAGCTCCTTCTCCTTCAGGGCTCAGCTCAAATGTCACCTCAGAGAGGCCTTCTCTGACCATCAATCCAACACAGCCCCACGTCCCCATTTATTCTTTGTCTCTACACTGGTTCACTTTTCTTCAGAATACTCCTTAGCACTCTCTGAAATTACCTGCTAAGTTCTTTGTTTGCTTCTTTACTGCCTGATTCCTCCACTATGATGTCAGCTCCACAAGGATAGAGGCTGCCCATCTTATCCACTGTATCTCCTGCAACGAGCACATAGCAGGTGCTGAGTCAATAATTGATGAATGAATAATGGGAACTTAATGATTCCTTTATTTTTTGAAAAAAGTTTTCCCACTTAAAAATTAACTTTAATTACATAATTAACATTATTATACTCTTTAAAATTTTCTTTACTGTTACAGCTTATGGTTAAATTCCCTTTGACCTCCAACCTGGACACTCCCTGAGGTGGTCATGTAACAGGTTTGGCCATATCCTCCCAGACTTATTCTTGTGCACGTACACACGTAGAAATGCATAACACTGCTGTTGATATTGTGTGTGTGCATGCATGCGTGCATGTGTGTGTGCGTGTTTATGTAAATGGTGGATTAGATTGGGCTCCAAGTTGCAAACAACGTAAACAACTCTGAGTAATTGAAAGGTTAAATTTTATGTGTCAGCTTAGCTGGGTTATTGTGCCCAGTTGTTTGGTCAAACATTAGTCTCAGTGTTGCTGTGAAGGTGTTCTGTAGATGTGATTAACATCTACACTCAGTTGACCTTAAGTAAAGGAAAGTATCCTCGATAATGTGGGTGGGCCAGTCAGTTAAAGGCCTTGAGAGTGAAAACTGAGGTTTCCTGGAGAAGAAGGAATTCTGCCTCCAAACTGTAACATAGAAATCCTACCTGAGTTTGCGGCCTGCCAGCCTGCCCTACAAACTTCAGACTTGCCAGCCTCCACCATTGCATGAGCTAATCCCTAAAACTAGAAGATAGGTAGATAGATAGATAGATAATCTATCGGTTTTGTTTCCCTGCAGAACCCTGCCTGATACTGTAATTTAAACAGAAACAGAGTCTATTAAAAGTACTTTAGGGACAAAAGGACAATCAATCCATTGACAAAAAGGGCAAAGTGTTGAGCAGGCATTTCACAAAAGGAGATGCCAAACGACAAGTAAACACACAAAGGGGCTTAACATCATTGATCATCAGGTCATGTGACCACCCCCAGCCGCAAGGGGGGCTGCGAAGCGCGAACATCTAGCAGGTTCAACATCAATGGTGGAGGTGGGCAGGCTCTGCCTCAAAAGATAGGGGGTCCTTAGACCACTGCAAGGTGTTTAACCCTTCCTCAACTGATGGATATTTAGGTTGCTTCCAGTAACCATCTTGGCACATGCTCCTTGTGCCTGATATTTCTCTAAGGGAGACGCCAAACAATGGAATTGCTGAGTTCTAGAAAATATGAATATACAGTTTTACTGGATACTGTAAAACTGTCTTCCTGAGAGGCTGTTCCAATTCACACTTAGACCAGCAGAATAAGAGTGTGGCCATTTCCCCACAGTCTCCTGTATACATTACATTATCAATCTTTTATTTTTGACAGACGGAGGAGTCGAAAATGTTATCTAATTTTTTTTTTCTTTAGTTTGTATTTGCCTGATTACCAGCAAGGTTGGACATCTTGCTGTATGTGGTTCTCTTTCCGTAAATTGCCTGTTCCCATCTACTACCCTGTTATTCTAGTGGGCTGGTTTTTTTTTTCTTATTGTTCTGCAGGGATTCTTTAGATATTAGGGAAATAAATCATTTGTCTACATTTATGGTGCAAATATTTTTACCCAGGTTGTCATTTGTCTTTTAATTCGGAAGTGAACACATGCTGTTTCCCCAGGCTCACAACTTTTCTGAGTCTGGGAAATCAACACTGAGGCCAAGGGGGTGGGGATAAAGAGGAAAGGGGATCTTTCTGGCCTTACCCCATTTTGTTCCCACTAGCCCTGAGGACATTTTGTAATACCTCTACCAGTCCTCCTTTCATTTCCTTGTTCCTGTCACCAATAGGAAATAGTATTAGAGCTGCAGCCATAGAATTACTTAACTTTTACTTTACAACTTTTTTTTCAAGCCAGAAGTTTACAGAACTTGGTATAGAGAAGAGTAACTCCCAGGGCTCTTAGCACTCTCAGGGTTCCTGGTGGGAAGTCATGAGTGTCACTGAGCACCTCTCATGAGTGTCATTCATTTATTGACTATGTGAATAAAGGAATTAGATTAATGCAAGGAATTTGCAAATTCCTTCAGAAGCTGCCACTAGCAGGCAAAGGGGTAAACGATGTATAGGGCACGTGTGAGCAAAAGGTCTGGAGGTGCAACTGAGCAATGGTTGAAAGTATCCTTGAAAATCCTTTGTTGTTCATGAAAAGGCAAGAGAACATTGTTTGGTGAATACAGATACATTTAAAATGCACAAAGTCAGCACTACAGCCCTTGGGCCAAACCTGGCCCTCCACATGTTTTTGTAAATAAAGTTTTATTGGCACACAGCCACACCCATTAGTTTCATATTGTCTGCAGCTGCTTTCCAGCTACCAGAGCAGAGCTGAATAGTTGCAACAGAGACCACATGGCCCACAAAGCCTAAAACATTTATTATCTGATATCTTTATAGGAAAAGTTTACTGACCCCTGAACCAAGTAGTTAAAAAGACATTACAAGTTATAATTTCAAAGTATTTTTAGATATAGAAAACAGAAAAATGAAAAACTGATTTTAAAAAGTGTTTGGTCAATCGTGTATGGCTGGATCTTTCGAAGTTAAATGCGTAGAAGGTACAGTCTGCTGCATAACGTGGTTAAGAGTAGGACTTTGGGTCCAGATATTTATTTATTTTAATTCTGCTGCTTCCTACCTGAGTAATCTTTGCATATTACTTTAGCCCTCTCAACCTCAATTTTCTCATCTGTAAAATGGGAGTGATGATAGTACCGACCTCATGGGGTGGTGTATTTAGTGAGATTCTTAGAACAGTGCCTTAGAATATAGTGAGTGCTATATAATTATTTGCTATTATTGTCATCATTGTTATATGCAGACAGATTGATGTCCTGATGATGCTACTTCCCAGATCTATGGCCTTGAGCACATGGCTTCCCTTCCCCAAACCTCAGTCTCCACATCCATAAATGGGATCATAATTGTTTCCATCACATGAAGTTGCTGTAAGGGCTGTGCTTAGCACAGCATCTGGCATTCCACACATGGTAGATGTTATTGCCACTGTTCCCATTATTCTGACTTCCTTTCTGACCCCAAAGCCTCCACACTGTCTGGACCTCAGCCCTTCTCCTGCTGTGCAAGGCAGGTCATGACCCTGGACCCGCCGTGTACCAGCACTGACTGTTTCTACCCAGCGGTTGTTTATTTAACTGTCCTCTTAAGTAACTCTCCAGCCATCAAAGGGCTGTTTACAAACCCCACAATTAGCTTTCCTGGAACAGCAAATAAACAGAAACCTAATTAGGTATGCTTCTCCTGGCTCAAGGCACAGTGATCTGAAGGCTTGGACACAGCTGTCATCAGTTAAATAAACATCTGTGGGATGTATGGATGAACGGATGTATAGATGGGTGGATGGATGAATGGATGAATGTATAGAAGAATGTATGGGTGGCGGATAGATAGATAATGTTTAAGACAATGCATAGATAGATGAATAGACGGACAGACAGACAGAAGGTGAAAGGGATAGAAAAAATGGATAGAAGGATAGGTGGATGGAAGTGTGGATGGATGGATGGCGGGTGAATGGAAGGGACAGACAGAAGAATGGAAGGATAGATGGATAGATGTTTGGATGGTAGATGAGTGGGTAGATGACTAGGTGGATGGATGGATAGAAGGAGGCGTGGGTGGATGGATAACTGAATGGAAGGATGGATGGGTGGATGGACAGATGAATGAATGGATGGGTGGAGGTTAGTGGAATGCTGCAGGGAGAGGGTAATGTGAGCTCAAGTTCCAGCTCTTTCTGACATCTGGGCCCTGCCCTGTTCGTCACTGAGATGCTAGGTCACCACTCAGTGGAAGGGACTCTGGCCTCGTGGCGTCAGAACAACCCTGGGTTTAAATCCAGCTTCTGCCATATCCTAACTCTGTGACCTTGAGCAAATCCCGTTACTCTCTGGGCCTTATTCTCTTCCTCTATAAAATGGATGCTAGTAACTGTCCCCAATTCACAGGGTTGCTGGGAGGTTAACGGGTTAAGTGTCCAGGCCATGGTCCCTGTTCTGTACATGGAAATTCCCTTTCCGCCACTGTTGGTGGATTGCCCAGACCCTGTGTTCTGAGGATTCACCTTGATGGAGGGACCAGAGACCAGCCTGTACCCTGAAGAGAGGGGCTGGTTCCCACTGTGGGGGAGGGGTGCTGACACAGAACCCAGAACTTGGATCTCCTCCCTGCCCAGCTCCCTCAGCGGTCTCCACTTGGTTCTCCAGGTCTGGGAGATGAGAACGGTGGCGTGACATCCAGACTGCCTAGATTCAAATCCCTCTTCTCCCATTTACCAGCTGGTAACCTTGGGCAAGTTACTAACCACTCTGTGCCTTGGGAAAATGAAAGTCCCTACCTCATAAGATTATTGTGAGGGTTGAATGAATTAATACAATGAAGTGTTTAGGACAGTGCCTGGCACATGGTAAGCACGGCTAGTTACTATTATTACTGTATAACAGTTATTATTATTACTATTATTATTATGATCACCTCTCCCCTTTGCCCCTTTGCCCTTCTGGCCAGAGGAATCTCTGACGTTTCCCCCCAGAAGATGGCCCTCAGGCTGGGCTTGAAGGAACAGAAGGCTCTAGACAGAAGGGCACCGCCAGCCAAGGCACAGCTTGGGCAAAGGCGCAGAGGGGAAAGCTCCCCGGGAGCAAAGCTGGAGCGCCTTTGGCCGGAGGGAGGCGTGACTCCCAGTGGCGGAGGCTGGGGGGTGGGGGTGGGGCCGAGGTGAGTCAGTTCTTGGCCCAGCCAGGCCCTAGCAGCGCTGTTTCCCATCAAGGGGATGGGCGGGGCTGCGGCTCCCTCTGGCCAGGCGTGAGGGTCTGAGTCAGCCCGAGTCAGGTAAGCGGAGAAGGACGTGGGACTTTCCCACCTGCACCCTGGAAGCCTGTGTGAGCCGGGTAGGGTGCCTCCCCCAGAGGGCGGGCGGGCAAAGGCCTCTGCACCAGGTACAGTTGGGTGCCGCCTGCTTCCACGGCTGATCCCAGGCCCCAAGTCCAGAGGGAGGCCTGGGAGCCTCTCCTCTCCCGAGATGTGGGGTGGGGCCCAGGATCCCAGCCAAGGGCCTTTCCTAGGGGAGAAAAAGAGTTTTGGAGACCAGGGAAGTCCGGGAAGCCAGGGAAAACCTCCCTGAACAGGGAATATTTGAACCAAGGTCTGAAGGAGGGGTGGAAGTGAGCAGTGGGTGATATCTGGGGAAGAGTGTCCTCGGTAAAGGGAATAGCGGGTGCAAAGGTCCAGAGGTGGAGGCCTGGAGTTTTAGAGCAACAGGGAGGAGAGTGTCATGGCTGGAGCCAAGAGGGGAACAGTAGAGGGAGATGAGGACAGAGAAGTGATGGCGGAAGTGAGGGGGGGTGGTAGATCATTCAGGGCCTTGTGGGCCATGGGGAGGACTTCAGTGTTTACTCTGAGTGAGGTGGGAGCCCTGAGAAAGTTCTGAGGAGGGGAGGGACAGGATCTGACTTAGGTTCTAATGAGGTCCTCTGGCTGGGTGTAGAGAATGGATTGTGGGTGGGGAGTAGAGGACAGAAGCCAGGTGGCCTGCAATGGTCCAGGTGAGTGATGAAGGGGGCTGGACAGGGTGGGGACACTGAAGGTGGAGAGAAGAAGCAGCATTCTAGGAATTCCTCTGGGTGTCAGTCAACACGCCCTTCTTGGGGACTTACTACGTGAGCCCTGTGTGGGAACTGTGGATACAGAGATCACAAAGACTGAGCCCTTGCTTACAGTCCAGCAAACAAGAGGCAAATAAATGAAGATGATGTGATTGGTGCTCAAAACCAGGTGTGAATCAAGGGTACCCACTCTGCACCTGGCCCTGTCTGCTGGCTTTCTATGTAGTAACTCAACCTTGTGACATTAGAATGATCATGAACCCCCATTTATACAGATGAGGAAACTGAGGCCCTCTTGGGGAGGTTAAACAACATGTCCAAAGTTAAGAGACTCCTCCCCACTAATAAGATTCGCACCAAGGTCTGAAAAGCTGCAGGACTGGGCCCACCTGACCGCTCTGGGTCCCCGATGGGCCTGTGTAATCAGGGAGGGCTTCCTACAGAGCTGATACTAGGCCTAGGTTCCCAGGGATGGGCAGGATTCCGTCAGTGAGCAGAGGGGGCATTCCAGACCTGGGCAAGGCATGAGCCAAGGCCTGGAGGTGAGACCGGTTCTTTTAGCCAGTGTCTCCTGAACCTCGCTTAAAAGTCATCTTTAAAGCCATTCATACTTTTTATTAAGTTAATTAATTTTTTTGTTTGCTTGGTTGGTTTTTTAAAAATCATTTACTGAGGTGAAATTCACGTAACATCAAATTAACCATTTTAAAGTGAATAATTCAGTGACATTTGGTATTCACAATGGTATTTGCAATGTTGTGCAAACCACCACCTCTAACTAGTTGCAAAACATTTCATTACCCTGAAAGGAGACCCCTGTACCCATTAAGCAGTTGCTTCCCACTCCCTATTCCTCCACCCCAGTCCGCGGCAACCACCAATCTGCTTTCTGTCTCTATGGAGTTATCTATTCCAGATATTTCATAGGGAATCGTACAAAAGGTGACCTTTGTGTCTGAATTCTTTCACTTAGCATAATGTTTTGGAGGTTCATTCTCATTGTAGCATGTGTCAGTAAAATAATTTTTAAAGGAAAATTTATACTGTTACCAGAAAGAGAAAACAAGTAATCGTTTCTACAGATAGAAAGTAACCTTAAAAGCAACGATCACAAAAAAATATTATTAAAGTCTAGCTGGATTCTGTGGCCAGCTGAGAGCTCTGGGCTGAGGTCTGCTCAGCTTAATAACGCATAATGATGGATGAGCAAGCTTTGGACAGATGTTAAAGGCCTGCCTACACCCACGTGTGGCTTTCTCCGTGGGTTAATCAGAAGAATCAGAGAGAACTGCAAAGGGAGCAACGTCCTGGAGGCTTTTGAGATTCCCAGGGTAGACACGGGGAGCATGTGGTCCATGAGGGTGAATTTTCCCAGTGCCTTGGCAGGTGGACCAGAGGGAAAGGCCAAAGATGGGAGCCTGCTGGGAAGCCACTGCCCCAGCCCAGGCCCAATCCAGAGAATTCCACGCTCACTGATGTCTCCCCTTTTCCCAAACCCTTTCACATCCATTAGGCAGGACAGGTGACTCCTGGGCTAATTTCTGGGCTCTATTCTATTCCCTTAATTAATGTATCCGCGCACTTCTATGCCAATACCATACAGCTTTATTTTTTATACCTCTGCCATAGATTCTATCTAATGTCTGGACGAACAAATCTTCCCTCTTAGTTCTTCTTTTGCAGAATTGTCTTGGCTGTTTTCGCACATTTACTTTTTCACCTGACTTTAGAACTTATCCCCCCACCTTTTTTTTAAAGTCTTCATTGAATTTGTTACAATATTGCTTCTGTTTCATGTTTTGTTTTGTTTTGTTTTGTTTTTTTGGCCATGAGGCATGTGGGATCTTAGCTCCCCGACCAGGGATCAAACCCATACCCCCTGCATTAGAAGGCGAAGTCTTAACCACTGGACTGCCAGGGAAGTCCCTAGAACCTACCCTTTTAACAGACAGGCCTAGAGATGTTAAGTGACAGACCCCAAGTCAAAAGGGCTTCAAGCGTCATGGCCCATTTCCAAGATTCCCAGGAATCCAGGGCAGTGTTGGGGTTGGTATGCTGGGAGGAGGGGGTGGTCTCTGCATCCCCATCCTCGTGGGTCACCAAGGAGATGCGTCTGCTTGTTAAAGGCTTTGAATGCCCTTAAAACTAGCAGAGTTTGCCACATTCACGTATCCCCTGTACACGATTTACTCTTTTTCTTTAAGACAACTCACTTTTTAAAAAAATTTTTTGTTTTATATTGGAGCATAGTTGATCAACAATTTTGCGTTAGTTTCAGGTGTACAGCAAAGTGATTCAGTTATACATATACATGTATCTATTCTTTTTCAAATTCTTTCCCCATTTAAGTTATTACAGAATATTGAGCAGTGTTCCCTGTGCTATACAGTAGGTCCTTGTTGGTTATCTATTTTAAATATAGCAGTGTTAAGTCAACTCACTTTTTAAATTTTTATTTAAACTTCATTTTAAAGGAAACATTTTATCTCTGCTTTAAATGAGAAACCAGTATCAAGTATGAGGCATTTGCTCTCGGTGCCTCGCCCATCTCTCTTCCTGCTTACTTTCCATGAACACAGACCAAATTCCAGCTGCCAGCACCTGCCCCTTTACCTGCGGGCTCTGCCCACCTGCAGGAGGCTAGAGGGCTGGGAATTAACACTCCAGGGAGCTGCCTCCTACTAAGGACTGGCAGAAGCAGATGTATACGTTCCTCAGCTCCCTGGCCACGCCCCCCCACCCCCATTGGATAGCCCTGAGGTTATCTGCACCTTCTATACCGTTTCTCAGAGCTCCACAGCAGGCTGAGCTGCAGGTGCCCACAGTGGTTACTTGCTTGATAATACTCTGCATTGGAGGCCCTCCCTTCCTAGTCCCACTTCCCCACACCCCTACCAGTGTTTTCTGGGATCACCTCCCAAATAAACTACTTGCCTTTGAATTATTTTCTTAGGGATCTGCTTCTAGGGGAATTCAACCTAAGGCACTTGCTGTAAATTGAAGATATTCAGCAAATTATACAAAGAAGTGGAACAAAGTCAGATATAACTGCTGCTGATGGCTTGGCACTGGGGTCTGCTCTGTGTTTCTTAAAACAAATGAACAGGTAGTAGGAAGATGATAAAGACACACAGGCCTCAAGGGGAGCCTTGCCTTCCCCATGGCAGAACCAGGAGGACAGAAAGGGAGCTGAAATGACTCTCATGGTGAGCTGATGGGATTCCATGCAGGGTCCCTGGAGCCCACATAGCTATCTCCAGCCCCTTCCACGGCCCATAGTGGGTGAGGTCCTGGGGAACAACTTCCAAGGATGGTGGAACAGCCCCCTAGGTTGGGCAGCTGGCAGGACACAAGCCTGGGGGACCTGGTAGGCAGCAATGAGCACTGGGCCAGCCACAGAGGCCAGATGGGAGCCGGAAAGAAGACATGTGGTCCCACCTTGAAGGAGCCCAGAGAGCCATTAGCCTGATACATGGACTGAGGGGCTTAACTTTGCTTTGAATGCATCTTGAGAAAGGAGACATCATTCATTCATTCAGCAGATGTTTACTGAGCACCTACTATGCACTGGGCACTGTGCCAGGCACAGGGAAGACAGAGAAGGACAGATCAAAATCCCTCACAGTACTGACGCTCCAATGGGGGACACAGACAAGTGAACACACAAATAAACTCTGAAATGAGGGTCCTTGGTGCTACAAAGAAAATAAACAGAATTGTAGGATAAAAAGTATAAACCAGGGAGGCTTTTGATAGTATGGCCTGGGAGGGCCTCTGGGGAGGGAGTAGTTTAAACTCAGAACTGAATGTGGAGAAGGAGCCAATCACACAAAGAGCTGGAAAAAGAGGGTCCCAGATAGAGGGAACAGCAAGTGCAAAGGCCCCAGGGGGTGGGAATGAGCTTGGTTTGTTGGAGGAACAGAAGCCGGCTGCTGTGCTGGAGTGGCGTATCAGGAGGGAGGGGGCAGGGCCAGGGTGAAGTGGTCAGTGGGGTCAAGTCAGAGCAAAAAGAGGCCTGGCAAGCATTTGTGGGATCAATGAGTACCAGGGAAGGCATCCATGGGCATTGGATGGGGAGCAAAAAGGGGAGCTGAAGGCATTGGATTTGGGAGGCTTTTTCTCTTGGTGTCTTTGTTAATGGGAGGGGAGGCCAAGGAGAATGACCTTGGTTTGCATAGTGCCAGCCCAGACTGCAGCAGGGAGGGGCTTCAGGCCACTGCACCTGGGTGGAGCTGGCTGATTTCAACCAATCAAATCAGCAATCCCATCTTTGGCATCTCATAATAGCGTCTATTTCATGAGATGATTTTTTTTTTTTTTTGTGGTTCGCAGGCCTCTCACTGCTGTGGCCCCTCCTGCCGCGGAGCACAGGTTCCATACGTGCAGGCTCAGCGGCCATGGCTCACGGGCCCAGCTGCTCCGCGGCATGTGGGATCCTCCCGGACCGGGGCATGAACCCGTGTCCCCTGCATCGGCAGGCGGGCTCTCAACCACTGCACCACCAGGGAAGCCCCCATGAGATGCTGTTTATTGAGAACCTAAGCACCAGGCTCTATGCAACCCCCTCAGAGGCTGCCAGACACATCCCCTTCCCAGGAAGATGCTCACAGAAACAGAAAATTGTAATATGGTGTGGTGAGTGCTCCAGGGAACGCTGGACAGAGGAAGGGTCATTCAAGCTGGCTTTTGAAGGATAAAGAGGAGCTCGCTGGAGAGAAACCATCACCAAAAGGGCAGAAACTCTTCCTCTGCTCATCTCTGTGTCCCAGCACCTAACACAGAGCTTGGCACATAGTAGGTGCTCAATCCATATTTGTTGATGGAATGAATTGGAGCTGCCCACACTTCGGTCATTCAAGTACCTGCCTTCATAATTTTTGTGCAGTCTGCTTTCCACTATTTCTACTATTGCTTAATATTTTTCTTCAAGTTGACTTACCTTTTTATCTAAATAAATTTATTTTAAAAGGAAACATTTGATATGATCACTAGATTTGAAAAAAAAACAAAGAATACTTGCCACAAATCAAAGATAACCAGAAGAACCATCACAATGAAAATAAAACAATGTTATTAAATCTGCCTGTTAAGAGAACAAAAAGACAGGCCACAGGCTGGGAGAAAGTATTTGCAAATCACATATCTACAAAGGACTGACTCGTATCCAGAATATATAAACAACTCTCCAAACCCATTAATAAGAAAACAATCTGATTTTTTAAATGGACAAAAAGTTTGAACAGACACTACACCAAAGAGACTACAGAGATGGCAAATAAGCACATAAAAAGATGCTCAACATCATTAGTCATTAGGGAAAGTCAAATTAACACCACAATGACATACCAGTGTGTACACCTATTAGAATGACTAAAATTTTTAGAAACTGACAATACCAAGTGCTGACAAGGATGGGAAGCAACTGAAACTTTGATGCACTGCTGGTGGGAATGTAAAATGTACAGACACTTTGGAAAACAGTTCAGCAGTTTCTGATTAGGTCAAACATATGGTTGCCGTATGACCCAGCAATTCTACTCCTAGAAATTTCCCCAACAGAAATAAAAATTTATGCTCGGGCTTCCCTGGTGGCACAGTGGTTGAGAGTCCGCCTGCCGATGCAGGGGACACAGGTTCGTGCCCCGGTCCGGGAAGATCCCACATGCTGCGGAGCGGCTGGGCCCGTGAGCTGTGGCCGCTTAGCCTGCGAGTCCGGAGCCTGTGCTCCGCAATGGGAGAGGCCACAACAGTGAGAGGCCCGTGTACCGCAAAAAAAAAAAAAAAAAAAAAAAAATTTATGCTCACATAAAAACCTGTTTGCAAATGTTTATAATGGCTTTACTTACAATCACTAAATCTGGAAGCAGCCCACATATCTCTCAGCTGGTAAGTAGGTAAACAACCAGTGGTACATCCATACAAGAGAATATTAGTCAGCAATAACAAGGAACAATGCACTGATAACACACAACCGAAAGAATGCATCTCAAACGCATGATGCCGAGCGTAAAATAGGCAGACTGAAAAGGCAAGGCACTGCAGGATTCCACTTATAAGACATTCTGGAAAAGGCAGATTTATAGAAAAAGATCAAAGTTCAAAAACAAGTGATATTGATCCACGGTGACAGAAGTCAGGATAGTAATGCCCATAGGAGGGGAAGTAACAGAGGAGAGAAAAGAGCTCTGGGGGTACTGATGTTCTGTCTGATCATTTGGGTGCTAATTATACAGCTGTGAAAATTCAAGCTGAGCGCTTCTTTGTGTATGCCATAGCTCAATACAAAGTTTTTAAAAAGTCTAGCTGGATAAAACTGTGTGCCAAAGGTATGGAACCTGAGACCTGCTCTCTCTTTTTCACAAAGGGAGATTAGCAAGTATTTCGTGTTAGAAACAGGTTAGCATCAAACAGAGACTCTCCATGATGTAAAGGAAGGACTGTAAAAAGATCTGCAAAGGGAGTAACTCTCATGATGTGACCGAATGTGAACGGATGCTCTATGCACCCTATAAAATAAAGCTGGGGGGCCCCAATGGTGCCCAATACCAATTAGAGAGCATTCGAGTATCTGAGACAGCATGCTGGCAGGGCACAGCGGGCATAAGGAGGGAGGTGTGATGGCTCAACTCTGAAAGCAGAAGAGCCCATATTTAGATGGAGCAGTTAAGGAGTAGCTGGATTTGATTTTGCCTTTTTCATCTCTGTGTTCCTTGGCACCCGACACAAGCCTGGCACATGGTTAGTCTTCGCTAGCTAGTCCCCCCTCCAAGCTTTCACATTGGTTGTTCCCTTTGCTAGAGATACTCCCTTCTCCCACCTTGACCACCTGACAAACTCCTAAACTCACCTCAGGGATGACTCTCCTTCTTTTCCCTGTTACCCGAATATCCCTTGGCATTGCTGTTTCGGGGTCACCATGCATGCTGTGTCCTCTGCCTGGAATCTCTTCCCTTCTCCCTCCCCTGGGTCAGTCAGCACCTTTTGTGTGCAAGTGATGGAAAACCAGCCCAAACCACTTTCAGCCAAAAACGGAAAATGTGGTGGCTCATGAAACTAAAACACCCAAGAGTGTCTAATTTCAGGTATGGCTGGATCCACAGGTTCAAACCCTGTCCAGCTCTATGTTGATCTCTCTCAGGCAGGTTTTTCTCTTATGATGTCCCCTGATGCTCCAGGCTTTCACTTGCTCACTCTCAATCCAATGGAAAAACTGTAACTCTTTTCACAAATAATTCCCAGCAACCAAAGTCCCAGAATCGAGTTTCATTGGGCAGGCTTAGTTACACGTGCATCCCTAGACCAATCACTGGAGCCAGACTTGGTCATATGTCCACCCCTGGAGGCAGTGTCCTAGACACCCCACCCAAACCTCATGGACGGAGATGGCGGAAGAGGAGGTTCTCCAGTAGGAAACTGGGGGGCTATTACCCCAATACAGGAGAAAACAGGAGATGGATACTGATCCCACCTTCTCTTGGCAAACTCTAGCTCATCCCAGCATGCTGTGTGACCTCAGGCCAACCCCTTCCCCTCTCTGGGCCTCATGTTCCTCCTCTGAAAAATGGGCAGGAGGCTGTTTGAATTCCAACATTCCAGAACTCTAGGACAGCTTCCAGGCCTGGCAGCTGCTCCCTAAATCCCAGGAATGTTCCGGTACTTCTGGGGACGGAAGTGGAGTGTCAGCCAGAGCCCTCCCTGGCCCCCCGGCCTGGGAACATGCTTAGAAGATGACAATTGGGCTCCCTTCAGCCGAAATTCCACTCCCGTGGGGGCCTTGCCAAGGAAAACAAGCCCAAGAACTGGGCATTGAAGGTGAGCATATTTGACAAGTTTTAAGATGACAAACTATTTACACAGGTGTGGGAACCATCCCCTTGCACCCTGCTTTCTTTTCTTTCTCTTCCTCCCCTTTCCAAATTCTTTCCCCCAAGGGCGCTGACAGACATGCCAAGGGAGGGGGTGGCTGGTCGTGGGGATCTGCCTGGAGTGAGTCCATAAACCTGAGGCAACAGGGGAGGGCATGGAGCAGCAGGAAAGAGGGTGTCTGCACCGTGGGGGCTCATCTCCCCTCACCTCCCTTCTTGCTCTCAACTCCCATTACCTGGGGAGATATGAGGCTGAGGTCCTCGCAATTTCAAAGCTACCTGAGTCCTTCAAGAGAATGGTGCTCAGTCCATCCTCAGTTGACAAGGGGGCGTGAGGGAAAGCAAGGGGCACACAGCCAGTTAGTAGCTGACCCTGGAGCTAGCAAGCAAAGAGGTGGAGAAAACAAAAATCATTTCTTAAGCACGTACTGTGTACCTGATACTGAGCTGAGCTCTGAGAATATACTGTGAATGAAACAGATAAAAATCCCTGCCCTGGTGGAGCTGACAAGGAAACAAACAAGGTAAAAGATGAGTTACCTTCACAAATACCTTAAGAAAATAAAACAGAGTGAGGGGCTGGGGCAGGGCAGGGCGGTGGGGAGACTCTAGGTTTAGGAGGTAACATTTGAGCTACGAAAGCTGAGAAGGAGCCTGCTAGGGAGAGATCTGAAGGAAGGGCATTCCAGGCAGATGGCACTGCACATGCAAAGGCCCTGAGGTAGGAAGTGGCTTGGGTGTTCAAAGAACATTGAGGAGGCCAGTGTGGCCAGAGCCAGGGGAGGGAATGGAGCTTGATCAGAGGTCTGATCTGTGCTTTCTGCTCAGTACAAACCCAGGAGGTGGGTATGATCATCCCCACTTTACTGAGGAGGAAACTGAGGCCCAGAGGAGGGCAGTGACTTGCCCAGGGTCACAAAGCAGAGTCAGATCCCAGCCCCTTCCATCTGGTCCCAAGCCCATGCTCCTTGCTTCTGAGAGGTGAGAGGGTAGGAACAAGGAGTGCCCAAGACCTGCCACGTCTCTCGCCTGAAGCTCAGCCCCCAGGGGAAGGGGCGTCTGGGGGCAAGCCCTCTGCTTCCTATGGGAAGAAAGTGGAGACTGATTTAGTTGCTGAGTCATGGGGCTACAACAGGCTGCCAGGCTGCAATGGGCCCTGCCTCAGTTTACTCACCTGTAAAAAAAAATGGGCTTAATAACACATCTGGGACTTCCCTGGTGGCGCAGTGGTTAAGGATCTGCCTGCCAATGCAGGGGACATGGGTTCGAGCCCGGGTCCAGAAAGATCCCACATGCTGCGGAGCAACTAAGCCCGTGCGCCACAACTACTGAGCCTGCGCTCTAGAGCCCGCGAGCCACAACTACTGAGCCCGCATGCCACAACTACTGAAGCCCGCGCGCCTAGAACCCATGCTCCGCAACAAGAGAAGCCACCGCAATGAGAAGCCTGAGCACTGCAATGAAGAGTAGCCCCTGCTCACCGCAACTAGAGAAAGCCTGTGCTCAGCAACGAAGACCCAACGCAGCCAAATAAATAAATACATTAAAAAAAAAGATTGATCCTTAAAAAAATAATAATAATACATCTGCCTCCAGTACCGACTTCAGAGGGCTGCTGTGAGGGTTAATTTCTCCCTGGCAACTCTGGGAGCCTTGATGAAAGGTGGCGGGAAGTGGGAAGTGGGCGCTATTAACCCAGGCAGGTAATTACTCCCAGCCTGAGGGAGGAGGAAGAGGGGTTGCACCTGGTCTGATTCAACCTCAGGCCAGTTTCCTTTGCAGATGTGTAGGAGCCTAACATGTCATGAGCATCTGGCTTTGACGGCCATCCTGGCCCCAAGTTCCCCAGCACCAGGCAAAGCTAGGGCTGTGAGCAGTCACGAGCCACACAAGCCAGGGCTGAAATCACAACTCTGCCCCTTCCCTGGCAGGGAGACCAGGGCAACGCTCCTCCCCTGTCAGGGCCTCGGTTTCTTCGTCTGCACAATGGGGCTAAGAACCTGGCCTATCCCACAGGGGCTGTGGTTGTTTCTCACAGGTACGCAGACACTGTAATTTGACCATTTCATCTCTCCAGCTGCACGTCAGGCCCCAGCCTCCCATGCCATCAGCCATCCTGACCTCCATGACCTGATGGGAAGTGGTAAAGGATTCTTCTAGAAGTAAATAAACGATTTTTAAAACACTCTTCGGAATATTGCTTAGGCCTCATGCTGACCGCACCTCTTGGGCCCCAGAACAAAGCTCCAACTACCCTCTGCCCCTGGAAGCCCATCCCTCCCCCCCAGGATGGGGGAGGGGAAGCAGGAACAGATATGAAGCCAAGCCCCCTCTTCCTCCTTTTACCTATTTATTTTTTTATTATTTTCTTAAATTGAGGTAATACTGACATAAGTTTCATATGTACAACATTATATTTCTACATCTGTATACCCTACAGTGTGCTCACCACTAAGAATTTATTTTCCATCTGTCACCCTATAGTTTATCCTCTTCATCCATTTCACACCCTCTCCACCTCCCCTTCCGCTCTGGTAAACACTACTCTGTCCTCTGTATCTATCGATTCATGTTGGTTTGGTTTGTTCATTTCTTTTGTTTTTGTTTGTTTGTAAGTTTTCTATATGCCACATATGAGTGAAATCATATGGTATTTGTCTTTCTCTGTCTGATTTACTTCACTGAACATAATACCCTCAACGTCCACTCATGTTGTCGCAAATGGCAAGATTTCATCTTTTCTTCTGGCTGAGTAGGATTTCACTGTATACATCCCTCCATGAGGCAGCATCATGCCCATCTCACGGGAGGGCACACTGAGGCTGTGAGATGTAAATGCCAAAGCCCTGAGCTAGGAAGAAGCCGACCTGACCCAGGCCCTCTGCTTTCCCATGAGGCAATCGGAGTTCCAGCTGAAGCCTCAGTATGGGCGCCTGGCCCTACATGGTGACCCCAGAGATGAGGTTCTTCATGTGAGTGAGCTGCTCCTGGGCCTGGGGCCCCCAGGGAGGAAGAAGCCAGGCCCTTGTCAAGTGCCTGCCCCTGCAGGTATGGGTCAGGCCCCAGGCAGCACCACTTTCAGGAAGAGCCAGGGTTCAGAGAGCTGGTCCAGTGGGCCTGTGCCCACCCCACCAAGCTCACCTTGTGCCCTCTCCCCCTCACTCCCTCCACTGCAGTCACATTGGCCTAGGTGATCCCCAGACAGGCCTTCATTCCCACCAGTGAGGCTTTGCACCTGCAGTCCCCTCTGCCCGAAGCACTGTCCCCTCCACACCTTGGCACACTGGCTTCTTCTCTTTGTCACCTCTTCAGAGGAGCCCTCCCAGGCTTCCTCCATCACACCTCCTGCTTTATTCCCTTCAGAGTCCTGATCAGTCTCTGAAATGACCTCAAATTTCTGATTCCCTCACTACAATATAGACTCCATGAGAACAGAGGGTTTTTTTTTTTTTTCTGTTTTATTCACTGCTGTATTTCCAGGACTCAGTAGAATACAATGGTGCTCAACAAATATTTGTTGATGTAATAAGGAAGTTTTTGAAAATAAGAATAATTTGTGTCATGAGGAGAGGGGTGGGTGGATGTTCGTGGGGGTCGGGGGGTGGGGGGGATGTCTCCCAAAGGACTGAATTGAATAATTTCTCCAGGGTCTTAAACAGTCCTCAGGAGCTTTGACATCACAACAACAATAACAGTGTTTGTCAGGCACTAACTGTGCTCGGCACCAGGCACAGATCATCTCACTTAATCCCGCACTGGCCCCATGAGGTCAGTCCTATGATTATCCCCATTCTCCAGATAAGGAAACTGTAGTTTAGAGAAGTGAAGGGACGCGTTCAAGGTTGTCACCAGCCACCACCACACCCGACCTCCTGCCCTCCGGAGCCTCCAGGTCTCCTAGAGACAACCCCACCCCTTGATTCCCAGTGCAGCCTAGAGAGGTCCTGTGTCCTGCCTGACGCCCCCCAGCTGGTCAGCGGCCCAGAGGGATGATCCCTGGCTCCCCGGCAGCCACTCGGCCCATCGGGAGGGAAGGCAGGCTTGGCGGCTGTCCTGTCCTGGGGACACCGGGCAGCCAGGAGTTTCTCTCCCCGGACTTACTGTACATGATTCATCGCCAGCCCCAGTTGTGAAATCTGGGAATCTTGTGGGCAAGGCCAGGCCCAGGGGATGGCTGTCTGGGAAAGGGAGGCCGGGAAGGGGTTAAGGGGGGCAGTCCCCCCCCGCCCGGGGGCACGGGGCCAGGCCAGCAGAAAGCACACCGTTAACACTGGGCTGGCTACCGCCTGCGGCCTGTCTCTGACATCACAGCTGCGTCAGCCCAGCCTGCCCCAGCCCCCCACTTCCTTCCCTCCCTCAGCTGCATCTCCAGCCACCTCTCCAGCTTCACTGTCCTCTCCTGAGAAGCAGGCAGCACCCAACCTTCCCTCCCGGGAGGGAGGGCGTGGGCAGGGAGAGGGAGATGACAGACATTACCCTGCATACAGGAGGCACTTCATAAGTGACAGCTGTGATGGGTTTGAGCCAAACCATAATCCCATAATGAGCTAGACAAGGCAGGAAAGAAGGTCTCATACCCATTGTAGAGAGGAGACCGAGGGTCCGAGAAGAGTAGGGACTCGCCCAAGGTCACCCAGCTGCCCAGTCATAATGACTTGAAATGTTAATATAATCATGCTGCTCTTCCTCTGCTTTTTACTAGAAGCATGTGTATCTCTCATCACCCATCGGGGTGCGGTGAATGTCCAGAGGCTAGGAATTTTCTTCCTTATCTCATTTGTTTTGTTAAATTCAATTAAACCAAATGGGCATTTGTTTGGATAGAGAGATGATAAAAGGGTTTCATAGGAACTATTCACAGATCAGTGATGACTTATGGTATTGTATTAAATGAATTCTACACTTGAAATCTTAAAAAAAAGTTACCGAGTACAGATTCTGCTCTAGACACCATTTACACATATTAGACTCACTTACACTTAAACCTTATGGAAACTCCATGAGGGCAGCAGTGCTACTACTCATCTCACGGAGAAGAAAACTAAGGCACAGGGAGTCCCCACAGCTGGTAAACAGCAGTAATGATAATAATAACAACAAAAACAACAACTGGCATTGATAAGGCGCTTACTCCATGGGCTGAGTGTAATATTTACATCATCTCACTGGCTTCTATTATCACTCTAGGAGATAAATACTATTATTCTCCCCATTTCACAGATGAGGAAACTGAGGAGTTAACTCACCTAGAAAACATAGCTGCTAAGCCGCAGAGTTGGGATTTAAATCCAGGCCTTCTGTCCCTACCCAGGCACAGAACTGGGGCTGGACGCACAGTGGGTGCTTAGGTAACTCAAGGACGACCAAGTTGGAAATGCCTGGGACTGCCAAGGGATCCGTCCCCCAAGATATCCCTGGCATCAGCTCAGGGCCACCCTGTGTGGACCTGGCGCAGCTGGAAAAAGATGTGCGTTCACATCTTCTCCCAGGATGCCATCACTCCCACAGTTGTAACAGCCCCCTAACCCACAGACACCACTGTCTGAACCACCTGTGAGGAGGTTCATTATTCTCCCCATTTTACAGAGCAGAGAAAACAAGGCCCAGAGAGGGCATGTGACTTGCTCAAACTACACAGCAGGCATGAGCGGGCCACAGACCTACTTTTACCTCCTGAACCTGCCCTTAGCTGGCAGAGGCCTGGGGTGTATTTGAGGAGTGAGATAAGGTCTGGCCCTCCTCGGCCACTCCCTGGGAAGAGAACTTCCTCTCTCCCTCTTGCTTTTCTAACTCCTAGCTCAAGTGGGACTGAGCCACACAGAAGCTGCATCACAAAGCGAGGACAAGAAGGACATTCCTGGCAGAGGGAACAGCACAGGAAAAGGAGGCGCAGCTCATAGAACAGTGGGGTAAGAATGTCTAGTAAGGCTGAGGTGGAGAGAGTGAGGGGCTGAGGTAGGAGCGATGAGGCTAGGTCAGGTAACGGGAGCCTTGCATGCCATACTACGGAGTTTGGACTTTCTCCAGGGGCAGTGGGGAGCCACAAAGACTTTAGAGCAGGGGAGGAACATGACCACTAAACAGAGGACCGACTATTGCAGTACACGCCTCCCCTGTTTTTCCTGCTTTTGTCCTGGCTTCTACAGTCCATTTTCCACATGCAGCCAGAGGAATCCTGTGAAAACCCAAGTCAGACCTTGTCCCTCCTCTGCACAGAACCCTCCATGGCTCCCACCTCATGTGGAGAAACAACGATGCACAGGGTCCTGCAAGTCCTGTCCCCACCCGCTCCCTGCCCTCACCACCCCGCTCCCTCTGCTCCAGACACACTGGCCTCTTCCCTGCTGCACCCCACCTCAGGGCCTTTGCACTGAGTGGCTGTTCCCATTGTCTGGAAACCTCTTCCTCCTGATGGTTCCCTCCGTCACCTCTTAGAGATTGTTACCTGCTTAGCGAGGCTGTCACCCACCTATTTAAACCCCCAGCACACCCCGTCTCCTTTTCCCGCTTTATTTCTCTCTGTAGCACTGGTCCTTTCAAATATAATATACAACGTATTTATCTTGTTTACTGTCTGCTCACCCCACAAAAGTGTGAACTCCACAGGGGCAGAGACCTCTGACTGTCTCATGTCCTGCTGTGTCCCCAGCGCCTGACACACAGGAAATGATCAGTAAATATTTGTTGAATGAATGAATCCTCTGTTCCCTCAGAATAATTTTCTGAGGGTTTAGCTGGAACAGAGCTTATGACCTTTGCTCTGGGGTCCAGATACAGAAGTGACTTGCCCAGGGTCACTCAGCTCACAGGTGGACAGTTGATCTGGCGCCAAAGTCTGTGATTTTTTTTCTTCTCCATTCTAGGCCGCCCCTCTGGGATTTAGGTCCCACATCAACCACATTACCACTTCTGGGGGCTGCTCTCCTTGGCTTCACCTTAAGCTGGAGTCTCACAGAGATGAAGTGACTTGGCCAAGGCCACAGAGCATCTAAGGGTGTGAATTCAGGTCTTTCTGCCTCTGTGTTTTGAGCATTTTCCACTAAAACAGCTCTGTCTCTCTCCCCTCCTCCTTTCCTCTTTTCAGCCAATGTGTTTGCAGCTGAAATATCAGGCCTGCTGCGTGCAGCCTTGACATCCACCACATCGCGGGCCTAGCCCCGCCTGCCACCCTGGCCCGGCTGCGAGCACAGCGCCTGGTCCCACATGCCTCAGGGATGAGCTACGGAGAGTGTGACCAGGCCCAGCTGACACATCTCAGAGCAGATGTGGGTTGGCCTCCCACGGGTCCAGCCGCCGAGCCAAGTCTCAGCCCACCACCCATCCCCCAGGGCGGGATGCCGGGCCTTGTGGAGCACGGGAAGAGGAGAGCAGTGACCCTGGAGAGTTCACATTAGGCAGAGATTAAGGGGCTCAAGGCTTGAACCAGGGCCAAGGCCTTGGTGGTCACAGAGGGAAAAGAGACAGTTTTTCAGGGCTGAAAACTCAGTGCCACCAGGGGCCAGGCAGGGATTTTAAATGAGTGAAGAGGGCCAGAGTAAGATGATAAATAGTTATTATTCCTTGGCCCCAGTTTCAGAGAGACAAGAGGGAGTGGTGGGGACTGGGGCATATGCCCTGTCTAAAGCTGAGTGTGGGCCCTTGAGAATGGGGACCCAATGCAATCAGATCTTCAGATCCTCTGATTTTCCAGTGGGTGCCAGAAACACAGGTTTTTATCTAATATCTACAGATTTTTTAATGTTGGCTCCATTCATTTACAAATTCAGTTTGGACCGAATTTGGCCAACCCAAGGGCCAGATTCAGTCCCTTGGGCCTCCAGTTTGCAACCTCTACTTGGCCAAAGAGAACAGCCAGAGAAGGAACAGATCATAGCCTGATCCTGAGTCAGGATCTGAGGGTCGGGACGGTGGCCAGAACCCAGTGCCAGCAGCTCCGAGGGACTGTGGAAAAGGTTCCTGTCATCTGGTCCCCCTCCTTCATCTCACGGGGTTGAGCCTCCCCGCCCGCCCGCCTGCTCCAGCTGGCTGTGGGGTGGAAGGGGGCCTGGGTGGGAACTGAGGTCTCCTTTCCCACATGGGACACAGCTGTGGATGTGTTTTCCAGGCAGATCCCAATTTCTCTCTCCTGTCCAACATGGCCCTGCAACCCCAGGAAGTACGTGACCCTGTGCCCCAGGTCACGCCCCCCCAAAGCCATGCCCTCAGCAGCCTGTTCACATGCCTGCCTCACCCGCCATGTTCCAAGCCACATGCTTCCACAGCTATCACTTTGAATCTTCACCACATCCTTTTATGACCAATTTTCAGATGAGGAAATTGAGGCTCAGGGAGGGAAAATGACTGGCCCAGGGCCCTACCATGAGTATGCAGAGGAGCTGGACTCAAGCTCAGGCCTCACACGCTGGATAACGGGGGGCCTCACCCCATCTCTTCCTGCTAGAACCCAGCCCATCCTCCAAGGCTCAGCCCCAGTGCTTCCTCCTGGTTTATTTAACAAGCAACCAGGTCCTAGACCAGGTGCTGGGTATTCAGAAATGAACAGACAGGGTTTGTCTCAGGTTCCCCCATAGTGTTTGTTGAATGAATATTTTACTCACTCTCTGGGAATCTCATTTTCCCAAGTCATGGGCCCTGTCCACATCCAATCTGTTTGTCTCAGCCCTGGCACCTCGTTTCTCTGACCACATGTCTGCATGCTTCCCAGATGTCTGCCCCTGCACGGGCCCCCAGGCATCCTTCAAATCAATGCACCCAAAGTGAACTCGGCAATTTCCCCCTAAACTGCTCCTCTGCCCCGGTTTTCCTCCTCGTAGAAGTCCCCACCATCTGCCCAATGGCCAAAGCCAGAAGCCCAAGCATTGTCCATTATACCTCCCCCTCCACACCCTCAACCCAACTGGTCACCAAGGCCAGGGAGGCTTGTCCTCAATGTCCTTCAACTCTGTCTGTTGCTCACATCTTCCTTGGGTGACTACATTCTCCTCCTCACTGTTTGCCCTGCATGGGAACTTCCTCTTTCCCAAATCCAACTTCCCACAGCAGCTGGGTGACATTTACTATTTCCTGCAGCTCTCAGATGTAGCTCCCCGTTACCTTCAGAAGGCAGTTCAAACACCTTGGCCAGCCTTAAAACCCCTGCTCGGTCCAGTGACCTCGCCCCTGTTCCTACACATTCCAGGTAACCTGAACTCCTCTCACTCTTCTAATGTGCTATGTTTTCTCTCATCTCTGAGCCTTTGCAAGGCTGCTCCTTCTGTCTGGAGTGTTCTTCCCTCCCTACCCCCATCTCTTGTCTGACTACTCTACGAACACCCTGCAGGACTCAATTTAGGTGTCATGGGCTTCATAAAGCTTCCCTGACCTCCTAACCCTGGTTTAGGTATCCACTGGGGTCCTACCACCTGCTCTGTGTGAGTCAGATTACAGCCACAGGAACCAGAAACCCCTCCAGTTATTTTATACAGAAAGGATGGAATACAGGGGATAGGGCACTCACAAAATTGCTAGAAAGGCAGGATGGGCTCCAGAATAACAGAGCAGAACTTGCCTGCCAAGGGAGCTGCCACCTCAGCCAGTCAGGATGGTGGGGAACCAGAAGGCCACCACAGGGACTGTTGGCTTTCAGAACACACACCACAGCAGTGATCCAGAGATTAGGAGGCCACTACCACCACTTCTGGACCCCTGAAACTGGTAACCAGGCATGATACGTTGCTACAAAAAAAATGTGGTCATGACCACGTTCATCGGCAGAAAGAGAGCGAAGGCAAAAACCGGATGGCCTCTACTTTCTGAATCTCATGGGAGAGCATGTGATTGGCAGAACTTAAGCAGCATACAGAACCCCATCTGCAGAGGAGACTGGGAAATGTGGCTTGTAGCTTTCCAGTCTCTGCATCCTCTAGCCAGAAGAAGATATTAGCGTAAATGGATGCTGAGTACCAGTGGGTACTGAGTAACGTAAATGGATGCTGAGTACCAAAGGTGAGGTCTCAGGATTCCCCACCACAGCCCCAATCAGCCTGTGTTTACTTATCTGTATTTCCTACCAGACTGTGAGAACTTTAAGGGACACAGCATTGCCTTAGATACCTCTGGTTTGCCAGCATTTATTGAGCACTTACTATGCCTTGGGCACTAGGCTATGTGCTTTACAAACTTGTTTACATATTTGCACCCAGTAGGGTAGAGATTATTACTATCCCTATTTTATACATGAAGAGGAGGCCCAGAGAGATGAAGTAATTTTCCTAAGGTCACCCAGCCAGTAAGTATTAGAGATGAGATTTAAAAATGAAATCTGTTTGACTTTACACTTTAAACACTTGCCATGGGACTTCCCTGGTGGTGCAGTGGTTAAGAATCTACCTGCCAATGCAGGGGACACGGACAGGTTCGATCCCTGGTCCAGGGAGATCCCACGTGCCGCGGAGCAACTAAGCCCATGCGCAACAACTACTGAGCCTGAGCTTTAGAGCCCACGAGCCACAACTACTGAGCCTGTGTGCCACAACTACTGAAGTCCGCGCGCCTAAAGCCCATGCTCCACAAGAGAAGCCACCACAACGAGAAGCACGCACACCGCAACAAAGAGTAGCTCCTGCTCGCCGCGACTAGAGAAAGCCCAGCCCACGCGCAGCAACGAAGACCCAACGCAGCCATAAATAAATAAATAAAATAATAATAAGCAGTTGCCACTATGAGAGGCAGTTTTGTCTTCTCACAAGGATCTTCTCCCAAGCCTTCAGAAAAGTCACAGTAATGCTGTGCAATGAACAAATGAATCCACAAGTGACCCCTCCATTGGAATAATGCCTGACCCCATCTCAGCCACCTTCATTCCTCTGGGCCTGGGTTCCTCTCCATGGACAGGCCTTGAGAAATAGAAAGAAACTAACTGTGCTGTGCTGGAACTCTTCACCTAGGGTTGTAGATGGCTGCTAGGCTTAACGGCCACCACTGTCTTAAAACTGGTTACATTTTGTATCTGTGAGGAGTTTTCTGGAGATATGGGTCATAGCTTTCATTAAATTCTCAAGCTCCAAAAACTTGACAGACTGTTACCCCAGGGAGGGATGCAGCGATCTTGCTGCCATCCTGACCTCAGTTCAGACCTTATGACATTGCACGCATTCACTTGTGCATCCATCCATTCACCTACCTATCCATCCACTCCCCATCCACCCATTCATCCATTTTTACTCCCACCCATCCACTCATCCATCCACTCATCCATCTACCCATCCATCCATTCATCCATCCATCCACCCACTGACCCATCCATCCACCTACTTTCTCATTTATCCATCCATCCATGCAATCATTTATCAATCTGCCCATCCATTCATTCATTAAATCACTATCTATCAATCCATCTATTCATTTATCCTTTTATGTGTTTATTCATCTAGCCATCTATTAATTTGTCCATCATTTCATTTATTATTTATTTACTCATTTAATTATATGTTTATCTATTCATTCATCCGTCAGTAATTCACAGTATTCAACCATGAAATCATCTATACCACACATCTCATAATTTATCATCCATTATCCATTTATTTATTCAACCATCCATCCATCATCCATCTATGCATTTATCCATTAATTTCTTTATTCATCCATCCATCTATCCATCCTTCCATTAAGTCAGTTCATCATTTCACTCATTGATTCATCTATTCTTTCATTTATCTATCTCTTCATCCTTTCATCCATCCACAAACAGCTCCCTCATCCATCCACCCATGTACCCAGCCATAAATCATCCCGTCGACCATCCACCCATCCATCAAAACATCACTCATCCTTCCACACATTAAATTCTCCATCCACTCACTCTGCTCCCTGTACCAAAACCAAGAGGTGAATCAGAACTGGTCCCTCCCTTGAGAAGATCACAGTCTAGTGACAGGAACAGATAGTTAAAACTCAAGGTGGAGAATATTAGGAGGTTAAAGTGAGCTCCAGGCAGGTGCCTTCACAGGAGGGGACTTGGGTCCATCTGGGGATTCAGAGAAAGTTCCTTGGAAAAGGTGGCATCTAAACCAGGATTCATAAAGACAGGAAATCAGTGAACAAGCTCCCTTAGATATCTCAGAGGGTGACTTACAGAACACCCACCCACCTAGATGCTCACTGAGCTTGTTAGGACTTTAAAGGCTCTGAGAAGTCCTGCAACAAATGTTAACATTGTTAACCACAGTAATTCTCAAATTCATTGGACCATAGAACCCTTTTCCCTACTTTACTCTTATTAATATCCCAGAGAACCTGTGTCCCTTAGAACCTCATTTGGGAAATGCTAGTCTGGTCCAAACTCCTTGTTTCCACAAACAAGGTTTCAAAAAACAGTCTCTGTCCTCAAAATTTTCCATCACGAGATAAGATGAAATGCACAATATATGCCTAGGACTTTATTTTTTTCATCCCTAAAGCTGAGCACAGTGCCTGGCACACAGTAGGTGTTCAATAAGCATTTGTGAAAAGAATGTTGTTATTGAAAGAGTTGCTCCAAAATGACCCCTGGTTCTTATGCTGTCCCCATTCCCAGTGACCCCTTTATGACCTCAGCCAGCTCCACAACTCCCAGACTCAGTTTTTCAGTCTGAGAAATGGCCAGTAAAATCATCTCCGTAGAACTGATGCAGGAAGCACGTGCTTACGCTCAGTTTTCGTTACAGGCGCTGTCTCGGGATGTAGCTCTGACCACCCCGCCACTTTCTCACACTGGCAAGTTGAGTTTCCAGCCAGGAATGAGACCTTTGGGCCTTGCTGATCCTTCACGGCTGAGGCTGGAACATACATGGAAACCGCCTGAGTAATCCTATGGCGACCCTGCCCAGCCTGATGGGGCATGAACTGGAAATTCCCTATAACATTGCTAATTAAATGATTCCTCCTGCCTTCTTCTCCTTTTACCCTGGCCTCCCGCTCTCCCTTACTCAGCTCCCTAAGCGCCTCCAGAAACCTCTGCAAAGGAGTCAGACTGGTTTGGGGAGGGCTGAGCAGCTACCTCCCCTTCCAAACGCCCACCTGCCCGCCCACTGCCTGGAGCCCAGGCCATGCGACCTGCCGGGAACTGTGTGCTGTGCAGCTCTAGAACACAGAGCCTGATACCCACATCAGATAAAGGGGCCACTAAGTGCCTCCTCGACCCAAGCCCAACCCTTGTGCAATTCAGATCTTTGTCCCATAGAGACAGTCACAGGGATGAGCAGATGTGCTTATCTGATGGGGCCACAAGGCCTCCAGTTCATTCCAGGGGCTGTTTTCTCAGTCAGTCTTTGGACTCTTCTCTTCCATGCAACTGTGCACGCTCTTCCCCTACTTGGGCACGTCCTCATCCTCCTTCCAGTCGTTCAACATTTATTAGGCACTTCCTGTGTGCCCAGCCCTGTGCTGGGTGCTGGGGACATAAACAAGACAAAGTCCTTGCCCCGTGGAATTCACAGTCTGATGGGGAGGGGGGCAGATACCTAAACAAATAATGGTCACGATAACATGGTTGAATCTCAAATCATTATGCTGAGGGAAAGGAGCCTAACAAAGAAGAATACAGTATATGATTCCACTTACAGAAAATGCTGGAGAACACAGACTAATCTACAGCAACAGAAAGCTGATTGGCAGTTACCTGGCCATGGGAGTGGCGGGGGGTTGGGGGGTCGCGAGGAGGATGGATGACAAAAGGACATAAGGAAACCTTTGTGGGTGGTAGATATGTTTACCATCTTGGTTGTGATGGTGGCTTCATGAGTGCAAACACATGTCAAAACTCATCTACGTGGACCCTGGAAGATGTGCCATTTATTGCATGTCTGTTAAACCTCAATAAAGCTGCTTAAAAAGATAGTTTGTGAGGCAGTGTGACCAGTGCAGCAATGGGGAGACTCAGGAGGGGCATGGGAGAAGGGCTGGGAGGGTAGTCAGGGAAGGCTTCTTGAAGAAGGGGACTGTGGGGCAAAGTTTTGAAGATGAAAGTGAGTCCCATCAAGAAAGAAGAAAAGAGAGTGGTATTAAGTTCCAGATGGCCTGAGTTCAAATCCTGACTCCCCTGCTTACAGGCTATGTGGCTTTTGGCAAGAGATTCGACTCATCAGACTCAGTTTTCTCATCTGTAAAATCGATCCCACAACAGTATTTATCTCATAGGGCTGGTGGGAGATGTAAATTACGGAAAGCACTTGGCCTGGCATCCATTGGTCACAGCTTCTACAAAAGCCCTGAGGCAGGAAGGGACAGTGACCTGAATGACAGTGAGGAAGTCCAAGTGGCTTCATCGAGAGAGGGAGGGAGAGGCCTCAGGGGCCAGGGCCGCAGGATGTCTAGGCCATGGTGAGGGTTGGAGCTGTCTCCTGAGGACTGGGGAGCCAAGGAAGGGATGGAAGCAAGGGAGTTTCATCATCAAGCCTATCCTCTTATCAAAGTCACTCTGATTATTAAAAAAAAAAAAAATTACAGTTGGAAAACTGAGGCTTAAACAGAGAAAGATTCCGCCAAGTTCCTGTGGAATCATAGTGCTCAAAGGGAAGTGGTCTCTCATTCATCCAAACTCCTATAAGCAGATGAAGAACTGTTATCTGGGTCTTCTTGTATGCCTCCAGTGATGGGAAGCTCACTACCTAAACTGTTGTGCAGTTCTTAGTTCTTAAGTTCTTGTGCAGTTCTTAGCTCAACTAAGAGAGGCCTCCAAAATTGGCCCTGGCTTTTCCCTCTGGTGCTTCCCAGACACCAGCTCCTCTGGCCAGAGTCACACTGAGAGGAGCCCAGTAGACAGGAGAGGAAGTGGGAAGAGATAGGAGTTATGACAGAGACTTCCTGGGTGCTGTCACCAGCTCCCTGCCACAAGGTCCTAGGACGTACCCTTTCCTTCTCTGGGCCTCAGTTTCTGTAAATGGAGATGCTCATTGCTCCACAGTCTCCTTCCAGCTCTTAGAAATAGATTTGGCCCTGCACAGGTGCCTGGAGGGGGCTGGGGCAGGCACAGGGGGTTCACCAGTCCCGCCCATCCACTCCCATCTGGGGAGCCAGGGTCAACCTCGAGGCAGGCAGGCCAAGCAGGCCTGTCTGGGGATAAAGGCAGGTGCCCCAGGGTGCAGCCAGCTTAATAACATATTCCGGATCCAGGGGGTTTGAACCCAGGAGAATAGGTCCAGACACAAATTGAGCAGCCCCTGTTCCTGTCTGTAGCTCTGAAAGCTGACGGTTCCCACATCCACACCCACAAGTGGGCTTGGCCCCCACTCTCTTCAAACCCATTCACCCTGAGGGTGCCCCCTTCTGTGTGCTTACTGTATGCCAAGCTTCTCACTGTACTCAGAATAAGATCCACACTCCTGACACTGGCCCTGCCCACACCTGACCTCTCCTCCTACCCCCTCTCCTCAATCAATTCTGTACCCAGGGCCTTCCTGATGCTCCACAAACATGCCAAGCTGGTGCTGCCTCAGGGCCTTTGCACTGGCTGTTCCTCCTGCCCAGAACTCTCTTCCTCCAGATCTTGCCATGGCGGCTCATCCTCAGGCCTCAGCTCCAAGGTCACCTTCTCTGACAGTCCTTCCCTGACCCCATCCTGTTGCTCACCCTCATCATCCTGCCTTATTTTCCTCCACCAAAGGCTTCATTGGGATGTCTTATCCCCCCGGTGTGGCGTCTGCCTCTCTGGATTTGAAGCCTTAGATGGCAGAGCCTACAACTGGCCCAGTGCTAGGTCTGATGTCACCAGGCCCAGGCTGGGCACAGCCTGGCACCCACCTCTCAGTGTAGGTTAAATGAACAAGTGAAATAGATGTTGGAGATTTTGAGCCCACTCTGGGGGCTGTCAATGCTTCATTTACATAGACCCTTCTCACCTTCACATGGGCTGCAAGGATGCCTATACCAGATTCACTGTGTCCCTGTACACACCTGCACATGTGTGCGTGCATACACACACACACACACCCCACCACCACCACCACCACCACCACCACAAGCACCCCAGCACCCCCTGCCTCCATACCAGCCCTTGGCACCCAAACTTCTCAACTTTCCTTCCTTTCTCCAGGCTCCAGCTGGCCCCGCGCCAGCTCTTCTCCCCCGACCTGCCTGCCTGCCCTGGCCACCAGATTCATAAAGGATGAGGAAGGGCCTGGGGTGGGCTGGCTGGGTGCCATGGGAACACAGCCCCTGGGGCCCTCGCCTCCCCCTGAGCTGCCAGACACCTGCATAATGAGTGTCATTACTGGGGACCCACCGGGCAGGCCCTGGCTTGACCCAGCCACCCAGGCTGTGAACAATGCTGGGGATGGGGTTTGGGGAACATGGCGGGGTGAGGGGTGGTGGGGAGTGCCTCTGTTCCTCCCGGCCCCAAAGCTGAGCCCTGGATTTCTGGATCAGTAAAGACAGCCTCCCATCTCCCACACAGACTCCCAAACCTCAGGTTCCTATCATAGCCCATGCTCAGCTCAGGAGACAAAGGAGGAAAAACACTCACTGAGTAACTACTGTATGCCCACTTGGTGCTGGTATTGTCACTTCCCACCGCAGACACCATCTCATCCATTCACCCATCATCTGACTGCTTACTGTCAATCTCCCCCACTTGAGTACAAAACATGGAGAACATTTATGGAGCGCCTACTATGTACCTGTGCTAAACACATGTATTAACGCGTATGTTCTTAAACAGCCCTATGAGGTGGGTGCTATAATTATTCCGTTTACAGATAAGGCTCAGAGAGGTAAGGCAGCTCGCCCAAAGCCGTGCGGTTGCTAAGTGGTGGGCCGTCTGGCTCAGAGTACATGTTCTTAATTGCTTGCTACTCCACAGCACCTCTTCCATCAGAGCAGGAGGTTCTGTCAATGCTGTGTTGCCCTCAGTGCCCAGTCTAGTGCCTGGCACGTAGTAGGTGCTCAAAAAACAGTGAATGAGTGACTGAAAGAATAATCTCACTGAGTTCCGACGGTATCCTTCCAGGTGCTATTTATAGATGAGAAAACCAAGGCTCAGAGAGGTAAAGTGACTTGCCGCAGGCCACACAGTGAAGACACCCCAGAACTGAGATTTGAACCTCACGTGTCTTTTGTAAAAGTCGGGATGGGAGCTCATGTCCCTCTGCCCTCCTGCCCCCTTGTGGCCCTGACCCCTCTCTAGGCTGCCCCCACCTCTGGACCATGGGGCCCAGGAGGGAGAATGTGTGTCTGCCTTGGTGTCCCTAGGGTCCAGCCTGGGCCTGGCACATAGAAGGCCTTCAGATTGAAATCGCAGCTTCTCCCCTTGGCTCCAAGGCCTTCCAGGATCAGGATCCTGACAACATCACCCCGTCACCTCTCCCCTCTCCTAACTCCTGAGCAATGATGAATTTCCCAAACACAGCCTACTCTCCCTTACCTCTGGGCTTCCCTACACGCTGTTCCCTCTACCAGGAGCACTATTCCAGAAACTCTGCCCCAACCTCAGCTTAGAGGGCACCTCCTCTGCCAGGAAGCTCACAGCTCTTAGGGCTTTGCAAGTGCTCCCACTCTGCTGACCCATGGGCCATCTACTCCTCAGCCCATGTTCTGACTTCCCTCTTCTTAGGGCGAGGAGCCCTGAAATGGCTGTCCAACCACCTCGGTTTCATCCACACCTTGCCACTGACCTTCTGAGTGAACTCGACCTAGGCCCTTGTTAGTTCATCTGTCAGATGGGTAGAAAATTTGAAGTGAAAGTGGTAAGTGAAGGCTTGCTGTCCATCAAATTGGGTCATGTCAGTCCCTTCCCCACACAAATCCCACCAGTGGCACTCAACACACAACTCCCTGCGTGATCTGACCCCCGCCAAGCTCTCCAACATCACCTCCTTTCCCTTCCTTCACTCCCCTCCAGCCACCTGGCCTCCTTGCCTTTCCTGGAACATTCCAAGCCCCAACCCACCCCAGGGCCTTTGCCCTTGCTGTTACCCCTGTTGGAAATCTCTTCCCCCAGGGTCTGCTCCTTCTCCTCCTTCAGATGTCTCTCCAGGTCACCTCTTCAGAGAGGCCCTGTCTGACCCATGCAGCTCCCAAACACCTCTGTTTATTTCTGCCATGGAGCTTCTCCCCAGCTGAAATCATCTATTCCTGTGTTCGCTCACTGATCTGTCTCCTCCACCAGAATGCATACAGAGATCGTGTTCACTGCTGGGTCTCCTGGAATCTGGTAGACAGTAGGTGCTCAAGCAACAGTTGTGGAATGAAAAGAAGATGATCAAAGTGCTGCCCCGCACCTGCCTAACCCCCAGCCCCCAGCCCAAAGTTCAGGGGCTGGGAACCAGGAGGCCCCATTCCTGCAGCGGGCAGGCACCCCTCGGAGCCCCAGAGCCTGTCTGGTTCCCAGCCTCATAAAAACTACCGCCCTCACTTTGCCCTTGGGCAGCAAAGGGTGAAGGAGGAGGATGTGAGGTCCAGAGGCTGACCCCAACCTGGCTTTGGAGAAGATACAGACTTGAAAGTCCAAGCAGCGCTTTCTGTGCAGCCAGGTGCTGTTTGAGCACCACACCACAGCCCTCACGGCTGCTCTGCAGGGCCAGGACCATCGCAATCGCCTTCTACCAGTGAGGAAACTGAGGTACATCGGGGTGCGGCCACGTGCCCCAGGCCAAGCCGCCAGAAAAAGGCACAGTCGGGATTCCAATGCAGCTCTGCGCGGTGCCAAAGCCTGCCTGTGCTCCCACCCAGGGTGGTCAGGGCATAGATGTTACGTGAGCGCTAGCAATATGCCCGGCACATCTGGTTCAGAGCACAGGTCCTAGAGGCAGAGCACTGAGACCTTAGGCAGGGTACTCAGCCTCTCTATGCCTCGGTTTCCCCTGCTGTGGAACAGATCCCACCACCCCTCCTTGGTCAGGCTGTTGAGGGAATGAAAGGAAATCGCATGAGGTCCAATAGAGCTGCTTGGATTCCTTGCTGCCCTGCACTGCTGCATGCCCTTGGTCCTCCCTCTGAGCCTCAGTTTCCCCATCTGGCATATGCTACTCCATAGGGTTGTGTGTGAGACTAGGATGAGCTAGTTGCCCAGTGCCTCGCACACAGTAAGTGCCCAATAAGTGCTCACTGTTATTTACTCCAGGCCTCTGGGCCTCACTTTTCCCATCTATAACCCCAGAGGGCAGTCTGATCACCCAAGACCTCTTCTAGGTCACTCACTGGGGCAAAGGGCTAGGGGTCCTAAGGTGGCCCTGGCAGGGGGGAGGAGGGCCTGGGGATGGCGGGGTGGGGGCAGCAGAGTGGCCGGGATCAGGAGGCTACAGGAGGCTGGAGTGATTCACTGGCCAGCCAGGCTGGAGGGCTGGGCTGCGGCCCCCCACGCACCCCTCTGGGCCCTGCCTTGAGCCCAAAAGTGCTGTGTCATGCTCTGTCATGTGGCTCCGGGTCATTAATATCCGAGTTCTGGGAAGCTTGGGCCGAGTTCCCGGAAGGGGTCAGCCAGTTCAGTAAACAGATTGGCTGGTTGGTCGTCACCGCCGAGCCGGACGGGCCTGCAGCTCGGGAGGCAGGAGGTGGGGACTGGTGGCCAAAGGGGGCACAGGAGACGCCACCATCCCTATGCAGGGTTGGCACCTCCCAGGGCAACTTCGCCCAGGCTCTGCTGATGAAAGGCAAACCTGAGGCTCAGAGAGGGCGAGGCACTTGCCAGAGGTCACACAGCGAGTCCAGGGTTCAAACCCAGAATTCTGGGCTCACTGTCTAGTGCTCTCAGCATCTCTCTGACTAATGAGCAGAAGGCTCTGCATCCTCTTCCCCCACAAATCCTTTCCCAGACTCTAAAGCCAGTCTGTTGGATGAAGAGAGAAACTAGTAGAAGGCAACTTGGGAAGGAAGCAGGTTTGGAAGGCTGTCCCCCGTGGTAGGTCCTCTAAAAATAATAACACCTTCTAGCATTTCTTGAGCACATACTATGTGCCCTTAGACACATAAGTGCTACTTGGGCACTGCTCTAAGTGCCTTACATTAATTCACTCATTTAATATGCAGCCACCTTTACAACAAATAATCACAGCCATCATTTTTAAAGCACCTACTAACTGCCAGGCACTGAACTGGGTGATGGATATGCACCACCTCTGATCCTCATGTGGACCCCATGAGGTGGACATCGTCCTCACCCCACTTCATCAGATGAGGAAATAGAGTCCTGGAAAGACAAGCAGCTGTGTCATTTGGTGGAAGGAAAGTGGGCTCCAGAGTCAACTGGACCCAAGGATTCAAACCTTGGCTTTGCCCCTTCTAGCTGTATGACCTCGTGCAAGTGACTCCATTTTTCAGAGCCTCAGCTTACCCCTCTGATAAATGGGATGATTATGGTACTCGGATCACAGGGAACCAGACCTGGTGGGAGCATGTGTTATTACAGAGCAGTGGTAGGGCATGGACTTCGGGCTTGGACAGGTCTGGTTCCCGATCCTACTCTGCTGCTTCCTGGTTGCGTGACCTTAGGCATGTTGCTTAACCTCTCTTGGCCTCCATGTCCTCTGTAAAATGGGGATCATAATAACACCTCCCTCATACAACTGACAGGAGCAATGAATGAGCTGACACCCCAGAAGCCCTCCATGCAGGGCTGGGCATTCCACAGGCACTCAACACAGGTGACTTGTTCTTATATTTCACCTAAGATGACTCTGCTGGGATGAGGGGAAAGGGTGTTAGGCTGTGGACAGAAGGACAAGACACCCACAAGCTGCCCTTCTGCACCCACAAGCAATGTGCACAGAGGTCAGCTCCCCATTCTTCTTCACACGGTGTTTTCTCAGGCCTAGCTGTGCCCCTGACCTTTGCTTTTGGTTCTCACAGTGCTCTCCACCACTACTAGCCAAGCCCCAAACCCCTTAGTCCAAACTGTCACCTCATTATTCCCACCTTCACACTTCTGCAAGTACGGAGTCCTCCACCTGGCAGGCCCTCATTACCCTAACCCATCTGCCTGGTTTATATTTCACCCATCCTCTGCCTCTCGGATTCAAAACCACCTCCTCCAGGGAGCCTGCCCTGATCCTCCCCTTGAAAGCGAACTCTCCCAGGCTCTCTCTAAACCTCACTTACCCCTTTCTATCATTACACATCAGCTATTTTTGCACATGTCACCTCAAATTTTGGCTGCTGTGAGGTGGAAAATTTGCAAGGGAGATTTGGAAAAAAAAAATTGTCTTGCCTCTAAAACACTTAAAGAAACCTGCTAAATAGAAATTAATAACTCCTTTCACTAATCCACTCAAACTTCACCATTAATTATTAAATTTCTAATTTAGTATTTACAAAACTTTTCATGGCATTTGAACATAATCTGCAAACGAGAATGTTCCTTGTTGGGCAAACACTCCCTGATATACACGGGGATTGCCAAGAACCCAAAACCGGTGGTAAAATAAATGAGCTGCTCGTTGCCAAACAATTTCGGAAGTGAAATTATTAATATTATTCAAATCCTTTTGTGATTTTTCCAGCTTTCAGTCTTGCCTGTTCGTTTATCTCCCAGCACCACCCCACCCCCCATCACGTCTCCTCCTCTTCTTCCCTGGTTCCATCTCTTATCTCCCTCGACCTCAAAAACCGTCTTCACGTCCCCACCTCCACACCCTTGTTCATACTCCCCCACCTCCTGGAATGCCCTCCCCTCTTTTTTTTTGTGGGAATCTGACCCTTCTTCAGAGCTGAGTCCAAGCTCCTCCCCCTCCCCCGCGCCCTGTCCCGCCCTAACCCAGGAGAATCCACCCTTCTCTGGAGCCGCTATACTTCTGACTCCCCATCTGCAAACTGAGAGGGCTACAGGGGACCAGAGGTGTCAAACTCATGGCCCTCAGGCCAAATCTGGCCTGTATATTTATAGATTGGCCCCAACACTTAAAAATCAATCCAGATTTACAGTTTCTCATGAAAACCTGGAAGCCCGGGCCTTCCACGTGGTAACATTGGGCTGAAGCTGAGGAATGCCCATGCTTTAGATGGGCCTCTGCCCCTCTCACCAGCCACTTCACCGTGTGTGCTGTTCTCCTGGCCCTGCTGTTTTCCAGGCACCTGAGTTTGCAACCCTTACACTGGAGAGGAAGTCCTGAGGCTTCCTTCCATCTCAGAGCCCCTTCTTGAAACATCTTAGGTGGAAACTCCTGATCTGGTTGAAGTGAGGGACCCCTTACTCACTTGTCCCTGCTCTCACCCCTAGAAAAGACACGCCCAGCCTGCCATCAAGGTACATCCTCTGGACACTTACATTTTTGAAGCACAGTTTGAAACACTCAGCATCACCTAAGGTCAGTGGGCCCCATCCCAGACCTACTGAATTGGCATCCAGAAAAAGAAACCTCCTCATGTAGCCCCGCAAACCAAACCCCACTCAGTAAAAGACAGAACCTTTACCCACCACTGCTTGGGCCAATAAATCCTGCTGACTTCACCTTCAAAATAGATCCAGAATCCAACCACGTCTCCCAGCCCCACTCCCTCTCCCCTCCTGGAGTCCCTACAGTCCGCTCTCCCCATTCCCAGCCAGAAGGATCCTGTTAGACCAGTAGTTCCCAATTCAGGGGTGACTGAATTGTTGTGCCCCAGGGTTCATTTGACAATGTCTGGAGATATGTATTTTTTTAATATTTATTAATTTATTTTTGGCTATGTCGGGTTTTACTTGCAGCGTGCAGGCTTCTCTCTAGCAGTCGCATGGGCTCTGTAGTTGCGGTGCACAGGCTTAGTTGCCCCGCAGCCTGTGGGATCTTAGTTCTCTGGATCCCCTGCATTGGAAGGTGGATTCTTAACCACTGGACCACCAGGAAAGTCCCTGGAGATACTTTTGCTGTCAGAACCGGGTAGGAGAGAGGGGTGCTACTGGCATCCAGTGGAAAGGGGCCAGAGGTGCTGCTCAAACCCCTACAATGCACAGGAAGCTCCCACAACAGAGAATCATCCAGCCCAAATGTCGACAGGGCCCATAGTCAGAAACCCTGTGTTCAAACCTGAGTCAGACCCTGTCCCTCCTGTGCTCAGAACCCTCCAGAGGCTCCCACCTCACTTACAGTCATATTCAAACTCCTCCTCCTGCCGCCCACAGGGCCCTGGGTGATCTAGACCCTGTTGGCCCCTTGGATCTTGTCTCCCCGCAACCCTCCCACGGGCTCACTCAGCCAGACTGCTCTCCTTATCTTTCCCCAACAATGCAAGATTTTTCCTACCTCAGGGCATTTGCATCTGCTGTTCCCAACAACTGGAACACTCTGCCCCAGACATCTGTAGGGCCAGCACCTCACTTCCCTCCAGCCACCTGTCCCTTCCATGACAGCCCATATGACACTGCAGCCCCCCTACTCCTTGCCCCCCCTTGCCATTTATTTCACTATCTGACATACTCCATTTCATTTGTTTCTTGACTGTCTCCCCAGCTCAAACATAAGTGCCATGAAGGCAGAGAGTTTGTCCATCTTGTTTGTCCATTTTGTTCACTGCTGTCCCCCCAGTGCTTGGCACGTAATAGATGCTCAATAAATATTTACTGAGTGAGCATGTGACTTGGTCTACCAGGTCTCCATACATTAGAATTCTAGAATTGCAGGGGCTTAGTCGACTGAGAGCCAGTGATGCCTTTGTCCTGGCGGGAACAATTCTATAGTCTGGGACCCCGTGATCTCAAGCATCCACCGAGCTTCCATTCTAGGCCGGAGCACTACCGCAGGGTCACCTAGGTCCTGGTTTAGAGAGAGAAAGACCAAAGGGCAAGAGAGAAGGGGAGGCAGGGGCTGGGCCAGGCTAGGAGGATGGGGCCACACGTGGTGGTGATGAGGGATGGACCCCAGCTTAGGAGGGGTCCCTGGGCTGCCCAGCACTGCAGACGCTGGTGCCCCTCACAGAACAAGAGCTGCGCCTGGGAGTGGGGAGAAGGGCACTCCTGGAGACCTCGGGCAGGAGCTCAGAAGATAAAGGTAGACACTCTGTTCTAGGAAAAAGCCACATAAAGTGAATTCACTGAGAACCATGGACAAAACCTCAGAAAAAAGATCAACTTTAGAGAAATTTGCCTAGGACCTGTCTTGCAAAGTGAAAAAAGAAAAGTGAAAATAAATTGATTTTCTCTTTGACCTAATACAATAATATAATTATGCAAAGTCTTAGGATGATCAAAGTTAAGGGAGTGTTGATATATTCAAATATATTTAAACAAAATTGCGTGACAGCACAGTGTAATGACCTTTTCGTTGCATGTGACCAACGTGACATAATCATGGAAAGAGTTATTCAGGCTGCACTATGGCCACCACCGGGCCCTGGTCACTGCCCCCATAACTGGCCTGCCCACTGAAGCCTCTGGAAAAGTAGAGGATGTTGTGGCCCCGCCCACCCCAGAATGGACTCCTGAGTACCCCCCAATCACTTCCAACTTCTGATTCATAAAACAGGCCCAGGTGCACCCGAATGGTGGGCACTGGTCACATGGCTATAACCAAGCTTCTTTCTTTAGTCTATTTATTTATTTATTTATTTATTTTTGGCTGCGTTGGGTCTTTGTTGCTGTGCGCGAGCTTACTCTAGTTGTGACGAGCAGGGGCTACTCTTCCTTGCGGTGCACGGGATTCTCATTGCAGTGGGTTCTCTTGTTGCGGAGCACGGGCTCTAGGTGTGTGGGCTTCAGTAGTTGTGGCTCGCGGGCTCTAGAGCGCAGGCTCAGTAGTTGTGGCACACGGGCTTAGTTGCTCCGCGGCATGTGGGATCTTCCCAGACCAGGGCTTGAACCCGTGTCCCCTGCACTGGAAGGCGGATTCTTAACCACTGCGCCACCAGGGAAGCCCAGGGAAGCCCTATAACCAAGCTTCTGAGGAGCAGCCCTCAGCCCCTCCTTACCCCTGGCTGGAGTCCTGCCTTCCTTCCCTCCCACAAAGCCCCCACTCCTCAACCCCTCACTGGCTCCTGCAGCCCATTCCACACCCCAGGAGGGGCCAGCCCAACACCTCCGGTTTCTGAATAACTAAAGAATGATTGTGCCCCATTTTAGAAACAAATAACAAACCAGTAAACATATTTTTATGATTTTTAACAATTAAGGAGCTAATTTTCCCATTACAAAGGTGGTCTCAAATAAACAAGACAAACGCACCATGGAGAAAATAACATAAAAACAGAAGTAGGTTGGGTACCCCCTAGGCGCCAGATTCAGGGAATACAAAAGTGGATGAGGCTGGTGACCTCTTCAGCTCACCGTCTGTGAGAGAAATGACTAAGAGGCTGGTCCCCAGCACTGCGGTAACCAGGGGCGCCCAAGGGGCTGTGGGACAGCAGAGAATGATGAGGTAAGGAAGAGGGGAGAGTGCTCCGGGAAGAGGGAACTGCTCAGGCAAAGGTGTGGAAGGAGAAAGAACTCCAGCCACAGCTTCTAGAACCTTCCAAACCAGAAGTGTACACCAAGTTGGGTTTTGTGTGTTGTTTTTAATTGATTCGTTGGCCAACATTTAAAAATCAGGACTTTTCACACATGACCTCGGATTTCTGGCTTCTCTTAATAAATTGAAAGACGTGGGCCGCGTGCTGGCTGAGAAGCAGCTGTCCCCTGAGAAGCGCCTGTTCTCCGCAGTTCACTGCCGTCACCATCCAGCCCACCTCACTCATCATGTAGCCTCTTGGCCTCAAAGTGTCTAAGTTTTCAACTCCCTGTTCTAAAGCTTGCCAAGGAGGATGCTGAGGAATTGCGCCCAGAGAACTTAAACAACTCTCCCAAGGTCACACAGCACTCAGAACAAGGCTACAGCCTGAGGACTCGGGACACCCAGTCCTGAGCAGGACACTAAACACCTCCCCCCAGAAGCCCCACGGACCCCACCTCAGTCCTCCGGGAGCTGCTGACCCTGGCCCTGAGCCCCGGAGAACCAGGAGGCCGGGCCGGGGAAGGCCCCCGTCCTGTTTAGATTTTGTGGTCTCGTGAGTAACCGAGTGGAAAAAAACAAGCTTGAAAAGATAACAATTACAACGAAATTAAATCAAATCAGGCCTGTGACTCATTTATGGAGCCGTAAAAACAGAAAACAAAAACAAGCTGGTTCTGGAGGAGGGAGACCGGAATGATGAGGGGAGAAGTTGGGGAAGGAAAAAAAAAATAAAGCAGCAGCAGCAACAATCTCCTGGGCCTGTCAGTTACCCCAACGAAGAGGTAACAATGCCAGGCCCCTGAACTGGGCGAGGGCCCAGGGGCTCGGGAGCTTGGGAGACCCTGGGGAGGGGCCAGAAACCCTTGATGTGAGTGGGATGGCTGGTCTTGTCCTCCCAGACACCCCCGTGAGCTGGATATCATTGACGTGCCATTCTACAGACAAGGAAACTGAGGCTCAGAGGGACCAAGTGACAAGCCTCAGGTCACCCAGCCAGGAAGTGGGAGGATGAGATCCAAGCCTGGGCCCAAAGCCTGTATGGGGTTCAGTCTTGCCGTCCGGAAAACAGCCTCCTGAGCAGGGTCCTGGAAGCTGCCCTGGACGTTTCAGGAGCCCCGAAGGCTCGCCACCGAACACGGCAGTTCCTCTCTAGCCTCACTGTCCCCATTTACGCAATAATGGGGTCACATCAGGCAATGAAGAAGGAAGGCCCAGGAGCTCGGTGGGTCTGACCCAGGGGAGCTTCAAAGCCTTGCTCTGCCCATTTCCCAGAAGCCTCTGCCCCCGGGGATATAAGAGGAGCCAGAGGCAGAGCCTGAGGGAGGCCGCCCCACAGGCCTGCGATTCCCCAGAGGTCACCCTGACCCAGGGACAAGACTGCGCAGGCAGCAGCGAGCTGGGCCAGGGATCTGGGCCGGGCAGAGAAAGCAGGAGCGCCGGGAGAGTGAGGACAGGATTTGAGGGGGCCGGGAGGGAAGGGGCACTGGAAAGCATCTGCCAAAAATAACACCATTCACCACATTAGGACGTCGGGTATCAAGCGCTTACTATGGGGAGGGCACGTTGCTGAGCACTTTACATCCATTCATTCATCCATCCATTCTACAAGTCCTTATTGTGCATTTTCTTGTGCCAGGTGCCATGTTGAGGGCTGGGAACATAATGATGATCAAGAGAGACAAAAGTGGAGCTGCCATCCTGAATGGGGTAGACAGACAAGCAAAACCCAGGATGCGCCGGGAGGTGTGGTGAGAGCTACGGAGACAAATGAAGTGAGGGAGAGGGTGTCAGGAGTCAGCGAAGGCTGAGCTGGGACATTTAAGCAGAGACCTGCAGGCGTGAGAGCAAGCCATCCTCGGGAATGGTGTTCCAGGCAGAGGGAACAACAAGGGCAAAGGCCCCGAGGTACGAGCATGCCTGGCATGTCTGAGGAACAGCAAGCGGGCCAGTGTGGCAGGGGCAGAGTAAATCCTCCCAACAGCCAGGAGGGCGGGTACCTCTCTTATCTCCTCTTACAGAAGAGGAAATTGAGGCTCAGAGAGGGGAAGTGACTTGCCCAGAGTCACATAGTCAGGAAATGGCAGCACAGGGAGCAGAGCACAAGTCGGGCTGTGTGGGGAGGTGGGAGTCTGTGCCACAGGCTGCAGGGTCCAAGGGTGACTCCCAGACAGCATGTGTCACCTGCCTTGGTCATAGCCGTGGAAGTTGTGATTGAGCAACCAGAGCCCTGCAGGGAGCCTCAGCCTGCCTCCCAGGCCCACTGGGTCTAAGGGGCACTGGGTAGCCAAGAATCCAGGGAGCTCGTTTGAGCTAAGTTATGAGTGACTGCTAGCAGTTCCCGGCTTATCCCTGTCCCTGAGGATTTAACCAGGTCATAGAAGCACTGCAGCCTGTTTCCCCACTTGTCAAATAATGAATCCACTTAGGTGGTCTCCAATAGCAGTTGTAGGTTCTTGGGTCCAGAGAGAGGCATGGTTTCTTGAGGTCACACAGCCAAGGGAGCAACAGAGTCAGGGTGACCCCGGCCTACTGACTGCTGGCCCAGAGCTCTTTTTCCTCCTGCCCGGCTGATGCTTTATCCTGGAGCTCAGCTGCCGGGGTCTCTCTGCCCTACTATCTTCACCAATCTCCCCCTCATCCACCACCCTGCACCCTTCACACTGTTCATACTTCCAGGCCTTTGCACATGCCGTCCTCTTGTTGGGAGTTCCTTTCTCTTCTTTCCCCTGTGCCACCTCCTCTACCCATAAAGGAATAACAAAGCAGGATCAGAGTATAGAGAGAGACAGTTTAGGAGGTGGAGAATGTTTAAACTGGTGAGGGTGGGGCTCAGAGAAGGCTGCTCTGAGGGGTGACATCTGAGCTGCCACCTGAAGGGGGTGAGTCATGGGAATACATGGTAGATGAGGGTTCCAGGCAGAATGAACAGCACGTGCAAGGGCCCTGAGGTAGAGTGATCTATAGTTTATTAGAGGAACAGCAAGGAGGCCATCAGGCTCGAAGGAAGTAAGCACGGGGGAAAGTGGAAGAGACGAGGTCATCAGAGAGGTATAGGGTTTGCTGGGGTCGGGGGGTCACACAGGGCCTTGTCGGCCATGAGGAGGACCTTGACTTTGACTCTGAGTGAGGTGGGAGCCATGAGGGGTCTCTGAGGAGGGGAGGGACAGGATCTGACTTAGGTCCTAAGGGGACCTCTCTGGCTATGTGTGGAGAACAGACCATAGGGGATGAGGTCCTCAGATGGGCAATGCTGGTGGCATGGACCATGGCGGGGGCACTGGAGTTGGGGCGATGCAGGCTGATTCTGGATGCATTTCGAAGGAGGAGTTGACAGGATGTGGTGAGCAATCGGATACCAGGGTAAGTGAGAACAAAGGGTAGAAGACAACTCCCAGGTTTGGGGGAGTACCTGGAGAATGGAGGAGCAGTTAACTGAGACGGGGTAGTTTGGGGGTAGATCAGGAGTCGGCCATGGCTGGGCTGAGTCTGGGGCTCCCATCAGCCACCCCGGTAGCAATTAGGAGGGCAAGTGGAGACTCGTGTCTGGAGTCAGGGAAAGTGTCCAGGTTGAAGAGATGCATTTGGAAATCACCAGCGTTTAGAGAGGACAAGAACTGTGTCTTTGGCACCTGTGTCCCCCTCTTCCCCTCACTCCAGCACCAGGCTGGCCTTGGGGAATCCTCAGGGAGCATCCAGGGACCCTCAAATAAATCCCTGAGCACATGTCCTGAGTGCCCACTATGGTCAAGGCCATGCCAAGCACTTCCTCTCACTGACTCATTTCATTCTCACAACTTCTGACAGGGTAGGTACCACCAGAGCCCATTTACAGAGTCGAGGGTGAAGGAATTTGACCAAGGTGTCACCTAGCATTGGGAAAATAAATTACTGAATTAATTCATTCTAGAAGGCTGCTCTAGTACAGGCACGGTAGGCAGTGGGCAAAGTCATCAGGGGAGAGTTACTGCCATTCTCAGCAGCTGCTGATCATGATGCAGGGCACTGGGACAGGCGGAAGCCAGAGGTTCCTGAGTTACCTCCCCCAGGCAGTGGGAAGGACTGCCTCTTGGTGATTCTGGGTCCCCTGGAAAAAGGCTGAGGGCAAACCTGGAGCTCCCCAAGGTCAGCAGGAGGGAAGCTGGGAAAGGAGCTTGGGAGAGATGAGGGAGGTACAGTCAAGGACCAGATTGAGGCCTCAAGCCAGGGGAGAGACACTAAGACTTTAGGGCAGACTTAGGTGACAGTGAGATTCCCCCAACCACTTATATGGAGCTCTAGGAAGCCTCTCTGTCATCCGTAAGTGCTCTTCCTCTGATGCCTCACTCTCCACCATTCACTGCAGCTGTAAAGGCCAGCTGGCCAATGGCTGCGATTTCCAAAACTCCCCATCCCACCCCACCCCCTGCCATAACCTGGATGGAGCCTAAAAAAAAAAAGCTGAGGCTCATAGCAGGAATGTGACATTGATTAAGCACCCTGTGTGTCAGACCTCTCACCAAAGGTTACCAGCAAGAGAGGGGCTGAGGCAAAATTCAAACTCAGATCTACCTGACCTCCAAAGAGTATTCTTTCCACTGTGGGGTTCGATTTGCCCACTCGACATCCATGCGAATGGGAACAAGAATTGGGAGGGTCCCTAAGGGGCAGGGGAGGAAGAATAAGACCCAGATACTGTTTATCCGAGATCCAACCTTGTGAGAGTCACTGGACAAAGACTTTAGTTTCTAAACTGTAAAATCAGAGTTATGATCCCTTTTTCCTCCCAGGACTGTGATGGGTTAATCCAGGGATTAGCAAACTTTTTCTGTAAAGAACCAGACAGTAAATATTTTCACCTTTGGGGGTAGTACGGTCTCTCTCACTACTCAACAGGTAGTTGCAGGGTGCAGGCAGTTATAGATAAGTAAATGAAAGGGCACGCTGTGTGCCAATAAAACTTTATTTACAAAAACAAGCTGTGGGCCAGATTTAGCCCGAGGGCCATAGTTTGACAACCCTTGGGATAATGAATGCAAATCAGAGCACCTAGCACATAGTAGGCACTCAATAATATTTGATGAATGAGTGAAATGAGTCTGAATCTCACTTTCTCCACTTCTTATAAGGAAATCATTACAATTAGCTGTTTATTGACTGCCTCCCTTGTTACTTGGGGCTTCAGGAAGCCAGGAATGGACCTTGTATCATTCCGCCTATAAAACCTTATGAGAGGACTTCCCTGGTGGCACAGTAGTTAAGAATCTGCCTGCCAATGCAGGGGACACAGGTTCAAACCCTGGTGTGGGAAGATCCCACATGCTGCGGAGCAACTAAGCCCGTGCACCACAACTACTGAGCCTGTGCTCTAGACCCTGCGAGCCACAACTACTGAGCCCACGTCCCACAACTACTGAGCCCACGCACCTAGAGCCCGTGCTCTGCAACAAGAGAAGCCACCGCAATGAGAAGCTCATGCAGCGCAACGAAGACTAGCCCCAGCTCATCGCAACTAGAGAAAGCCTGCACGCAGCAACAAAGACCCAACGCAGACTAAAATAAATTAAAAAAAAAACAAAACTCTATGAAATAGGTGTGTCAATAGTCTCATTTTACAGAAACTGAGGTTAAGTGACCAATGCCATAGAGCTGAGCTATGACAAAGCTGAAATTCCAATCCAAGTCTTCTGAAACTGAGCCTGGGGCTCTCTATACTCTGAAATTTGGAGACTGAAACCAAGACCCTGGGGCCCACGCTGGGCCTGGAACAGGGTCTGGCTCTAGGTCCTCAGCTCAGTCCTCCCCACACCAGGAGTCTGCTACCCGCACTCCCTCCTGGGCAGTGGGTCAAATACACAAGGGAGGGAGAGAGACAGAGAGAGAGAAACACACAGAGAGAGACAGGACAAAGACAGAGACAGAGGAATCCAGGGAGATGAAAAGAGAAACAGAGAGACACAAAGAGAGATGGAACTCGAGAGGGGTGACACACCTCCCATCCCTTCCTCCCTCCCTGGGACCCCCTCCCAGCCCCACCATGCTCCCATTACCACTAACTCTTTCCAGGGAAAAAATGATCCATCCCATACACAGTCCTGGGTTGGAATCCTGGCTCAGACAATGACCGCTGTGTGACATTAGACAATGACTCCCCCTCTCTGAGCCTCATTCTCCCCATCTGTGAAATGAAGATGATGCTGACTTGGACAGCTTCACTGGCTACTAGATCAGATAGAGCAGGGCTGTCTGGTACCAACAAGCACCTGAGGATCCTAGGTACCCCCCTCCCTGGGCCAGGGAAGGTAGGTGAGGACACACTTTCAGAGCTCAGGGCCTGTGTTCCCCAGTGTGTCACTATTTACTCATTAATTCTTTCAACAAACATTTATTTATTGAGCACCTGCTGTTTGCCAGATACTGTGCTGGACTGCAGGGGATGCAGCAGTGAAAAGGCAAACAAAAGTCCCTGCCCTGGTGGAGCTGACGTTCTAGATGGGAAGGCAGCTGAGCAACCAACATGCAAATTAATACAAAAGTACCAGGTGGGGGCTTCCCTGGTGGCGCAGTGGTTGAGAGTCCGCCTGCCGATGCAGGAGACACGGATTCGTGCCCCGGTCCGGGAAGATCCCACATGCCGCAGAGCGGCTGGGCCCGTGAGCCATGGCCGCTGAGCCTGTGCATCCGGAGCCTGTGCTCCGCAACGGGAGAGGCCACAACAGTGAGAGGCCCGCGTACCGCAAAAAAAAAAAAAAAACTACCAGGTGGTAAGGAGGGCAACGGGAGAAATTGCCATGGGGAGAAAATGCCCCCTGAGGGTGGGGGGCTAAATATTGAGTTACTTCCTGGGTGCAAGGCACTTTCATCAATTTTATCACACTGAATGTCCTCAGCAATCCCAGGAGATAGGTACTCTTATTGTGCTCGTTTCCCAGATAAAGAAATGGGCTCAGAGAGGTGGAGTGACCCCTCATCCACCACCCTGCACCCTTCACACTGTTCATACTTCCAGGCCTTTGCACATGCCGTCCCCTTGTTGGGAGTTTCTTTCTCTTCTTTCCCCTGTGCCATCTCCTCTACCCAAGGTCACACAGCTATAGAGGGGCAGAACCAGAGTTCAAATAGGCCCTAAAGTCCTGGGGACAATCAGAGGGGTTTAATCCAAGGGGGGATGAGTCAGTACCACCCCTGCAAGATACCAGGGTAGGAGCTTGAATGGGGGACAGTCAGACAGAGGACAAAACTTGCCTCAGAGGCCTCAGCAGCCAATAGGTTAGAGACCCAGGAATCTGGGTCCTTGGGCTCCCTGACGGGCTCCAGCTCCAGCTCCCGCCACCACCAGGCCCCAGATAGGGTGACAGCCACACCCAGGCTCAGCCTCTGGCCCGCGCCGCCTGCTGGGAACACACAGTCCTCAGGACTAGGAGGCTCAAAATAGAAAGCTCAGAACCTGGGCTGGAGCCTGGAATGCCCGGGCAGGCAGGCCGGGACTCCTGGACCAGCCCAAGTACTGCCCAGCCTGGGGCTGGCGGGATGGCAGAATAATCAAGATCTACTGCTAGGGTCTGGATCCCGTCTGTTATTCTCCTGAAGCAGTTTCCAAGATGCTGGCTCCAAGATCTGATGAACCTGGGTTCCTCTCCTGGCTTAATCTTGGACTAGCTGTATGGCCTTGGGCTGGTCACCTACCCCGAGAGACCTTAGTGTCCTTATCTGCCAACAATTCATAGAGCTGTTCAATGAATGTTTGTCAAGCACCAGTTATGTTCCAGGCACTGTGCTGGACACTGGAGATCCAACAGAGAACCAAAAAGACAAAAATCCCTGCACTTGTGGATAAGAAAAATCTACAGTGTGCCAGAAGGTGATGAGCACCCCAGGGGAACATAAAGCAGGGATGGGGACATGGAATACTAGGTGGGGAGGGGAGGTGGAGGGGGGCCTGTGGACACTTGGGAGAAAAGTGTTCCAGACAGAGGGACAGCCAGTGCAAAGGCCCTGAGGCAGCACGAGCTAGGGTCATTTCAGAGACACGGGGGAAGCCAATATGTCTGGAAGGGTGAGTGAGGAGGGGGGGAGGGAGAGGAGGTCCCTCTGATACAGGGCCTCGTGAGCCAAGGGAAGAACTTGAGGTTGACTCTCAGAGTGGGATCCCACTCAGCAGGGGAGTAATGTGGGCTGATCCATAGTTTTAGGGGACCCCTCTGGCTAGTGTGGAGAGGGAATTTCTGGAGGGACGGAATGGAGGCCTCTTATGCCAGTGTGCATGAGAGGTGATGGTAGCAGCTGGAGAGAGAAGGAAGGACTTGGAGACCCCTCTGGACCTCAGGAGACCCAGCAGGAAGCTGGCAGACTGGAGGCCCAAACTGGGAGGCTGACTGGTTTGTCTAGCCTACGACCCCCACCCCCAGCCTGTGCTGATCTGCCGCAGCCCTAGGGCTGGGAAATGTGCCTGGAATGTCAGCCTGGGCCGGATAGTGCCCGTGGGACCTGCTGGGAGGCCAGGCGAGCACCCTGGCCACAGCCCTGCCCACACATGGAATCTCTCAAGCCCACTGACCAGGATAAGTGGTAACTGCAGGCCCTGGAGCAGAGGGGGAGGGGACTGCAAACCAGAGCCTCCCCCACAGCCAACCCCACTCCTATTTACTGAGCACCTATTATGTGCCAAGCCCTCACCACACACCATCCCATCCCACACACCTCATTTCTGTGCTGCTGGGACCTTCACGTGACACGTCCTTCAGATGAGGAAAACTGACTTGCCTACAGTCCCATAGGACAAAACAAGACAGGCAGGGGCTGAGATCTGCACCAAGGACCCCCAAACTTAGCATGCACTGGGGCTGCACTGGCAACAAACTGCTCCAGAGACCAAGGTGGGTCAGGAGCAAGAGCACTGGACTGTGAGTCCCCTAGGGCTTTCTCTGGGCCTCAGCCCCTCATCTGTCAAAAAATCATTCATTCACTCATTCATTCACAAGTGTTTACTGGGCACGTGCTCTGTACAGGCACTGTGCTGGGGGCTGGGTGTACAGCAATGAACAACACAGACAAAAGTCCCCCCTTGAGTGTTGGTGACATTCCAGTGGAAGCAAACAGACAAGAAATGGGATAAGCAAGCAGGGAAATCTTCTAGGATAAGCACTAAGTCCTAGGAAGAAAATAAAAGAGCATGAGGTGATAGAAATGAGGGGCTAGCCAGGGAGGGCCTCTCCGAGGGATGACTTTGGAGCTGAGGCCTGACTGCAGAAGAGGAGTTGCCACAGTGACAGCTGAGGGAAGAAGGGGAAGAGGGTTCTCTATTCCAGAGGAAAGAGCAAGTGCAAAGGCCCTGAGGCAGCAGCATAATTGGTGTGTTTGTGGTACAAGGAGGAGGTCAGTGTGGTTACAGCTGAGCAGAAAATTGGGGAGAGCAGGTGGGCTGGGGTGGGGGGGAGGGAGCAAAGTTAGAGAGGGCTGGGAGGTGGCAGGGGGTGGGGTGATCCCCCAGAGCCTTGTGGGTTGCTGTAAGGACTTTGGCATCTGCTCTGAGAGCAGTGGGAGCCATGGAGCGTTCTGAGCAGAGGAGGGACAGGATCTGTTTGGGGTTCTAAGGGAATCCCTCTGGCATAAGAGGCAAGAGTGGAGGCAGGAAGACCAACGAGGAGGCAGCTGCAAAGGTCCCAGCGGTAGAAGGCAGTGCTGGACCAGGGTGGGGCACTGGAGATGGACCCTTGGACATTTGGACAAGCTCGCTGGTGTACTAGCCATGGGGGCAGGAGAGGGAAACCCGGGTCTGGAGCCTGGGCAGCCAGGTGGCTGTGGTTGCCATCACGAAGGACCCCAGGTTTGCGGTGGAGGGAAGGGGCCCCTTCTGGGCATGAGGACCCACCCAGGGTAAAAGGGGGCACCTAGTCCCCCACATCCCTGCCTCAAGCACAGAATCAGTGAAGAGACCCCATGGACAGGTAGCCCTGGGATCTGTGACTCCCGGGATGAGAGCTGTCTCCCTGATGAGAGCCCTGCAGATACAGCTCCCTTAACCAGCCCAACCTCTCACCCCACAGTAAGTGAACTCACTGTTCTTTGCTGTGCTCTAAGCATCCCACTAGGCTCCCTGGAATCCCAGGAGGCAGCACGGAGGGGATGGAATAGGTTGCCTGTCTTTCCCACCCATCCACCTCCCCTGCCAGCCAACCAAGGCTGAGATGGACTCACGGCCAGACCTTCCTCCACACCTCTGTCCAGGCTGTTCCCTTTTCCCTCTTTCCCGGCCTACTCATCCCACCCCAGAAGCCTTCAGAGATGGTACCTAGCATCACCTGTGGGCCCTGCAGCTGGAAACTCGGCTCTGGTCCCCATGACCTCACACTCCCCTGTCCATATCGTCATCACTTGGTTCTCCGGTCCTAAGTTGCTGCTTCATAGATGGAGTAACTGAGGTTCTGAGAGAGGGGGCAGGTTCCCAAGGTCACAGGCAAGGTCAGCGGCAGTGCCAGGATTCAAACTCACGTCTGTCTGATTCATGACTCTTAACCTCAGAGAGGTAAAGCTGCCGGCTTAAGTGGGCAAAACTGACCCAAGACAAGGATTTGGGTGCAAGCCGTTTATTTGGGAGGTGATCCCAGAAGCATCAGTAGGGAGTGAGGAAGTGAGACAAGGAAGGGGGGTGAGCAGGTTGCTTCTGTGGGCTCAGCCCCCGGGAAGCTGTGGCAGAAGGAGCAGGACATCCCCCGAGCGAGGACGCCGGGGTATTTACCCACCGGTTCCCCCCTCCGTTGGTGAGGGCCTCAACACTTCCAGCCTGCACTCCTGCAGCCAGAGGAAGCCCTCAGGCAGAGAGACTGAGGACGGTGACCACAAGTGTGACCTCCCAGGTGGGCACTGTGAGTACCTGGGGCTGTGGGACTGTAGCCATCCCAGAAGTGTCTTCTGGTCCTCCTTCTTCCCCACGCTGCCTACCCTGGCACTGCCCCAGACCTTCTGACCCACAAACATAAGGTTGAGAAACCAGAGCTGGTACAGGTGGGAAAACTGAGGCCCACAGAGGCCACCCACATGCCATGGGCTGCCCAGGTGGAGAGAGGCCAAATGCCCCTCCCTTCTGGATCTCTCGACTTCCAGAACACTGCTGGCCCCAGGATACAGACAACGACCTTCAGTGGGACGCAGCTGAGCTGCATGACCATGGGCAAGTCCCTCCACCTCTCAGAGCCTCGGTTTCCTCATCTGAAGAAGGGGGTCATTAATATAAAAAGCTACCTCACAAGGTTTTTGTGAGGATTCAACGGGACACTAGATATAAAGGGTTTAAAACAACACATGCAAGTAGTAGTAGGTGCTTATATAAATATTTGTGTTCCAGTGAGATGGTGCCTGTGTCACAGGCGTTCAGTAAATGCAAGCCATTATTATTATAGCTGTCATGGTCGTTTGGGACCCTCTGCATAAGGACCCAAGCCCAGGCCTGCTCTGTTGGGACAAGATGTTGGCTGTGTGGCCTCCCCAAATTTCCCGGGTCCCCCAGCCTCTTTCTCAAGGCTGCCTGAACTTTGGGGAAACACAGGAGGAGGAGGAAGGGGCGGGGGCTAGCCCAGGCCTGCTAGCGGTAACTGCGGGCAGTGACCCTGCCTGAGAGGCCCCCACTCACCCGTCCACCCATCCGCCAGAGCCGCCTGCCCATTCCACGCAGGGCACGCCTCATCTTGCACAAGACAGGAAGTGGGAGGCCCGGGGTGGCGGCGGGTGACGCCAGGACCCCGTGTCCACCCGGCTGCAGAGAGGATGGGCAAGGAAGGCCCCAGCCAGGTTTCCTGTGTGCTGAGTACACTGAGCAGAAAGGAGAAGTGGGGTCCAGGGTCACAGGGAGATCTGGGCAGCATCTTCCCCTCCCCAGCCCAAATGTTCTGCCTGCCCTCCCTGACTCAGGGGCCGTGAGTTCAAATCTCAGCCTTGCCATCTCCCAGGTGCATGACTTTGGACAACGCAGCTCTCAGCACCTCTGTTTCCGGTCACTTCTGGGGAGCAGGGAAGCCTCCCAGCCTCTCTGGGGCATTGTCGTCATCCGCCCCATTTCAGAGATGAGGAAAGCAAGTCCACAGGGTGTTTTCAAATAGCATCGATTATACTCGAAGATTTAGGGGCACAATGGGAGAGGGCAAGCCTGAGGACCTACTACATGCTGAAGACACAAAGATGAGGCCAACATGACCCCTATCCTCTGTCCTGGACCCACAATAGGGATTCCTAATCAATTACGACTCTCCCTCCTAGGAGCCCAGATGCAGCCTCAGAACCCTCCTCAATACAGCTCTCCAGCCACTGCCAATCCAAGCGCCTGAGGCCTGAGTAAGTAAGGAGAGTATGTCTGCTGCCCCATTTCAGCAACAGTCTGGATCAGAGGAAAACTTTCCCAAGATAGAGGCTACCCTCTGGCAAACTATCTTCAAGTATTTCTCTACGATCAAGGATCCTGGAACATATCTACCTCTGTCGGCCCAGACCCTTGGGGCCCTCCCTGCAACAGCATACTGGGAGGACCACAGGCAAAGTCTGGGCTCTGGGGGAGACATTAACAGAGTAACTGGGGCTGGGCTTGCACTTGGAGAGGAGGGTTGGGGTCGAGGGCCGGGCAGGGAGGGGACCAGGAGGAGGAAAAGGCCAGATCGACAGCCTGCTGTGGACTCTACCAGCCGTGCTAGGGAAAGTCCAGTGACCCAGAGCCCTGGGGTGGATTGTGTAAAAAGGAAAAATGAAACCGAATGCAGAGCCCTGGGCCTCCCGCCAGCCCTGGCCATCTAGCCCTGTATTCACTGTCATTACCTTGGTCCAAACACCATCAACACTCGCCTGGACATCTGCAGTTGTTTCCAACCTGGTCTCCCTGCTTCACCTTTGTCCCCTATACAACCTTTCCACATGGCAGCTGGAGAGGTCAAAAATATAACCCCAACCAAGTCACTCCCCTGCTTCAACCCTCCAGTGACTGCCCATCACATTTAGGATAAAATCCAGATGCCTGACTCTGGCCTTCAAGTCCTGGATGTCTGGCCCCTTCCCCTTTCAACACCATCTCCCACTTCTCTCCCCATCACTCATGCTGCCCAGAAATACCCAGGAATACTTTCTACTCCTTAAATAAGTCAACCTGATTCCTACCTCCAGGCCTTCACCCTTGCCGTTCCCTCCACCTATAACACTGTTCCTCCATATTTTCTCTTGGTGGCTGTATCTCATTAATCAGGTCTCAATAAATGCCACCTCCTCCCAGAGCCCCCCCCACCTCCCTGGGCCACCTTGATATCTCCCCTGTCACCCTCCACTGCACCCTTCTGCTTATGTCTTTGTAGCACCTATCCATGTCTGGAAGTGTCTACTTATTTGTTTACTTATTTGTCCATCTCCCTCACCAGAATGCCAGCTTCATGAGGGCAAGCATTGCGCCCACCCTGGTCACTGCTGTGTCCCCAGCACCTGGCACACAGTAGGTGCTCAATAGATATTTGTTGAAATAGACTGAGAGGAAACAGCATAAATCACCTAGGGGGGTCCTCACTGGGATCTTCCGAGTCCCTATGCGCTGTCCCTCCATGGGAATGACAGGTTGGTCCCCCTCAAGTGCCATCCGCCAGAGAGTGTACAGCGCTGGGGAAAATTCTGATTTCAGTGGGAAGATGATTGATTAGTGATGTCTGCCGCAGACCAGGCACGGTGGGGCATCTCTAGGCACTTATGTGCGGTCTGTTCTTTGCTATGTTGGCAACACCCAGGAACACCCAGGACAAGGCCTGGAACACAGTGCTCAAAAAATATCTGTTGAATGTCAAATTCATGGGTTCTTTGTCTGATCGGCTACTTTTTTCAGGAAGAAAAACATCTTTAGCTCCTCTAACTCACAACCATTGGCCAGCCATTCAGCAAGGCCCCAATGTGTGCTAAACCTGAGAATAGTCTGGGGAGAGGTTCTGATCCTCTCTTTATAGAGGAGGAAGCCAAGGTGACAAGATTTGATTGAGGTCACCAGGCTGGGTTTAGCTGACCCCAAAGTTCTCCAAGAACCCAGTCTTGCAGCCTGTGGGAGGAGACAGCGAACTCACCCAGGCTCCTGCCCTCCCCCAGGGCATCCCTAGCCCCCTCCCTAGGGTACAGAGGATGAGGAGAGGCAGCCTCTGCTTCCCTTTTGAGACATGTCACAGGGCTGTGGTTAAACGGAAGCAGGGCCCCTGCCCATCCAGGCGTGGATCTCTAAGGGCCCCACCCTCCCCATTCCCAGCCCAGACTCTTCCCAGCTGACCATTGGGTGTCTGTTCCCTGTTCCTCTTTTCTCTGGGCAGGAGGAAGTGGGTGGGGCCATGAAAAGATCCAGAGACTCAGTTTCCTCATCTGGCAAGTGGGCTCAATTCCTGGCACTGTCAGGAGTTGGTCGGTGGTGGAGATTCAAGGAAAAAATTCATGAAAGATGCTGAGCCAGGGTATGACAAGTAGTCAGGTGGGAAGGCAGAGGTGAGCAGAGGTGTCTCTTGACACTGTCTCCCTGCTCAGACCCTCCCAAGGCCCCCCACTGCCCTCAGTGTAAGAGCAGGCTGCTCTCCCCATGGAGCCTGTCCAGCCCAGCCCTCAGCCTTCCTCACTCCCCACTCCCCTCCTATCTTATGGCTCCAGCTACATGCTCTTTTAGATTCACTTATTCACTCTGCTCTCTCCCACCACAGGGCCTTTGCACATGCTGTGCCCACTTGCTGAAACATTTGTTCCTCCCTTTCTCATCTATTTGGCCTCTGCTTACTCTCCAGTTCTCAGTTCTCAGTTCAGTTCTCTTCCAGCTTCCTGACTGTCCCAATCATGTCAACCCTCCTGCCCCATTACAGGCCCGCAAATCACCTCATACTTGTCAGTCACAAATGGACAGTTCTGAGGATGATTTAGTTAATGTCCATCTCCCACAATGGGCTATGAGCTCCCTGTGGGCAGGGATCATTGTCTCCCCAACGCCTGGCACAGAGTAGGCACTTCATTAATATTTGTTGAATGAATAGCAAATGTAGAATGAATGGAGCAACGTTGATTCTACATGAATGAATGGCAAGTCACACCCTCCAGATGCCCTCTACCACATCCTGCTCTGGACTTGGGCCCAGCCCCACCTCTGCTCTGCCCCGACCCCCTCCTCCAAGATGGTTGTTTCAGCCACCCCCGACCTGTTCCCCAAAGCACTGCCTCCCTCACCTCTCAGAGCCTTCCTTTCCTCGATAGAAACCAAAGGGATGGACCTCAATCGTGGGCTTTCTGACTGGCTTCCCCTGAGCCTGGTATTCTAAGGATGGGCCTTGGGATCACCCTGGAGCAGAGGTCAAGGCCAGGAGGTCTCCCACCCCTGACATCAATCAGAACAGACCTCCTGCCTTTACTTATGTTGTATTCAGGGCAGCCACAAGTTAGGCACTTTAAGGGGAATTCAACTACACACGCTCAGCAAAAAATAAAAAGTCTTGGAGAGAGAAGAACTGATTGCCTGGTAGATACGCTGGGAGGGGAGATGTGGGTTAGCAGTGCACCCATAGTCTGAGTCTGCTCAGACGCAGCCCTCTTCCCACACTGCAGCCCCCAAACACAAGACAGGCCTCCCCCTGGGTGGGACCCGATGCTGGGAAGACAGCAGGCTGAATTTATGGAGACCGTACATCCACCCCGGTTGGGGAGGGTTGTGTCCTTCCTGTGGAATCCCCAAGGGGAACTTGGCCATGGTTGATTTCTACCTGACGGGCCAGATTTAGAGTTTGCCCTGGGGTGATATGGGCAACCGCCATGGGATCTTCCTTTGAACAGTGGGTACCGCAGCTCAGAAAAAAAGAAAAAAAACGATCAGACAAGAAGTTTCCAAAGGGAGCACTGAGGGTGGACTGAAAATTCCTAAATTCCTTTCCTGCCAAGTGTCACCTCCCAGGCTCCCAAAGGCTCCGTGACGCTGCGATGAGGGTCTGGGCTCTGTTGCCCTTTGCTTTGGGCAAGATGGAGGCTCAGAGGTCCTCTCCCCACCTCCTGGGACCCTCCCCCACCTGCCCCACACACAGGTCCAGGCAGCGCCCCTGGGTTGAAAGGGACCCATCAGCTCTCAGCCGGTGGTTACCTTGGCACCCAGACAATGTCCCCACGGGCTGCATCCCTGGGAGGAGCTGCCAATACTGTCACCAAACACAGTGTTTTGTGTACCTGCTGTGTGCCAGGCCCCATGTGAATAAGACACAGTTCCCACTTGCTAGAGCTCACCTTCAGGGTGGGGTCAGGGTGGGCACAAAACACTGAACAAATGACCAAATAAATGGAGAGAGAGAGAGAGAGAGAGGATGACAAATGCTCAACAGAAAAATAAATCAGGGTCAGGAACAGAGAAGGATAGAGGGGCTACTGCGGGGGGTGGCCTGGGAGGTTCCTCTCAGGAGCCTGAGGAGAGGAACAGGTCACAGAAAGATCCAGAACGGTGTTCCAATGCTCCAGAGTGAACTACAAGGGCAAAGGCGGGAAAAGGATGGAAAAAGCTTGGCGTGTTAAGGAGGCGTGAAAGTCAATGTAGCCAGAGGGGAGGTGGGAGGGGAGGGGGTGCAGGGGCCGTCCTACAGGGCTTGTGGGGCAGGGAGGGAGGTGGGAGCCCTGGGAGGGCTGTGAGCAGGGTGTGGGTGAGCTGACTGAAGTTCTAACAGGATCCCTCTGGGAGGTGGCTGCAGGGCGGGGGGAATGAGGAGGATGGACCAGGTGATGGCAGAGCAGGGGAGAGACGGTCAGAGTCTGGATACAGTCAGAAGGCAGAGCCGATGGGATTTACTGATGGATTGGATGTGGGGTTAGAGAGGGTGGAGTTGAGAATAACTCCAGGGTCGGAGGCCTGATCCCCTGGATTGATGGCAGTGCCACTTTCTGAGCCAGGGAAGACACAGGAGGTTAAGTGACATCCATGTCTCTGAGTTGGGAAACTGAGCAAGACAGAGACCCGGGAGGAGGAAGAAGCTGGGCTCAGGCAGACCGTGTGGCCTGGGTCACCAGTGGTCACACTGACAGGGACTGGGGAGCCCTTGTAAAGGAAGAGGGATGCTGTGTGACTGAGCTCACCGGGCCTGGGGTTAGATGAAGGCAGGAGAGGGCTCCACCCCACCTCAAGGGCCATTTGTGAGGCCTGAGAAAGAACGGGTAGGGAGGACAGAGGAGAACCAGAGAGACCAGCCTCTGGTTCTGGCAAGACAGTGCTCAAGGTGTGGGGAGTGGCCCAGGGGGACAAGTGAGAGAAGTCCCAGCAAACCCAAGCCCACCTGTGCAGCCTAGATGTGGGATGTCAGTGAGACTGGAACTGGTGGCTGGCCCAGATGAGCCCCCATCACCTTCAGAGCCCAAACTTCTCTGGGACAGATGGAGAGGCTGTGTCCTGATTGGTCCAAGTCAGCCATGGGAATTCCTTTCTGGTTTAAAGGTAAACATATGACTCCACTGTCACATGGGACTCCAGGGGAAGTCTACTGGGACATTTAGAAAATATTTTCCTATTTGATAAAGAAGTGAGATTCTAGATGAGAAAGAACCCTTTCCTGCCCAGCCCCCCTTCCCTTCCTGGTTAGGATGTGGTCATGTGGGATGTGATGTCTGGTACCACAGCAGCCACTGGGGCCCATGAGGAAAAGAGAAGGAAAGAGAAGTCCACCTAGAGCCCAGCTAACTGATCCTGGAACAGCCCCACATCCAGACTCCTGTTATAAGATTTAATTACATGTCTTTACTCTTCCAGGCATGGAAGAAGGCCTAATTGGGAAAAGAGAAAAATGGGAAGGAACTCTGAGATGGGAGAAAATGGAGAGGGGGAGGGGTGAGAAGGTCTTAAAAGAGTCTTTTAGAGGATTTCATTTGGGGCAGCAAGTTCCTGGGAGAAAAAAAGTAGCCTTGCAGATGCTTAAACCCTCACCTAGGATGACACTTAAAACCTCATTCTAGAACTCTAGGATGCCATGGGTAGACACATCTAATGCTACAGATGGGAAAACTGAGGCCCAGGGAACTTAGCGGCTGCCCAAGGCCACACAGCAGAGAAACACTGGCTCATGCAGCCAGCCATGCTGATTGTCTCCCACGCGTGTCCTCATCTGCCAATAGAGATGAGAAAAGCAGGCGTCCATTTGTGGTGTCACGAGTCTCAAAAATCCTTGAGCACTCAGCAATGTGGCTGCGACATAGTGAACTCTCAAAAGCATCCAGGCACAGGGCCTGGGTACGTGGCAGTCTCCATAAGTGTGAGTTACTATTTCCGCAAACAGTAGGTGCTCTATGAAGGGTGCTCTCATTCATTGAGCACCTACTCTATACTAGGCACATTTCTAATCCAGAGCACCTGTTAATTTGCTTAATCCCCACAACAGGCCGAGGCCTCATTCACCCCCCAACTTGTAGCTTCCCTGGCCCCATGCTCAGTGAACTGCCCTCAGTGAGCCCTAACTCCCAGCACGTCCCCACTGACCCCACTGAGTTCCCTCCAGCTCTGCTTGCATGCCTCCTGGGACAGGCAGCTCACTCTCTGAGGGCCCCACTTTCCAGAGTTCCTTGTCCCCGTGTGGGCCCAGGCAAGAGTTGAGGGCCTCTCTAGGCCTCACTTTCCACACTTGTAAAAGGGCATTAATCACAGTCCCACCTCCTAGGCTGGTTGTGAAGACCCAGGAAGGGCCTTGGCACAGAGCCTGGCCTATAGTTCGTGCTCAGTCAACAGGAAGTATCACCATCAGCCATTATTGTTGCACGGGGCTGGCCCTGCCTCCTGTGTCCTGTCTCCTGCTGGAGCCCTGGGTCTGCCCAGGTTTGGGTGCTGAGGTGCCTGGAGTGACCCCAGGCCCTGACCAGGAGCTAGAGGAAGGGGAGGGAGTCTCCTGGGCCCGCCTGCTGCCTCTCCCTGCAGCCCTGGCTCCAGCTGACGCCCCACCCAGGGCCACCACCATGCCTGAGGACCCACTGCTCCTGTCTGGCTCAGCTCCAGGGCCCTAGCCCTGCCCAGGCTCCCACTTCCCTCTAGGATCCCCCACCAGCCCCAGGGCTGGGACCTCCCTACAGGGCCCAAATGAGGGTGCCAGATGTGGCAGCACCTCTGCCGTGGGAGCATGAGTTCAAATCCCAGCTCTGCCATTTCCCAGCTTGGGACCTTAGGCACTCCGCCTCTCTCAGCCTCAGTTTCCTCCTTTGTTCAGTGGGGTGACAGGACCTTACTGCACTGCAGTGAGGAGTCTGTGACTTTGAGGATGGCAGGGTGCCCAGCATGTAGTGAGCCTCAGGGAACATTAGTCCCCCTTCCTCTGCTCCCCGCAAGCCTAGAAGACAGAGCCAGGAAGAGTAAATGCAGGGGTGAGGAGGGGGTGACTGGCCCTGAAGCTGGGGGGTGGGGACAGTGAGCAGAGCCCTGGATGAGGAGTCCAAGGCCAGGGTCCTGGCTCCAACCCTGCAGTGTGACCGTGGACAGATGTGGACATTTCTGGGTCCCAGAATGAGGGAAAGAAAAGGCTGAGATCCTCTCTCCCCAGGGAGCAAAGGAGAGGGGCGGAGCCAAACTTTCCTTTCATTTTTTAAATTTTCAGCACAAAGGGCTTGAATGAAAACCAGCTGCAGAGACAGAGAATCCTATTGTGAAGGCACCCGAGACTCCCAGACAGGCGGAAGAGGCAGCTCCTGGGTGTTGGGCTCGGTAAACAGAGGCTGGGGTATTGGCCAGAAATACTAACAGGCAGGCAACAGCTACCCCTCCCTCAGAGTACTATCCTGGGAGGCTGGGGCCCTCCCTCGGACATCTCCGGCTCGGCCGCCATCTCTGCTTCCGGACATGGGCCAGCCCTTTTGCCTCTCAGAGCCTCTGTTTCCTCATTTGCAAAATGGGTACAGTAACAGCACTTCCCTTCTAGGTAGCGGTAGGTGTGTTGTAACAGACTCAGGACAGGCTCCTCAGTCAAAGAGCCTTGGTTAAATCCTGGCTCTGCCACTCACTGGCTGTGTGACTTGGGGTATCCCAACTCTTGCCTCAGTTCCCCCATCTGTGTGTGAGATGGAAACAAGAACAGCACTAACCTGCTGGGAAGATGAACTGAAACAACTCAGCATGGAGCCCAGAGCATAATAAATAATAACAATTATTATTATTATTTTCTTATTATTATTATTCTCTCATGAGCTCAACATGCTAAGGCCCCATCCTCAGAAAGCCTTCCTTCCTCTGAGTACCAGTTCATCTCAACAATTCCATCACATATTTCTGGAGTGCCTATTTTGTGCCGATCTTGGCAAAGCCAACATTCCAGAAGAAAGATGTTAAATGCAGGACTTGTGTGTGAAGGACTTGGCTCGTAATAGGTGCTCAGTGATGCCGTTCACCCAGCACCTGGCCCCCATGGCTGCTCTGTGCTGGGTTCTTGCTGAGTTCCGGGGATGCAGCCCTCATGGGGGTCCCAGTCAGAGGGTCCAGGTTGGAGTGGGAAATTGGCATGTGGAAGAGGCAACATTCTTTGATAGAGGAAGCCCCGGTGGCTTCAGGAGCCAGAGGAGGTCAGGGTGGGCTTCCTGGAGGAAGTGGTTATGAATAAAAATAACATCTATTAAGTGTTATCTTATGTGGCACATAATGTGGAAGAGCTGGGCACTGTTCTCTTTACAGTAGCACTCTGAGGAAGGTTTTCTTCTCACACACCCATTCTACAGGTAAGAGCCTGAGACCAGAGAGGTCCAGTGGCCTGCCAGAAGTCACACAGCAAAGATGTGATAAAGCTGAAATTCAAACCCCACAGTCTAACTCAGTCACAGCACTGTTCCCTAGACAGTCTCTCCAGCCTCCAGACCTTTGATCTGGCTCTTCCTTCTGCCCAGACCCCACTCTTACCATCTCCCCCTAGCAGAAATCACCCCAAATACAGCCTCCACTCACTCCCTGCAGGCCCCCTGAAGGCCTTTACACATCGAAAAGAGGTGATGGGTGAGGGACAGGAAGTTCCTGGTACAAACTCCCTAAAGACAGAGCCTGGCCCTTATTCATTCTGGTAAAAAGGAAGGAAGAGAATGGGCATTTTCTGAGTCCTCCCTGTGTGCTCACTCAATTTCACAACGACTCAGTGAGGTCAGGTTATCCACACTTTCCAGAAGAGAAAACAGAGGCGAGGAAGTGAGGAGACCTCTGTGATTCCAGACGCTGCACCACCTCACCCACACTCTACTGAAGGGATGATGGGAACGGCCTCAGGGTGGGGGTGGGGACTCCAGTGTCTCTGAGCCTCAGTTTGCCTATTTATGACACGGGACCTGCCTCTCAGGGCTGCAGAGAGAAGTGAGGCACAAACAGACTTGTTCACCTGGGGCCCGACCAGCGGGAAACACTCACAGGCTGGCCGTGATTATTACTGCTCTCATTATTACCATCACAGCAACACGCCCCCTCAGGCCTGGAACCCCCCATACCTGCAGTCCTTCCTGTAATGAAACCCTCCTGCCAAGGCCTCAGCCAGGGGCCCTGATGGCTCATTTAATTATAATCTTTGGGAAAAAGCAAACACCCCCACGAGATACTCGGGGAGCCGACTGTGTGGCTGCAACCCATCAAGGGTAACCTGATGCCCCTTGGCCGACCAGCCCCCAGGTCTTTGTCTGAGTCCTGGCCAGATTACTCTCCTATTTGTCTAGCCCCAAACCCTGGCTGGCATGAACACAATGCTCTGCATTGTCCTGGGACCAGGCCCCCCAGGCCCCGAGGGCTGGGCCTCATCCTTCCTCCACCTGGGGATCCGGCCCCCAAGAGGTGTCTCAGGGGAAATCAGAAACCCAGAAGGGCCCAGTGGGCGGCCTCCTGTGTGCCCGGTCCCAGGCTTCCTGCATGTCACTTCACCAAACCTTCACAACTTCCCTGCATGGAGGGGCTCACACTGTGCCCATTTTCCAGATAGAGAAATTGAGCCCTGGAGAGTCAAATTGTCCCTCAAGTTGATGCAGATGGAAGTGGCAGAGCCCAAGTCAGGCTGAATCAGGACCCTTTCCCAAGAGGGAGCCTGGGTATCCTGGACCCTCAGCTGGAGGCTTCTGGGGGCATTACATCCCGTCAGTAGGAAGCTCTCCTGGGAACTCCACAGAGTAGAGATGGAAGAAACCTGAACCATGGGGCAGAGGATGTCATGGCTAAGGGCTAGGATTTTCCCAACAACTGCTCCAAGTTCAAGGCCAGCTCCAGGCCCTGCCTTGCACAAAACCTTTTTCCTCTCGGAAACTTGCTTTGCTGAGCTATAAAACAAGGTGGGGAGAGGATTCAGGCTATCAGCTGTGTGAAACACTTAGCAGGTTACGTGCTCGATTAACAGGTACTTAAAAACCAGAGCTTGAAAATGACAAAGGTGACCAGCAGGTACATAGCAGCTGCAAAAAGGGAACTAAGACAGTGTGAGGACCACCCCCCCAGCCCAAACCACATCATCCACATCCCAGGGGCCAGAACTGAAATCAGAGCAACACCAGGGGCTACCACAGACTCAAGCCGACCACTGGCCGGGAGGGGGGTGTAAATTGACGCATGTGCCCTCTTTTGTTCCCTCCAGATCGACGCCTTCCCCACCTTAATCTGTGCCAGGGAAGCTGACCTGCATGACTGCCACCAACCTGGCTCTCAACTTCCTATGGGGTTCGCTGAATGGAGGAACCACCAGAGACCCAGAGAGGAGGGCGAGAGGGGAGTGGGGACAGCTCCCTCCCTGCTGGGTGTCCTTCCTAAAGGTCTCACCTCCTGCCAGGGGCCCTCTCTGTGTGGCCCATCCCTGCAAACATCAGCTCCCCGCTGAGGCCAGCCCCACTATGTACCTTTCCCTACTAGTTCCCTTAACCCTGCCCACACCCTGGAAAAGAGTCTCTTTATTAAACCCTCCCCGGGGTGCTCCATTTGAGAGGGGTCTGCTTCCTGCCAGACCCTGACTGTTACAGATCTGAAGGAAATATGGCACAATGCTAAGATCTGACAAAGCCAGGTGATGGGGACCTGGGGCTCTTATACTATCTCTCATGATGTTCTGGGCGGTTGAAATATTTTCTAAAGAAAGAACAAGACAGCAGAGAGAAAGCAAGCTCAGCAGCCAGGAGGCCCAGCCCATCCGGGATACTGGGTGTGTGCCCTGAGGTCAGTGGAGGTCACAGGGTCCACACTCACCCACTTCTCTCTCCTTCTGGGTCCCTTCCCACTTTCCCCTTGGCTTGTACCTCCCTTCAGGAAATGGGAACCACATGGGGGATCACTGCTGAGGGGCCCCCAATCAGGACCACTGCACCCCTCAAAAGGAGCTGCAGGTCCCAGCCAGAGAATGGGCAGCACTGAGGGAATCCGGCTCCTAAGGGACCTTGCAATTGGTGGCAGGGCAGGGGCAGAGGGACACACTCTGGCAAACAGACTCCTGGGGGTACCCTCTTCTCTTCAGTTTCTCATCTCACCAGGCCCCTGTCCAACCTTTTTGTAGAGAATACTTTGGGTTTCTTTTTTTTTTATTGGTTTTTTTTTTTTTTTAATACCAACATACACAATGACTCAATGTGTAACTTGTCACACATGCCTAAATGGAATTATTTTGTGTGCACTGTTTTGGTTTGGCGTCTGGCCTTCTTTTTTTTTTTTTTTTCTTGCTTTTCCTTCTCTGCAAAAGCCTTCTCGCTCCCCATGTTGACAGTTGAGAATGGGTTCCTGCATATTTCTCTGTAAGCATGAAAATCTCATGCAGACTCTGCTTGGACTAGGGATTTCTTTATCTGTCATTTATCTTACAAATCAGGATCACATTGTACACTCTTTTCAGCATCTTGCTTTTCTCATTCAAGAATACCCCCACAAAACAAGAACTTGTGCTCCGGTATTCATAGCGGCGTTGTTCATAATTGCCAAAAGGTTGAAAACACCTAAATGTCCATCAACAGATGAATGGATAAACACAATGTGTGCATCCACACAATAGAACATTATTCAGCCATGAAAAGGAATGAAGTACTGACACCTCGAAAAAATTATGCTAATTGAAAAGCCAGATACAAAAGGTCATGTATTATATGATTCCATTTATATAATTTCCAGAATAGATAAACCCATAGAGACAGAAAGCAGATTAGTCGTTGCCAGGGACTGGAAGCTGGGATAAGGAGTGACTTGTTTAATGGGTAGGGGTCTCCTGTGGGGGTGATGAAAATATTTTGGAACGACACAGAAGTGATGGTTGCACAACACAGTGAAAGTACTAAATGTCACTGAATTGTACACTTTAAAATCGTTAACTAAGAATGATTCATTAAAATGATTACTTTTACGTTTTGTGAATTTCATCTTAATTTTTTTAACTATAAAAAATATGAATGTATACAGTCCTCCCTTTTAGAACAAAGGTAGAATACTATATACACTGTATTTTCTTTGAATTTCTTTCAGTTAAAAATAAACCCTAGGGGAAACAAAAAAAATTTTTTTAAACCCTAGAGGAAAAAAAAACAAACCTGTGCAATTAAGAATGTTAAAAACAAACAGAAAAGATTAACCACACAAGGCACCTAGGAAAACTGTGAGCCATTCTTTTTAATGGCTACGTAATAGTCCATGGTGTGGCCAGACCAGAACGGACTCACCCATTTCTCCAAAATGATGAAAAATGAGTTTTCATTTTGGTTCTTCATTTTCCTCCTTTTTTTTTACACATAGGATTTTAGTTCATCCTTACTCCAATTCTAAGTTTTCTCTCATTTTTCAGCTGAGAAAATTGAGGCCCAGAAAGGAGAAAGCCAGGAAGTGACTGAGCCAGAACTCCAAACCAGGCCTGTCTGACCCCAAAGCCACACAGCCCTGGGCCCACTCCTTGCTGGGGATACAGCAGGGAACAATACTGGCCAAGGGACCTGCCCTGGGGGAGCTGGCATTCTAGTGGAAGAGACAGGCAAGAAACAAGATGAATCAGTAACCTGTGTGGCCTATTTCCAGGTGTCAAGGTTATGGGGAGAAATAAAGGAAGGAAGGGGAGAAGGGGTGGTAGGGACGCCAAAATTTAAATTGGGCAGTCAGGGAAGGCCTGGCTGGGAAGGCGACATTTGGGCAAAGACCTGAAGGAGGCGAGAGAGGGAGCGAGCCTTGCAGTTTTCATCCATTTGGGGGAACAGTGTTCAGACCAGCTGGAACTGCAAGTGCAAAGACCTTGAGGCAGGGAGCTACGAGGAGCTGGGTGTTGCTGGTGTGTGAAGGGAAAGAGGCAAGATCAGGGCACAGAGGGCTTGTAGCCCAACTGACGAGGCCAGACTTTATTATGAGAGTAATAGGGAGTCATGGACGAGCTTGTAGCAAGGCCGATTGGAGGTTAGATTTGGGTTGTGAAAAGCTCCCTCTGGCTTCTCTGGGTGGGGCAGGGGGAACAGGAAAGCATGTGAATGGTGGCTCAGGCAGGGAAGGGTTGTCATGGAGATGAAGATGGAGAAAAGCTGTCTGGTGCTGAATGACTGGTCCAGCAGCTGGGGAGAGGCCCTGCCCACCTCCCCTCTACATATGTACCCTTGAATTTAATCTCCCTTGGAGGAAGCCAGCTCCCAATCTCGCCAGAGAAAGTGCCAAGAGAGGAAGGAGAACTTCGCTGACTCATGGGCCTGGGCCTCCCAACTTCCCTCCGAGTGCGGAGGGCGGGGGGGATTTAAGCTCAAATGATGGGATGGGGAGCCCTGTGGGGGCTGAGAGCAAATAAAGTAATTACAACTGTGCTAAGTGACGGAAAGTAGTTAACAGGGTGACCTGGTTTGTGGGGTGTCATCAGGGAGGGCTTCCTGGAGGAGGTGGTGTTTGAGCCAGCATCAGAACAAGGAGTAGGTGTTTAACTAGGCCAAGGATAAAAGGAAGAGCACCCCAAGCAGATGAAACTGCCAAGGCCCTGAGACTGGAGGCAGCCTAGTGAGTTCAATTTTCTGAAAGGAGGCCTGGCTGGGCAGAAAGTGCCCTGCGTGCTGAGCCCAGGACAGACAGTGGCCTAAGCCACGGAACATGCCCAGCCTGGTCCCACACGTGGTCAGCTCCTGGCAAAGGACTGCTTCTGATGCTGTGGAGGTTGCATTGGTGAAGAACCCCGACCCAGAAACTTCTCTGAGCATCACCACAAGCCAATAAAATACTAAGCAGATTTGGAAGAGAAATAAAGGAAGTCCCAGAAATGGTTATTCTCTTTGTAGAGACAAGGAAAACAGGGCCCAGAGAGCGGAGAGGTTATGGACTTTGACAAGTCACACCACGAGACGGCTGCTGAGAGCTTCCACGCCCAGCACCAGCCTCCCTGTCTCCCTCCCTGCTCCTCGCAGGACCACAGGACAGACCAACTTTGTCACACTTGGAGGGGGCCCCTCGGTGGAGCAGATGGCAGCTGGAAAGGCAGAAAAGCAATCTACAGCAGGAGCTGGCCTGCTGCCCACGGAGGCTAGGGGAAGGGGATGACAGAGAAGAGAGAGAGGGATACAGAAAGAGAGACAGACTGACAAAGGACAGAGATAAACAGAGAGAGAAATAGAGAGGAGAGAGAAAGAGGAGGGAAGAGGGAGAGGAGAGAAGAGGCAGATAGAAGAGAGAGACAGATACAGAGGAAGAGAGAGATGAAAACCCACAGAGAGACAAAGAGAGGGGAGAGACAGTGAGAGGGAGGGGAGCGGGACAGAGACAGACAGACACTGAGACAGACAAAGAGGAAGACACAGAGACAGAAGGAGACAGACAGAGAGAGAGAGACCAAGAGAGAAGCAAACAGAGCCAGGCCAACCGGCGGGGGTGGGGGGAGTAGATGGACCCCAGAGCCTCTGAGTCTTGAACTCTCCACTGCTGGAATTTTAAGAACCTTGCAAAGATCCCAAGGTCTGATTTTAAAGCACTAATGCTCATTCATTCGCCAAATACACACTGAGCACCTACTGTATGCTGCACGCCTGCACTGTCCCAGGCACTGGGGTGCAGCCCGCCCTTCCTGGAGCTGACACCCTGAGGGGACACAGGTATCTTCAAGTGAGCAGACCCTTGGATGTGCTTCTCCAAACAGAGATAAAGGGCTTGGAGGGTGGAGTCAGGGAGCCGTGACCAGGTGTCACAAGAGGTCCCACTGTTGAAGGGCAGGGCAGGCTGCTGGGGGCCAGCTGACCCCCGGAGAGAGAGGGAGAAACAAATGTGTGTATGCGGAGGGTACAGCAGTCAGAGAACCAGAGCGGGAGTCCTTCATGGAGCAGCAAGGAGGCCAGTGCGCTGGAGTCCATGGGGCAAGGTGGGGATGGGGGTTGCGGGGAGGCGAGCTCAGAGTGGTGATGGGGTCCACTCACACCAGGCCTCATAGGACCTCGTAGAGCTTCTGAGCAAGGTGGGACCCTAGGAGGGCTCTGAGCAGGGGAGGGACATGGTCTGACTTAGTTCCAAGGGGATCCTCTGGCTGCATGCAGAGAACCAGCTGAGGGGCCCAGGGCAGAAGCAGGGTACCCAGGGAGGGGGTGACCGCAATGGTCAGGTCAGGAGATGAGGGCGTGCACTGGGCAGAGTCCGGGGAGGTGGGGAGATGGGAAGCAGCCCAGAAGCCCTGCCCTGAAGACAGTGAGAGGACCACAGGTGAGACCAGGGCACTATCTTGAGACTCATCCTCAAGCACTCTGCGAACCCCACCGCCGACTTTTCTGACACAACGAACGGCTCCTCCCCCCAACCTCCACCCATATCACAAACTCCAGAGAACTCAAACATTCTCAATGTCCCTGAAACAAGACCTCCCAAATTTGGGTCCTTCCTTCTGCTGAAGACTTTGAAGATGGAAGAGAAGAGGAGAGGGTGAGGATTGGGGAGCAGAAGGAAGAGGCACCTGCCATTGTCACAGACATACATACACCCACCCCCCACGCTCCCCCTCCAGAAACCCTCAGAATGATGGTGCAGGGACTTTCCTGGCGGTCCAGTGGTTAAGACTCTGCGCTTCCACTTCAGGAGGCTTGGCTTCAATCCCTGGTTGGAGAACTAAGATTCCCCATGGCAGGCAGCATGACCAAAAAGGAAAAAAAAAAAAAGAATGATGGGGCAGAAGAAAGGCTCTCCACTGGAGGTGTTAGCTAAGCCTCTGGTGGCAATCATTTTGAGATATGTAAGTATATTCAATCAACACATGGTTCACCTTAAATTTACACAGTGTTATGTCAATTATATCTCAATGAAGCTAGGAAAAGAAAAGAAGAAGAAAGGCATGCCACAGTGGGATAAGGGCTCAAGGGTCCATTGCCTCTTTAGGAAACTTTAGAAATAAGTGATTCATTCCTACCAGAAATGAGAAGAAGAATTGATAATAATAGCAGTCACTGTTCCTGCACACCAACATGCCAAGGGCTTCCCAGATATTATTTCTATTTTTATAAATTATTGTGTATTTGGATTACTAAGAGACTCATTATTCAAACTCATTATTAAAACTGAGACTCATTATTAAAAAGGAAAAAAAATGAGCAAGGAGGAGGGGAAGGAAAAGAGGAAGAGAAGGAGGAGAGGAATTCTAACATTACGGAAATATCTAACTCACTTTCCTTCAGTCATACTGGCTTCTCACTGCCCCTCAAACACCCCAGGCCTATGCCTGCCCCAGGGCCTTTGCACTTCCTGTTCCCTCTGTCTGAAATGCTCTTATGTCAGAGAGCCAGCCACAGGCTTACTCCCTCCCTGCTTACAACAGCACCTCCATCACACCTACTGTTCTTCACAGAACTTGATGCTACCTGATACTATATTGGCTTATGGTCCCTGAGCCACACTAGAAAGCCAGCTCCATGATGGCAGGGACTTCTGTCTGTTGCAATCACTGCTGTATCCTCTGTGTTCTGAACAACTCCTGGCGCACAGTAGGCATTCAATAAACATTTGTTGTACAGGTGAATGAATAAGTACATGAATGTGAACATGAAATGGCTCTCTCCTCAGCTGGACCAGGAAGAGGAGTTCTGTGAGGGCAGCAACCAGGTCTCACATGTGTCTGGCACACAGTAGGCATTTGCAGATAAACAGATGGATAGTGGGGTCGTTAGGAAATGAGAAGTGCCGGAAGCAAAGCAAACAGAGGAGGAACTCAAGGAAGAAAGGGAACTATTTATCCAGGCTCCCTGAGAGTCTATCCCGGCCTAAGCCTACCCCATGTGTTAGCTCGCTTCAGCATCACAACCACCCCAGGAAGGTTTATTTTAAGCCCATTCTCCAGATGAGAAAACTGAGGCTGAGTGAGAAGAAACGTTTTTTCCCAGGTTCCATAGCCAGGAAAGGGCAGGGCTGGCACTGAAAATCAGTCCTGTCTGCCTCCAAAGCCAGGGTTCCAGGCTGAGTGCATTTGGCCCATTCATGCTGTCAACAGAGGCCAAGAACCTACTATGCACCCGGCATGGGGCTGAACCAGCTGGTGGGGATGTGAGCTCAGGACTGCCAGTCTTTCAACATCTGTAAGAGAGGCTGGGTGTCCACATACTTCCGTGAATCTCCTGCTCTTCGATGCTAACTACCACATCAAAATTTTAGAAAACACTGTGCAGGTTAAAGAAAACATGTCTGAGGGCCACTAGTTTGAGACCCTTAGTCTAGGTGTGGAATTTCAGGGAACATGGACATCATTGAGGGTGGGGCAGACAGGGAAGGCTTCCTGGAGGAGGTAGAATGAGGCGGCCTTGAACCTGAGGAGGGCGGGGCCAGCCTGAGAGGAGGGAGCGTTTAGTGAGGAAAAGCAGGAGGAATCTTTGGCTGCCCTCTGGCCACACTGAGGGTCAGGGAAGGCTCCTGTCCAAGACTCCCCACTGAAGATGCCCAGCAGGTCAGACCAGATTGACACCAGGAACACCTGGGGGTCAGAGCACCATGGCTGCCCGCCCCCTCCCTCCACCCACACTTCCTTTCCATCTTCCTTTGGCCCTCTGGGACCTGAGCTGCCTAGGACGTTTCCCAGAAGATTCTGTGTCCCTGCAAAATTTCCCATGGGGCCAGCTGGAGGGAGGCACTGAGAATAGCCCAGCAGGGTGGATGCGCCTGAGCTCTTTTATCCGATGGTCATTAGAGATAACAGAGCCTCAAGCAGAAAATGTCTGAGATCCAAAATATTGTATTAGCTTCAAAGGAAATCATGACATTTAAGTTAAATGTCTCTGAAATATAATACTATATCAATCAGTCAAAAGTATAAGGTAATGTTTCTTTTTTTTTCAGTTGTATATAAATTCTCTTTAATGCAAGACATAGATGATTTTAACGCTTGACACAATTGTGTCAGGGTTGGACACCAACTTTACCACTTACTACAATGGGAGACTTTGATCAAGATCTTAGCTTCTCTGTGCCTCCCATATCGTTGGTAAAATGGGGTTGAGGGGAGAAACCAGGGTCTGGGGCTGTCACGCAGCTTAAAGGAGATAATGCTCGTTAAACACTTAGAAAGTACTTAGCACATAATAAGCACAAAGTAAGTGGCAGCGATAATTATGGTTATGAACATAGTGACACACCACTATTTCAAATCACATTATAAAACATAATGGATTCTGGAGATATCAGTATGAACTCATGTTTAGTGGAATATAGATATAGATGTTTACATACAGAAATACTTGTAGATAGAATCATACAAATGGGTTAGTAAATAGACATATATACACACATATATTTCTTTTTTCTGTCAGCTGAGAAGGCCTAAAAGAAATGCCACCCACTAGCAATGGGCACACCTGGCACCCAGATATTGGTTTCTAACACCACTCTCCAGAAAGGAACCAGGGCTCCATGGAGAAATGGTTGATTCTAAGATTGGGGCAAGAAATATACAAAATGGGCTTCCCTGGTGGCGCGGTGGTTGGGAGTCCGCCTGCCGATGGAGGGGACGCGGGTTCGTGCCCCGGTCCAGGAAGATCCCGCGTGCCGCGGAGCGGCTGGGCCCCGTGGGCCATGGCCGCTGAGCCTGCACGTCCGGAGCCTGTGCTCCGCGGCGAGAGGAGCCACAGCAGTGAGAGGCCCGCGTACCGCAAATAAAAAAAAAAAAGAAAAGAAATATACAAAATGAGTCTAGAGCATCTTGTAGTACCAGAAGTAAGCTCAAAGAAAGAGAGAGAAAAAAAAAACATTGATGGGGTACATCAATGGGCAAGGGAGCCAACTCAAAGAGCTCCCACTGGCCAAAGCTGCACCAATTTGAATGACAAAATTAATTAGTATTGAATTATAACTCAAAGTACAAATAAAATAAATAGCCATGACTCCATACTGATATGATTGAATAAATCAATAAATAAGGGAGAACAGACAAATCTGGGCGGGAGAACAGACAAATCTGGGCAGAAGAACTCTGAATCATTTGTACAGCAGAGCATAACTGTCTACTCCTTAGGCGGAGGCTACACAGAGTGATTTCCTTCCAAAGAGGGCAATATGGAAAGGGGGAAAAGAATAACTTCACAGTGGAGCAACCTGACAAACACTGCCTGAGCCAGGTCGACATCAACAGTGATAAATCCTGTTGACAGTATGTACTCTTGATGTGATGTGATAAAAATGGCATTTTACTTCTGAGAGCTACCTCCTCAAAACCCGTAACCCCCACCTAACCATTACAAAAACATCAGACAAATATTTCCAGTAGAAGAGCAGCCTACGAAAAACCTGACCGGGATTCCTCAATACTGTCAATTCTCCAAAAACAAGGGAAGTCTGAGAAACTGTCACCGTCAAGAGGAGTCAAAAAAGACATGACAACTAAATGTGATGTGTAATCCTAATGGGATCCTCAAACAGGAAAAAAAAAAAAAAAGACATTGGGTAAAAGCTTTAAAAATCTGGGGCTTCCCTGGTGGCGCAGTGGTTGAGAGTCCGCCTGCCGATGCAGGGGACGCGGGTTCGTGCCCTGGTCTGGGAAGATTCCGCATGCCGCGGAGTGAACTTTAAAAATCTGAATAGATTATGGACTTTAGTTAATAATAACACATCAACACTGGTGCATTAATTGTAACAAATGTACCAGACTAATGTTAAGGTGTTAATGCTAGGAGGATCTGGGTGTAGGGTGTTACCTTTTCCATTTTTTCTGTAAATCTAAAACTGTTCTAAAAAATAAAGTCTGTTCTTAAAAACAAGTATCCTTTTCCAATATGCTTTCTTATACACTCTTATAGGTCATGGTATGACTTTTTCCAAAACCAGCTGACGCGTCTTCGATATCAGAAGTTTTACTGTTCTACTATCCATTCTGTGAGCTTCAGACCTCACACTTCCAGATCATGGTCTGTTCATCTCCATGTGAAACCTGTTTGGAAAGTGTGTCTTGAGCCAAAGGACCTATTCTCCTGACACTGGAGAAGTTCTTCAGTTAATTCATCCCATTGATGCCTGTTGTTTACCTCAACATCCAACAGTTGCCATTGTAGGGTTGACCCTCAGGGGTCATTATTAACTGAGTTCAACTGCTTTCTCCCTCCCTTTTTCCAGTTCTATGACCTTGAGAGGCAACCCCATGGCCCTGTTTCAATCTGAGAAATGATCTGAAGGCTCCACACAGGACGTTCTCCATGACAGAATGATCTGGTTCAAAGGCCAGTAGTGCTGCTGAAGAGAAACTCTGTGATAGAGTGAGGGTGGGCCCCAAACCTCTGGACCCCTGCTCCAAGACTCCTCCCTGGCCCCGAGGGCAGCTGACACTGTCTGGGAGGAAAGAGCAAAGGGGAAGCACATGGCAAGACACCCATTTCTCAGAAACTCTGGCTGGGAAGTCAGGGGGCCTGGGTTCAAATCCTGCATCTGCCTCTGACTCATAGTGTCACCTTTGGCCACTCACTTCCCCTCGTCTGGACCTCAGGTTCCTCATCTAAGAGTCAGTGGGTTGGACCAGCTGATCTCTCAAGCCTTCCCCATTTGAAACGGCACTGTTGAAATCAGGGCAGGTGATATTATTCCCCTTCCCCAGCCCACCCTGCTCTCCCAATAAGCACCAAAATCCAGAGACTGTGGCCACATTCGCAACTAACAAACTCGCATTCACATCTAACAGATTGCAGTGACCTGTTACCTGTGTATTTCTTTGAAAAAGAAAAGCTGCAGGGGAGGGGTGTGCAGGTGCTTTTCTTTAAGGTGCCAGATCCAGAGGGCCCTAGCTCTGGGCTGTAAGTGAATCACGATGAGTTTGCACTTTGTATATTGTAGTCACTCATGACTCTGGCCTTTGTTTATAATAATCACTGTTGGAAAGAAATTCAAATTCCTCCTGCCTCTGAGACCCTGAAGGACCCACCCCCTCCCTCTTTCTCCGACCCTCTCTCCCTCACTCTGTTCCTGCCACAGTGGCTGCTCTTCTGTTCTTTGAACCCCCTAACTTATTCTGACCTCAGGGCCTCTGCCTTTGCTGCTCCCTTCATTCAGGTCACAGCTACTTCTCAGAGAGGCACTCTCCGGCTGCTCCGCACCACACCTCCCTGCTATATTTCTCCTAAGTCTGTACCACGGTCTGAAATGATACTGTTTGTTTACTTGTGCACTATCTGCCCAAAGGCGGGGGTTTTGTCCGTTCCGCTCTGTGATGTGACCGCAACCTTCTGCCCAGGGCCTGACACATAGCAGGGTCTCAGTAAGTCCTGGCAAAATGAATGAGTGAATGAAACTCGAATCATAGAAGTCCTCAACAGTGGAATCTGCGGCCAGAATAGCTGGCATTTAGTGAGCATCTACTGTGTGCCAGCCACCGTGCTATTGTTTCATCCCTGGAGCAGGTCTCCATTTTGCAGTTGAGAAGACCAAGATCCCCAGGCTTCAGGGCCTCAAAGGATAGAGCTGGCCTTGGACCCAGTCTGAGGCCTCCAGTGTTTGGGCTCCATCCTCCCCACTAGGTTCCCCAGTGAGAGAGCCTGGGGGAGGGGAGCTGAGCCCTGACCCCCATGCACAGTACCCCTTGTCTAAGGCAGAGCCTCCTGAGCACCTCCCTGTCCCCACCCCCTGGTGGAGCCCCTGGGACCAGGATGGGAGCCAGGTGTGCAGGCAGCCTGGCCTTGTGCCAGTCGGTGCCAGGAACCGGCTTGGGGAGCAAAGAGTCTGGACACGTCTATAGGGGCAGTTGATGTGGGCCACTTGCCCCAAGGGAGCTCCTGCTGTTCACTGGGGCTCAGAGGGTGGCAGCGGGCACAGGGTGCTTCTGGGAGCCCAGGGGCTCAGGTTCCCGCCTGCCTTCCTCTGAGGGTAGAGCTAACCTCTGTGGTTCTGATCTAAGGAGGGCAGCAAGGAGGGCAGGTAGACAATCGGCAAAACGCAGCATGTAAATAAATCCCCAGTGCAGATCCCTCCTCAACACCTGCTAGACTCCGTGGGCAAGGCTCCTAACCTCTCTGGACTGTCATCTTTGGCAGGTGGGTGGTGCTGCTGATCCAAATGAAGCCTCCCTGTAACCAAGGTCTGCTCCAGGAACAGGGAGGAGAGAGAACACAGTTGGGTGGGGGGTGTTGAAGGACAGGCTCTCCCTTGGGTCAAGGAAGTCCCCAGTCCACCTCCCACCCCAAGAGGAGGTGCCTGCCCAGCCAGACCTGGAACAGTGAGTGGGAGTTTGGCACAGAGAAGCAGAGAGAATGGTGCTCCAGGCAGAAGGCACAGCCTGGGAAGACAGCAGGCATTTTGCCCAGTGAGCCTCCTTCCTCCCCTTAGGTCTCAGATCAGATATCACCTCCTCAGAGGGGTCTTCCTGCTCCCTCGATGAGAGGGGAGCCCTCACTCCCTGCCCTCCATCAAGGCAGCTTCTTCCCCTCCTTGCACTTAGGACAATCTTACTCGTTTGTTTATTATTTGTCTACACTGCCAAGTTCCCCCAGGGCAGGGACACTGTCTCTCCTGCTTGCTGCTCTGTCCCAGAGTCTAGCACGGCACCTGGCACACAGTAGACACTGAACAACGTGCATTGAGCATGATTTGAACAATTTAGCCCCCACTCTGTGCCTCAGTTTCCTCGTCTGTGAAATGAGCATCATAACAACACACACCTCGCAGGGGTGTTGTAAGAATTAAATGAGTTAGTATTTGTGGAGCCCTTAGAACAAATCCTGGCCCACAGTAGGTGCTCTGCATAAGTGTTTAAAAAATATATATAATAAATGCATAAGTGTGTAAAAAATATGAGAATTACAGATTCATAGATTAGAAAGTCGTAATATTGTAGATCAGTAAGCTGTATAATCTAACATGCTATGGTTTATATTTACATTTTATTCTCTATTTTACTTTTTCCCAGCTTTTTATTTTGACAAATTTCAAACACAAAGAAAGTAGAAACAAAAACAAAAAAACGGTACAATGAAAGCCTCAATTCACCAGTCATTGACTTTTAGCCTCGTGTGCTTTCCCTCTCGCTGGATAGAACGAGAAAGATGAATATTTATACTTTCCTTTTCTTGTCTTATTTTTTCATTCTGACCCATATGGGAGCCAGTTGAAGATGCCAAGACAATTTACCCCTAAACTCTTCAGCTGCTGTGATTTTTTTTTTTTTTAATTTCTCACTCAAAATGAATTCTCTGGAACCAATTATAATCGGTTCCCTGATCTTACATATCTGTAATTCTGCAAATCTACTAATCCATGAATCCTTGAACCTGGAAACATCTAGAAACCATCATCTGCTGGTTCTCGGAGTCCATACTTGCTAGAGGTTCTACCTCTTGCTCATCTGGGATTCCTGGAGCCCTGGCCCTGTGGTTCAGGAAATCTGTGAGGCGTTTGTTGCCTCTGAGGCCAGATTCCCACTTCCCAGAAGATGATGCCTGGGACTGAGCAAGGGGAAAACCCAGCCGGTCCCACTCCAGACACAATGCCAAGCCCCAAGGATGCCAAGTGGCACAGGGGCCTGGGTCACAGGGGTGAGACCCTGGCCTGGCCACAGCCAGTGGCTCTGCAGGGCCTCCCTGGGGTGCCCAGGCCCTCCTCAGGCCAGCCCAGTCAGGGGCAGACATGCGGCCCCCAGCCCCGCCCTGCTCATGGAGCAATCCTCTGAGTCACTCCCACCTCATAACTTGCCTGCCCGTCACCACTGAGGCCTGTCATTAGCCTCCTCTGAGGCTGGGCCTTATCTGCCCTTCGGGGCAAACCAGGGAGGGGGACGCCTCTGAGTTCCCCCAGAGATGCGGCCCGTCCTGGGCCTCAGTGGCACACGATCCGGGCATGCCTCTGCCATAGGGGGCAGCTAGCCCCAGGTCCAGAGGTTCACTTTTGACTGCCAGAATTTCCACTATCCATTCCCCGAAACTCTGCCTCAAGGTCTACCATTCAAGCCATTTTCCGGCTAAAATGTAAACCGATCACTTACTTTTCAGAGTGAATTTTCCAAAGCCCTGCTAGGGAACCAGCTCTGGTAGGCACCCAAGGGGTCAAGGAAGACCCAGTGGAGAGCCACCTGTGGTCATGGCTGTCAGGCAGGCCTTGCGGTGGGTGCCGGAGATGCAAGGACAGAAAGGATGTCTCCTTACCTTCTCCCCTAGTTGGCTGCCCCGACCCTGGAGGAAGTTACTGTGGTGCCCATTCTACAGATGAGGAGACTGAGGTCCAGAGAAGCTTCAGACCAACTCCTATTTTCCGGGGTATGGCACCAAGACTGTGCTGATGTTGGGGGAGTGGGTAGGGGCCTCTTCCAGGGAAGGGGTATCCCTCCACCCCCAGCAGAAAGGACAGTGAGGGCAGTCTAACTGCAATCAAACACCCCGAGTTCAAATCCCACTTAAACCCCCTGTGCCTCAGTTTCTCCAGCGGTATCTACTGCAGATAAAAACAACATCAGCCTCATCTGGTTGTTGTGAGAATTAAACCTGGCACATAGTGAGATGGCTTCTGAAGACACAGAGCAGGCTCTCTCCTTCATCCTCTTGATATTAGCAGATCCCTCCTAACCTGGGTTGAGGGGAGGCAGGGAGGCCACAGTGTGTCTCAACTCGGGGAGGCTAACTCTGTGTCCCCCGTCAGCTTACCCCTACACACAGGCTCCTGGGAAGCTGCAGCTGATCCCCAGGCTGCCCCCCACCCCAGGATGGGGTCCCTAGAATTAGCACCCCCAACCTCACATCTGCAAAGACATACACAGACACATCTCAAGGCCTGCAGCAGGGCTGGTTGCTTTGCAATTATTAATAATTTCCTCCCTCCATCCCTCCCCCAGACCTGCTCAACCAGTCTCCCCACAGGCAGCAGAGCTGGCCTGACATTTGAACCGACTATTATTCTCTCACTTCTGGGAGAAGCAAGAGGAAACATGGGACCTGTGTCTTGATCCTTGGGGTGGGGGAGCACCCAGGCCATCCACAGGTCCCGAGGCCTCGATCCCGAGGCCCTGGGCACAGCACTCAAGCCCCCTAGGGCAATGGGCTTGTTGCCCCTTTCCTGAAGACCAGGTAAGACAGACAGATAAAGCCCCTGCCAAGAGGCAGACCGGAAAACCCTCTTGAACGGGGGCAGGAGTATGGGGTGGTTAAAAGTCAAACTCAGGGTCTGGATTCACATCCTGGCTTTGCCCTTGACTTGCTGTGTGGCCTCAGACAAGTCACTTGCACTCTCTGATCCTTCATTTTCTCATCTGTAAAATGGGGTGATGAATCCCCACACTGCAGGGTCAGTGAAATTTAAAAAGCCTCAGGCCCAGTGCCTACCTGGTTTCCTGTGGCCAGGGTCTGCTCACATTCTTTCATCCTGGGAGCCCAGGGAGGCTGGGCCAAAGTGTGACACCTGAGACAGAGCCCTGAGGCCTGGGGACACCAAGACCTTGCAGTCCAGGACCATCTCCAGCCACATCTGGAATCCACCAGTGGGGACAGGTCAGGGTATGAGCCCCCCGATTATTCTCTTGTTCCATAATTAGCATTTGTGGCCTCTTCCTGACAGTTAGGCAGTGCCTGCAGCACCCAGCACACAAGGCCAGACCCAGAAAGGTCTGGCGCTTCCCAAGGCACCCACACTGGCCAGAAGAATGGAGGGTGGCTCAGGACAGTGAGTCCTGGGGCCATGGGGAACCACGGAAGACCTCTCAGCAGGGTCAGGACCTGAGCTGGGAAGGTCAGAAGGTTGAGATCAAACATTCGGGGCCTCACCAGCTATCCCTGTTACTCTCATGGAATATTAGAATGGCCAAGAACGCAAGCTGCCTAGGTTCAAATCCAGACTCCAATACCTCCATACTCCAATCTGTGTGACCACAAGCAAGTTACTGTGCTCTGCACTTCAGCTGCCATCTGTAAAATAGGGGTGATAATAGCCTAGAAGTGTGGGAGTCTATATGCAACAATGACTTATGAGCACAGTACCTGGCATATAGTAGGTGCTCAATAAATGGAAACTGGTAGTCATTACTGCATCTAGCAAGTAATTTCACTCTTCATGTTTTCCCTCTGCCTGGTAGGCCCATCTCTGTACATCTCATATGAACTCCTATGCATCCCTTAAGGCCCCACCTAAATAGTCCCTCCTCTGAGGAGCCATCCCTGACCTCATATAAACAGACACACCACACACACACACACACACACACACACACACACACACACACACACACACAAGAAGTCCTCTCCTCTGGGCTCCCTGGCACCACACGTGGATGCCTCCTCCAGCAGCCTGGCCACACTACAGGTAGAGGAGCTGATACTATGAGGTTCTTCGTTAGATCACTGGTCCCTGGCATGGAGGGATGTGGGTGGAAGGTGTTCTTTCTCTCTCTCTCTCTCTCATTCGCTCACTCTTGCTCTCTCCCTCTCTTTCTCTCTTTCATTTCTTTTACAATTTCAAACAAAACAGACTCAAAAAATCCCCACAGATATGGGAAAAGCTTATAGTTTCCAGGCAAACTTTGAAAAATTTTCTCAGGACACTACCAGAGCAAAGGACAGTAAAGATTCCAAAAAGTTAAATTCAAGATTGAAAAGCCCTTTAATCGTATGTATTACAGATTACTGTTTTTTTAAAAAAAAGGAATACCACGTGGCAAGGTAAGAAGAATAGAGCAGACCTGTGTGTGCTGATCTGGAACAGTGTCCACGATAAGCTGTCAAATAAAACAAAAATAAAATGAGGGGTAGAATGAGCTATGAAATGTATTGGCTACCATTTGTGTGGGTAGAAAGGAGACAGGAAAGGACAATTTATATATTTGTATTACATAAATTAGCTCTGGGGAAAAGAAATTGGTAAACAATGTCTACTTCTTAGGAGAGAAAGTTGGAGACTGGGGGTCAGGAAGGGTGGAGACTTACTTTTCACTCCATATTCTTTTGTACTTTTTGGATTTTGTACCTCTTACTCAGAGTAGCTGTTCAAAAATAAGCGCATGAATAAAGTTTAGGGCTTTGGAAGACACATACTCCAGCACCAGGCCCTGCCTGATGCAGGAACACTCCTCAGCACCCCTGACAGGCTATCCTGCCTTGAATGCTCCAGCGATGAGGAGCTCAGTAACTCACCAGCCAGCAATCCATCCTGGGGTAACTTTGAAGGGTGGGTTTGGGCTCAAGGAGAGAAGGCAGAAATGTGTTTCTGGGGCTGCAAATAGATGGCTCTCTCTTGCCCCTGAAAGTGGGTAGAAATGTGAGTTCCTGACTAGGGACCTGCTCTGAGGGCCTGCCTGTCCCGAGGCCCAGGCGGGAGATGGGCAGGGTGGCAGGGTGTGCTCTACTGTGACTCAGGCCCCACGGGTGCCTGGGGCACAGAAAGCTTCCCAGGACACAGGGCTGTGATTCAGGGTCACACAGCGGGGCCAACCCAGGCGGCAGCTGGTGGGCCACCAGCACACCCGTGCCCTTCTCATCCTCAAACCCCAGCAGGGCCTCTGTTCCAGGCACACATCACCTGGCTCACCAATGGCCCCCTTGGCAGAGGGTGGCATGGGGAGATTAAGGCTCTGGCACCAGACAACCTGGGTTTAAATCCTGCCTCTGCCATTCACTGGCTTGAGCCTCTCTTTCTCCATCTGTACAGGGGACAGGTATACTGCCTTGCCTCCTCATAGGGCTATTACAAAGATGCTCTGAATTCACTGGGTACACACCCTGATCAGCCCCAGCACCGAGTCTGCACTCAGTAAATGTCAGCCGTTACTACTGTGGGTGCCCAGACTGATGTGGGGGTCACTGACACTGGCGCCTCACAGGGAAGCCTGGGTGCCCCCAGTTCACCCTGCATGGCCTGGTGAGCAGGCCCAGAAGGAGCTTGCCTCCAGGGACACCCGGGTTCAGAAAGATCTACCAGGCAATCCCAAGGGAGCCCTAGGTCCCCTGACAGATTGTCAGTTCTACGAGGGCAGAGGCTTTCCTCTGTCTCATTGGCTGTGTCCCACGCTTGGAATAGAGCCTGGCACACAGTCAGGGTGGGCTTCATGGCCGTGTGACCCAGGCCCTCACACAGGGCCCCATGTCAGAAGTTCCCATGCTGGCACCATCCTGAAATTCTTAATTTTGAATGAGGGGCACTGCATTTAATTTTGTACACGGCAACTAAAATTCTATAACCAGTCACGTACATAGTTGACACCAGTATGGACTTCTGAATAAATGAATGGCCAAATGAATGTTGCCTTATATCATCACTTTTCTCCTTCTACCCTGAGTGTCGTGGATTCCAAGCCTCCTTTTACAGACGGGAAAACTAAGGCTCATGGAGGTGAACAGACACACCCCAAACCACCCAGAACTAGAACCCAGGCCTATCGGGCCCTAAAGCCCTGGTGCCCATGGCCACCTCAAGTACAGCAGGGTGGCTTCTCTGTGACAGGGGAGGCCAGAGCCCTGTGGATCTCAGGGGAAACTGAGGCTCAGCTCAGGGTACGAGCTGGCCCAGCTTCGCGAGGGTGCCTGCCCGGGAGGCGGCCTGGCCAGGTGCCCGGTCAGGGCGTGGGGACCACTGTGAATCGCTCCTCAGTCCCTGCCAACCACAAGCGGGTTGGGTGAAAGGCGGCTGCTCCCCGCCCGCTTCCCCGCCAACATGGGCCCAAACAATGGGCCTTTGTGCCTGGCGTGGGCGGGTTGTCAAGGTGCGCAGCCCTGGCCCTGAGCCCTGGCCTCAGCCTCCATGAGGGCAAGGGGGCCGGGCCAGTGGGTCTGCGGGGGCCGGGAAATCCAACAGACAAGGAAGCGAGGCCTCCCTAAGACAATCACAGCAAAGGAAATCGGGGCACAGAGAAGGTGCACCAGGTACCCAGAGCCACACAGCACATGGGCATCAGAGGCAGGTCAGCCACCTGGGACGTCAGCCTCCCACTCACTGTGGCCTGAGTGTCCCCACTCTGCAGCAAGGGGCTTGGTTATCCCTGCTGCTGAAACCTGCCCTCAGGGGGGTCAGCAGAGCCAGAATCCCCCTTCCTCTCTCTTCTCACTGCCACCATGTCCCCTTTCCAAAGCAGCTCAGCCAGAAGTGACAACCTTCCCCGCCCCGTCTCTGGAAGTTCCCTGGACTGAATGAGCCACAGAACTGCTAGGAAAATGTTGCCCCCTTGGGGCCCCACCTGACCTGCTCTAGAGCTCCTTCTCCTTTGAAGCCATCTACCATATGCCTGGCAAGAAACTACCTTGTCAGGTAGGCATTGCCATGAGCCCCATTTTACAGGAGAAAATAGAGGCTCTGAGAGGGGGCTGGGCTCGCCCAAGGGCACCCACCCAGGATGCAGCAGTAGTGTGTAGTTAGACTCCAAATATTTCCAATGACCTCCAGGAGGAAGATGGGAGCAAAAGAGCAGGCCCTGCCCTCGCAGCACCTACCATCTAGTGGGAAAGTCAGAAGTCAACAGCAACAACAGTAATAATAACAAGTAGCTACCAGTTATTGAGCATTTACTAAGTACTTTACATATGCAATCTCATTTCATTTTTCCAAAATCACTGGGAGGTGGGTATTATTCTTATCCCCATTTTCCAGATGAGGAAACTGAGAAGCTAAGATGAGGCAACGTACCCAAAGTCAATCAGCTAATAAATAGATTCAAACCCTGACCACTAAATGTCTCTGCTCACTCAACCCTTGCCAGGCAGGGTGAATGATCCCAAATTACAGATGAGGAAACTGAGGCTCTGAGCAGCAAAGTGACATGCCTAAGGTCACATAGCCAGAAAATGAGAGGAGGGATTCAACCCCGGGTTTCTGGCCTCCAGAATCCAAGTCTTGTTTCCTTCCTCCTCCACCTCAACCAAGTTCCCTAAAATGTCCCTCGAAACCATCTGCACCAGCAGCCCCTCATCCTCATCTCCCACCTGATTGGATGCAACAGCCCCTCCACCCCCATCCTCGCTGGCCTCACTCAACACCTAACAGATGCTTATGAAAATCTGGAAAGAGAATCCCAGTTGGGAATAAGCTAAACGTAAAAGCTTGGAGGAGAACGCTGTGGTCTGTTCACAGGACAGATCCTACATCAAGAATAAATAGATGCACTCAAGCTGCTACACCAACAGGGACGGATCTTGGGAACAGAACGTTGAGTGGAAAAAAAGCAAGTTGCAGAAGCAAAAGTACAAGTGACACCATCTGTAGACTCACACCCACAACCAAAACAGCGCCCCAAGTCTCTAGGGGACGTGTGTGTGTGTGTGTGTGTGTGTGTGTGTGTGTGTGTGTATAAAAGCATAAAGATGTTGTACAACCACTTTGGGAAACTGGCCATAGCTACGGGAACTAAACATGTGCATACTCCATCATCCAACAACCTCACTCTTGAACATAATACTAAAAGAACTACGTTCTTATGTCTACCAAAAGGTTATGTACAAGAATGTTCATAGCAACACTATTCAATATACTGGAAACTGGAAATAATATACATCTCCATGGACAGTAGAGTGATTAATAAACTGTGGTCTATTTAAACAGTAGACTACTATGCAGCAGTGAATAGGGGTGAACCATTGACACGAACACGGGTAGATCTCACGGGCACAGGTTGAGTGAAAGCACCAGATACAGAAAAGCACACACAGAATGATTCCATTTGTATGAAGTTCAAGGATAGAAAAACCAAAGGCTAGGAATGGCCTGTGACTCGATCTGGGTGGTGATCCCATGGGCCATCAAACTGTACAGTTAAGATTTGTGTATTGTACTGTGTGTACTTTGTACCTCCATCAAACAAACAACAGAAGGACAAAGACACCGGTGGAACCATGAACACCAAATCCAGGTCTGCAGTAACTTCTAGGAGAAATATAATTGGGAAGGGGTATGGGGGGCTGGGGGCAGGTGTCATCTATACTGGAGGGTTTTCTTCTTAAGCTGAGTGATGGCTCAATGAAAGCTTATTATATTTTCCTTTAAACTTTTTTGAATGTCTAAAATATTCATTGAAAAAACAAACCCAAACCAAAGACAATTTCCACAGCTTCTCCTGCTCCAGAAGGCACAATAGCCCCTGCTGCCTACAAGCTGAGGCCCACCCTCCTTTTGCATGCCATTCAAGGTCTCATCCTGGGCCTCAACTTGTCTTTCCAGCCTCCTCTCTCACCCCTCCCCACCAGCCAAGCTGGTCTCCTCACTCTTCTCCTAACACGCCTTAAACATTCCCAGCTACACGCCTTTCCTCCCACCTGGAATGCCCTCCCCATTCCTCTCTACTTGCTCTGTGCCAGGCGTTATGCCATGCTTTAAGCTATTAACTCCTGAAATCAGGGGCTGAGCCATGGGGAGATTGGAGCATTGGTTTCAGCCCAAAATAATCTCCATTGGGCCCCCACCCCCCCAAAAGCTACCCCAAATCATCCAAGCACAAAGAGTGGTCCTGCTGTGCCACAGTTTCAAGACATATGTTCCCACACCCCATTTCCTGAGCCCCTCCAGTAGAGAAATTCTGGCCCACCACTGGATTAATCTTCACTCATCCCTAAGGGTTGGGTCTTTTATCATTCTCGTTTTACATTGGGGGAAACTAAGGCTCAAAGTGGCAAGTGACTTGTTCAAAACGCTCAGCTAATACTGTCTTGTTCCTGAGATCTTTTCGTCCCCTGAAAGCTTGCAGTCATGATTGGCCCCAAGCTTGTTCCTGCCTCAGGGCCTTTGCACTTGCTGTCCCCTCTCCTGGAATGCCCTTTTCCTTGATCTTCCAATGCCCAGCTCCTTTTCATCATTCTGGTTTCTGAATTCAGGTCAGAGCAGCATTCCCAGATCCCCACTCCCACCCTCAGTGTAAGGTAGTCCCACCCCTATTTTTATCTATCACACAACCATGCTTTATTCTAGTCACGTAACTTAGCACTGCCTAAAATTGTTCTGTATATTTATTCATTCACTTCTCTTTTATCTGCCACATGCACACCCCCTAAGATATAAGCACCACAGGCAGAGGTTTTGTCATTCAGTGTTGTGTACCAGGGTCTGACACAGTAGGTGCTCAGTGAATGAGCTAGAAGAACACAAATCACTGACTGATTGTGCCTACCCGGGATCACTCAGCGAGGATACAACAAGAGAAGGGCTTTGGTGACCATCTGGGGCCAGAATCTTTGCTCTTCATCATTCAGCTCTGTGAAGGGCCAAGGCTGCATTGTATCCAAAGAAGGAGGAAAGGAAGGTGACAATGGGCCAGTCTGTGTGGCCTGGCAGGCCCCCCCAGAACCCACCAAGCAGGTTGAAAGAGCCCCACATCCCATTGAAAGCATACATTTTTTGCTGTTGATATTTCTGATTTTGTGTAATAGTATGATTTTGCCTTTATGTTATTGTTAATTTTTAGTTTCCTCTTTGTATTTTAGCCCCATTTTCCCAGGTTTTTAGCATTTTCATAGATGCTTATAAAGCCTGTATGGCCCCATAGGTTAGAGATAAAAACAGAGTAAGAGAGAGATGCTGAGATATGGGGAGAAAGAAACAGAAACTTAAGGAGGGACACTGAGGCAGAACAGAGAGAAACAGGTGGACACGGAGAGACAGATGCAGACAGAGAGAGACAGAGAGCATGATGATGACAGAGAGAGAGAGGAGAGACCACAAGGCAGACAAAAGGACCTGACTCCACATCTCCTTAACATAATATGCACCTCAATAACAATGACGATATTTATTGAGCACTTACTACATGCAAGTACATGCTACACACTTTTATGTGAATAATTGTGTTGGATTCTCACAACCACCCTATGAGGTGAGTGTTACTCTCATTCCTATTTTAAAGATAGGACATTGAGGCACAGAAAGGTCACCCAGCTCACTCCCAGTCACACAGCCAGCGGTGGTGAAGCCAGGTTTAGCCTCAGGTCTGCCCCAGACCCAAGGCTTAACCACTTCCTCCAGTAATGGGTCTTGGGGTTTCTGGATTTGTTTTAGGGCAGCTCTTCTCAAAATCGGCTATACCAGCAAAATGCAAGCCCTGATGCAACAGGGCTGGGGTGGGGCCCAAAACTCTGCATTTCTAACAGCCCCTCAGGTGGGCCCAATGCTGTGGGTCCCAGACCACATTCTCGCAGCAAAAGTTTAGAGGAGTCTGTTACTCTGAGGATCTGATTGGCAGCCACTCTGATCACCATCCATCCCACAGGCCCTGGGGCTCTGTAAGCCCCTTTGGGTCAATCTCTTCTCAGCACTTCCTGTTGCTCTGCTCTCAGATTCCTGGGAATTCCCCATAAGCTGACTGCTCAAGCACACAAAGACAGCTGCACAAAGATGTTCATTGCGGCATTGTTTATGGGAAAGACAAATTGGAACCACCTAAATGTCCACCATTTGGGGACTGTTAAATACACTGGGATTCATGCAGCCATTGAAAATGGTGGCAGAGCAAACCTCAAAATATGCATGACATCTGACCCACAATTTCACTTCTAGGAATACATCCTACAGACTTGCACATGGGCACAAAGACGTTTGCACAAGGCTATCTGTTGCAATTTGTAGTGGCGAAAGCCTACAAGCACCTCAATATCCATGAATAAGGAACTGGTTCACTAAACGGTCCATTTCTCCAAGGGATTACCACACGGGCTTAAAATTGTAAAAAAAAAAGGATGGTCCTTATGCACCTATGTGGACCCTCTCCAAGATTTACTGTTCAGTGAAAATAACAAGGCATAGAAACAGTGTGTAAAGTTTTCTACTGTCTGTAAGGAGAACAAGAAGAAAGAAAATATATGCTTTTATTTGTCTATGCATAGAACCCTCTGGAAAGCAAAACAAGAAAACATCTCAACGAGGAACTGAGAGAACAGGGGTGGGAGGGAGACAGCCTTTTTACCATACACTTCTTGTACCTTTGGTATTTGGTACCATATGAATCCATTATCTATCGACAAAGATTAATAAATGTTAAAAAAAAGTTTAAATGATAGAAGAGTGCTACATTTAGGGATGCGGGAGAATGCTTATGATAAATTATCGAGGAGAAAAAGGAGACAACCCAATTTATATAATATAATATTCACATATATCCATGCATGTAGGTATAGAGAGAAATATCTGGAAAGACTGTCACTAAACTGTTAACAACTCGAGTCACTGCTATTTATGCACTACCTGCGTTAATTCATTAATCCTCACAACAATGGCAGGAGATGGACAGACTGATATTGTCCTCATTTCACAGATGGAGAGATCAAGGCCCAAGAGGTGAGGTCTCCTGGCCAAGGTCTCACAGCCAGGGCAGAGTGGGATTAGAGCAACAACCATCGGGCTGCAGGGCCCTCTCAGTTCAAATTGGGTGATTTTTACTTTCTGCTTTGAATTTTTCTGCACTGCTGGAAATTGAAACAATGAACGTACTTATCTGTCTGTCTGTCTCTCCCCGTCTCTCTCTTCCTACATCCCTCTCCTTTTAAACAAAGCTTTTAAGAAAAGACCCTCAGGACACCCATGTCACCACATCAGCAGCCCCTCCCCTGGCACTCATGTCCCCCAGGGACTTGCCCTTGAGCCCCAGGTATGGAGAATCATGAGGGCACTTTTTAAAAAGAGTACAGTGTGCATAAAGCCAGGGCAGGGGAAATGTTCTAGATAAAAGGACACCAAAGAGACCCTATCAAATGCAGGGCCTGATCCTTGATTAAAGTCCAGACAAGAAAAGTACACACACACACACACACACACACACACACACACAGAGCTATCGAGGACACTTTGGAGCAACCTCAGTAATTTGGACACAGACCGGATGTTAGGTAAGATGACTGGATCAATGCTAAATTCCTTGGATGTGATAATGGCACCGGGTTGTGTCTGAGAATGCCCTTGTTCTTCAGAGGTGCTTGCTGAAGTATTTAGGGTGAAGGGTCAGGATGTCTGCAACTTACAAACACTTCAGCAAAAATCATGGAGAGAGAGAGAGAGAGAAGAAGGCCCATGGAGCCAAGTGTCGTCAGTTGGGGAATCTGGGTGAAGGCACTACAGCGGTTCATTGCAAGGATTTTGCACTTTTCTAGAAAGTTTGAAAATTTTCAAAATAAGAAGTTGGGGGAGATCGGTGTTTGTCAGCAGCTGGTGATACCAAAAGAGACTGACTACAAAGGAACACCAGGGAACCTTCCGGAGTGATGGAAATATTCTATATCTTGATCATGGTGGTGGTTATGCAACTGTATAAGCTTGTCAAAATGCATAGAACTGTACACCAAAAAAGAGTGAACTTTACTGTATGTAAATTATACTTCCCAAAAGGTGAATTTAAAAAAGAGAAATTGGAGAAGACAAAGAGCCAGCAGGGCCCCAACCCACACAGGCTCTGGGAACACAGTGGGTCCTGCCGTGAGCCAGCCTTGCCTGAGCCTGTCCCACTGTGGACCCAGGCGTTCAGCAATGCGTAGGGGCTGGCCCTCCAGGTCCTGGGACCCAGAGCCTGGCCTCGGGGAGCATCTAGGCACCCATTAGGAGCTTCCTCCCAAGCCTCTTCGGCCTGAGTGCAGGGCGTCAGTCTCCCCGGGGCCAGCAGAGAAATACCGAATAACTCCCTTGTGTGTCCTGGAGAAAGCAGGTCTGAGCGCCCCTCATGAGGTGTTCTCAGTGGAAACAGAGGGTCAGCAGGAGTGACCACTCATCATCACTTGACCCACCCCGCCACGCCACCACTGGGTACAGGGGCCCAGAGGAGGGAAGCAACTTGCCCAAAGTCACACAGCAAGTCAGGTACCTCTGTCTGGGATGGATCATTCCTAAACTAAATCTTTGAGCCTGAAGTCGTCGCATCTAACCACGCCCATTTCTCAGGCTGAAAGACCGAGGCCCAGGACTGTGTCAGAGCACAGATTAGCAATGCCTTGGGAACCCCGGACGCTGTTGCTGTGGCCCTATTTGGTGTGGTTCCCACAGGCTTCTCATGGGGGGTTATGGGAGGTGGGGTGTGAGCCTCCAGTCCTGGCCACCATCCTCTGTCACCCTTGCTGTCCCCTCCCAAGCTTTCTCTGCCCCCACCCCACAGTGGCCGAGGGAGGACAGGGAGGAGTCAGGGGTCCCACGCCTGCCCCCCACCACCCCAGGGAGCGCCCACATGGCAAAGAGCCACGGATTCTGCCCAGCCCACGAAACTCACCTCACCCAGAACCTGTTTCAACTCCTCCAGCTCTGCTTGGCAGCTGTGGAGGCCTCGTTAAGTGATGTCAGTGCTTCCCAGCCACCACCTGAAGAAGGCGAGGGGGCACCAACCAACAATGGAGCCCTATGGCACACTCCCCAGAGACCCCCGGGCAGGAGGGCAGAGGCAGTACAGTGCCCTGCCAGGCTGGGCCTGGGGAACAGGGGCCTCGCTGCCGAACGGCCAAGCCACCTTCTCCCCGCGCAGGCCTGTGTGGGTCCCGCAGAGTTGTTTAACCTCCTTAATTAACCGGCAGTGTTTACGAGGCCACCTTGGAAGGCCCCCGGGGCTTCAGGGAAGGCTGGGGGCTGGGAACTGGGGGCAGGGCCCCCCAGCCATGGCAGGCTCAGAGGCTCCTCACTAAGTGGAACAGAGAAGAAGCCCCCATCCCACACTAGAGAGTTGGGGGCAAAACAGGCCATCCTCCCCACGTCAGCTGTCTGATGCTGGGAAAGTGGCCTCACCTCTCTGGGCCTCGGTTTCCACTGGGAAGAAGGGCAGGGTGGCGGCGAGACTTGATTAATGACTGTTTGTGAAAAGGTCCCAGAGATGCTGCTGACAACAGGCCCGGCTATTATTCTGGGAAGGCATCGAAGGGTGTCTGAGCCCGTAATTAACCAAGAGGATGAAAACAGTAAGGAAGGAGAAGGCCTCGCCCAGGCCTGCCCGCTGCCCCCAACGTCCGCCCTCCTGCCCCAGCAGGGCTCCTGCTCAGGACAAGGGGACCCAGGGAGACAGACCCCAGCCTGGGCCCTGAGCCTTCTGTTCCTCTTCTCAGCACCGAGATTACTAAACTATGTCCATCCATTCTTTCACTCATTCATTCATTCCACAAGTGTTTATTAAGCACCTACTGTATGCCAGTCAGTACAGCAGCAAACAAAATAGACATGGTCATGCCCATGAGAGCTCAGTCTACTAGAGGAAGTAAATGATAAAAAAATAAGAATCCATCAAAGGAGCAGGATATTTTTTTAAGGTGGTGTGATAGGGAACAATGGGCAGAGACTTGAGTTCAAGGGCTCAGGGTGGGCTTCTCTGAAGAGGTGACATTAGATCTGAGAACTGAAGGATGAAATGGAGCCACCATGGGAAGAGTGTTCCAAGCACAGGGAAGTGCATGTGCAAAGCCCCTGGGGTGAGGAACTGGTGTGTTGGAGGAGGCTGGAGCAGGAAGCAAGAAGGGGAGAGTTGTGGGAGGTGAGGTCAGAGACAGGGGCAGGGTGGGGAGCAGATCAGGCCGCACCTGCTGCACAGATGAGCGTGTATTGCATCCCAGGACAGTGGGCAGCTATGGGAGAATTTTAAGCAGGGGAGGGACCAGGGTGGGATCCTCTCCCGGTGCAGTGTGCAGGGCCTGGTCAGTGCACACGTGCAGGTGAACTTAAAATCCAAATGGCTGAAGACCCTAATGATGACTACCTTGCCTGTTTGTAGAGTACTTTCCTACTTGGGATTCAAAGCTTGGCCCTATTGCTTCCTGGCTGTGTGATCTTGGGCCTCTGTTTCCTCTCCTGTGAAACCCAGATAACAGATTCTTCCTTTGAAATGGGGACAGGCACTCCCAACTCAAATGGAGATAATGATTTAAATCCCCATAAACTCACAGAGCAAGAACTTCCTGAGCACCTATTATGTGGAGTGAAAACCTGCAGGGTGGACCTGCCATGAGAAGCTTGAAGGGGACACCCAACTGCTCCTGAGAGCTCTGGAGCATCAATGCCTGAGTTCAGATCCCAGCTCTGCCCCTTAGAAGCTGTGTGCCTTGGCCAAATGTCTTGGCCTCTCTGAGCCTCAGTTTCCTCATCTATAAAATAAGGTTAATAGTAATACCTACCTCGTGAGCTTGTCGGAAGGATTAAATTAGTTAATATATATAAGACAGATAGACAAGGCCTGGTGCAAAGTGCTCATTTCCGGTTCGTTTTTCATTATCCATTTCCTAAATTCTTTCTTTAAGCTCCCCACCTGTTTGCCCCCCACCAACATCCCAATGTTGGATCTCTCGGCTCAATCACTACCCAACAAGTCCAGTCTCACCTCTGGACTGTTTCCTCCCAGCAACAGGAGGGATCCTGTAAATCACATTTCTCCTCTGCTCAATGCTGCAGTGGCTCCCCACAGTTCCCAGGCCAGAGTCCCCACAAGGAGACTGACTGTATGTCCCCCGCCACCTCTTGTACCACCCTCATCCTCCCACCTTGCCCCCAGCACGAGCGACTTCCAGTTCTCTGAATGTCCTGCCTCCGGTCCTTTGCACATGCTGTCCCTTTTTCCTGGAATGTCCTTCCTCCCAATATTCTGCCGGAGTTAACTCTTCCTCCTGTGGGAAGTCATCGGGGCTCCCTAGCGCTGCCGCATGCTGCTCACTTAGTACCCTGTGCTCCCCCCACACAGCACCTGTTGATGGACATGTCAGAGCTCCCAGCTAGACTGGGAAGACGCCAGCAGCAGGAACCAGGTCTGAGGTACCTCTCTTCTGCAAGGCCCAGAGCATGTCGGGGAGGAGGGAGTGACAAATGGGGTAAGTGTTTAAGGTGAGCTGAGGTGGGTGACTTGAGCCAAGTTGAGCTGAGTGCAGTTAAATCAATCTTAGATGAGGTGAGTGGAGGAGATGAGGTGAAGTGGAGCTGAGTTGAGCATTAAATTGAGCTGGATTGACTTGAGTGAATCGAAGTGAGTGAAACTGAGGTGACTTGACTGAGTTGGACAGAGATAAGCTGAACCGAGTTGAGGTTAGGTGAGCTAAGTTAGGATGAGTTGAGTTAAATTGAAGTGGGTTTTAAACTAAATTGAGTTATATTGAACTGAGGTGCATAGAGCTGATGTACAGTGAGTTAAAATGAGCTGAGATGAGGCATTAAACTGAGTGAGTTTAACTGAATTGAAGTGAGTTGAGTTTTGTTGAGTTGAGTTGAGGAGTTGAGCCAAATCAAGTTTAGGTGCATTTTAAACTGAATTGAGTTAAACCAAAGTTAATAAACTCTTTTTTTTTTTAATTGCTGCCTCCTAAGGAGCATTTTTGGACAGTTTTTTCCTGATTGCCTCCCTATGAAGTTTTGATGCCTGTTTTTAATGTACTATTATATAACTGTTTATTTTTTTGTATGTATATCTATGCTTTATACATAAAAACATTAAGAGTTTTTCACCCCACAAGAATCGATCTACGCCCTCTTAGGGGCAGTACCATCCCCACCCACACCCACCCCCCTGCCCTTGAGGATGTGTAAGTTAGGCTGAGCTGAGGTGGACAGTTTCAGCTCTTCAAAGGGGATCTGTCTTGTCTTCCTGGAGGCAGGAGTCACTGACAAGGGCTGAGACCCCGGGAGAAGACTGAGGCAGAGGCCAGGCCGATCTCAGTCCCAACTCCCCTTCCACCCTGGCCAGTTCCATTCAGCCCATTCCCTCATGTATGTAAAAGAAGGAAAAATAAGCACACAGGCCCTGAAGCAGGTATGTGCTCAGTGTGTTGAGTTTCACTGAGGGAGGCCCATGTGGCTGGAGAAGTGAGGAGGAGATGGATAGGAGGAGGTGAGGTCCTTGTGGGACAGGGGGAGGAGTTTGGGTTTTATCCTAAGGGCAGTAGGGAGCCATGGAGGATTCTGAGCAGGGGGACATGACCTGCATGTAACGAGAGCCTCTGGATGCAGACAGAATGAACTCCCCACTGGTCCAGGATGGTGTGTCTGATTGGCCGAGCCAAGTCACATGTCTATGCTCTAGCTGCAAGGGAGACTGGAAACCTAGCCTCATATTCCCAGCATCCTTTGTGGAAGGCAGAATTTGCCCATAGAGCAGGGAATTCTCCAAACATTAGAAGGAGATCCAGATCCTGGACAGTTGAAAAATAATGGCCCGAAGTGTCCAATAGTAACAAAAATAAGTAAAGTGCTATGGGGCTGGTTGGGTGGGAGGAAAAAGGCCCAGGCTAAGCCTGGTAGTGGCTGCCCCTTTCCCAAGACCCCAAGCCAGCCCTCATATATGCAAAGCCACTCCCTGGTCCCCAGCCTGGGACACGGACCCTGGAAACTCACCACTGGATCCCGGAATCTTGGGCCAAGAGTTGCCAGTTTCACTGCTTTCTTTAACCATTAAAAGGCTATCCCGGGCTTCCCTGGTGGCGCAGTGGTTGAGAATCCGCCTGCCAATGCAGGGGACACGGGTTCGAGCCCTGGTCCCAGAAGATCCCACATGCCGCAGAGCAACTAAGCCTGTGCACCACAACGACTGAGCCTGTGCTCTAGAGCTCGCGAGCCACAACTACTGAGTCCGTGTGCTGCAACTACTGAAGCCCGCAAGCCTAGAGCCCGTGCTCTGCAACAAGAGAAGCCACTGCAATGAGAAGCCCACGCACCACAACGAAGAGTAGCCCCCGATCGTCGCAACTAGAGAAAGCCCACGTACAGCAACGAAGACCCAACACAGCCAAAAATAAAATAAAATAATAAATAAATTAATTTTTTAAAAAAAGGCTATCCCATCTGTACCCATGGTGGCCCTAAGGGGCCCAGTAGGACATACATCCAGCAATGCACGCACCCAGAGAGACCCCCCTACCCTTACAAAAAGACAGTCTCTAGAGTCGAGCAGATTGAGGGTCCAACCTCTGGCTAATGACTTCACCTCCCTGAGCCTGCTTTCTCACTGTGCAAGTGGTAGAAATATCCCCACCTCACAAGGGAAGGAAGTCACCTCCCACCCAGGATATCAGGGTGGTCTCACACAGGTCATCAGAGACACAAAGACCCCGATTACATTCCCAATGACCATGCACCTACTAAGTGCCAAGTGTCAGACTGGACAACTTACACCTACAGCCTTAACCCCCACAGCAAGCCACAGAGGCAGGGCCGGGACTCAGACCCAGGGCTGCCTGACGCTCCATCCCTGCTATCATGTATTGAGCACTAGCTGTATGCCTGGCCCTGCTCTAGACGCTTTACCTGAATCATCTCACTTAGTCCTCACCACACTCTGTGAGGGGAATGCTATGATTATTATCTCATTTTCCAAATGAGGAAATGGAGGCTCAGAGAGAGATGTGAACTTGGCCATGTTCACACAACAGGACAGGGGCAGAGCTGAGATTCAAGCCCCAGTGAATCTCAGCCCCAATGCCCAGCCCTTCATTTCCCCTCTGCACACCTGGCTCAAGACACACCTCCACGAAGCGTCTCCAAGCCCAGATTCCACCACTGCACACCCCCTAGCACTCAGTTTGGCTTTCCCACGTAGTTGTTTGCCATGAGCTGTGAGCGTCATCTTTCCTAGAATTTTTCCTTTGACATTCCTCCCCCACCCCGGCTCTCCACCGGCTTGGCCGACCACAGGGGACCCTGGACCAGCCAGAGCCCCACCTGCTCCATAATGATTAATTAAACCCCGAACTGTGACCTACATTCTTGGTCCAAGCTTCGTGCCTAGTGACCTCAGCCAGGCGTGGTGAGGGTGGGAGGGATGGGGAAACAGTGGAGACATTCCGTGGGATGATGGGGTCTCCCCACTTCACCCGCCACTCCCTGAGAGGACCTTTGGCAATCAGAGAAAGCAGTGGGTTTACCAAGAAAAGGAGGAAGAAAACGTGGGCAGAAGGCAAGAAGCATGGATGAATCAACACCCAGCGGGTGGGTGGGGGCCTGGAGAGTGGACTCCGTGGAGCTGCTGGCCGAGGAGGGGTCAACATCCCCAAAGGCATAAGGACCTCAGCAGAGAGAGGAGAGACGACACATGTTTGAGCACCAGTGTTCAGCTGTTATCCACTCAGACCTCCCTGACTCCACCCAGCAGCCCTGCAAGGCAGGTACCCACGTCCCCATTTAATGTAGCAAGACATGGAAGATCAAAAACATAAAGTGACTTGTCCCAGGTCACACAGCACCTAAGTAGTGCAGCTGGGATTCAAACCAGTGTCTATGGCTCAGAAAAAGGGTTAAAACAAAAGCCTTTATAGTCAGACCTGGATTCCACTGTGGGCTCCCCTGCTTGTAACTATGTGGCCTTGGTTACAGCTCTTCTTTAGGTCTCGGCTTCTCTATCTGCACAATGGACATGGCAATACGCCAACCTCATAGACTGCCAGGTGACATCTATGAGCAAGCATAGAGTTTCTCTCAAATCAGAGAGGGGTATTGTGGGGCTGGTGGTGTGCGCCCTATTTGAATGCCCCCATTGCAGGGGAGCTCAGCCCCTCACAGAACTGATTTTCCAGTCATAAAACTTCTCCTTATTTTGAACTAAATAAAACCTGCCTCGGGCTTCCCTGGTGGCGCAGTGGTTAACAATCTGCCTGCCAATGCAGGGGATGTAGGTTCGAGCTCTGGTCCACGAAGATCCCACATGTCTCGGAGCAACTAAGCCCGTGCGCCACAACTACTGAGCCTGCGCTCTAGATCCCGTGAGCCACAACTACTGAAGCCTGTGCGCCTAGAGCCTGTGCTCCGCAACAAGAGAAGCCACCGCAATGAGAAGCCCGTGCACCACAATGAAGAGTAGCCCCCTCTCGCTGCAACTAGAGAAAGCCCACACGCAGCAACAAAGACCCAAGGCAGCCAAAAATAAATAAATAAATTTATTTTAAAGAAACAAAAAAACAAAAAAACCTGCCTTTCCCAGGACCATCCCAGGCTGGCTGTGGAGCCCTCCCTGCCCTCCACTCCTCTGACAAATGAAATGAGACCGCTGACCTTGCAGAGAGAGCTCAGTCACTTGACAAACATTTACTGGGCTCCTACTGTGTGCCAAGCATTGGTCTTGGCACTGGGGACACAGAAGTAAACAAGACCAAGAAAGCCTCTGATATCATGGGGCTGATGTTCTATGGGGAGGAGACAGATATTAACCATATGAACCCTTAAGAAATACAACCACTAGATAATTACTTATTGGGGAAATCTAAATACCAGAAGCACCCAAACAACAGAGAACATTTAGAATTTATTTTTCTGATCACCCAATTTTTAAATGACATCATTGTATGTATCAGATGATATTCCTTCTTGGCTCACAACCTTGCTGTGGCTCCCACTGGATTCAGGATCACATCTAGATGCCATAAGACAACCGACAGGGCTCCATGTGATCCGGCCCCTGTGGACCGCTCTGATCTCTCCCGCTTGCCCACTCCACTCAAGCCACACTGGCCTCCTCACTGCTCCTCGAACATGCCGAGTTCTTCCACTTCTCAGGACTGCCACACAGGCGGTTCCCTCCACCTGAAGCTCTTCCTCCCACTCTCCACCTGGCCAACTCCTCCTTAAGACAGTTGCCATCCCGCACCCCAGGGAGACACATCTGGGTCCAGTCTTGCCTGTAATTTTGGCTCACTTGGCCTCCTTCCCCTCGTCCTGTGAAAATCCACGCAAAACGGAGAGAAAAGTAGCCAGGAAAGAGCGTGAGTCATTTGTTTACAGGCTAATTAATTACTAAGCTCAAAAACTTGATTTCCATTCTTCCTTTTTTTCCCCTCTCTGCGCTTTGAGAATGTTTGGAATCCACATTGTTTCCCAACGCAGAAGTATGTCAAGTTTATTTTTAGCAAACGCACATGATGGCTGGGACTGTTATTCATCCCCCCGCGTCAGTGGGGAGCCGTCCACAGAGTATGCGGGCTGCTTAATGCTCTTCACACGTGGCTCCTGGGAGGCCAGCAGGTCTGCAGTAGCCTTGGTGACATTGGGGTCAGTGGGACCCAAGGTAGGTCCAAGGCTGAGGGACTGGGGATAGAGGTTCCAGGCTGCAGTTTCTCCTCCTGACCAGGGATGGCGCTGTGTTGAGGGGATAGGAGGAGCAATTTCTCCCAAGCAGGCTGAGCAAATGCCTTTTTCCTGGACTAGCAAGTGGGTAACTTGGGTATTCTAGAGACTTGTCCCTCCACTTCTTGTCTTTTGAAGGGGAGTGGGAGACGCCTAATTGATTCGCCTTTGGTTCAGTCAGGATGGAAAAGCCCTCCTATTCGGTCTAGCTGATACTATTGTGCCTTCTCTGCTCACTTCCCCATCCCCTGCCCTCAACTCCCACCCTCCACCCCTGTCAGCCAACCCTGGTAACCCTTCCTGCTCTCTGAGGGCCCAAGTTGGGAAGTAGGGGCAGCCTCCTTGTGGGAACTCTTCCTTCCAAGATGGCTGCTTCCCGTTCCTGTCCCGGGATGGATCCCAGCAGCTATGAAAAATCTACTTCCAGCTACCTCAAGGGAATAAGAAAGGACCTGTCTCCAACAGATACTGTTACCCAGCAATAAAGGTGACATTATGGCTGTGGAGCAAAGACTGTCACCTCCAGAAGGTGAGATGATATCTATCATGGTCTCTCTGTGTCCCCAGGGCCTGGCATACAGTGGGTGCTCAGTAAAGCCTTACTAAATGATTGTGACCTGAGTTCCAGGCTCACTGTGCAATATCAGTTAAGCCACTTGCTTTTTCTGAGCCTCAGTGTCCCATTTGCAAATGGGTAACTGACCTCTAACCCTACAGCAGGGGTTGCAAACTCAGCTGCCTATAAGACCCAGGCAGGGACACAAAAGTGAAACAGGTCGGGAGGCAGCTTGGCCACCTAAGGTCTGTGGGGACAGCCAATCCTCGGGTCCAACACACAGCACTTATGAGCCCAGGGTTCCTGGATCTTTTCATTTCTCAAGGAAAGCCAGAAATCTGGATGTTTGTGTGCAACATCCTAAATTTTCAGTGTTGGCAACTCATTTTGACTTTCAGCAAAAGCACCACACAGGCCAAACCCAACGCGCCTTGAGGCCGACCCGGCCCACAGGCCGCCAGTTTGAGTCCTTGGTGGTTAGCAACTATGGCTCCCTAGGCCTTGAACAGGCCTGTCACGCCCAAGCCTGGGACACAGGGTTGGGATGGAGAAGGCGGCACAAGCCTCACGCCATGTGGGAGTAGCTATTACCCCAGCTTATGGGAGGGCCGGGCCAGACTCGCTGGTGCTGGGACTGTGGGCATTGCCCGCAGAGCTCTGCCTTCCACTGAATTAAGGAAGCCGATAATAATCTAGGTGGAGCGTGGAGGTAGGTCGAGAATGAGCTAGCAAACTACAGCTGGTTGATTGTATCTATTGTCAAAAGCCCAGATATAATATCAGATTAGTAAACTTTGTGTGCCTATTATAACACCATGTCATTATGGGATGTGTTATAATTAAGGCCCCAGCGGGCCCCCTTCTCTCCCTGACTTTGCAGGTCCAGGCACAGCGTCTCCTCTTAACTCCTTCCTGGCCACAACTGGCCCTGCCAACGGGGTTTGTAAGGCAAATCTTGATCAGGCAGGCACTGACGCATCCCACAGGGTGCCAGACTCCATGCTGGGCACTGAGGGACAGCAGTGGAACCAAGGCAGACGAGGTTCCGTTCTCACAGAGCTCAGAGTCTGGCGGGAGGAGGCCTGATAGTAGATATGGACACAGACAAAATGAGTCAAGTGCATGGTGAGTGCTGTCAGGGAGCTAGGCAGAGGGCCTGGGTGGGAGTTGGACAGTCGAGGGGCCATTTGACAGGGTGGCCAGGGAAGCCCCCTCCAAATGCAAGCTGAAGGAGGGCAAAGCATGCTCATTGGCCAGAGAAAGGGGAGCTGGTGAGGTTTGCTGAGGCCCCTCCTGCCCACCCATTCCCTGATTCAGCAAACCTTTGTGGAGCACCTACTATGTGCCAGGCCTGGGCTGAGTACCAGGGAAGCACTGTGAACAAAACAGACAATAGTCCCTGCCCTGAGGAAGGTGATAATCTAAGGAAGGAGACAGATATTAAACATATATATAATATGATGGCAAGTCAGGAAGAAAAAAGAAAGGGCTTGGGGTGACAGTGGAAGTGACACTTCAGCAGGGTAGCCAGGGAAGGCTTCCCTGAGGTGGTGACATTGAGATGAGATCTGAATGAAGTGAGGGATCCAGCTGTGTGACAGAGCTGGGGGAAGAGCATTCCAGGCAGATGGAACAGCAAGTGCAAAGGCCCTGGGGTTAGATCATGCCTGATGTGTTGGAGAGATAGCAAGGAAGCCATTGGACTGGAGCAAAGTGAGCAAGGAAGAGAGAATGGTGGAGATGAGGTCAGAAAGACAAGGGGGCCAGATGCAGCAGGGCTCTGTGGGCCTTGCAAAGACTTTGGCTTATGTTCTGGACATGAGCCGTGGAGGGTTCTAAGCAGAGGGACAAGCTCTGACTTAGGATCCACCTGGATTTAACAGGACCCCTTTGGCTGCGTGGAGAATGGTGAGACCAGCAGGGAGGTGCTTTGAATCCAGGTGTGGAAGTGGAGGGGAAAAACCTGGTTGGGTTCTGGATGTATTTTAAAGGTACAGCTGACAGAATTTTCTACCAACTATTGGATGTGGGACAAGAGATGAATTGAGTGACCCCAAGGTTTGAGCTTGAGTACCTGGAAGGATGGCGCTGCAATTTCCTGAGAGTGGAGAGCTATGGGTGGACCCAGTGCCCAGGTCTGTCCTCTGCCCACTCCCTGAAAGACCCCTGCTGACCACAACCCCAGCCTCTGCTGGGTCAGGGCCATGGAGGGAGGGAGGGAGGAGTCGGCCCCACCCAGGCATCCAGGCAGGAAAGGGGCACCCAGGGCCTGTCCGCAGGATGACACAACTCAATAGTTTTGCCGCTGAGTTTTGCAATGGGCACTCTTTATCGACCGGTAATGGGAGTGGGATTCTGCAACCACCCTCAATGGGTGAGAGTGGCTAATGCCAGGCCAGAGGGATATTGGACCAAGCCACAGGCATCTCCTTGACCCACAAGGATTGGTCCTCCAACAGGCCATCCGGGGCTGAGCCATCATGGTGGCATAGAGGGCCAGCAGTGAGCCCTGGCCTCAGAGCCCATTGGGTTCAAATCTCAGCTCCTCCACTTGGCTGGGGACCTTGGGCAAGTCACTTCCCCTCTCTGGACCTCAGCTCTTCCTCTGAAAAAAGGGGAGCAATTAAAGGGATTATTTTTAAATTACTTTAAAACTGTTACCCAACCTTACCATTTAACATTTACTGAACACTTACTGTGTAGCTGGACCCATGCTAGGTGCTTTCTATACATCATCTCATTTAATCCTCGTGTCCTTTAAACCCTTTCAACTGCTATTTTCCTACTTTACAAATGGGGAAACTGAGCGAGAGGCGGTGACTGTCCCCAGGTCAGCCAGCTTGTCAGGTATGGAGCACGGACTCAGACCCAGGCCTATCCAACTCCAAACTCCAACTCTGTTTTAGGAAGTCACTGCAGTTCTCTGAGGCGGTTTCCTCATCTGTACAATGGGAATTACAAAATGAATAGAATTAAGCAGTGCCTCCCTCCTGGGGTTGGTGCCTGGTACTTGGGGAGCCCTGAGAACACAGTCGCCATTGTTATTATTACCAGAATTGTTGTCACCAGCCAGCACCACCCAGGGGTGCCCAGCATCTAGGATACACCCCCTCCCTGCCCTATCCAGCCCTGTGGGGCACAGAACACAGACTTTAGAATCAGGGCCCAGATCCCTCCTGCCCTCCTGCTGTGACCCTGGGCACGTCTCCCCTGTCCACCGGGGCAACAATTCCCAACCACTCCCGGCCATTTACAGGCCAAAGGAGGCCACTGGGTCAATGATAATCCTGGTGTGTTGGGCCCTCGGGACAGTCCTGTGAAAGAGGGTCATTTACCCCATCTAGCAGAGGAGGACACCAAGGCTCAGGCTGGCATGTGACTTGCCCAGGATATCAAGCCAAAGAGAAAGGGACGGGGACATTGCTCCCACCATTACAGGACCTCTGACTGCTCAAGGCACTAATGCAAAAGCCCTCCTGGCAAAGCCTCTCTCTGTTTCTCTCCCCTTCTGTATCTCCCTGCCTCTCTCTTTCCCTCTGTGTCTTTGTCTTTCCCCTGTGTCTCTCTGTATCTCGCTCAGTGTCTCTGTCTCTCCGTCCTCTCTCTCTGTCCCTCCCTTGGTACCTCTGGCCCAGGCTGCCTCTTCCCTACATACCCTCTGGGCCCGCCCATCTCCTCTCCATTCCTGGCTCTATAAATATTTACTGAGGTGAAGGTGTCTGGCGGCCTAATTTGCTGGAGACCCTCACCCAGCCCTACCTTTCCTCTCACAGCCACCACTCAAGGGCTCCCTAGAGAGGGAAGGCAGGTAGGGGATCCACAGCCTCAAGGATGCTCGAAAGGCCACCAGTTCAGGGGCCCACAGCTCAAGGCCAGACCTGCCCCAGCTGGATTCCCTGTTACTGGGCAAGGGCAGACTCTGTGTCGGGGGCAAATGCTGATTGGCCCAAGTCAAACATGGCCCTCTCCCTCCCTTTGCAGTAATTGGCTGAGGCTAGACATGGAATGCATCTGTGGCCAATTAGATGGGGAATTCTGCCAAGGGACTTCTGGGAAGAGTTTCTTCATTCTTAAGAGGACACAGGAAGGCCTTTTCCTGCCTGGGCCATAGTTATGTGAGGAAGAGATGGCAGGAGCTTTGGCAGCCACCATGGAGCTATAAGGAACTGGGCTGAGAAGAGATGGCAGAACCACAAGGTGGGAAGAACCTGGGGCCTCAATGATGTCCAACCCACCCCAACCTCCAGCTCACCAAGCCATTATTCATTCACTCATTCATCAAATATTTATCGCACACCTACTGTGTGTCAAGCCCTGTGATGGGCACTGGGAATACAGCGGGAAACAGAGCTGACATGATTCCTTCCTTGCATTCTGGAGTAGGAAACAGACCTCAATTAAATAATCATCTGAGCAAGTGTAACAATATGGCCATGATGAGGGCTGCAAGGAGAGATCCATGGAGATGAGACCAGAAAGGGGGATCAAGGAGGGCACTCTAGCAGAGTGAATGAGAGGGAGAGTGGCAGGAGACTGGGAGAGAAGGGTCAGCCATCGAGCAGCACCTGCAGGTTATCATTAGGAGGTTAATCCTTATTCTGAAGGCAGTGGGAATCATGGGAGATTGTTGAGCAAAGGAGCTGGATGGTGATCCAGCTTACTTTTTTTTTTTTTAATTGGGGTATAGTTGTTTTACAGTGTTGTGTTAGTTTCTGCTGTACAACAAACTGAATCAGCCATATGTATACATATATCCCCTCCCTCTTGGACCTCCCTCCCGCTTCTTAAGGCTCCGACTGGCAGCATGTGGAGAACAAATGTAGGGGTGACACTGGGGGCAGGAGACCATTCAGAGGCTGTTGTAATCATTCAGGCGAGTCACCCAAGCCTGAATGGTGCTGGGGCAGGAAACACGGAAAGGTGAGGACGGAGTAAGGCCAGACTTCAGGAGGTGATAATAATGGTAGTTATGGATCGCTTCCCACAGTCAGGCGCTGTTCCAAGCACTTCACAGAGAGGATCTCATTTAAGGACATCCCTGTGAAGTAGAAACTCTTATGATTCCTGCCTCACAACGAGGAAACTGAGGCATGGTGAGATCAACGCCCAAGAAATGGCTCACTTGCCAACACTTTCTGCCCCACCTCAATGGGCCTCAGGACACTTGTAAACCTCAGGCACCCAGGGTACCTCTGGGCTGATCAGTCACCCTGGATTCTCCCCACCCCCAGTCGGGAACACATGGGAATCCCATCCTGTGTCACCAATCACTTTCTCATTTCACTCTCCTTGAGAAATGACTGTTATTACTACAGCCAAGGTCTCCCAGCCACAGATCCCATTTCCACCCAATTCCTCACTCTCTCCTACAGGGCAGGACTCCACCCTGTGTGACTTGGCAACCCAGAGAAAGGCAGGGACTTGCCCAAGGCCACCTAGCATGTCCTTGGTGCAGGTGCCCACAGCTGAGATGAGGACACCAGGGCCTGTGCTGTTATCTGTGGCCAGAGGCAAGAGGCCCAGTGGGACACCTGGGGCCCCTGACAGGGTGGCCTGAGGTCCCAGCCCCCATGGTGTCAGGCAGGCCATACACAGCCCAGAGATAATCGAGACCGGATTCTGACCAGTGATTCATTACAACATCACGACCAGGGCCGCCCCATGGCTCTGAAGACTCAGAGGCAGGATCTTCTGAGGCTGGGACTGGAGGAGGGGTGGGGACAGTGCAGGGAGACCCAGGAGTTCCTCCCAGGTCCCTTCCTAGAAGGAATCCACACAGCAAAGATGTCCAGGTCACTTCTTGATGGTCACTGGCTGGCACTGGAGTGCCTGCCTTGTGTCAGGTCCTGTGGGACACACCGGTGACAAAGCAGACCTGGTGCCTGTCCTCAGGAAGCTGACACTTGCATGGAGGAAGCAGGCATCAAATCAGGAGTCCCATTAAAAGAAGGGAAGGAGAGGTGCAGGGGATGCCTCCCCAGTGAGGTGACTTTGAGCTGAGGTCTGAAAGATACATAGGGGAGAGCTCTGGGAAGAGGAAGAGGAAGAGCATGCTGGGTAGGGATACAGCATATGCAAAGGTCCTGAGGTGGGCCTAGTGTGGACGGTTCACGGCTAAGAGGGTGGAAAGGGAGGGCCAGAGTGATGAGGCAGGAACAGAAACAGATCAGCAGGTGCTTCTAGGCCAAGGTGAGGAGCTGGGATTTTAGCTTATGGGCCATCGGGAGCCATGGAAGGTTTTAGGCAGGGGTTAGGGTAGAGGTGATCAGACTGGAGTCCAGTGCATCTGCTCTACAGGATGGCCTGAAGGGGCCTGCGTCACTTCAGGTTCTAGGACCTGAGGCTCCAGGCCTCCTGGGTCTTCCCCCTTCCAATATTCAGGGCTCTGGCAGCCAGCAGGCAGAGGCCCAGCTGGGCCAATCCCAGGTACCCATGGCCCCTGGCTGCCTGCCCCCACCTGGACCTCCTACGGGACATTCCAGGCAGCGATTATCTCAGTTTTGAGCACTAATTAGCCCAGTTTCACTTCAGACCTTCCCAGCTCTGCTCTGAGAGGGCCCCCTGGGGAGACAGCCTCCAGGTACAAGGTCCCAAGGGAGGGCTGGAGGGGCAAGAAGGAAGGGGCCCCTGAGCTGGTTCCTAGAAATACGCAGAACTGCAGCTGCAACCCAGAGGTGCGGAAAACGCCCTGCTGGGGATGCCTCCAGCACCCTCTGCCCCTGCCCCCGCCTCCCTCCCCCAAGTACTCCCTGCCTTGGCCAGCCCCCATGCCTACCCAGGAAGTTCCACCGTCTCTTCCCTCCTCACTCTGGTTCTTCGCCTCTCTCAGCTTGCACCTGGCCCTGTGTGTGTGCCTGTCTCTTTCTCTTTTGTCTCTCAGTGTCTCTCTGTCTCTGTCTCTCCCTGGCTGTCTCTCTCCCCCTCTTTGTCTCTCCCTGTCTCCTTGCCCCCTAACTCTGGCTCAAAGCCCAGTCATTCTCCCCTTCCCCCTGGTCTCCAGCCTGAAGCGTGGGTTGGGGGATGCTCTTCCGGTCCCAGCCCCTCAGGGGCGTGGGTGGAAGTGAGTGTCCCTGAGAGCCTGCAGGCAGAGGAGGGAAGCTGGTGCCTGCACAAACTGCTCCAACCCTGCCGGTTTTTCCAGCTCAGCCCCACCTTGGACTGGGCCACCCCCAGGGAGGGGACCCACCCTCTCTGGGCCAAGTGGGGCTGCTAGAAGGTGAGGCCTGACCAGGAGCGTCCTGGAAAACAGAAGGGGAAGCAGGATCAAATTGCCCGGGCCCTCCAGCCAGCCCAGGCCAAAGCTAGAAATTTACAGCCCTCTTAACACATGGGGAAACTGAGGCTCAGAGAGGGCTTAGGGCCACAAAGCTAATTAGGGTCAGAATTTGAACCCAGGACTCAGGAAGGGATTCGGACATAACCAGTGGTCCCCCTCTAGCTTCTGGTCCAGCAGTTTCCTTCCCCGGAGGCCATCCTGGTCCCAGTTTCTTGTGTGTCCTTCCAGAATCATCCATGCATATCCATATTTCTCTTCTTTTATGAATGGTTTAACACAAGTGGTAAAACAACAGACACTGTTCTGCACCTGCCTTTTCACTTAACCATATCTTGGAGATCTCGTCTTATCAAAGCCTTCTTCCTTATTTCTAACGCCTGTTGGGTCCTCCAGGGAGTGGACTAGCCCCAACGGACTCACCCAGCCCCACTAATGGACGTCCTGGTTGTTTCCAGGCCTTTTTTTATATATACATAGAAAATGTCACAGCGACCCCCATCCTCCCAACACACACGTGTGTGTGCACACACGCTCACACACACACCAGGCTGCTGACCTGTAGGATCCAGTTGTCCAGGAACGTGGCAGTGAGTCTTACCCAGGAATGAGCTCAGAATCCTGGAGTAGAACTCATTAAAACTGCAGACTGCTGGATGTTCCAAAGCACCTGAAGTGGAAGCTTGGGTGGAAGGACCCTAGAATCTGTATTTTCAGCAAACACCCCCAGAGAGGAAGGACTCATAGAGCCAGAGGCCATGGCAAAGTGGACTGTCCAGCTGTGTTTTCCAGCTGTGTTCCCAGCTCACAAGGCCCTGGGGGATGCCCTGCCCCCCATCTCAGCGTCTCCTTTTTGTTCCGTTCATGTGAGGCTCCAGAAAAATTTGGGGGGATAAAAAGGGCTCTACACAGTGAAACATAAGCAATAATGAAGCTGAAAAACCAATAAATGGGGAAACAGAGGCAAAGAAGGCAATAGGACAAGCCAAAGACTCCACAGGCCCTGGTGTTGATATGCAGCCAGGCCGAACTTGAACCCAGGTCTCCTAACTCTTAGGCCGTGAGTTTTCTGTTGCATTCCACACCACCCTTGTCCGGTCTCCTGTCAGCCAGACATTGCTTATCCATCCACCCACCCAATAATCTGCCTCCACCTGTTCACTGTTCATACCATCACCCAGCCCACCCTATTCATCCAGGTCCATCCATCCATCTGTCCCTCCATCTCTCTGTGCATAGACACTCATCCAACCACCCCTCCTGTGGCCTCCATCCAGGATTCAGAGCACGTACTAAGTGCCAGGTGCCATTCTAAGCTCTGGGAGCACAAGATCAACATGATAGACCTGTTCCTGCCCCAAGATCTCAGCGCCTATGGAAGAGACTGACCATAGACAGATAATCACACCAATACAGACCCCAAATGGGGTCCTAGCTGTGAATACCATGCACAGGAATGGAGGGGAGCGAGTAGAGGGTCAGGGAAGTTCTCTTTGGGTGAGGACCCTGTCCTCTGAGAATCAAGTAATAAGTAGGCATGAACTTGGGAGAAATGGAAGGGAAAGGCATTTGCTGAAGAGGGAACAGCATGGGCAAAGCATGTAGAAAGAGGAATAGCAAGTTGGAGGAATGGGGGACAATCAGAGAGGAGGGAGGGTGGGAGGTGAGGAGGGGGTTGAGCAGGGACACACTGGCCACAGTGAGGACAAGTCTGATTGGAGCCCCAGCTATGGGGGGTGGGGAAGAGGGGTGTGGAGAGGATCAGAGGGCCTGGGATAGCAGAGACCACCAAGCCAGGAATCAGACTCCTGGGAAGCCCACATAGGAGAGGCACTGGGAAGCTGGGCAGCTCCTCTCAGGACAAGGTGTGCTTCCTGCCTCTCCCCCCAGGAGAACCAGCCCCGGCCTGTCCACCGGGGAGTTAGAACATTCTCCCTGGTGCCGCCACCAGTTTCCAGCTCCCTGCCAGCCCTGGCCTGGCCACCTCTCCCTCTCACTTGCCACTCCTGCCCCACCGAAGGGTCTTCCCTGGGCCCCCGCCTCCCCACCTCATCAGGGGGCACCAAGCCTTCCAGTAGGGGTCCCCTTACGCATTACCTAGCCTGCAAGAAACCCATTAAAGCTTAGCAGTTCACTCCGTTCAAATCCTCCACATAGCCTCTACAGTAACGTGATGCTATTTATTGAGTGCCTACTGTGTACCGAACCCTGGGCTTAGCACTTTCCACCAGTTCATTCATTCTGGTCTCTCCTCTTCCTGGCTTCCACCATCCCATCACCCTGGGAGGAAGCAATTAAATCATATCCCCCCTCTGCTCAGAATCCTACCTCTCCACAACCACATCCACACACCTTCCAACACCTCTCCTACTTCTCTCCCCTCACTCACAGCAGTCCCCCCATATTGGCCTCCCTGCTGCTCCTTGGACAGAGGAAGCATGATCCCACCTCAGGGCCTTTGCACTTGCTGTTTCCTGTTCCCCAGATATCACCATGGCTCTCTCCCACCTCCTTCAGGTCTTTGCTTAAATACAGTCTTCTCTCACTGAGGCCCTTCCTGACCTCTGTAGTTAAATGCAACATCACACACACACACACACACACACACACACACACACACACACACCAGCATTCCTTCTCTCCTTCCTCTTCTTTTTTTTAATATCAAAGTCTTTTTTATTTTTTTATTGCTGTCTTTTTTAAATTTAATCTTATTTATTTATTTTTATACAGTAGGTTCTTATTAGTTATCTATTTTATACATATTAGTGTATATATGTCAATAAAGTCTTTTTTAAACATTTGTATTTATTTATTTATTTATTTGGCCGCACCGAATGGCTTGTGGGATCTTAGTTCCCCAACCAGGGATCAAACCCAGGTCCTTGGCTGTGAAAGCACACAGTCTTAACCCCTGGACTGCCAGGGAATTCCCTCTCCTCCCTCTTCTTCAGTTTTCTTCACAGCACTCACTACCTGACCGGCTATATCCCCCATCATGAGGATGTAAACTCCATGAAGACAGGGTTTGGTGCTGTCTTGTTTTCTGCTGTATTCTTGGGCTTAGCCCAATGCCTGGCACATGGCAGGTGCTCATTCCTGGAGCACATCTTTGAGTCTTCTGTGTGCCAGACTTACAATCGCAGATACAGCAGAGAACAATAAGGAAACATTGTGGAAAGTGGCATCAGAGGCTCTGGGTCCAGGACCTCATGCAGTCACTTCCCAGTTGCGGGACCTCAGAAAAATACCAGAGGCCTGAGGCATAGCTGATCCCACAGAGTAGCACCACAGCCCCACTCCCCCAGTGCCACCCCATCAGCTCCTTCCAAGGACCCTGTGACATCCACAGTGCCATTATTCTTCTCTGGAAAATGCTGGGCTCAGTTATTGTTGATACTGTATGGTCTGTGCTTTCACAGGTTTCACAAGAGGCACCAATTAAACAAAACCCACCTCAACAGGACCCTTAATGACCCAGAACTGGGTTTTGTTGTTTGTTTTTTCCTTTCGTTTCCATTAGTTCATTTACCAGCCATTTACTTATTGGGCACCAAGCACGTGATGAGGTTGGTGAAAATGTATCATCTCTTCTGGACCCAGGTTATACTTCCATAAAAGGTTTACCTTTTAAAAAGTATAACAGAAAAAAAGAAGGAGGGAAAAGACACATTGGCACACAGGTTGAAGTAATGCACAGACAAAGGTCTGGAAGTTTGCACCCCAAAATCATAAAACTGTCCTGGGAGGGTGAGGAAGGGGCTGGCCCTCGGGCAGGTGGTCCAAGATGGACTTCAGCCTCATCAGAAATGTTTTCACATTTTAAGAGAATTAATGCATGTACAGTATTACTAGCATCATTGGAAATCACAATTTAATCGTGAAAAAGGCAAAAAGGTCGGCCAGGGAATCAAAGAGCAACTTGTATCTATTGAACACCTACTGTGTGCTCCAGGGGCACCCGGTTAGGCCCACCAAGTCCTAATCTTCCCAAGTTTCGCCTTAGATCAGCCAGTGATGGAAGCTGGGAACCAGAAGACTGGGTTCCTCTCGTCTCCCTGTGGCCTTGCACAAAGTCTTTCTTCCCACTTCCCAGGTGAGGAAACTGGGGTCAGCAAGGTCAGTGATGGGGACAACTACACTCAAAGAATGTTCCTGAACGTCTAAGGAGAAACTCAGTGCTTGCTGACCTCGCTGCATGCCACAGCACCAGCTACGTGCAAATGTGGAGACCCTCGTTCTGAAATCACTAGGAATCTCAAGACGCAATAGCAGAGCATTAAACCTAGCCCGGGGCCCTTCTGAGCACAGGGCCCTGTGCACCTGCCCAGGCTGCAGGCCCGTGAAGCCCGTGCTGGTCTTGCCTTAGCTTACCAAAAACTTTTTCAAAACTCAGAGTGGGAATTAAGCGAGTTTTCTGAGTAACCTTCAGGCAGTCTGAAAGCTCCTTTCTCCAGAGCTTTCCATTCCATGCCAGCCATCTTAACATGCTGGTATTCGTATGGCCTAAGGGCAACATGGGCTCCCCCTTTCCCACAAATAGCAATAACACCACCAACAAGAGCAGCTACTATTATTGGGTACTTAGTATGTGCAGGTATTGTGTCGAGATGTGCACACATTTAACTCCTCGAGTCTGCTCAACAGTGCTGTTAGCTAGATGCTCTCATGGACAGGCTCTGGAAGTGAAACCTGAGTCATAAAGTGAGGAGCCGCTCAGCCCAGGTTACCTAATCAGATGGGGGCAGTGCTGGGATTCGTACCCAAGCCTGTGGGGCTACAGAGCTCACATGCTGGCTCAGGAAGGAAGGCAAAGGCCGGTGGGAGGCGGGCGGAGACTGGCAGAGCTGCACCAGGCCAGGGAACGAGGCTCCAGGGATGGGAGTTGCAGGCGGGGCTGCCCTCTATCCCACTGCCTCCCCTCCCCACTTGGAGCCCTGAGCTCTGGGCTGGAATGGCCTTTGCCAGGCAGTGGTTTCATCATCCCCTGCCAGGCCCTGGGGAACCTCTGGGAGCCTGGCATGGCTGTCCAGCCCACTGAGTCCAGGCCAGAGCACTGGGTAAGGAGCACACTCTGGGGTCACCCAGACCCAGGTTCAAATCCTGCCTCTGCCACCTACCAGCTGTGGGACCTCAGGCAAGGTAATCCCCCTCTCTGAGCTCTTGTGTCTTTTTGGTTTTTCCTTTTGAACCTGAGGTACAAAAGGCCAAGTTATCCAAGCTGATTCCTCAATTCACAGTGTTGTCATCATTGCCCATGCAAGGCTCCAGTCTGGTTTTATTTATTCCCCTTAACCTCACTCTCCACTCCCTGCCCACCTCATTCTCATATGTTCAATGTGTATCTTTAAGTTTTTGTAATTATTTTACTTTTATTCACTTATGTAGGACAAAGTTCAGGAAAGGAACTTATCTCAATGAATTTTTACCTCAATGAATTTTTACCCCATTGCCTATTTATATATGTATAAATCCATGTGACAACCACCCAGATCAAGACATAGAACTTTTGCAGCAGCCCATAAGGCTCCCCTATGTCCCTTCCCAGGCAATAACTCTACACCCAAAAGGAACCGCTACTGTGACTTCTAGATTTGTCTGACCTGTTCTCAAACTTCATATCAGAGGAATCACACAGTACGTGGTCTTTTGGGTCTAGCTTCTTTCCCTCCGCATAATGCTTTTAAGATTCATCCACAACGTGAATCAGTCGCTTACTCCATGTTATTGCTGAACAGTATTCCATTTATAGATGGACTACAATTTGTTGATCTTCTCACTTGCTGAAAGACATTTGAGTTGTTTCCAGTTTGGGGCTATTGTAAATAAAACTGCTGAGAACATGCTTACAGGTCTTTTTGTGGACACGTATTTTCATTTCTCTTAGGTACATTGAAGGTCAGACTTTTTATTTGTTTTTCTAATTTATTTTGGTGTAACTTTTGAACTTACAGAAAAAATTACAAGAGTTACAGGAACTGTTCACCCAGGATACAGAATATCCTTCACCCAGATTGTTTATATTTTTTCCCACTTACTTCATCGCTTCCCCTCTATTTATATTTCTCGCTTATCCTGAATTATTTGAGAGTCAGTTGTAGACCTGATGTCCTTTTATTCCTAAACCCTCCAGCCTGTATCTCCTGACCCCCCATTACACACCTGGTACTATTATCAAATTCAGGACACTTAGCATCGATGCAGCACTACTATCGAATCCATACACCAATTCGATATTCCATAATCGTCCCCATAAAGGTCTTTATGATTTTTTTCTGGTCCAGGATCACTCTTAGCTTCCCTCAGTTGTATGTAGACTCCTTCAACAGTTCCTCGGCCTCTCCTGGATTTTCTTGTCCTGCTTTTGAGGATGACACGCTAGCTATTTTGCAATATGTTCTTCACTCTGGATTTGTCTGATGATTCCTCCTAGTTAGATTCAGGTTATGCATCTTTGCAAGGATATGATACAAGTGATGCTGTATTCTTCCTGCGTGTCCTGTCAAGTGGCACACAATTGTGATTTGTCCTATTGCTGGAAAATAGGGATAATAAAAGCTCCCACCTCCTAGAGCTGTTACAAGGATTAAATGACACAACCTAAGGCCTGCTTTTGTAATTATTATCTCTCCTGCATTTGGAGGGAGGGCCAGGCATGGGGCCAAAGAACAAACACACGGCTGTCCCCACCCAGACCTGTCTCCTGGGCCCTAACCCTCACCCTGCCTCCTAGAACTTGCAACCAAGATGCACAGAGAGACAGGGGTAGGCAGAAGCCCAGAATTCTAGTCAGACCAGACTGGAGGCCCCTTCGTGCTGTCTCAGCTTGATCCCATGAGGGATGGGGACCCGAGGCCCGGAGAGTACAGAGTACAGTCCCCAGTGTCACCCAGCGAGCCAGTGGGGACTCAGCCCAGCCGCTGCATCCTCCACACCAGGGGTTTTCAACCCAGGGGGATTTTTCCCCCCAAAGGACACTTGGCAATGTCTGGAGACATTTTTGGTTGTCACAGCTGGGGGCAGTGATGCTACTGGCATCTAGTGAGTAGAGGCCAGGGATGCTGCAATGCCCAAGAGCCCCACAACAAAGAATGATCCTGCCCCACACGCCAATAGTGCCAAGGTTGAGAAACCCTGGTCCACACTGAACTAATGACAGCAGGCACCAGATGAGCCCTGGCCAACTTATGTTGCCTACTTTCTCCCAGGACCCAACTGGCTGCAAAGAAAAGGCAGTTTGGACCTTCAGCAACGTCTAGGGCTTAAAAAGAGGAGTCCCCATTGCACAAATGGGGGTTTGCTGCCTCAGTCTCTTTTTTCCTGAGTCCACAAGGGTTCAGATCAGTGCTGTTGGAGAGGGTTTGAGGATGTACAACCTCTGGGGAGCTGGGTGGTAGGAGCTTACAGGGGCATCAGGAGCCCTGGCCTGGAAATGCAGGGGGCGGGGAATCTTAAACCACCTGTGGCAGCTGGGATTGCTGGGTAGGGGTGGTTACACCCTGAGATTATGTCTTCATTTCTGGCCTCTGATTTTTTATTTTTTTATTTTTTTTATTTTTGGCTGCGTTGGGTCTTCATTGCTGCACGCGGGCTTTCTCTAGTTGCAGTGAGCGGGGGCTACTCTTCGTTGCGGTGCGCAGGCTTCTCATCGCGGTGGCTTCTCTTGCTGTGGAGCACAGGCTCTAGGCACGCGGGCTCAGTAGTTGTGGCTTGCGGGCTCTAGAGCTCAGGCTCAGTAGTTGTGGCTCACGGGCTTCGTTGCTCTACGGCATGTGGGATCTTCCCGGACCAGGGCTCAAACCTGTGTCCCCTGCGTTGGCAGGCAGATTCTTAACCACTGCACCACCAGGGAAGCCCTGGGCTCTGATTTTATAGAACTGAGGCTCCAGGTGGTTCTAGTTCTGGGCAGAGAGAGACAACTAACACTGACATGTAGCAGATTCTCAGTAAACAATTTGTAGGCAAAATGAATTGTGATAATAATTGATATTTATTGAATATTTACTATGTGCCAGGCACTGCTCTAAGCATTTCACTTGTATCATCTTACTTAATCTCACCACACCTATGAGGTAGGTACTATTACTGCCATCCCCATTTTGCAGAAGAAAAAACCGAGGTACAGAGAAGTTAAGACACTTGCCCAAAGTCACAAGCTGTTAAGAGGAACATGAATGGATGAATGAATGAATGAAATGAAATGAAATGAATACCAGTCCCCATCTATATTAGCGTTTTTCCTTCAAACATTACTGAATCAAAAGTCTGGTTACAACTCTTCTTGGGGCGTAACAACCCCAGTCCAACCCCCCGACTCCCTGGTCCTCTCCAGAGGGAGAGGTCAGCCCCTCTCCCTCTCACTGCCTTAAGGGACTGTGTCCCCAAACCTGAGCCTGAGGTAGAGACTTACGCCACAAAGGCCTAGGGACCCTATTTTAATGGGACCCTTTTGTTTATCAAGGGCTTATTTTCCACCAAGCTCCATGCTACACAACAGTCAGGAATGTGAGAGACCCATTGCACAGACGAGGAAACTGAGGCTTAGAAGGGGAGGTCATTTATTCCAGGTCAAACATCTAAGTGACAAACACCTAGTGACCCACACCCATCTGACTCGTGAGCCCCACAGGGAGACAGAAGGAACAAAGGGCGATGAGGAAAAACTGACATTGGCAGGGGGATCATGAACAATCAAGCTCATCCCTCGATCACAGTCTCCCCCAAACTCCATCTCAGTATCCGGACAACCTAACCTACACAGAGACACATTCAATGACATCATTACAGTGTTTGTGGCTGAGGAAACTTGGAGGCCACATCAGTGTCCATCATAAGGGGAAAAGTACATTAAAATGGGGCAGATACATCAGAGGAATGTTATGCATCAGAGTAAAAAGCAATGAAGAGCAGCATGGAGACATCTCTAAAACATAGTCTTCCAGGAATGGATCTGATGTGGTTGTCCCTTATAGTATTGCCTGAGCTAGAAAAAGGTGGGAAACAACTTAAATGTCCATCAAAAGGGGACTGGTTCAATGATTATGGTACATCCGTGCAATGGAATATTGTGTGATCATTGAAAAGACTGAGGCAGCTCTACAGTAGCACTGATATGAACAACCTCCAAGATACACTGTTCAATGAAGAAAGCAAAGTACAGACCATGATGGAAAGCGCCACAATGTGACGTGTGTAAATATCGTGTGCGTGTGCTCCACCTCACACAGACAATCTGAAACAAGAAAAACTGCTGGGAACTGCACTGACCTCTGGGGAAGGGAACTGAGAGTGTGAGGGCTGAAGTGAGAGGGAGAACAACTTTTCACTGCAAACCCTTTCATACCTTTTGGAATTTTGAACAATGAGCATATATTATATATTTGAATTAGATAAATTTAAAAGAAAAATGCAGAGAGGCCATGGGGGAGTTCAACTGAAATCATCCACAAGAGAGGTGACATAGTGTGGGGATCACAGGAGGGTAAGGAGGGAGTCCAACTGGGGAGGGGGGCCAAGGGTGTGTGTGCAGAGACAGAAAATTGGTTACACGCAGGGGACTGTCAAATAAGTAAATATATTGAGGATAATGCGAGCCAATTTTCTCACTGTTGAAAAGAGAGTTCCTAATATGGAAAGAGAGAAAATCAGGATAAATGTTGTGGTGATGGACTGGAACTAGAGTTATCAGCTGTAAACTCATAGTCTTCTAAATAGATGATAATGATGAAGATAGATAGACAGATAGATGCAGAAATAATATGGATGTAAATATATGTCTATATACATACACACACACACACACACACACACACACACACAGCCCTAAGAGAGCCTGGGAATAGGGACACCTCAGCAGCAATGAGCACACTTCCTGCCAAGACGTTGGCTTCTAAATACTGTTCTCTACTAAAAGGAGCCCGGGCTCCTAGGAGAAATGGCTAATTCCAGGGCTGGAGCAGGGAAAGCACTAGCTGAACCTGGAACACCTCCTGCCAGAAGGTAAGAGAAGTGCTCAAAGAACGATGGTGACATGTCAGAAGGGCAAAGAAGCTCAAAAAAATAAATTAATCATTGAAAGTTTGATGAGGAATGGGATATTTACATGGTTTCAAAGTACCTCCCCTCAAACAGTTATTAATTGCAAAGGGGAAAAAAGTAACTTTATAGATGTGAATTCCCCCAGATATCTCTTCAATCAAGTGATCAGAGTGAACATCACCATCCTCACCACAAGGAAAAAAAATTTTGTAACCATGTGAGGTGATGGATGTTCACTAAACTTATTGTGGTAATCATTTCATTATATATACATGTATCAAATCATTCTGTTGTACATCTTAAACTTATATGATGTTATACATCAATTATTTCTCAGTAAAACTGGGGAAGGGGGAGTAAACACCATCAACACTAGGACAAAGAGAAGAACACAGCATCACTTCTGTGATTTATATGCCTGACCTGAACACGCATGACCTGAATCTAACCACAAGGAAACAACAGGCAAACCAGGTGAGGGACATGCTACAAAATAGCTGGCCTGTCATCCTCAGAAGTGTCAAGGTCATGAAAATCAAGGAAAGACTGAGGAGCTGTTCTAGATTAAAGGAGACTAAAGAGACATGGCAACTAACTACAGCATGTGATTTTGAACTGGACCCTTTCACTGGACATTATTAGGGCAACTGGTGAAACTTGAATGGGTCTGAGTACACGGCAGTAATGTAGAATGTTAATTTCCTGATTTTGATGGTTATATTGTGGTTATATAGAAAATATCCTGTTTGTAGGAATTATATACCAAAGTATCAGGGGGTGATCAGGCAACAGGGAGGGTCAACAATTGATTCTCAAATAATTCAGGAAAAAAATGTTCTTTGTACCATATTGGTAACTTTTCTATAAATTTGAGATCTTTTTCAAAATAAAAACTGCTAGGGGCTTCCCTGGTGGCGCAGTGGTTGAGAGTCCACCTACCGATGCAGGGGACACGGGTTCGTGCCCCCGTCCGGGAGGATCCCACATGCCGCGGAGCAGCTGGGCCCGTGAGCCATGGCCGCTGAGCCTGCATGTCTGGAGCCTGTGCTCCACAACGGGAGAGGCCACAACAGTGAGAGGCCCGCATACCGCAAAAACAAAATAAAAAATAATAAAAAAAAAAACAAAAAAAACTGCTAGAGACTGAATGTTTATGTCCTCCAAAATTCATGTGTGGAAATAACTCAATGTGAGGGTATTTGGAGGTAGGGTCTTTGGGAAGTGATTAGGTCCCATTAGGAATGGGCTTAGTTCCCTTATAAAGAGACCGCAGAGAGCTCCCTTGCCCTTTCTGCCATGTGAGGACACGGCATCTGTGAATCAGGAAGCAGGACCTCACCAGACACCAAATCTGATGGCAATTTGATCTTGAACTTCTCAGCATCCACAACTGTGAGAGATAAATTTCTGTTGTTTATAAGTCACTCAGTCTATGGTATTCTGTTATGTCAACCAAACTGACCAAGAAAGAAAGCTTTTTTCAAACAGAAAAAAAGTAAGAAACGGAATAAGATCTAGGATTGAATATGATTAACAGGAATTAAACACATACTCATAGCATTTCCTATGACTCAGTAAGGCACTCCTAGGTATATGCCCCACTGAAATATGTACATATGTTCACCAAAGACATGTATTCTAGAACGTTCATTGCAGCCCCAATTTTAAGACCTAAAAGCTGGAAACAACCTAAATGTCCCTCAGCAATAAAATGGGTAAATGTATTGTGGTACATCCATACAGTGGAATTCTGTTCAGTAACAAAAAGGAACAACACTGATACACACAGAAACTTGGATCAATGCTGCAGTTACAATATTGAATAAAAGAAGTCAGATACAAGAGGATGCCTATTGTGTGATTCCATTTGTGTAAAGTGCAGAAATAGGCAAAATTAGTGTTTGCGGTTAGAAATCAGGATAATGATCACCCTTAGGTGGGGGGGTGACTCGAAGGGGCCTCTGGGGCTCTGAAATGGTCTGTGTTTGGATCTGGAAGCTGGGTACACGCATGGGTCCACACGGGGAAAATCCATTGAGCTGTATACCTATGCTGTGTGCACTTTCCTGTATGTGGATATTTCACTGGGAAGAAAAGACATAAAACGATGAGATGCATAAATAAGGATAGACATTAACCACATTGGGGTGAGAGCTATGAGAAGTGGGTGGAATGGATGTGGGGAGCCAGGATGAAGGCAGAGAATAAAACGCAATGCAGACCTTGAAAGCACTGACAGCAATCTCGTCCTAAGAACCGGGAAGCGTGAATAGTTACTGCTCTACACCTGAGTTTCAAGACGCAAGGAAGAGACGGGTCCCCATCATCTGTATGTCCCTCACCAGCCCACGAGAGCTTCAGCAAGCTGAGCTTGATGCCCAGCCCCATTCGGCATGAGAGGACTGAGGCCTGGCTTGGGTAAAGCAGCCCAGGCAGCCCCAACTCCTACCCCAGTTCTCTCTCCTTCACAGCCTACTGACCCCCCACCCACCAGTTTCTCTGAGGAGCCATCTTCCTCCCTGGCCACCTCCAACCTCCAGGGCTCCAAGGGCTGGGGCCTGTGAGGCAGGAACCTGGTGACAGCTGTAAAAATAAAAACTCACCTGCCCACAGGTGTGTGGGAGTCTGTAGGAGTCTCTGGCCTACAGACTCACCTCGCAGAGATCCCAGCTGGGCAGGCCCCAGGCAGGCTGGCCAAGTGCCTCCCAAGCACCGGTAGGCCAAGGGCTCAGCAGAGCAGAAGGGTTATCTGGGGTGGTGTGGGGTATCTGGTCCCAGCACAGCTGCCAATACGCTCTGTGAGCTGCAGCAGGGGCTGACCCTCTCTGTTTTCAAACTGAGGGCCTCCTTGGTGGATCACATATGGAAAGTGCGGAACAGGATTTGAGCTCACTGGGGTTAGCAGAAGAGATTCTGTCCATTCCAGGCGCCTGATTCAAGCCTGCCCTAATAGGCGCTGAGATTCAGTCTCAGAGGAGACACCTGAGGACAGGCAAAAAACTTTCATGACAGATATCTTCATGCATTACTTCTGTAATTAAAATGAATTGAAAGAAATCCTTCCACCACATCTGATGGGAATTATTCTTCCTAAGCAAAGAGCAAGCCCCTCGTTTTGAGCTCATGTGCAATAGTATCAGTAGAACATTCTCAGACAAGGAAGCACTGGGGCATCACTAAGAAACGCAGGTCACAAAATAGCTCACATAGGTTGATTCTGTTTTGGCAAATATATCAGTTAGAAATAGATTCAGCTGCCAGTAACAGGAAGCCAAAATGTCAGAGACCTCAATAAGCACAGATTTATTTTCCTATCATGTAAACAGGTCCAGAGCAAGGAAGACAAGGAATGGTATTGCTGTTCCATCACCATCAAGAACCCAAATGCCTCTTACCTTTTGTTTTCACCACTCTCTCCATGTTTCAATGTCTGCCTAATGTTCAAAATGGTCCTTGAAGCTCCAGCCATCACATTCCAGGCAGGAAGCAGAAAGAGTGGGGACTGGGGGGATTGCAGAGGAAGGAGGCAAAAGGGAACGTATCTCACAGCTGAGTCAGCCCATTTTAAGGAACGTTCCTGGAAACCTCACCTACAACCTCTATTTATACCTTATTGGTCACCCCTAGCTGCAAGAGAAGCTGGGAAATGTAGTCTTAGTAGGGCACTTGCCCCCAACAGTAGAGAGGTCCCATTGTTAAGGAGGAAAGGGGGATGGTGTGTGAGTATCAAACAGACGTTAGCTACCCTGAAGAAAAAGTACACATAGAACAAAAATTCTGGAAGGAAATAACTGCTGCATACAGAGGTCCCTCTCTCTCTACAATCACCCTGCATGAATTAACCTGTCAAAACTCTACCAAACACTATGAAGAATTTTACTCTCTTCTTGTTACAGATGGGGAAACTGAGACACAGCGAGATACAGTCACTTGCCCCGAACCACACAGCCAGGAAATGGTAACTTCAGAACTAGAATACAGGCAGCCAATTCTTCTAGCATCTGGGCTCTCAACCCACCAAGATGCTAATGATGTTATTAATAACAATGATGATGGCTAATTCTTACTGTGTGCTGGCACTGCTCGAAATATGTTGCATGGATTAACTCATTTAATCCTCACAACAACTTTATGAGGCAGGTACGATCATTATTCCATTTTAGAAACAAGGACATTAAGGCACAGAAAGGTGAACTGACTTGCCCAAGGCCACACAGCAAGTGTTAACAGGGTTTATTTCTGGGTAGTAGAATTATGGGTGCTTTTTATTCCCTTCTTTTATTGATACTCTGTATTATCTAACCATCCCACCATGATCGTACACTACTTAGGAAATCAAATAAAAAGAAAACACCCCTCCTGGAGTCCAGCCTCCTGCCTTCCCCCTAGCCACCTACTACCCCACCCAGAGGCCTCAGGGAGGCCTGGCCCCGCCTCCCTCCCCAGCCTCCCCTCTCCCCTCCTCAGTGCCCTCTCCCCTGCAGTCCCTGCTTCCCAAAGAACTCTCCCTCTCTTGGCTCCCAGCCTTTGCTCCTCCCTTACCCGTATCCTGGCATGCCCTTCCCGTCATTCCTGCCTGGTGAACAGCTCCCTATGGCTCCAGGCCCTGGGTCAGAGGATCCTCACCCACAAGGTCTCCTGGGCCCAGGCAGGCAGGCTCCTTCCGCTCTTCACCCACTGCACTTTGCCTAATCCAGAGGCCGAAGGACATGTTTCATCCCATCGATAAACTTGTCAAGGGCTTTCTGGGTGCCAAGCCCTGGCAGGGACACCTGCTCATTCATCCTCATAACAACCTCTCTGAGCCTCACCCTGGCCTCCATGGCCCTGCAAGAAAGACCGTGCACCCCTCTGTCCTCCTTTCCCCACTCGACCCCTGGCTGCCTCTACTCTAGCCATACTGGCTCCTCACTCTTTCCCTGACACACTGAGCTTGGTCCTGTCTCAGGGCCTTTGCACCTGCTGCTCCTTCTGCCTGGAATGCTCTCTAAACACTCTCCCCAGTCACCCTCTACCACTTTCTCCAAGGCCTTAATACAGTCTGAAATTAGCCTGCTAATCCATCATCCATCTCCCCCAGCAGGATGTCAGCCCCAGGGATACAGTGACTGTCTTGGGCTCACGTGACGCTAGCTGAATATGTAAATGGAAGCTGGTACTGCTCTTTGTTCATGGGTGAGGAAGCCCAGGCCCAAATTTGTCAAGAATCTTGCTGGAGGTCACCCAGCAAATAAGGGGCAAAACTCAGAGGTGTTTTTTTCCCCTGCCTCTTACTCAAAGATGGGCCAAAGAGTGCAAAATTGAGGTTTGCCCACCTGTTCCCCCACATGCAGTAACTAGCCGACAGGAAAGTGGCTTCGCCTGGGTCTCAGACAGACATGGATTCAAATCCCAACTTTTCTGCTTTCTGGGAAAGTGATGTCCCTTCTCAGAGCCTCAGGTCTCCACTCTTTGAAACGGGACTCCTACTTCTTGTTCTCAGAGGGCACCTGGGAGGGGCTCAAACTCCAACCCCCAATTCCCCAGCCCACCCTGGCCTGCCTCACCCCCTGCACGTGGCTACGGCCAATACAAGGTTGAAAACCCCCAAGGAGGGGCGGCCAGCCGGCCAGCCAGCTGGGGCCTCTGGGGCTCCATCACTAGTCACCCAGGTAGTCAGCCAGGCCGAGAAAGGACTAAGGGGGAGGGGGGCAGGAGAGGAAAGCAGAGCAGATGAGAGGTTTGGGGCCATGGAGGGGGAGGCAGGAGGAGAAGGCCTCGTGCTAGTCACTCACCAGTCGTTGGGCCAATGCCTTCATCTCTCTGTGCCTCAGTTTCCCCAACTAGGGAAGGGGGATGATAAACAGCGCCCAAGTCATTGGATTATCACAAGGATAAAAGGCACGTAAGGCACACACGGTAACACCTGGCGTAGAGTGTGTGCTCAGGAAACCGAGGCTCTTCCCCCCTCACACCTCACCTGGCTCAGGCCTCTGCTCAGACGCCACCCACTAGGAGAGGCCTTCTTGGACCTCCCCACCCCTCCCTGCCCTACTTTCCTTCCCTCAGAGCGCTCGTCCCCACCTGTCATTACCTTGTTCTACTTACTAGATACTGTCTTGTCTCTCCCCATAAATTGTCACCTCCACCTTGGTCACCACATGTCCCTAGCACCCAGCATAGGGTCTGACACAGAGCAGGTGCTCAATAAATGTTTACTGAATAAGTAAAAAAAAAAAAAAAAACTGGACAAATAAATATCTCAGAAACAAGGACAAAACAGTCCCAGGGAGGTCTAGACATGGTTTGGGTGGAGGAGGACACACTCTTTAGGTATTTAGACGGGGAAGTCCCGCTTCTCTTTCCTACCCACAAATTCCACCATTCTTAGCTGTGCAACCTTAGATAGGTCACTTCCCCTCTCTGAGCCTGCTGGCTTGGCAGGAAAATGCCAGCAACAAAAGCCATGGCCTCCAAGAGCACACGGCCCGGTACCCGGCAGTGTCTCCAGCTTTCATTTCTGACACCCACTTCTATCCTTGGTAAGATCACCAGGCTGTGGGGCAACTACACAAGATTATGAGGTGTAAATGTGCTGTCAACTCTCCTGTCCTGAGCAAACATTGGTTGGGCTTCCCGGCTAGCCTCAGTGGTCAACCCCACTAAATGGGTCTGCGGTTAACATGACCAGCCTTCCCGGGCAGTTGGAAGAAACCAGCAAATCCATCTACGCCAAGGTCCAGGCGTGCTATTTTGCACATCATAAACACTGAACTTGCATCCACTATTATTCCTGTTCCTCAAGGCACGTCCCTGGCCTCCTCGTGCTTCACCCCATCCAGCTCTCTTTCTTGTTTCCCAGCATTTGAACGGACTGGCCCCTCCTCCCTGCAAGCCTGTAGCTCTCCTAGCCTAGTGATCCATAGGGTAGGTGTCCCCCCATTTATGATATTTCCTCAAGTCCTTTGGGCACAGCTCTGGCCACAGTGCTCCCACAGGCCACCAGGACCACCATCAGAGCCCTCAACCAGTTAACTATTTCTCCAAGCCCTCCTCAGGGGTAGTCAGATGGGATTGGGTTCAAACTCCCTTAATGTTGCTTCCAAACTGTGAAACCATAAGCAAGTCACTTAACTCTGGCACTTGGGGTGCCTAAGCCCGGGGTGGGGCAAGAAGCCCTCCAGGAAGGGCCCAAGATTTGGGGTGGGGGCTGGGATGACCAACCAGGCTCTCAGCCCTAAGCTTTCCCCAGAGACTTGGGAGTCGGACTTAGCTTCCTAACTGGCTCCACCCTTGCTCTAACCCCACTGAGCACTAACCCCGCTACTGTGGGCCTCAGTTTACTTTTGTAAAACCAGTGTAGCACCTTCCCTGGGTGCTTATTCAGATTATAGGGAGGGTGTGAGTGTGTAAAGAGCTGCACTCAACACTCGTTCTCAGGCAGCACTCAGGAAGGGGGAGCCTGGGGGTCACTCTTTGACCAGGCTGCTCCCCTCTCACCACCTCTGCGTCCTCTGGTGACAAAAATGGGTGAGCAGCACGCATCAGCCAGCTCTCCATGACCAAAGGAGTAGGGATTAGAGAGGTTCGTTCCTAAATGGCAACTCACTCCCCACCAAAAGACTGAGCTACCTCCTTCCCTAGGTCCAGCCCCCAGGCTCTGCCCTTCAGCAGGTAAATCCTAGAGGCAGTTGAGCCGATGTGCTCGTGCTGACACTGGACTGACTTGGAGGTTCCAGGTTCCCATCAGTCATCAGGCAGCCCAGGATAAGACCTGTCCGGGGCCACACTGGAGGCCCAGGACCAAAGTGAGGTTATTTGTGCCCAGCGCTCTGTACAGCCCTCAGGCCACGAGCAGGAGACACTAGGGTTAGAGGGATGGTGTTTGCCTTGATCCTCAGCTCCATAATGGTGGGGGCTGAGTGTCTCTGTTTCCCATATCCTGGCCTCCCACAGGGAAGGAACATCCAGGCCTCCAAAGGGAAAGGGAGGGCAAAAGCATTTCCCCTTCTCAAACCACAAAATCAGCAGCTGCTCCCAAGATCCCAGGCTGCCCCAGGCCCTCAGCAAACTAAGCTATGAAGCCCCCCACTCCACTCTCCCTCCACCCCCAAATTCCTAGAGCAGGGGGCCCCCAAACCAGTTTCTCACCCTTTTGGATTTGACAGCCAAAAGGCTGTTCCACAGCTCTAAAAGCAGGCCTTGTAATGGTAGCAACCTCTCCAAAGGTTGCTGTGAGGTTTAAATGAGATGGGGCAGGTCCAGGGTTTACTGGACACTGGCCCCTGGCAAGCGCTGGCCATGCTCGCGCTGCGCTTTAGACTCAAGTGCCAAATGCCAGGAGCCTCCCAGAGAAAAATAATAACAAGAGCAAATGCTTATATAACACCTCCTGCGTGCCAGGCACCGTGGGACACTGTACGTGTATCCACCAACCCCTCCGTCTACATCCTCAACTCTCAGGAATGCTGTCCAGGGCTGGAATAGGGGTGGAGGTGCAGTGCGAACGGGTGGGTGGGAGGGTATCAAGGGGTGGGGAAGAAGCCTCGCCTGGGGCCATTTCTGTCCCAGGGAATCAGGGACTGCAGCCCTGGGTTCACACCTGGGCTCAGCCGCCTTGAGCAGGTGAAGTTGGGCCTCAGTGTCCACAACTGGGCAAAGAGGACAAATGGCACATCTCCCACTCCTAGGAAGAGGAGTGGAAGTACAGGAACCCTTCCCCCCACTTCCCCTACCTGGCCCGGATTCTCCCCTCCCGCTGGCCAGGGACACAAACCCAAGCTTGCCACCCAGGCCACTCTCTTAAAAATACACATACACACACACACGCTATTTTCTAAACAGCCGGCCCCACTTCACTTTCCAAAAGAATCTGCCCCATTTTGGGCTCAGCAGGACCAAGACCTGTATCCCCTCCCCTTCCAGAGTCACAGTTCTGCTGGCTGGGTCCCCAAGCACTGTGCAGAGGTCAGAGCCCTCCAGGCCCGTCTAGACCCAAGCCTAGCACTCAGGACCAGCCGGAGTCCCTGAAGGCCCTCCCCAAGCAAGGTTCCAAGTCACTCCTCCCCAGCACCCAGCGGCACTGAGTCACCCTGAAAGCCTGGCCCAGCACTCCTCTGCCCCTCCCCCGCCCCAGCCTGGTACCCCCATCTCCAAGCACAGGCCCTGGGGGAGTAGCAGAGGAGAAAAAGCAGCTGCAACCCCCCCCACCCAACCACCTAAAGAGCCAAAAATAATAGCAGCTCACACACACACAACAACCCCACACACGCCAGAAAAGCAAATATAAAATCATAAATCCAAAATAAAGGGGAAAAAAAAAATCAAAGCCAACTACTGCCCCCAAAAGGCTCTTTAACCATTCTCAAAAAACAAAAAAAAAAAAGTTTATTAAAAGTGTTCTTAATGCTTGAACGGAAAAGATTCCCAAATATACAGATGCCTCTTTTCTCATAGAAATAGATTATTTTTTTATAATACAAAAAAAAAGACCAAAAAAACAACAACAAAAACAAAAACAACAGCAACAGCAACAACCCCGTAGGAACATCTTTAAGCGATTACTCAGGGCCCGGCTGACAGTTACACGTGGGTTGCGTCAGTCCCGTGTACACACGCGTTCAGCCATGTTTAAACCGATTGCATCAACTTCGAAACCGGCCCGCCCGCCGGCGCCTGGAGAGGGGTCAGAAGGAGAGGCAGAGTTTATCATTCATCTGTACACATAGACATCTCTTCTTTAAATAACACCACGGGCGGGCGGCCCATCTGCATGTGCGGTTGGTGTGGACAAAAATATAGATATATATATTTAATAAAATATTAAAATTACCGACGAGCTCCCCGCGCTGCCAAGTGCCCCAGTGCCAAAGTTTTGCCGGCGCCACCAGGGGCGGGGGCGGGAGCGCGGGCGCTTCCCGGAGTCTCGGTGGCCGCGGCGCGCCCGGCAGCGCGGAGGCCGGCCGGCAGGGGGACGCGCGCGGGGGCCGCGCTAGCAGTGGCCGGAGGAGGTGAGCAGGGGTTCTGGCAGCTGCTTGAACAAGTTCCGCAGGGTGCTGAGCTCGCGCGACAGCTGTTCCACCTTCTTCTGGAGCCGCTCGTTCTCGGCCGTGAGCTCCAGGACCTTGTGCTGCGTCTCCAGGTTGCGCATCTTGGCCTTGTCGCGGCTCTTGCGCACCGCGATGTTGTTGCGCTCACGCCGGATCTTGTACTCGTCGCTGTGCTTGTCCACGGTCTTCTTGGCCTTGCTCTTGACCTGCGAGGGCGCCGGCGCCGCCCCCACATAGCAGGCGGCCGGGGGCGCCTTGGCGTCTGCTGGGCTTGGCGTGCCGGGCGGGCTGGACGACGAGGACGTGGAGAGGCTCCCGCTGCTGCCGCTCGGCACCGCCTGGTAGCCGAGGTAGGCGCGCAGCGCGTACGGGAAACCAGCCGCCATGCCTGCGGCGCCGCCGCCCGGCGCTCCGGCCTCCTCCTTCCGCTTGCAGTCCGCGGGCTCGAAGCCCGGCTCCGCCTTGAGCTCGGCCGGCTGCGGTGGCGGCGGCGGGGGCGGCGGGTGTAAGGGCGCGAAGCAGCCCGGGTGCAGCGCGCCCTTGGCGGCCCCCAGACGACCCAGGCTCACGTAGCCGTATTCGGCCGCCTTCTTGCAGTTCTTGCCCCCGTAGTCGTCAGAGAAGAGATCGGAGAGGAAGTCGTGGTGCTGCCCGGAGGAGGCGGGAGCGGGGGCGGGCGCGGGCGGAGCCGCCTCAAAGGTGTCCGTGGCCGGCGCCGGGGCCTGCGGCGCGCCCAGCGGCTCCAGGTATGGACTGAAGTCGATGGCGCGCTCGTGGTCACCGATGCTACCCAGCTCGCCGGCGGGGGGGCGCGGCCCGGGTCTGGCCGCGGGGGGCGCCGCGGGGGCCGCCTTGCCGCCGTACGCAGCAGCCAAGCAGTCCGCCTCGTAGTAGAAGTTGGCCACTTCCATGGATTTAAAGGCAGGCGGCGGCGGCAGGGGGAGACATGCTGGGTCCCAGGCCACCAGGCGTTGCATGAACGCGGGTGCCCGGGGAGGGGGCCTGGGGCTGCCCGCTCCGGCCGGCCCGCAGGTGGCGCGGCCTCCCAGCTCCGAACTGTCGCTGCTGTGTCCCTGATGCTGTTGCCGCTCCCTCCGGCGTGGCCGCTATTAGTGCGGGGGCTGGCGGCTGGCGGCTGGACCCTCGGGTGGGTCCCCTTCCCGGTCCCGTGCGCGGCTCTGACTCGCTAAAGTTTCTCCTGAGCCCGGTTATTTATAAGGCGGGCCATGGCAACGGCTGCGTCACAACTGGAGGCCGCCCCAGCCCCTCCCCAGGCACGCAGAGGACACGCTGTGGCCGCCCGAGACCCCCGGGAGGGCGGTGGTGGGGCGTAGTGGCCAGACTGGAGACCCAGAGCGCGCCCTCGGGGGTCCCTCGGCTTGGTGGGGGGCGGCATCGCCCCCTGCCCATTCCCACCCGGCGGCCCCGGGATTGGGAGCGAGAGAAGGCGCTAACCCGCCCCCGGACCGCCCCCTCTGGGCTGGAGGCTATACTAGAAGGGAGGGGAGAATCCGGGGAGGGGGCAACGTGATCTTCTTCTCCCACCCCAAACACGGCCGCGGCCCGCCCCCTGCTGGAGGAGGCGCTGGCTTCAGGATCGGCTGCAACCAGTCCCGACTCTCCACCGAAGGGACGCGCTCCAGGCGGGATGCTGGAGACCCCAGCTCTGGCTCCCGGAGAGGTGACCCATCTCCACGGCCCTTCCCTGGGTCCAGCCTCGCCCCTAAACTTGCCCCCATCCCCAGATCTTGGAAGGAGGGAATTTCACACCTGTGGCGACTTCCTGTCTTAAATACGAAGACCTGGGTTTGGGGGCCTGCAGGTCAGGGGCGAGCTCCACTTGGGCCTGTGCCAAGGTCGACCGCGCCCCTCCCCTAGCCCCGCCCACCGCACCTGCCCGCCCCTCAGACCACACCCGGGTCATCTCCAGCCCCACCACAGCCCGACATGGGTCCCGGGAGGGTGGAAGGGGACGGGGGTGCTTGTCTTCAACACACTGTGTGACCTTGGGCAAGTCACTTCACTTCTCCAAGCTTCAGTCCATGAAGGTGTCGTTACTGTTATTATTATTAGTTGTATTACTGTCTCCACCACAGACTTCCAAACATAAGGCTTACGGCTCTGGGACGCACATCGTAAAGAAGAGCCTTCTCCCAGGGTACAAAGAGGCCCAGAGGCCCACAGCACACCCAAGATCACATGGCCTCATGTCCCCCACTGTTCTCAGAAGGAAAGCCCTTGTCCAGGCACCCTCAGACCTATTTGCACCCGAGGCCAAAATACCTGTTTCTGAGGCTGGTGGGGTGGGGGACCAGCCAGACTCAGGAGGGGCCATGCAGGAGAGACCAGGTCCCTACTGGGCGGTGAGGGTGGGCCTGGACCCAGAGTTTGCTTTTTCACCCTGCCAGAAGCATGCCCTTGCTGCCCCCCTGGTTCACAGATGGGGAAACAAGATGGCCCACCTGGATCTGAATTTAGGCCTGAGGCCCTCCCTGCAGAGTGGGCTCCAGCGGCCCCTTACCCTCTCCTGAGCCATTCCGAGGCCATTTGGGCAGCTCCTGGGCCTACCCCTCTGCCACCCCCGGCCCAGGCCGCCCAGGCAGGAGCTCCCAGCCTGCCTGGTTGCTGACCCCCAGCCCACTGACCCCAGCCCTGGCCCTGGCGGGCAGGTGGACATTGCTCAACCTTCAGCATTATCTGCTGAGCTGGGGTGACCTCCGCCCTGGAGAGCTGGAGAAATGACATCTCTTGAGTGCCCTTGGGGGGTGGGGGGCAGGGAGGAACAGGATGAAACACTGGCCCAGCCTGCTGGCTTTCTAGGCCTTCCCAGCAGCCTCTGGGCCAGGGAGGGATCCAAGGCCCCAGGGCCACCCAGCCAGGCCTCCCTAGCTGCAAAATGGGACACTCAGGGCTGAGCTTGAGGGCCACTGCCTCCAGGAGGCCCTCCCTGCCCCACCTGCTGGTGAACTTCCTTCCCAGCCCTTATCTCCAGCCACCGTTATCCTAGTTGTTTTGTCTGCCTCAGTCCCACTCCAGACTAACCCCTCCATGAGTGCCAGCCCTCAAATATGGGAACTCCTGGATCAGGCATGCTCAAAATGTACCAGGGGACGAATGCATTTGCTGTTACCTCTGGACCAAGACCGCTGTTTCCCCAGCTCTGCCCAAGGCAGCTCCTCAGGGCTCAGCCCAAAGGTTACCTCCTCTGAGAAGGCCTCCCTGACCTCCCCATCGAAAGTCCTAGGCCCTTGATCACTCCTTTCGCATCCCCCTGCTTCATCTCCTTCACCATTCTCAATTACAATCAACATTATCTCACCTACGCATCTTGATTTCTGTTCCCACTGCCCTCTCCCATTGTCAGCTCCAACAGGGCCAGGATTTTTGTTTGTTTTATTCACTGCGGTTCCCCCAGTGCCTAGAACAGTGCCTGGTACACAAGAGGTGCTCAATAAATGGAGGAGGCTGAGAAGAAGGTGAGGTTCCCCCCACCATTAGCTGGGCTGTGTGACCTCAGACAAGATGGCTCCCCTCTCTGAGCTTCAGCACCCACCCCCACCTCTCAGGACTCTGGGGAGATGCTGTGAGACCTGGGGAGTCTGCAGCTAATTTGTGTGTGTCCTCACACAATCTTTCACCCTCTCTGAGCCATATTTTAAGCTCTTTACATATATTAACTCATTTAATCCTCCCGATAATTGGTAGGAAGCAGGTACTATTATTATCTCCGCTTTACGAATGAGGAAACTGAGGCCCAGCAGAGCTAAGTGTGTCCCAGGTCACATTCAAGGGGTGGGAAGGATTAAAGTCTTTCCAGCCCGACCTCCCGCTTTGGGTTTGTAACAAATCATAACGGGTCTGGCCGCAGGAGCCCCATTTTCTAAATGGAAAAGCTGAGGCTCAGATAAGGGCAGTTGGGGTCACACAGCAAGTCAAGGGGCAACCCAGACCCTGGGAACTAGCCCCCAAGGACCCGACTCAGTCCCATTGGGGTCTTGCCCTTCTGACCTCACCTAACAAATACTGAGCCTTTTGCTTCCCACTCTGCCCTGACCTGACAGTGAAGTCAGTGGCCGTTCCCACCCCAGTGCCACCCTAGGTGTCCTGCGGGGAGGCTGCGTGCACGGGTGACGTAAGCCCTTGTTTTCACAAGGCTCGTTGCTCAACAGGCCCTGCCTGCTGCCCCACCATTAATGCCCAGCCTTTCCCCGAGGAGGGCGGTGATGTGAGCTGAACCACTATGGCCCAGAGGCCTGGAACACGCCCCAGCGGGCCTGCAGGCAGCAAGGGCCGAGAAACCAGGATCCACCTGACACCACCCACAGTGACTTCTCCCAGTTACCGTCTGGCATAGGTGTCTGTAGGAACCTGGGGCGGGGAAGGGTCTCAAAATGGCAGCCAGCAGCCCTATCCAACCCAGAGACGTGTTCAGCTTGACCCCATAGTGTTTTGCTCCAGATTTTTTGTTTGTTTTGTTCTTTAATGAATGTATTGCCAACATTTAAAAAGCAAGACACTTCACATCAAAATTCAAACTTCCAGCTTCTCTTGTAAGACCGGAAGCCGTGGGCCGGGACCACATGGCTAGGAGTGGTGGGCAGGAGCCTGGCGGGGACTGTGGAAGAACAGGCACTTCCTACCCAGATACATGCCCCTCCTCTGCCCCCAAACTGCTTTAAGAATTCCTTCTCCCAGTCTCTGCAGCTTTTCTTTAGCCCCATTTGCAGGAGGAAACCAAGGCACCTTGCCCAAAGGGAGTGCCATTGTTGCTTCCTTGACAGAGAGAGGTGAAAGGGCTTAGAAATCAGCCAGCAGGTCGAAAAATAAGGCTGAAGGGGGAACCAGCAGAGATGGTCCATGGAGATTGTCTCTAGTGGATTTGGAGTTGGGGGTTGCAAGGAAGGACTTTTGTTTCTGCTCTGTACCCTCCTGGCTGTGGCACCCTCTAGACCTCAATCCCTGGTCTATTAAATGCGGGTAATTATATCCCCTCTCTCTTGGGCATCTGGGCCTACTGTTCCCCCTCACACTGACCCACCTCAACACATGAGAGTGAATTACCTCCCCTTAGCCCCACAGAGGGCCTGACCTCGCAAGTCATGATAACCTCACAAATCAGGCAGGTGGGAAACAGGCCCAGAGTGGGTTAGGACTTCCCCCACCCAGGATCACAGTGAACTGGTAGAAGAGCCAAACTTAAAAGCCAGATTTCCCCTGATTGCTATGTCCGAGATTTTTCCCACCATGCCTCCTCTTTGAGACCTCACTTTCCCCGTCTGCCGAATGGTACCTAGGTTAGATCCCCGAGGGCTGCCAGGTCCAGTGTCCTGGGATCCGGAATTTTGGAATCCTGGGATACCCTTGGTGCTGGCTAGTGAAACTTGCCTGAGCATATGCTGCCACCACGTGGCAAGCTCTGGGAATGCAGGAGTGATTTAAATGAATTTTTTTGATGGAGGACCTACTGGGTACTTTGCTTATGGGATATAGAGGTCAGCACTATGGATATAATAGATGCTCACAGGATAAGAGCAAGCCATCGCTGAAAGAAATAAAAATGTCCAACAAACAGACGAAAGGTACTCACTTTAATTTAGTCATTCATCAAATATTTTTTGGCACCTGAGCAACGTGGTTAAAAATATTTAAAAGATGCATTCTCTTTGACTCACAATTCCATTTCTGGAAAATTTGCCTAAATAAACATTCATAAATGTGTGTAAAAAACATTTTTGGCACTTACTGTGGCTCATGCCCTAGACACATATTCATGAACAAGACAGAAGTGATTCCTGTTCTCATGAAGTTGATATTCCTCTTGGGGAAGACAAACAATAACCAAGATAAATGAGTCAACTATAAAAAGTGTTGTATTCTGGTAAGCACCATGGAGAGAAACACAGCAGAGGAGGAGCATGGGGAGTGCTGGGGGATTTTATTTTAACTTTAGACTGGTCCAGGGAGGCCTCATTGAAGTGACAGGCGAGCAAAAACATGAATGCAGTGAGGGAGTGGGCCATGCAGATAGCAGCAGCAAGAAGAGCAAGTGCAGGAGCCCTGAGGTAGAAGCATGCCTGGCCCATGTAGTCGCTGTGGGTGGAGTACAGGGGAAGTAGCGGGAAATTATCTCACAGAAATAGTGGAGGCCATATCACACAAGGGTTTGTGGGCCACTGTAAAGACTGGGGCTTTTACTTTGGGTTAGTGGGAGCCATGGAGAGTTCTGAGCAGAGGAGGGACAGTATCTGACTTCGGTTCTAATGGAATCCCTCTGGCTGCCTATGACGGATGGACTGTCCTGGAGGCAAGGGCAGAAGCAGGGATCCCAGTGAGAAGATAACTGGAGTCATGAAAGCAGATGACAGGGGACTCCACCAAGCCATGGAGGTGGTGAGAAATAGTCTGAATCTATCTTAAAAGTAGAACCTGGGACTTTCCTGGTGGTCCAGTGGTTAAGACAACACGCTCCCAATGCAGGGGGCCAGGGTTTGATTCCTGATCAGGGAACTAGATCCCGTATGCCACAACTAAGGATCCCGCATGTTGCAACGAAGATACTGCACGTGGCAACGAAGATCCCACGTACTGCAACTAAGACCCGGCGCAGCCAACAGCCAAATTAAATAAATATTTTTAAAATTTTAAAAGTAGAACCTTCAGGATTTGCTGATAGATCCAGTTACAGAACAACCACACAATGGACCACTCTATGGCCATTTAAAGTGACAAGGTATATGACACAAAAAGTACTAGCAACCAACAGGAAAAAAGGATATATATTTGATACATTCAAAATTAAAAACTTCTGGGCAGTAAAGGACAAAATCAACAAAGTGGAAAGACAGCCTACAAGATAGGGGAAAATATTTGCAAGTCACATATCTAATAAGAGGTTAATATCCAGAAAATATAAAGAACTCCTACAACTCAACAACAGAAAGGGCTTCCGTAGTGGCGCAGTGGTTAAGAATCCGCCTGCCAATGCAGGGGACACGGGTTCGATCCCTGGTCTGGGAAGATCCCACATGCCGCAGAGCAACTAAGCCGTGTGCCACAGCTACTGAGCCTGTGCTCTAGAGCCCATGAGCCACAACTACTGAAGCCCGCGTGCATAGAGCCCGTGCTCCACAACAAGAGAAGCCACCTCAGTGAGAAGCCTGCACACTGCAATGAAGAGTAGCCCCTGCTCACCGCAACTAAAGAAAGCCTGCGCGCAGCAACAAAGACACAACACTGCCAAAAATAAATAAATAAGTTTATTAGGAAAAAAAAACAACAGAAAAACGACTCAATTAAAATTGGGCAAAGGCTTAGAAGTAGACATTTCTCCAAAGAAGATACATGAATGGCCAATAAGCACACGAAAAGATGTTCACAATCACTAATTATTACGGAAATGCACAAAACCACAATGATAGACTACCTCATACCCACAAGGATGGCTACCGTCAAAAAAAAGAAAAACAGAAACAAAATAACAAGTGTTGGTGATGACATGGAGAAATTGGAACCCTTTTGCATTGTTGGTGGGAATGTCAAATGGTACAACCACTGTGAGAAACAGTAAGGCGGTTCCTCAAAAAATTAAAAATAGAATTACCATACAATCCAGCAATTCCACTTCTAGGCATATACCCAAAAGAACTGAAAGCAGAGTTTTGAAAATACATTTGTACAACTATGTTCATAGCAGCAATTATTCACAATAGCTAAAAGGTGGAAACAACACGTGTCCACTGATGTATGAATGGATAAACAAAATGTGGTCTATACATACAAGGGAATGTTATTCAGCCTTTAAAAGGAAAGAAGTTCTGACACAGGCTACAACATGGATGAACCTTGAGGACATTATGCTAAGTGAAATAAACCAGACACAAAAGGACAAATATTGTCTGATTCTACTTATACGAGGTACCTAGAGCAGTTAAACTCACAGAGATGGAAAGTAGAATGGTGGTTTCCAGGGGCTGGGGAGAGGGGAAAGGGCAGTTGTTTAATGGGTACAGAGTTTCAATTTGGGAAGATGAAAAGTCCTAGAGATGGATGGTGGTGATGGTTGCACAACGGTGTGAATACATAATACTTAATGTCAGTGAACTGTAGTTAAGATGGTAAATTTTTTTGAACTTTTTTTAATTGCCGATTGATTTTACCTGTTTACTTAGTAACATTTTTAGGTTACAGAAGAGTTGTAAAGACAATACAGCATTCCCATAAAGTCTTTGTGCAGCCTCCTCTAATAATAGCATCTTACATAAACATGATACATTTATGAAAACTATTGGATTATAAGATGGTAAGTTTTACAGAGCTACTATATGATCCAGCAATCTCACTCCTGGACTTGTATCTGGAAAAGACAAAAACTCAATTCAAAAAGATACATGCACCCCAATGTTCACAGCAGCACTATTTACAATAGCCAAGATATGGAAGCAACCTAAATATCTATCGATAGATGAATGGATAAAGAAGATGTGGCATATATATATATATGAATATTAGTCAGAAAACAAAAGAATGAAATAATGCCATTTGCAGCAACATGGATGGACCTAGAGAATATTATACTTAGTGAAGTAAGTCAGACAGAGAAAGACAAATACTATATGATATCACTTATATGTGGAATCTAAAAAATAATATAAATAAATCTATATACAAAACAGAAACAGACTCACAGACATAGAAAACAAACTTATGGTTACCAAAGGGGAAAGAGAGGGGGAGAAGGATAAGTTAGGAGTATGGGATTGACAGATACAAACTACTATACATAAAATAGATAAGCAACAGGATTTACTGTACAGCACAGGGAACTATATTCAACATCTTGTAATAACCTATAATGGAAAATAACCTGAAAAAATATATATATGTATATATAAAACTGAATCACTTTCTTCACTGTATACCTGAAACTAACACAATATAGTAAATCAACTATACTTCAGGGACGTCCCTGGTAGTGCAGTGGTTAAGAATCCACCTGCCAATGCAGGGGACACAGGTTCAATCCCTGGTCCAGGAACTGGTCCGGAGCAACTAAGCCGGTGCGCCACAACTACTGAGCCTGCGCTCTAGAACCCATGCGCCACAACTACTGAAGCCCACGCACCCTAGAGCCCACAAGCCAAAACTACTGAGCCCACACATCACATCTACTGAGCCCACACGTCACATCTACTGAAGCCTGTGCACCTAGAGCCCATGCTCTGCAATAAGAGAAGCCGCCACAATGAGAAGAGTAGCCCCCGCTCACCACAACTAGAGAAAGCCCGCGCGCAGCAACGAAGACCAACACAGCCAAAAAATAATAATAATAAATTAATTTTTAAAAAGAATAACGTCATCTTAAAAATATATATATATACTTCAATTTTTTTCACTGGTAAATTTTATGCTATGTGAATTTTACCACAATTTTTTTTAAAGGACAAGGTAGATCTTCATATGTCAGCATGGAGAGATGCCCAGTGGCATTGTGAGGTCAAAGAAAGGCATGGCAGAGCAGTATCCTGATAGAATCATGTTTGTCTTGAAAACCTTCGCCATTAGCTAAAAAAAGTTTTAATTGTGAATTCACACAGTGTTGATGAAGGTTCGGGGAAGCTAGCACACTTACACACTTTTAGTGGCTTTGCAAAGTGGTTCAACCTCTCGTACTTTGACCACAGCTATCAAAATGGGAAACATCATTGGGCCAGAAATGCTGGGCACTTATACTACAAAGACACTCACACCTGCACAAGCACAATGAACACTGCAATAGCAAATCTTGTGACATAACATCAGGGGCTGTTGTTTCCAGGAACTACTCTCCAGCTGCCAAAAAGAATGGGGCAGGGGCTTCCCTGGTGGTCCAGCAGTTAAGACTCCACACTCCCGATGCAGGGGACCCGGGTTCGATCCCTGGTCAGGGAACTAGAGCCCGCATGCCGCAACTAAGAGCCCGCGTGCCTGCAACTAAAAATCCCACATGCCGCAACTAAGACCCAGGGCAGCCAAATAAATATATAAATATTTAAAAAGAATGGGGCAGCTCTACGGGAGAGGATCCAGACCAGCACTGTCCCGCAGGACTTTCTGGGATGACCAGCATATTCCACATCTGTGCTGTGCCATGTGGGAGCTGCCAGCCACATGAGGCCACTGAGCACTTGAGATGTGGCTCATGTGACTCAGGAACTGAATTGTTTACTTCATTCAATTTCAATTAAATTTAAGTAGCCTCCTGTGGCTAGTGATGACTGTATTGAACCGCACACATCTGGGACCATCTCCAAGGTCTATCGTTAAGAGGAAAAGGCCAAGTGCAGGCCAGGATGTGTGGTGTGCAAACCCCACATAAATGAGGGGAGATACGGAAATGTCCTCGTGTGTTTTATGAGGATGTAGTCTCCTACTGCAAGAGCCATAAGAAACTGGCAGCACTGGCAGCGTAGAGTTCAGGGTGCTCGGAACGTTGTGTAATAACACACCCCAAAACTTAGCGGCTAACAACAACCCCCATTTTGTTTGCTCATGATCCTGCGAGTCAGGAATTGGGACAGGGCACGAGGGGACAGCTTGTCTCTGCTCCAGGGCTGGCTGCAGGCTGGAACATCCAAGGTGACTTCTCCATTCCCATGTGCGGCACCTCAGCTAGGCTGGCCTGAAGAGCTGATAGTTGCTGGAGCACGTCTGCCAGTGAGTTCTTCGTTCCCCAGTTCTCCATTATGTAGTTTCTCCCTTCACGTGTGGCCTCTGCGTGTGTGTTATTGTCATGTGGCCCCTGCATGTGGTCCAAGCTGTCTCTGCTGGAGTTCTCTCCTGTGGCCCCTCCAGGCGGCCTCTCCTCATGGTCTCCCCATCACAGTAGCTGCACTCCTTACACAGCAGCCGGCTTCCCCCATGGCACAGAAGTGAAAGCTGCTAGGCCTTCTTAGGCTGAAGCCCCAAACTGGCTCGCCACCATTTCTGTCACGTTCTACTGGAAAGGCCAGATGCAAGGGCTGGGGACTGCACAAGGGCATGCCTACCAGGAGGCTGGTTCACTGGGAGCCCCTAGAAGAAGTCCACTGCAGGAGGAGACCCACCTCCTTTTCTAACTTTAAAATGTTCACCATGGGTATGTATTACCTTATTACCATTTGTTGGAGCTTAGAAAGCCATGCATGGCATGGTCCTGCCTCCACGCCTTTGCTCCTGCTGTCCCCTCTGCCTCTACACCCTTCCCTCCCACCTCCAACTGAGAAACGCCCTGAGAAACTTTCCCTGAATGCCCAAGTCAAATTACTCTCCACTTCCTCTGTGCTCCCTACACCTGGTGACCCTAGGATCTTATTCTGCCCCGGCTGGAGTTAGTTTTGTGTAATCTCCCTCTCCTTGGAGCCCCTCAAGATCAGCCCAATATAGGTCATCTCTTTACACACACACACACACACAGAGGACTCATGCAGGTGCTGAGGAGGTGCTCAGTGATTTGGGGGCACAACCCAGGAAAATACACACTAGCCTGACCCACAATCTCCCCACCCGGCTGGGCGCAATGCTGGCATCTCTGGTTGCATTTGTCTAGAGTCACCGACAGGTGATGACAGAGCCCAACCTCCAACCTCTGCAGCTGCTATGAGTAGAGAAAGCAGGTGTAGGTGGTGAACTTGAGAGGTCAGACACCCCAGGGCAGGAAGCTCCAGGCCCAGCTTTGAAGAGAATTTCCCATCCTTATTGCCCAACCCCCTCCTCCTCAACTTCAAAATTTGCTTCCCCCTCAAGCAATTGACTTTAATCATAGGTGTGACAACCATTCATAGGTGCAGCGACCTGGTTACCTCTAAAATCTTGTGCCAAGTGAAAAGCACCAGACACAAAAGATCACTTATATCAGTATGGACTCATGGATTTTACTTTATTCCAGGGGTTATAAATCCATCATTACCATTATTTGTTCTGATGCTCAGATTGGCCCTGATTTGGCTAGTGTCAGCCCCTTTCAGCTGGCTCCTGTGTCCTTTTATCACGTCCCCATCATTCTTGGAGCATGTCCTTATTTTCTGACACAACAAGATGTTCCAGGCTCAACTTCTACTTTTCTTACCCCAGCCCTCGTTCCTTTCAGTGGCGAAAATCTGGGTGCTGTCCAACATTAATCGTTACCAATCTAATAGGTGTAAAGCCCCTGGTTGTTTGCATTCGCATTTCCTATTACTAGTGAGTCTCAGCCTTCCTCCCATGCTTGTGGTTTCCTCTTCTGTAAATTGCTCTTCACGTCCATTGCCCTTTTTCCATTGGGGCTGCTGTCTTTTCTGTTGTTTGCAGGAGTTTCTCATATATTCTAAGCACTGCAGTCTTAGACACTGCAATGTCTTCACACTTAACATCTGCCTGTTAACTTTGTCTATAGGGTCCTTTGGTCAGAATTCCTTCATTTTGATATAATCAAAATGGTTTTTTTTTTTTTTTTTTTTTGCTTTTTATACATTTGTGCTTTTTTATTGTGGTAAAAAATAGATAACATAAAATTTACCATTTTAGTTACTTTAAGGGTACAATTCAGTGGCGTTAAATACATTCACCATGTTGTGCAACCATCACCACTGTCCACATCCAGAAATTTTTCATCATCCCAAACAGAAACCCTGTTCCCATTAAACAGTAATCCTCCTTCCATCCTCTTCCCCACAGCCTCTGGAAACCTCTAATTTGCTTTCTATCTCTATGAATTTGCTCAGGTATAAGTGAAATCATAGAATATTTTTCCTTTTGTGACTGGCTTATTCCCCTTAGCATAATATTTTCAAGGTCCATCCATATTGTAGCACATGTCAAAATTTCATTTCTTTTTTTCTAAATTTATTTATTTTGGGCTGCATTGGGTCTTCGTTGCTGCGCACAGGCTTTCTCTAGTTGTGGCGAGCGGGGGCTACTCTGTTGCGGTGCGCGAGCTTCCCACTGAGGTGGCTTCTCTTGTTGTGAAGCACGGGCTCTAGGTGCACAGCCTCAGTAGTTGTGGTGTGCGGGCTCAGTAGTTATGGCTCGCGGGCTCTAGAGCGCAGGCTCAGTAGCTGTGGCGCACGGGCTTAGTTGCTCCACAGCATGTGGGATCTTCCTGGACCAGGGCTCAAACCCGTGTCCCCTGCAATTGGCAGCTGGATTTTTAACCACTGCGCCACCAGGGAAGTCCAAAATTTCATTTCTTTTCATGGCTGAATAGCATTCCATCGTGTATATATAACTTCTACTAATTTTTATAATTTTGCACCTCATGTGAAGCCTTTAATCCATCTAGAATCCGCCTTTGTGGATCTCTCACTGGCCGATGGAAGTCAGCTGACCTGGAGCCTGGGAAATGCAGCCTGCAGAGGCCAGCCCCTCTGTAACTCAGAACAGAACCAGGGAAGGGCAGAACAAGCATCTGAGGGCAAGGAGGACCAGTCCCTCCCAAAAATTCATTATGAATTAAAGATCCAGTTTATTTGGGGCCACTTTCCCAACACCATCTTCTGAACAGTCTCTCCAGGGCGGCGGGGCTGCCGTTCTTGTGTTGTTACTTCTCAGGTATCCACGGACTACTCCACCGTCACTGCTCTGCCTCGCTGGTCTGTCTGTCCTTGCACCAGCACCCACACAGCTTCTACTATAATGGCATACGTCTTTCAACTGCTGATGGGGAAGCCCCCTCTTTACTCTTCTTTTCTAAGGTTGTGGCTAAGTCCTTTCCACGCCGCATTCTCATCAAATCCTCAAAACAGCCCCGTGTCAAGGGGTACAATCCTTATCCTCACAGGACAGGTGAGGAAACCGAGGCCTCAGGGAGGGAAAGTGACTTGATGAAGTTTACAGAGCTGACAAATGGCAGAACTAGGACGAAGCAAGGCGTATCTGACTCTAGGGCTGCCCTTTGATCCCCAGCACCCATTTGCAGTCTGCCAGGCTCTTATCTGTAAGAAGGGGGAAAGGGCTGGAAAGGCCTGCTGGGCTGGCCACTGGCCAGTTTGCTTGCATATCAGGAAGGGAAAGCACTCATATCAGGAAAGGAAACCACTGAGCATTTAAACAGAGAGACTTTCCAACAGGGAATTAGTTACAAAGATGATGCAGGAGCCCAGAAGCCAACCAAGCAATTGTGAAGAATCTCAGAATCCGCAGCAGCAGAGTCACTGCCACTGCTAAGCTGGAGGGCCTGAGGGAGGAAGTGACACTACAGTAGCCCGGGGCCTGTGGTCACTCAGCAAAGCGGCAAACACAGTGGACTGTCCTGTGGGAGTTGGGGCCGTGGAGAAGACTCATTTGCTGATGGAGATGCAGCCCAAGGTGTAAGGAGACAGGGAAAAATACTTCTCCCTTCCTCAAACCTCCAGTCTCCCACCAGGATCTCTCACTGGCCGATAGAAGTCAGCTGACCTGGAGCCTAGGAAATGCAGCCTGCAGAGGCCAGCCCCTCTGCAACTCAGAACAGAACTAGGGAAGGGCAGAACAAGCATCTGAGGGCAAGGAGGACCAGTCCCTCCCCAAGAGGACCTCCCTTCCTGGTCCCAGTTCCCACCAGGCAGTCCCCACCATGGTTCCAGCCCTGGCTTCTTGGATCTAGTGATACCACATCCTCCTGTCCCTCTGACCTCCCGCTGAAGCTCATCCTGGGGTGCCTCCTCCTGCCCTTTTGGCATCTCAGCTCTTCCATCATCTGTATAAGCAATTCCTTGTATTTCATCTTCTGTTTGAAATGCCTAGAGTGGTCTCCATTTTCCAGACTGGATCCTCGCTAATACAGCCATGCCGTAATTCAGAGAATGGCCACAGTGCTACACGCTAAGTCTGTGGACTGACTGAGTAAAGAACCAGGGGGGGAGGGCAGAGATTAGGTGTGCTGAGTCCCCAAGGCAGGGCCGATCCCAGGCACAGTGTGGACCAAGCTGCAGAGGAACCACAGCAATCCCAAGGCTGACTCTGGGTCTACACAGATGCTGGGGATTCCCAAACCAGGACCCAGGCACAGCTGAGAGGCTCCATGTGGTTCTGGCCAAGGAAGTCAGCTTCTATTAAGGGCCTCCTGTGTGCCTGTCTGTATTCATATATCACCCCATGTTAGTTTCTAGGGCTGCCATAACTAAGTACCACAGACTGCGTGGCTTAAACCACAGACATTTATTTTCTCACAGTTCTGGAGGCTGGAAGTCTGAGATCAAGGTGTCCGCAGGGTTGTTTTCTTCCGAGGCCTCTCTCTCAGCTCAGAGATGGCCGTCTTCTCCCTGTGTCCTCATACCCTCTTTGCTCTGTGCATCTGTGTGTCCTAATCCCCTCTTCTTATAAGGACACCAGTCATATTGGATTAGGACCCACCCTGGTGACCTTGTTTTAATTTAATCATCGCTTTGAAGACTCATCTCCAAATACAGTCACACTTTGAGATGCTGGGGGCCAAGACTTCAACATATGACTGGAGGGGGTGAGCACAATTCAGCCTATGATAACCCCCAATCTCACAACGTGGACATTATCAGCCCTGTTTTCCAAATGAGGAAATGGAGGCCCAGACAGTGATTTGCCCAAGGCCACCCAGAGCTGGGTCAACTCAGGTCCAGGCTCTTCACCTGTCAGGCCCCAAAAAATCTTCTCTCACTCTCTGTGATTTCCTCAGACCCTGGGAAATGGATTCCAGTCTTCCCTTTAATTCTTTTCCTTTGTGTCATAAGACAGTGATCCACCACGTACTGAGCGTGTACTATGGACCAGGCTCTTCCATTGGCATTTGGTATGTTTTCTAAATACACAAGATGCCTCTTCTTCAAGCCTCTGCTCAAACCTCCCCAGGGACGCCCCCCCTCCCCGAGCCCCTTATTTGTAACAGTGCCTCCACCCACACAGATCCATCTCCTGCTTTATTTCCCTTTACAGAGTTATCAGTACCTGAAAATATCTTATATGTGTGTTTATTTTTTTAGTCTTCCCCCAACGAGACTCTATGAGGGCAGGACTCAGGTCTTGGTGTATCCCTAGTGCCGCGATGAGATTCATTATAGGTGCTTAATGTTAGTTCAATAAATAATCAAATGAAAAAAAATAATTAAACAAATGAATGCTCTCGTCAAATCCTCACCAGACATCTGTATGATGAGGGCCCTGGGATCATCATTTTATTAAAGAAACTAAGCCTCAGAGAAAGTCCCAAGCTCACCCAGCTAGTAGATAGTGAAGCTGGAATTTGAACCCAGGTCTGTATTCTCAACCTCCACACCCAGGCCCATCTCCTTGCCTTGGCCTTCCTTCTAAATCTCTCCCTGCGTTGTGGCTTCCCAAATGACCCTCACAGCTACCCTGAACCTCTTGTTCTGGAAATTCCAATTCCTCACTGAGCTGGGCTGCAGTATCATTTTGTGCCAGCAGGTGTCACCAGAGAATTCCTCATGGCACAATCAGCTGTCCAGCACTCCAGAGCATGAACCTGCCAGAGTTTATTCAATCACCTTTAAGGATATTTCCAAGTTTTTGCTCCACAAACCAGTCTGAAGCTACATCCTTGCACCTGTGTTCACGGGCTATGGGGTACGAATTTCTCTGGGAATGGATTCCTAGAAATGGAATTCCAGAGAGCAATGAACATCTTTAAATTGCATAGATTCCATGAACTTGCTAGCCTGGTTTACAACCCAGGAGTGTGGGGCCCAGAGAGGGCATGTGGCTTACCCAGGGGCATACAGCAAGCTAGTACAAGGCCAGGTTTGAAACTGGCTCCACTGGCCATGAATTTTTCCATGCACTTGGAAGATACTTCCACCTAGGCTGAAGTGGCGTCTTTGTGCATTTTTTACATGTTTGTGGGGCTGGATCTGATTACTCCTTCTGTCATTCAATCACCTACTTGTTCATTTAACAAATGCATTGGTGAGATACAGGCTCAATGCTGTAAGAACGGCTCAAATAACAAATGTCTACAAGACAAGAAAATAGTTTACTTTCCTCTCTCACATCAATCTGAATGAAAGCAGACTTGGATGGTGGCTTTATGGTATCAGGGACCCAGACTCTTTTCTGTCTTATAGTTCTTCCATCTTCAACCAGCAGTTTCCATCTCATGGTCCAAGATGGCTGCTCTAGCATTGCCATCACATCTACATTCCTGCCAGTGGGTAGTAGAGAAAAGGAAGTAGAAGTCAACTTCTTTAAGGGCACAAACCAGATGTTTTGTGCCACTTCCACTCTCATCCTATTGGCTGGAATTAGTCATATGTCCTATATTGCTGCAAGGGAGGCTGGGAACAGTAGTCATTAGGTAACATAGCTGGGCAGCCATCATATTTTCTTCTAAAACTCGGTGATCTATTACCAATGAATATACTGTCCAGTTTCTGACGCTCATACATTTTCTGGGCACCTACTATGTGTGGGAGAAGGTGCAGCAGACCGGAAATAGCACAAACTTTGGAATTTGACTCGTCTTGGGTTTGAATCCCAATTTTGCCTTTCCCAGCTGTGTGTCATGATCTCTCTGAGCCTCAGTTTCCTCATTTAAAAAATGGAGACAAAAGGGACTTCCCTGGTGGTCCAGTGGTTAAGAATCTGCCTGCCAATGCAGGGGACACGGGTTCGAGCCCTGGTCCAGGAAGATCCCACATGCCGCGGAGCAACTAAGCCCATGTGCCACAACTACTGAGCCTGTGCTCTAGAGCCCATGAGCCACAACTACTGAGCCCACATGCCACAACTACTGAAGCCCGCATGCCTAGAGCCCATGCTCCACAACAAGAGAAGCCACCACAACGAGAAACCCGTGTGCCGCAATGAAGAGTAGCCCCCGCTCGCTGCAACTAGAGAAGGCCCATGCGCAGCAATGAAGACCCAACACAGGCAAAAATAAATAAATAAACAAATAAATAATTTTAAAAAAAGAAAAGAAATGGCAGCTGCTTTTAAAATGAGCCATACCCTGAGCCACACTCCCAAGGGCCAGAGGTGACTCAGCAGAGGCCCTGCCCTCGATTCCAGTGGAAAGACATTCCAGGGCAGCCTTCTGTCGATAAAAGCTCAGAGACATGTCTGTGCATAATCCCAATGCATCAATCATGCATGAGTCAGAGCAGTTATGCCCATAAGTCATAAAGCAGCAGCTGGGCCCAGGATTCTTGGCATCCTTCCAAGCCCATCTCCCCAACCCCATTTTACAGAGGAGCAAACAGAGCCAAAGGAAGCGCTGCGAGCACAGCATGACTACACTGTTTTATTTTATCAGTCTCCTCCTAATTGGGCATGGGGGTCGGTTCCACTTTGGAGCCATCGTAAACAGACTTGGCTGGGCCTCCCTATGCCTATAGGAGCAGGGTTTTCCGGGGTAGCTGGGGAAAAAGAATCGCTGGGGTGAATTGTGGATCCAGGGAGTGCTCCAACTGCAACAGAGGGAGGCGTCTCTCCCCAATTTACTTATAGGTCACAGCCTCAGCATACTGACATTTTGGGGCAGAGAATTCTCTGCTGGCGGGGGCTGTTCTGTGCCTGGTAGGATGTTTGGCAGCATTCCTGGCATCTACCCACAAGATGCCAGTAGCATATCACCACCCCCAGTTGTGACAACCACAAATGCCTCTAGACATTGCCAAATGTCCCCTGGGGGGCAAAATCATTCCCAGTTGAGAATCACTGCTCTCAATGCACAGAGCCCGTGGCAGGGTTTATAAGCACAGATTCTTTAAGCAGATTTATAGATGTTATTGATTTTCTTCTCTTCGGACAGGTGCATGCGTTTTATCTCTTTGGAAGGGGTCCATGACTTTGGTAGTCACTGGTTTAAGAATAAAGATTTCAGGGACTTCTCTGGTGGCACAGTGGTTAAGAATCCTCCTGCCAATGCAGGGGACGTGGGTTCAAGCCCTGGTCCAGTAAGACCCCACATGCCGCGGACCAACTAAGCCGTGTGCCACAACTACTTAGCCTGCACTCTAGAGCCCACAAGCCACAACTACTGAGCCTGCGAGCCACAACTACTGAGCCCGCATGCCTAGAGCCCATGCTCTACAACAAGAAAAGCCACAGCAATGAGAAGCCTGTGCACCACAATGAAGAGTAGCCCCCGCTCGCCGCAACTAGAGAAAGCCCACGCACAGCAACGAAGACCCAACGCAGCCAAAAATAAATTAATTAATAACAAAAATAATTAAGTTAAAAAAAGATTATTAAAAAAAGAATAAGGATTTCAGGTTATTATTGGGATAATTAGTGGGATTTGAATATGGGGAATAAGAATGATATTATAACATTGTATCAGCATTGAATTTCCTGGTTTTGAAAACTATACAGTGGTCATGTAAGAGAATGTCCTTGTTTTTAGGAGATGCACACTAAAGTAATTAGGAGTCAAAGGACATTGTATCTTTTTTTGTGTAACTGACTCTCAAATGGTTCCAAAAAATTACACGCACAGAGAAAAAGAATGATAAATCAAATGTAGCAAAATATTGACAACTGGGGGATCTGAATGAAGGAGATATATGGAAAGTTGCTGTACTATTAGAAATTATTATTTTAAAAGGGTTTTTAGAAATCACCATCTAGTTTTTAAAACATGGTTTTAATCTGTTATTCCCCCTGCTCCCAAGAAAAAAGTGCATGATTGTGCCCAGGAGCTGGGACCCATTCAGGTCATAGTCCCAAGAATCTCCCAGAAAGGGTTCTCTTTGCTTTTATTTGGGTCTGTAAAATGCCCAGAAAGAAGTTCCACCCAGCATTAACAGTGGTTAGTAATGGCCCCTACCTAGCCCCAGTTTTGTTCAAATGTCCACGCCTCCCCCAGGAGCCCAGTTAGCTCAGGAAAGTGACCCCATCCCCAGATACTTAGAAGGGCCTGAGGGGTCGAAAGGGAATCTTTTCCCCCTGCTAGTGACTGGTCCAGGAACGGGCATGTGATGCAAGGGAGCCAATGAGGAACAAGGAGCCTCCAGGCTGCTTTTTTACTTGTTTTGATGAATAAAATGAACGAAGTGACTTATGAGACATCTGACCCTAGCACTCTTGGATGCTGCCCTGATAACACCATGTGAAGAAGCCCATCTAGCCTTCTGAAAGATGAGAAGCCACAAACAGAACTGAGATGCCCCAGCCAACAACCAGCACACACTGCTGGATGTATGAATGAGCACAGCTGGAAGCTGAATGAAGCTGCAAGAGTGAGACCAGGTGAAACCAGCAGTGGAACCACTAGCCAATCCACAGAGTTGTAAGGAGTAATAATCAACATGGTTTTAAGCAACTGTTTGGGGATGATGTGAAGATTCGGTGAGGTTATGACATGACACAGAAAGTGTTCAAACAGATGCTGGTCATTATTGCTGACCACGTATTACTGTTCTCATCCCCATGCTGATCACCCCCTCTGTTTTCCTCCACCTAATGAAGCTCTCCCTATCATCCTCCACCCATCTCTTACCCTGCTTCATTTCTCCACATCACCTGTCCCTACCTGACATTAGATTATCTTTTTACCTGTTTATTGTCTGTCTCTCTTGCAACTGGGAGGGTAGGGACCACTGCTGTATGGCCAGCATCTTACACAGCATCCGGCCCACAGCAGGTCTCAGTAAAGATTTGGTGAATAAGTGAATGGAGCAATCCTGATCAACATGATTTGAGGCAAGTCATGGGGGGCTCCATCCCCCAACACTGTGACACCTTGGGGTGTCCAGGTCGGGCAGCTTTGCAGCCTGCGTCTCAGAGCTAGCAGGAACTGGAGAACAGAGACCTGAAGGAGAGTCCGGGGCCAGCCACCTGACTCTCTGGGGAGCTCATGCACCAGGAAGCAGGTACAGTGATGGCAAAGGCCCAGCTGTGGATGACAGCGCGAGATGTCAGGAGACAAGGCTGGAGAGTCAGCAAGGCCTCGACTGTCAGGTGAGGGTGTGGATCTCACCCCACCGCCCCCATAGTCAAGTGTAACAAACGTTTCTGCAGGGTATCCTGCCTGGCAGGTACCCCACCTCTCACTGTGCTCACTGTGAACCTTACAACAAGCCTATGCAGTGCTGTTCTTTCCATTTCACGGAAGGAAAATAGACCCACAGAGGCTCAGAAACACAGCTGTGAGACTCTAAGCTTCAAAGGCCGGGCTCCTTCCACTGCCCATTGCTGCCCTTGGCCTTTGCCCCCATCTTAGGTGTGTAATTCTGCCTCTTCCCTCCCTTCTGACTTTGCTCTAACTTGATGACCAAAATTATATGTCATTCTCTAGGCCAGAAAAACTACTTGAAGCCATTGGACATCTCAGCTTGGGACGTCCAACCTGCACCTTACACGCAACATGCCCAAAACAGAACTCCTGGTCTCCCCCGCTCCCCAAACCTGCTCCCACCTTCTTCACCAGCTCAGTCAATGGCGCCTCCATCCTTCCAGTGGTTCAGGCTAGAAACCTGAGAGTCATCCTCGACTTCTCTCTCCCTCACCCCACATGCCATCAACCAGCAAGTCCTGGCCACGCCACCCTCAAAATGCAACCAGAATCCACCACTTCTCCCACCTCCACAATCACCCTGGTCTGACCCTCCATCCCCTCCTACCTGGACTATTGCAGTCACCTCCTCTCTGGTCTCCTGCTTCTGGACGGTCTCTGAGTCCACCTCTCACATGCAGCCCGAGGATCCTATTAAGATATAAAGTCAAGGTCACTGTACAATTCTTTACCAGAATTGCCCAATAGAACTTTCTGCGAAGGTGGAAATGTTCTAAATCTGCACTAATTCATTACCCACCAGCCACATGTGACTATTGAGCACTTGAAATGTGCAGAGTATAACTGAAAGACCGAAATGTTAATTTTACTTACTTTATTAGCTACACTCTGTTGGCAAGACTGTGGGAAACAGGCACTCTTGAACACAGATGATGGTGGGAGTATAAATTAGAATATGATTCTAATGGCTACCTACCGACCGATAGGTTTATCTATATCTAGCAAAATGACAAATCAGTTAACATTTGTCAAAACAACCCCACTTCAGGAGTCCAACACATCTACCTTCACATGCAAAAATGACATTAAGTAAACCATCTACAACATCCAAAGATAGGAAATGACCCAAGTGTCCATCAATAAACAGCTAGTTAAATGAATTATGGTCCAGCCACACAGTGGAATACAATGAAGTTATAAAAAATGAATGAGGAAATAATGACCCCCTAAAGCACAAAGAAAAAAATAAATTAGACTTCATCAAAAGTAAAAACATTTTTGTGCATCAAAGGACACTATCAAGAAAGTGAAGACCACCAACAGAATGAGAGAAAATATTTGCAAACTATGTCTCTGATAAGGGTCTAGTGTCCAGAATATATCAAGAACTTTTACAATTCAACAATAAAAAGACAACCCAATTGTTAAATGGGCAAAGGATTTGAATAAATTTGGATTTATTTCTCCGAAGATATATACAAATGGCCAATAAGCACATGAAAAGATGCTCAACATCACTAGTCATTAGGGAAATGTAAATCAAAACCACAGTGAGATACCAGTTCATATCCATTAGGATGGTTACAACCAAAAACAGAAAATAACAAATGTTGGCGAGGAGGTAGAACAACTGGACCACTCACACATTGCTGGTGGGGATGTAGACTAGTACACCTGCCATGGAGAACAGTTTGGCATTCCTCAAAAAGTTAGTTACCATTTGACCCAGCAATTCCACTTCTAGGCATATACCCAAGAGAAATAAAAACATATGTCCACACAAAAATCTGTACATGAATGTTCATGGCAGCACTATTTATTATAACAGCCAAAGGTGGAAACAACCCAAATGTTCATCAACTGAATGTGTAAACAAAACGAAGACTATTCATCCAATGGAATGTTGATGGCCATAAAAAGGAATGAAGTCCTACAAAATGAATGAACCTTGAAAAAATTATGCAGTGAAAGAAGACCAAAAAAGGCCACATATTGTATGATTCCATTATATTATATGATTCCATTATATTATATGAATATATATATTTTTTTACTTTCAAAGCATGTGAATGTCCTACATATTAAAAATAAAATTATTTTCTTAAATATAAATCAGGTTATGTAATTCCTCTATTCAAAACCTTAGAATTCCCCAGCAGTCCAGTGGTTAGGACTCCATGCTTTCACTACTGAGGGCGTGGGTTTGATCCTTGGTCGGGGAACTAGGATCCTGCAAGCTGCTCAGTGCGGCCAAAAACAAAAATTAAAAGGGAATTCCCTGGCGGTCCAGTGGTTAGGGCTCTGTGCTTCCACTGCAAAGGGCATGGGTTCGATCCCTGGTCGGGGAACTAAGATACCGCATGCTGTGCAGCATGGCCGAAAAAAACCACAAACAAACCTTAGAGAGAAGAGATTTCTCAGTTCATTTTAAGTAAAAACCAAAACCCTCTATATCCTTTCAAGACCCTACCCTATCTGCCCCGCTCCCTTCCTCTCTGATCTCACCTCTCACCTCCCCCTCTCTCATCTACTTCATGTCTCACTGGCCAACGTGCTGTTCCTGGACATGGCAAGCATGTTCCTGCCTCAGGACCTTTGCACTTGCTGTTCCCTTGGCTTGGAACAATTTGCCCCCAGATATTTGCATAGCTGGCTCCATCTCCTTTAGGTCTTGGCTCAAATGTCACTTTCTTGAACAGGTCTCCCCTGACTCACACCGTCACCTCCCAGGAGACTCTGTCATGTTCCCTGCTGTTTCCCTAGAACAACCTGGGCCAGATTGGTGCTTAATAAATGTGTTCATTGAATGAATGACCTGTTTGTCCATCACCCATCTTGTGCTGGCCACTAGGGGATCTTCAGACACCAGCAGTAACCAGCCCATCTCAGCCTGCTTGGAGGTCTGGGACACATGCAGAGAGCTTAGAAAGGTGTCTCCCTGAAATCTGAAATCCAGCCCTCACCAAGGCAAGCCACCTTAATCTCCTGGATTGAAAAATTGAACTAAGCTAAAAATAAGGCAAGGCCAGCCAGTTTTGCCAGAATTCACCAGGATTTGGGCTGCAACCTGTCCCTGCCATGGAAGCACACTTTTCTTTCCTGAAGGTATAGAAGGAAGCAGGGAAGGAGCATGGGCCTGGCTGGGGATGGTGGCCTCCCAGGGCATGAACACCCAGGAAACACACCTGGGATGACCGGCTTTTCCTAGCAGCAGAAGAATCCAGGGCTGAAAACCTCAGAGAACCAGAACAAGGGTGGAGCCTCCGAAAGACATTCCAGAAGGGTTCTCACCTCCCCACCCTGCTCCCCTGGGCACCTCTTGGGTCCTTCCACGGCCTCTAAAACAGCTCCCATTTGGTGACACCAGACGGAATTTATGTGAGCAGTTACTGTGTACTTTGTAGTCAGCTTGACCGGTCATTTACCTGCTGAGGAAGTAAAGTCATTTGGCTGAGACTTAATTCATTCATCAGGCATTTACTGAGCCCTACGCTGATCCAGACATGGAGGTTCAGCTGTGAAGCAAGCAAGTCCCAGCCCTCAGGAGCTTGCTTTCCGGTGGCGGAGACACGAACAGTAAGTTCACTGCCTACGACAAGCACTGAGAAGACGGGGTGATGTCGCAGTGACTGGAGGAGTGGGCACCTCTCGGCGACGTGGTGAGAGGGGGGGCCTCTGAGGAGGCAACACCACTCGTTATCATGAGTAAAAATATGCTGCGGTCTAGCTTGGCAGGGCGCCTAACATATTAAGCGCTCACCAAATCTTACAGTGACTCTCATCAGTCTACTGTCCTCTCCCTCGAGAGAACAGGCGCTCCCGGGCACACAGCACGAGCTGTCACACAGTAGGGGTACGCTCGGTCCTCGTAACCTCTGCACGCGGTAGGGCTCAGAAGTCGGTCCAGTGTGAATCGGCCCCAGCCAGGGACACTGTTCAAAGTGCCCACCAAGTCCTGGCTCCCCCGCCCCGCCCAGGCGCCCTCCACTCGAGTTCCTTGCACACAATAGGCGCTTGGCTGTGCGTGCTGAAGAGACGCCCGCTTCTGGGTCCGCCGGCGCAAGACCTCGGCCCTTTGCACCGGTGAGTAAACCGAGCCCGAGGTGGGCGACGACGCTGCCCGAGTTTCCGTGCGGCTGACGACCAGGCCGGAGGCGGAGGCGGAGGCAGAGCGTGACTGGCACTGAGGCGTCGCCACCCCACAACTTCCGCACCCAGCTGCGCCAGCTGCGGACCTGACCCCCGCGCGCCGCGGTTGGTTGCGGCTCGGAAGTCGCTGATTGGCTGACGTGGCCCCGGCGCGGGCCCCGATTGGCTGTGACGCGCGGCCGGGCGAGGCCCCCGCCGCCGCCGCAGCCGCGCCTGGACTGGGCGGTCATTGGGCGGCGTGATATCGCCGCGATTCCGCGGCCGCACAGCTGCCGCCGCCGCCGCCGCCGCCGCCGCCGCCGCCGCCGCCGCCGCCGCCGCCAGCAGAGCGCACCGGGCTGGCCGGGCGAGTGGCTATGGCGGGCGCCGAAGACGGGCCGGGCCAGCAGCCGGAGGTCGACGAGGACGAGGCGGCGTATAGCCGGCGCTGGGGCGCGCAGCATGCCGGGGCCCGCGAGCTGGCCGCGCTCTACTCACCAGGTAGGACCTCCGGGCTCCCCTCCGGGCCTGCAGTCATCAGCCTGGGCTGCGGACAGCAACCCCGGGTCCCCAATATCGGAGCCCCAGCCTCCGGCCCCGATGCAGAACTCCATCTGCGGCTTCTAACTTGCAAATAGCTCCCCTAAGTCCGGGGACCCCACCCCAGCGCCCCTTCCAAGCCCAAGGCAGAATCCCAGCCCCGGGGCTTTCTGGACAGCTCACGTCACACAGCCAGGTCCGGATCCTAGCTCAGGGTACCTGCGGCTGCAAAGAGCGCCCCTAGCCTTAGGGACCCCCCACCCCAGGACCCTGTCCAAGCCGAAGGCAGCCCCTCAGCCACATGCACTGACCCCTAAAAGTCACACCCTATCCCGGGTTCCCCAGATCCAAAATTCGCACTCTAGGGCCCCATCTGCACCCCAGCCAGGACCCAGAGGTAGTGATCTCAGATCTGGGCGTGTCAGGCCCCCTGCTCTGGGAACCCCAACTCAGGGGCCCCCAGCTAGAGTGCCCCAGAGGCACTTCCTCCAAAGCCCCATCTTAGATTTATAGTTTCAGTCTACAGACCACCATTCCCCCACTGCATTAACTCTCATCCTATATTTTGGAATCCCCGGTGGTGAGGGCACTGCAAATCTTCCAGTTTAAGCTCCTCTCATATACAAGCCCCAATTCCAGCCATTTCCTTCCCCCATGTAGATATATTAGCCCCCTCCATTGGGACTTGGGAGTCCCCAGACTGGACCACAACTCAGAAACCCTTGCTCTGGTTCTGCCCCAGGACAAGGTCTCTGGTTTCTTCCTGCTGGGCCTACCATGTCTTTTTCAGCAAGCACCAGCCTCCACCCCCTTCTCTGACTTCCACTTGAGCCTCAAGAATCTCATTGCCAGACCCCAGCAGGGCAGAGTGTCCCCAGGGGTTAAGGGAAGTGCCTTTGAGAACTCCAGAGTCGAGTGACTGGGAGGCCCCTCTGCCTGGGTGTTGCCATCACATCAAGCTTTGTTTGTCAAACATTCTGACATCTTTCCTTTTGCTAGGAGGCAACCACCATGCACAGCCTTTGCCTGGGGTGGGCATGGGTCCACGACCACCTTTGGCTTTTTTCCCTAACTGGCCTGGGTTTGCATACCATCTCTGCCATAACTATCTGTGTGACCTTGGGCCATTTGCTTTCTTGTTGAGTCCTAGATCACCAGAGGCCTTTCTGGACTTGCGATGCCATGTTCTGGGTGTGACTTTTTTCATACCTGACTTGGGCACCTGGCCCAGGATACCATGGTTTCTTCAGCCTGTTCCCCCAACACCCAGCTTGTGGACTTAAAACCTCCTGTGCTCCCTGGGGCAGGCTGGACTTGGCATCCTGACTCTTCTTCTTAGCTGTGTAACCTGGGCCAAGGCACTTTCCCTTTCTGAGCCTCAGTTTCCTCACCTCTAAAATGGATACAAGATAAAGTTTATCAGTTCCTTAGTGTCGCTGGGAGGAGGAAATGAGATCGTCTACCTTGGTGCAGTGCCTGTCATACAGTAGGCAATCCCTATTATTAATCCAATAGTCTGACCCTCCCTGTGAGTCTTGGGGTAAGCTCTCTCACCTCTCTGCTTCTCAGACTCACCACCTGGGAATCAAGGGTAAGGATTCAAAGCCTGCCTCCTTTGGTGTCCAGCTATGCCCACTCAAGTGAACCCTACCCACCTTCAACCAAATCATACCTGGGCATTCTGAGCTTCCTCAATGGACTGCCATCTTCTCATTCTACCATGATTGCATCTTTGCCCAATTCTGGTATCCCCAAGTGCCCCTCACTCTCTGAAGAGCAGCCACTGCAGGGATTTAAGGCTGCAGGCAGTCTCCTGGTGCCCCAAGCCTGCAATCAGAGGCCTTATCTCCTCTTACCCTAGAGCTGGGGCAGGGCAGGGGGAGTGCCTGGAGAGGGGGAGTGAAGGAGGAAGAGACTAGTTTCTCCAAATTCCACAGACCTCCCTCTGCCCGTCTGTGTCGCTTGGCCTTGAGGAAGAACCTCAGTCTCTGGGCCTGACCTATAAAATAAGGGGCCAGGCTGAATACATATTGAACACCCTCGTCCCATGCCCTGTTCTAGGTGAACAAAACAGGAAAAATGGAGCTGGCCTTTTTAGTAAACCCAGTAAATAAGGGAAATATCTTACTTGCCCAGTGGTGGCAAGTGCTGTGGAACAGACATACAGCAGAAAAGGGAGAAGTGAAATGTTGGGGACAGTGACATTTTAGAGAGGGGGCAGTTAAGGCCTCACTGAGCAGGTGACAATTGAACAGAGACCAGAAGGGAGGGACTCCTGAAGATATTTGAGGAAGGATTGGTCCAGACCAGGGATACAGCAAGTGCAAAGGCCCTACGGTGGGAGCAAGCCTGAAGTATTTGCAGGACACCAAAGAGGCCTGTGGGCTGGAACAGAGTGAGCTGGGGGAGAGTAGGGAAAGTTTCTGGGTTCCAGGACTGAATTCTTGAGATTCCTGGGGCCAGTGATGGGTTGGCACCATGACAACTGGCAGCAATAATACGGCAGTTAACAGAGTTGACATTTATTGAGCACTGACTATGTGCTGGGCACTTCCCTTATGTGCTCTCATTTCATCCTCACTACAGTTGTCTCAGGGGCATCCTGGTATTAACTCCATTTTACAGGGGAGGAAACCGAGACCCCCGTAGCCTCCTCGTAGCCCACCCCCGACATGTGTTCTTCCTAACGTTTGTCGTGCCTGGGATTAGGCTTGTGTCTGCCCCCACCAGAGGGGAAGGTGAGCAAGGCCAGGGGCGGCATCTCTTTGGCTTGCCTGAAGTGCCTGCACCCTGTCCATCTTTAAGACTTTCCCTGGGGCTTAGCAAAGAGTGGTGACCTGCCCACAGTCACACAGACAGTTAGCAGGACCAGAATGAGAACACTGGTCGGGGCGTTCTAGGTTCTGTGTTCCGAATCTTTGCTGTGGAAGTGAGCCAGCCCAAGTGCGTGTGCAGGAGGGACACCAGTGTTCCAGGTCAGCAGAGCAGCACGCATGCAGGGCTGGCGGCAGAGACAGTGGGCCTAGCGTCGGCCGAGAGCTGTGAGTTGTCTGGTCAGGGCAGCCTCAGCCTGATCCCATGGGCCCTGAGTGTCTGGCCAAGGATTGTCTGACCCAAGCACTCCCCCAGGTCCAGGGAGCCACAGAGGGTCCAGGTTAGGGGTTTGCAGCACCACCCCACCCTCTGCCAGGTGCCGACGTTTGTGAAGGGTGGGTGGACTTGGCAGGTCTACCCCAGTCTCACGGGCAAGCCTGGAGGCAAGGCAGGTGTCCAGCTTCCCGGCAGGCGCCAACTGACCTCTGGATATGTGGGTCCCACTTCTCAGGTACCTAGGCTCCAGGGGTGGATCTTGGGGGGTCACCAGAGCCCCTGTTCACCCACCCTGGCTAACTACGGATGCCCCTGCCCTGTGGGACACAGAGACTCTTAGCGTGTGGTGGGGGGAAGGTGGAGGGTGTCAGGAGTGCTGGGTGGGGGTCCTGGCCTATAGTCCCAGAGCTGAGCCTGGATTCTGTCCCCCAAGACAGGCCTCCCTGAGGCCCCTTCCCTGTCCAGGCCTGGTCCCTGTCATGCTCCTGGCCCAGCTTTCCCTCTGTCTCCCTCAGTAAGTCTTGTTCATTTTCCATTTCTTTGTCTCTCCTTCTCTCTGGCCATACTCATGTTCTCTTTGTCACCTTATAATCACTCCCTGTCTCTGTCTTCCTCTTCTCTCTATTTCTCATCGATTTTTTTTTAAATTTTTATTTTATTTATTTTTTATACAGCAGGTTCTTTTTAGTGATCTATTTTATACCTATTAGTGTATATATGTCAATCCCAATCGCCCAATTCCTCCCACCACCACCACCCCGCTGTTTCTCATCTTTCTGTGTCTCTGATTCCTGTTCTGTCCCATCTCTCTCTCTCTTCCTCTGTGTCTCTCTGGTCTCTCTACCTCCTGTCCCCCCACCTCCCTGAGGCCGAGTGTCTCCTAGTGGTGGCCAAGGACCATCAGAAGTGCAGGTTCCAGGGCTTGTCTGACTGAAACCAGAAGAGTCGGGCCTGATACCAAGCCTTTGGCTGTGGCCTGTCCCCAGGCAAGCAGAGATGGCCTGCCCTGCACCTCCCAGCCCTCCCAGCCCTCCACACACAAGCCTGGCCCCCTCCCCAGGCCAACAGGCAGTCACTACTGTCACTCAGCCCAGATCGTGGACCCTGGCCAGGCCAGGGGCTGGCTCAGGGAAACAAGGCTCAGCACTCTGCCAGAGGTGGCCTGAGCCCTTCTGTCCTGAGGAAAGTCCTTCCCCTCCCTGGGCCTCAGTCTGCACATCTGTGAAGCGACACCATTTAGACCACCTGACCACGCGGTCCCTGCCAAGCAGACTGTCCATGCTGTGACTCTGGGGATTCTCGAGGGACTTTGGACAGCACACTTCATCTCTCCGGGCCTACTTTCTCCTGAAGGATGGGGCAAATAGCCACCAGCCCATGGCGTGCGGCAGGCAAGGGCTTGTTGGGATCGTCCTTGACACTGGCCCTGGTATGTAACAGGTGCTCCGTGAAGGTCGCTTGTTATAATAGATGTAGTTTTTATGGGTCATAGTTGAGGCACTTGTTCTGCAGAAGGATACCGAGGCCAGAGAGAGAGTTTAGATGGGAAAATATTCAGATTTGGGGACATTCTTTGTGGCAAGGGGAGAGAGCTGGGCTATCTTTGGAATCAGGACAGCCCCGAACATCCAGGCTAACGAGCTCAGGATCCAAACCCAGTTTTCATTTTTACCCGCAGAGCCTCAGTTTCCTCATCTAGGAAATTGGGATCGCACAGTAGCTCCCTGGAGGGACTGAGACTTGAATGAGAGACTGAGAGACTATGCCTTGGGCTTGAAACCTCAGGTGACTGCAGGGACTTGGCCAGGACCGCCACCCAGGGAAGCCACCCAGTATGAGGCTGCAGGGAGGGGAGCGGACTGGGGTCCACAAGGAGCTCTTGCTCCATCTGATGGAGGCAGGCTTGGGCTGGCCAGAGCCCTATGTTCTCAAAGGAGGTAGTTTCATGTGATTTTTTTTTTTTTTAAGTGTAGCTGATTTTTTCAAAACTAAGAGCAAAATATGACAGAGGGAGTGGGTCTGCAGCATCTCTGATGCGGGCTGCACCCTGTACCCCAGCCCATAATAGGCCTCAGTGGGTGTTAGCCATTGTTGTTGTTGCTGTCCCTACAGGCTGGGTGGCAGCAGATCGGTACTGAAGAATCACCTGTCCCTTACCACCACCCCTCCTGGCTTCCTGCTTCTGAGCCCCAGGTCCTGGCCACAAACAGGAGCTGCAAAAGGGAAGGCCCTTCTGGGCGTGGTCATGGTGACCCCAGGTGGGGGCCCCTGGGGTAGCATAGCCCCGTGGCCCAAGGGAAACAGCCCCTGACTACGAAGAAAGCAGCAAGGGGCTTCTGCGTCTGCTGCTGTGTGATGCTGTTGGGATCCTAGCCCTTTCTGGGCCTCGGGGTCCTCATCTGTATGAGAGGGGCTGAGGGATGTGACCCTGGGCATGTCCTTTCCCTCTCTGAGCCTTGGTCTTTTCACAGGGCCGCTGTTCGGATTCTGGCTCAGGGCACAGTCTGCTGCTCTACAGCCCGGACAAGGCCCTTTCTCTCTCTGAGCCTGTTTCCTGTCAGGAACAGTGGGACACCTCATACCTCCTTCTCACAGTGCTTCAGTGAGGGGTGCCCAGAGACAAAGCCTGGCAGTCTTTCTCTAGGGTCGTGGTTGGGAATTTGTTCATTCCACAAGCATTTATTAAGCAACAACTGTGTGCCAGGACCCTGGTGAGCAAGCCAGGCATGGCCCTAGGCCTCCTGAGTTCACATTTAGGGAGGGGAAGACAGATGTTAGACAGGCAGTGACAGTCCCTCATGATATGGGTCCCATGTTGGGAGAGCCTGGGGGTTAAAGGAGGCATCATGGATGGCTTCCTGGAGGTGGAGTTTCCAGGTAGAGATATGTAAGAGCAGATTTGTCCTTGGGACCAGCTGCCTGAGAAAACAGTATTCCCAGGGGCCCTGTCACATGTGGTATCACCCACGTGGTCTTTTTATTTCCTTTTGCTTTAATAGTCTTTTATTTACTTATTTATTTATTTATTTTTGGCTATGTTGAGTCTTCGTTACTGCACGCGGGCTTTCTCTAGTTACGGCGAGCGAGGGCTACTCTTCATTGCGGTGCGTGGGCTTCTCATTGCGGTGGATTCTCTTGCTGCAGAACACGGGCTCTAGGCACGCAGGCTTTACTAGTCGTGGCACACGGGCTCAGCAGTTATGGCTCACGGGCTTAGTTGCTCCGTGGCATGTGGGATCTTCCTGGACCAGGGATCGAACCTGTGTCCCCTGCATTGGCAGGCGGATTCTTAACCACCGCGCCACCAGGGAAGTCCTGCATTCACAAATTTTAAGTTCAAAAGGGAGTACGTGAAAAAGTCTCAACCGTGTAGGTTTTTTTCCCTTTTTTCACATAAATGGCTGTTTAGCACTTTGCTGTTTGCACTTACCAGTTTGTCCTGGATGTCCCTCCATAGCCACACATTAACAGTCACCCAGGCTTTTTTCCTAGCTACAGAGATGCCATAAACCAAATTAATTTGTCTGAGTCCCCCGGCAATGGACACAAAGGTTATTTTCAAAATTTCTATACCTGCAACAAAGCTGCAGTGAGTGAATCAGCTTGTCTGAGCTCACATGCTATTAAAACAGGTGCCAAGATTTAAAGAGGCGATTTCACACCCACATCCTGATTGCTGGCTTCTCTTGAGAATTAGAAGGTCTGGCCTCCCTGGGCCCACACTCCCCCTTGGCAGTAGTCAGCCAGTTAGTGGCTACTGCTTTAGAAAGGGCACATGTGCTGTGGTGTTCCACTGTCCCCACCCAGCCCACCTCACTCCTTCAAATCACCTGCCTGGCCCCTGGAGTTTGAGACCCTTCATCGGCACTGCCTCTTCTCCCTGTGGCTGGAGCCCTAGAGGGGATAACCAAGGCCTTATTTCTCCTGAATTCCTGACTCATTGCCTGGAGCCCTGCTTGATGGAGGTTGGGCGGGGTCTGAACCTCCATGATTAAAAGCCGTTTGTAGCCTCTGCCTCCAAATAATTACCTACAAAAGGGGACAGGTGATGGGATGATGACAGTTAAAAAAAGAAGCTCATTAAAATTCCTTCACATGTCTCCAGAGAGAGCCCAAAGGGGCCCAAGAGACCAGTATTCTGGTCCTGTCTGCCACAGAATCAGCATGGGCAAGGCCAGCTTCATGGGCATCAGACCTGTGCACAGGGGGCCTGCGCTCAGAAGGGCCCCACCAGAAGGGCTTGGTTTAACACACCCGGCCCTGAGTGTCTGACCTTCAGCAGGCCCCGCCCCTTCTCCAGGCCTCGGTGACATCATCTGTGAAATGGGCAGGCAGTCCCTGCGTTCAGCCTGTAGTCAGCACTGCAGACTCTCAGAACACAGTCAAAGAGCCCCCATGGGCCCAGCTCTGCCTGGCTTTGATCCTTGCTCCCTGGGCCTTTGCCACCCACCCTGCACTCACCTCTCGCCTCCTCTCCCTGCAGGCAAGCGCTTCCAGGAGTGGTGCTGTGTGGTGCTGTGCTTCAGCCTCATCGCCCACAACACGGTCCACCTCCTGCTGCTGGCTCACTGGGAGCACACACCTCTTGTAATGCTGGGAGTCGGTGAGTGCCCGCAGCCCTGCTGCCCGCCTCGGTTTCCCCAGGGGCCAGGGACCTACCCAGTGTCTGCGCCACTCTGATGGCGACTTACACGTGTGTGTGTGGGGGTGGGTGTGCGCGCGCTTGTGTGCACACGAATGGGGTACAGGTTGTGGGAACCCTGGCTCCCATCTCAGTCGGTGGCACCTGCATCCTTCCTGTCACTTGGGCCAAAAACCTGGGTGTCATCCTCAGTTCCTTTCTCTCACATTCCACTCCAGAGCATCAGCAAATGCTCTTGGCTGTCCTTTCGAGATGCATCCAGCATCCATTACTGTCCACCTCTACATCCCCTCCCTGGTCCAGCACCACCCTCCAGCCTGGACTATGGTGGAAGCCTCCTCCCTGGTCTCCCCGCCTCCACCTCTGCCCCGCACTGTCCATTCTCCACAGGCAGCTGGGAGAATCCCATTGGATCCTCCGTGAGGTCACGCCACTGGCCTGTTGTCCCCTGTATACTTAGAATAAAACACCAACTCCTCAGCACGGCCTGGCCCCAGCCCCGCCTCACATCATTTCCTTCCTCTCCTCTGGCTCACCCTGCTGCCGCCACAGTGGCCTCTCGCTGTGCCTCCACCAGGTGCTGTCAGGCACACCCCAGCTCAGGGCGTTTGCACATGCTGTTCCTGTGCCTGGAACTCTCTTCCAGCAGGTACCTGTGTGGTTCCCTGCCTCGTCTAGGTCACCTCCTCGGGGAGGCTCTCCCTCAACAATAGCAGCCCTGCCATACACCATCCCTCACCCCACTCTGTTATACAGTCTGTTTCTTTGTTTATTACCTGTCTCCCCCACTCAAATATCAGCTCCCTGAGAGTAGGGATTTTTGTCTGCTGCTGTGTCCCCAGCCCCAAGCACAAAGCCTCACACAGTAGGTGCTCGGTAAATATTTATTGAATCAGTGAATGAATGAGCTGCAGTGTATTAGTACCTGTTGAGTGTTTTCCATCGGTCAGTCCTCACCCATCCACAGACCTGGGGGGGGGGGGTGGAGGCTGCAGTTATCATTTTCCAGACGAGGAGACCGAACCTCAGAGAAGGGACCGGCCAGAGTCACACCTCAAAACAGAGAGTACGACATAGTTCTTAATTCACTGTCTCCACTCCCAGGTCCTGGAGTGACTCAGTTCCTTCCTCTCCGCACACCGCCCCTCCCCTCTTCCCTCTAATTCAGGTGTTCATCCCTTCCCCCACCCTGGGCTCCCAGGCTGACAGGGCAGCGGCTGTGCCCTTGGTCCGCCTAGCCAGCCCCAAGTGTTCAGCTTCCACAGTCACATTAAAAGCATTCTGGTCACCTAAGCCAGTAGCGCTCAGGCCAGCTAATTGAGCCATCTGGGTCTGGGGTGGGGATAAGCATGTGCTGGGGGCGGACCAGCTGAAGGGGAAGGAGGTTAAGCCATCTAGTGCCAGGGAGCCTGGGCCCCGCCCACAGGAGCCAGACATGTCCTCTCTGCCCAGGGGTGAGAAGGACCTGCACCTCCAGCCTCTCTGCCTTGGAACAGCACATTCAAGGGCAGGGATGTAGACAGTGTGAGCCCCGACGCCCCATCTGGGGGTGGTCACGAGCAGGCCCCTACAGTCCTGGGTTCAAGTCCCAGCTCTGCCACTTCCTGGCTGTGTGGCCTTGGGCAAGTGTCAGTGCACCTCTGAGCCTTGTCTTCCACATCTGGAAAGTGAGACTGCTCACAGCCCCTGCCTCCTAGGGCCTTTGTGAGGGCAAAATGCAGGTGTGCATAACTGCTGAGAGGGCAGCAACTGAGTAGAGGTGAGGAGGGGACACTGCCCAACATTCACTCCCCGGGGCTCAGACCTTCTGCCTCAACGGTCAGTTTAACAGTGGATATTTCCCAAGCCTACCGTGTGCAAGACCCACGCTGGGCTCTTTTAACTCTTGGTGGCAACTGAGTGAGGAGGGTCTGATCCCTGTGCTCTGAGAGGCCAGGTGACTTGCCCATCGACCGTAACCCGGGCAGCAGCAGAGTCTGGGATTTCATATCCAGACCTGGCCGGGGACTACGCAGCCTCCAGTTGGCACTAGGAGGAAAGGGTGTTTTAGGCAGTGGGCCCAGTCTGGGCAGAGGATCAGTAGCACCAGAGCCCCCAGGTGTATGTTGTGTGAACCGGGAGGGTGGGCATCCCAGGCAGGTCGCTGCCTCCCTGGTCGGTTGGGACCAGACCCAAGAGACTTTGCTCCTGCCTGTGATAGCAGCCCTTCCACCCAGCACCTTTGCCTCTGGGCTGATAAGGGCAGACAATCCCCTGATAGTAGTGTTTGCACAGTTCCTAATGGATTTAAGTAGCTGCCCTGATTTGTGTGTTGACATGCCGGAAGTAGGGGCACCGTGCCAGCCTACACAGCCCACCTGCTGCTGTCTCCCAAGAGGTTCTGGTGCCCCTGAAACCAAGGGAGCCAGAAGCCCTGAAAAGGTGCCCAGTTAATAAATACAGACAGATGACGCAATCCTGGGTAGCAGAGTCAAGATAGGGGAGCTGGCGGCGAAGAGGAGAGGTAAGAGGTCAGGGAAGTCTCTCTGGAAAAGTGACATTTGCACAGAGACCTGAAGGAGGTGAGGGAGGGGAGGCAAACAGTTGTCCCTGGGGTGTCCCAGGCAGAGGGAACAGCAAGTGCTGCAAAGGCCTTGAGGCTGGGGTGAGCCCTGAGCATTTGGAGGATAGAGAGGAGGCCCGTGTGGCCTGAGAAAACTAACCAAAGGAAAAGTAGTTGGTGGCAGCTGAGGCACAGCTGGGGGCAGTGGGGGCAGGTCGTGTAGGGCCTTGAAGGCCATGGTCTGGATTGGGGGTTTTATTCTACAGGCCGTGAGAAGCCACTGGCAATTTTCCCACAGGGAGCTGACATCATCTCATGCTGCAGGGAGGATGGATGGGGGCAGGGAGGGCCAGAGAGGAGGTGAAGGTGGTGGCCCGGAACCCTGTAGGGCAGTGGAGGTGGTGAAAAGTCGTCAGATTCTGGGTGAGCTGTGAAAGATGGGCACCAGAATGTGCTGTCAGGTTGGCTGTGGAGGGGAGGGGGGAGGGGTCAGTGGCCTGAACTATGGAAGAAGGGACCGGGAGGAGGTTAGAGGACCCGCGTGAGGGGAGATGCTTGGGATACCTGCCTGAGGGCCAAGGGAAGGTGTTGAGCAGGAAATTGGAAATCCGGAAATCTGGGTGTCCTGAGAGTAGAGATGGTGTTTGAAGCCCAGATGCTGGCAGAGGGCCCCGGGCTGGGGCGGAGGGACTGTGTGCGAGCACAGGAGAGGCCCCCGAGGCCTCCCGTGCTTGGGACGGGGAGAGGAGGAAGAGCCAGCCAAGGGGGAGAAAGGGGAACTGGGCAGGCTTGCACAGACTGAGAGGAGAATGTGTTTCCAGAAGACTCGGGGATCAACTGGGAGCAGCCAGCTGAGCAGAGCAGCAAGATGGGGCAGCGAGGGGACCACCGGATTTGGCCCCGTGGAGGTCATTAGTGACCTTGACAAGGACAGTGTGAATGAGTAATAAATGAGTGGCCCCGGGAGCCCCGAGCTATTTGCCGCACTTGGGGAAACTGGAGGGAAAGTGTGAGGGCTCTGAGCCAGTGCCTGAAGGAGTGAGTGGGAGTTTCTGGCAGACAAATGGGTGGTGGGGGGCAGGGGTTCCAGGCAGGGGGCACAGTGAATGCAAAGGTCAGCACTCGCAGGGCCCCAGGTCACGGCCAGCCTTGTAGGTCAGGTGCGAAGTCTCCACGGGATCCGAGCTGAAAGGTGGTAAAGACAGGCTTTGGCCCCAGGACTGTAGGGACCAGCCTTCAGCAGTGTCTGCCTCTGTCTCAGCCCCTCTGCCTCCACACCAGGCCTTGAGGTGGGCAGGGCACGAAGAAGTCCCAGCCAGGTGACCTGTGGGGAGATGGAGGCCCCAAGGGGCCCAGGGACTATCTCAAGGTCACCTGGTGAGTCAGGGTAGCCTGGAGTGAATCATCATCTCCTATGCTGTCCCAGTGTCCTACAGGCAGGGTGGTAACTAGGCCCAAGCTGCCCCCAGAGTGAACCAGCCACCAGGCGCTGACACCAGCATTGGGACAAAGAAGCTTCTGTGTGCCCGCCTCCGCCACCTCTACCCCCATTAAAGAGGACTTGGGCAGCAGGCCTGAAGGCCTGGAGTTGCTCCTCTAGAAACAGCCACCGCCCATAGATCACAGAGCCGTTTCCTCCCTTGGGGGGGGGGGCTCTGTCCCTCCAAAAAAAATTCCTGACGTCTGCCTAAAGCCCACATCCCTCCCTGCTCAGCAGCCTGACAAGGCCAGGGGCTTGAGGCTCAGAGAGAGGAATAATATTTAACTACTAACTGTAGCTACATTCGGGGAGCACTTGCTATGTCCCAAGGATTAGCCCACTGTTGTTAACTGACTGTAGTTAAGTAAGTACCATTAATGTCCCCATTTCCCAGACGTGGACGTGAAGGCTCAGCATCATCATGAATGGCCCTCGCCTTGGTCTCTGGCCACTCGCCAGCAGCCCTGACCACCTCGGGGCAGCCCTCACCCTTCAGGTCTCCTTTCCTCCTCTGGCACGTGGGGTGTGGTGGGGCCTATCACAATGGACGTGATGTGAGATAATACACTTCTTTTTTTTTTTTTTTTTTTTTGGCCACATCTAGTGGCACGCGGGATCCTAGTTCCCCGACCAGGGATCGAACACGTGCCCCCTGCAGCGGGGGCACGCAGTCCTAACCACTGGACCGCCGGGGAAGTCCCAATACACGTTTTTTTAAATGGACTTTATTTTTTAGGACAGCTTTAGATTTACGGAAGATGAGCAGATAGTACATCGAGTTCCCATATATGCCCTGCCCCCAATTTCCCTTATTATTAACATCTTATCTTACTATCATACGTTTGTTACAATTAATACACCAATATGGATACGTTATTATGAACTAAAGTCCATAGTTTATTCAGATGTCCTTAGTTTTTAGCTAATGTCCTTTTTCTGTTCCAGGATCCCATGCAGGATTCCACATCACGTTTAGTTGTCACGTCCCTTGAGGCTCCTTAGCTGTGAGAGTTTCTCAGGTTTTCCCTGTTTTCAGTGATCTGAACAGTTTGGAGGAGTGCTCGTAGGATGCCCATCTGCTGGAACTCGTCTGGTGTTTTTCTTAGTGGGTTATGTGTCTTGGGGAGGAAGCGCTCAGAGGTCAAGTGCCATTTTCATCACCTCGTAGCAAGGGTATGTACCGTCAGCATGACTTATCCCCATGATGTTGACCTTGACCACCTGGCCCAAGTGGTATTTGTCAGGTTTCTCCACTGTAAAGTTACTCTCTTCCCACCCCCCAACCCCGCTTCTGTACTGTATTCCCCTTGGAGAGAAGTCACTGTGTACAGCCCATATTTAATCTGTGGGGAGTTGTACACCTGATGATGCACGTTTTTTTTTTTTTTTTTTTTGATGATGCACTTTTTAACACCTTTGACAAAGCACCCAGCACACAGGAAGCACCCCAATGTTAACGGTGATCACAAAACGTTTTTCTAATATTGTTTTTATTATCATTGTTATCATGTGTAAGGATTAAATGCTTAGGACGATTAAGGAGATAAGATGTATAACCAGCTTAGGACTGGCCTTGGTACAGTTTAGGGATTAAGAGAGATAAAACGTTTAAGGTTCTGGCACAGAGCCTGGTAACTATAAATGCTCAATAAATGTCCAGTAAAAGTAAATAAATAAATAAATGGATGGATGGATGGATAGATAGATAGATAGCTGACGTCTTTACCCTAAGAAGATGAGGGCATAGATCTTCACACAGGCTTGTGAATGCATGTTCACAGGAGCCTGAGTCATACCAGCCCCAACCTGGAAACAACCTAGTCGTCCAAGAGCAAAACAGATAAATGTACTGTGGTACATCCAGATGGTGGAATGCTACTCAGCAATAAAAAGGATGAACTCCTGATACACACAACCACGTGGATGACTCTGGAAGCATTATGCTAGTGAAGGAAGCTAGACCCAAAAAAGCACATACCATAAGAATCGATTTGTATAAAGTTCTAGAATTGGCCAAACGAAAGTATAATTATGGGAAGCAGATCGGTGGTTGCATGGAACAGGGGTGGGGAGGCACTAGGGGGACTGCTGGGGGGCTGCGTTCTCCTGAAGGCAGCATTTAGGGGCAGGATTAGTCCAAGCTGTTGGGACAGGGGCTCAGGAGGCACCTTAGCTGAGCCTTCGCTGTGCAAGTGAAGATGCTGAGGCCCAGAGGGGGCAAAGGGCTTGCCCAGGGCCACGCAGCAATATGGTAGCAAGAGATGAGGCCCCCGACCCCTGATCTCGCTCCCCCTTAGCTCTCGGCCACAGTGCCTCTAGTCCCTCCGGGTAGACGCCGTGTGTCCACAGCATCCTGTGTAGCTTGCAGCAGGAGCTCTGTTAATGCCCCTGGACCTACTGAGGTGCAGATTAAGGGCGTGAAAGCATGCTGGTTTTGGAGGCTGGTAGACTCACCTCTTCCCATCCCATGGCTGCCACTTCCAAGCCATGGGACCAGGGGTGATGCTTCAACCTCCCTGAGCCCCTTTCCTCATCAGAGAAGTGGGGAAAATAAATGAGGCTGTCACCTCAGATGGTGACAAGTGCTGTGAAAGAAGTAAAGCAGGGAGATGTGACCGAGAGCACCTGCCTGGGAGGAGGGCTTCGCCAGGGGGGTGGTGATGTTTGCTCTGAGCTAGAAGGCTGAAGCGGAGCCAGCCACTCGGGGTCTTCAGGGAGAGGGTGGGGTGCCAGGTAGAGGAACGGCAAGTGCAAACGCCCTAGGCTTCGCCAGATTCCCCAGCCCCTTCCGCAGCCCGGGTCCACCCTCCCAGCACCGTCACTAAGAAGCATGACGCCCTAGCCCTGGGCGGGGCCTTGTGTGCACTGGCCTTTGAGCCCTGCCAAGCCCTCCCCTCTCCCCAGCCCAGCCACCCATGCAGTGTCACCCCCTTCCCCGCCCTGTCCTTTGGCTTCTGCATGCGAGGAGGTGCCGTATGTCTCCACCTGGCGGCCCACTTGTCACCAGGAACTTGCAATGTATGCAGCTGTATCTCCCCTGCCCCCCGCCATCCCTCCCATGTTTGGCATATGTGGGGTGGATGTTCCAGGGCCTCTGGAAAGCCTTCATTCACAGCCACCCATGACTCGGGCCCACACACCAGAGCTGCACGTCCACAGTGACCCACACATTCACTCTTGCTCCCTCGCTCATGAGTCCTGCTCTCCAGGGAGGCATCTAGGGGATTTTCTCAGCCTTCACAGTACCTCAGGGCCCTGGTCCCCTGTCACCAAGGGGCTATGGGACCTAGCAGAATTCGAATAACCTTTAAATGGCCCAGCTGGCCCTTGGACAACCAGTTCACACCGAGAAACAGTCTGGGAGGGGAGGAGGGGTTGCCTGAAGTCACGTGACCCAGTGGGCTGCATTTACCAGCGCTTAAAACTGCATTTGTTTTGTGTATTTGTTTACAACTTCCTCCCCCCACCCCCACCCCCATATCTCTGTCCCAACGACAGGAGCTCAATGTCTGATGCACCTCTGGCTCTAGAGCTTGGCACACAGTAGGTCCTCACAGAATGTCGCTTGATAGACTGAATGACTGAATAACAACAATAATAATATGTATTGAGGGCTCACTATGTGCCCCACACTGTACTTAATGCTTTACATTGATTCATTCAACAAATGTTTATTTACTGAACCATATTATGTGCGAGGAATTGGAATGTAGCCAATGTAAACGCAAGACTAAAATCCCTGTCTTTGTGGAGCTGATATTCTTGTAGGGGAGACAGTAAACAAACAGAAATGAAGTCCAAGGTGATAGGTGCTCGGAAAAGAAGATAGGTGCTAGGAAATGCTGGAAGATGGGAATGGTTACGATTTTAGATCAGGTGTCCCCGGAGGACCTTTGAGGCAAAGATCTGAAGGAAGTGAGGGAGTGAGCTGTGTTACCTCTTGGGAAAGAATGTTCCAGCAGAGTGAAGAGCAAATGCAGAGACCCAGAGGCATGTAGGGGGGTGTAAGGGAAGGGGAATATGCCAGTAGGGCTGAGACACAGAGGGAGGGGAGCGTGATGGGGGTGGCACTGGTGTGTTACCTTGGGCAGCTTGCTGGCCACTCCACCTCGGTTTCCGCATGTGGACAGTATCGTGGTGCATCCTTCTGTGTTATATTTGGACCCCAAGGCAGGTTAAGAGCCCAGCTCTGCCACTTGCCATCTATGCGACCTCAGTCTAGTTATTTCTGTTCTCCAAGCCTCAGTTTCCGCCCCTATAAAGTAAAAGTAAAAATGGTACCAACTTCTAACAGATTGTGAGAATTCGTTAAGATCAAGCATGTAAAGCACTTGTGTCTGGCACTGAGAAAGTGCTCGATAAATGGTAGCTGCTGTGGTTTTTTTAATCATCATCATTCGTATCCATCTAGAGGAAACTGGGGCACAGAGAGGTTGAGTAACATGCCCAGTGTCACACAGCTAGTGAGTGACAGCTGGAATGTGAGTCCACATGTAACAGCACGTAACCTCTGTATTATACTGAACCCTCAAGTGAGCAAATGGTTTGGGGGTTTCTGAGGGGACTCCACTCCAGTTCTGAACAAATTCAGAACAAAGACAAGGAAAAGGCTGCTGGAGGCCAAATTATCACACTTACTGTTGATAAAAATTAGGTTGCGGGGAACGTGGCTTCCATGTGGACCTAAGGTACTTCCCGACACCAAACCCCAGAAGGACATTTTCATCTGGTTACCAGCAGCACTGGGGCAGAGTGGGCTTCCCTACATGGGGCGATTGGGGGTCAGAGAGAAAGGGACAGTTGGCTCCTAATAGGGAAAGGTTGGGCTGATCTGAGCATGCCCAGTTTACTCTCTCCAGACTCACCGAGCAAATGAGGCCCCACATCTCCCTGGGGAAGAGCAAGTAAAGGGACAGATTGAGGCCAGGAATGTTATTCCTGAGACTCCATTCACAGGGAACAAAGTGTCCCAAGTAGAGAAGGGACACCTTCTGCCCCAACAAATGAGTGAATGAGTGAGCGAGCAAGTGAGTGACTTCCTGATTTGGGGTGGGGAGTGGGCAGGGATCTCCCTCTTGTCCACCGCCCCCCCACCCCCCCAGCTCATGCTCTTCTTGTCCACAGTTGCAGGGGCTCTCATTGCTGACTTCTTGTCTGGCGTGGTGCACTGGGGAGCCGACACCTGGGGCTCCGTGGAGCTGCCCATCGTGGGGAAGGTGCGTATGTTGACCCAGCCCCGAAGCCCAGCCCATGTCCTCCAGGAGGAGGTCGGGCTGTCTGACCTTGGGTGAGTCCCCTTTCCTCTCTGAGCCTGTTTCCCTATCTGAAAGATGGGAACTGTGGTTCCAGCCTGACCCCCATGCCCCTCCTCCAAGACGAGAACAAGAATCCCCTGGGGTTTTCTGGAAGCATCAGGCGTGGGACAGAGAGCTTTGATACATGTCCACCTCACCGGAACCCCTTGAGTTTGGGGACCACGCCACATCTTATTCTCCTTTGCCTTCCCTGCCACACCTCACTGTTTCCATTGAACTTTATCTTGAGTCAGTCTGACTTTTATTGTGGTAGGAAATCTGGTACAAACTTAACCAAAGAAAGGTACTGACTCATGTAATGAAAATTTTAGGAGTAGAGCCAAATTAGGGCATGGCTGGGTCCAGTGAGACGGACAGACCATATTCTTTGGACTCAGTCCCTCTCCATGTCTGTCTCTGCTGGCTCCACTCTCGTGTAGGCTTTCCCCTACACGAGAAGGTGGGGAAAGGTGGCCAGGATGGCTCACAGCTGCCTAGACTTCCATCCTCCCAGCTCAGTGCCCCTTTCCCATAGTTTCGGCCAGAGTCCCATGGCTCATTCCCATTGGTCCAGCTTGGATCACACACCCATCCTTCATCCAGTCACGGTGGCCAGAGGGATGGGGTCCTCTGATTGGCCAGGCCAGGGTCCCGTGCTTACTCTTAACTAGGGGGCGGAGGAGTCAGCCCATTGGAACAACTGGTACTAAAAGAAGGGGAGGCTGTTACCAGAAGGAGGGGCCTGGATGTCGGAAAGAAAGAAAGGGTCCTGCCTGTCACTGGGAGGGGCCTCCTCCATTGTCTTAGGGTAGGAAAGGAGGGTGGAGATTGTCTCCAAACCCCCCCATAGCCCAGGTCAGGAGACTGAGGCCCACAGGGGGGGCAGTACCAGCCCAAGGTCCCCACCAGGTCATTTCGACCCATCTTGCACTAAAGCTGTTAGACCCAGACCCTGAAGGCTGGGTGGGATCTGCAGCAGTGACGTGGTGGGACAGCATCTCAAAGGCAAGGAGGTGAGCCCGCGCGGAGTGTGTGCAGGAAGTCGGGGAGAGTGGCTGACCACCATAGGCTGACTGGTCGGATGGATCCCCTCTCCCGCCCCCCTACCCCACCCAGGCTTTCATCCGGCCATTCCGGGAGCATCACATTGACCCGACAGCCATTACGCGGCACGACTTCATCGAGACCAATGGGGACAACTGCCTGGTGACGCTGCTACCGCTGTTAAACATGGCCTACAAGTTCCGCACCCAGAGCCCAGGTAAGAGTGCCCCCTGGTGGGCCTTCAGGGAGCCATTGGGGACAGGCACACACGCACCCCTCCCATAAGTCTCCTGTAGCTTGTGTGTGTGTTTGCCGCTTACTGTGTTAGAAAAATTTTTAGTTTCCCTCATGTAAAATTGGGATATTTGACATAAAGATCTGTGTTTCCAGCTTCTCTTGAACAATCCGATCTGGCCACCCTGGGTCTTTGTTCCCACTTGGCTGTACTGGGCCAGAGCTGAGCCGCAGGGGCACCCCCTTAGACAGAGATGCACGCTTTCCACTTTGCCACAGTCCCCACTACTCCCTGCTGTCCAATGCCTGGCCTGCCTTGCTCATTTGAATTACCTCCCTGGCCCTGAGGGCTTCTGGTTTTGCTGTCTGGGCTTAGTGGAAAGAGTCTATGCAGCCTGCCAACGCAGTCCTGAGTTCAGACCTCTGCCCTGACTACTATCTGGGGGAGGAAGCTTGTGCCAAAGCAAGTCACTTCACCTCTCTGAACCTCAGCGACCTCGTCTGTCAGGTGGGGGATGAGTCCTTCCCCTGTGCCAGATCCTGTCCTAACAGTGTGACACGGTGCTGATCTTTAGAGCAGCCCCGCTGCGGGGAGATGTGATGAATGTCTGTGGTGTTGGGGGTGCTGCCCCGCCCACCTCCTCTTCCCCAAAGGGGACACCCGTCCCCCAGCTGCTGTGAGCATCCAGCTGCCCCTTCTGAGAACTGCCAGGGCAGGTCCCGCCTCTTCCCTTGGGATAAGCCTGAAGCCAGTGACAAAAAAAAAAGCCTGCAAAAGCGAGCCCCCCGGCCTCTGAGTGGGACCAACTCTATGGAGTCATTAACATTTCAGACCCCCACCCCCACCCCACCAGGATCAGGCTGAGACAAGACTCCCCCCACCCCATCTTTGCTTAACTCTTCCCCTGCCCTGTCCTGCTTTCCTCACTCGCTCAGATGTTTTTCCAGAAGAGAGGATTTCCCGCCCCCCCCCCCACCCCTACCAGTCAGATAACTCATGTGCACATGAATCCTTGTCTCAGGCTCTGCTTCTAGGGAATCTGGACAAAGACTTGCTCTCATTTCGTTGTTGAGGAGCTTGAGACTCAAAGAGGTAGAGTCGTTGACCCAAGTTCATACAGTTAAGAAATGTCAGAGCAGGGGGGAATTCCCTGGTGGTCCAGGGGTTAGGACTCCGCGCTTTCACTGCCGAGGGCCCAGGTTCAATCCCTGGTCGGGGAACTAAGATCCCACAAGCTGCGTGGCATGACCGAAAAGAAAAAGAAATGTCAGAGTAGGGATCTGCACCCAGCTCTGCCTCATTCCAGAGCCCACATTCTTAACTATTACCTATGCTTATTCCATTCTGCCCACTGAGCAAAAGAGGAGACTGAGGCCCAGAGGGGAGTCTGAGCTTGCCCAAGTCCACTTGGGAGGTTGGAAAGAGGCCTGGGTGCTATCCTGGGAAGGGAGCTGGGCCAGGCTGGCAGTGGGCCCCCACCCTGTGGACAGCTGTATGGGGCCTATGGTCACCCCCCCCTCTACCCACACTGCAGAAGTCCTGGAGCAGCTGTACCCCTGGGAGTGCTTCGTCTTCTGCCTGATCATCTTCGGTACCTTCACCAACCAGATCCACAAGTGGTCACACACGTACTTTGGGCTGCCGCGCTGGGTCGTCCTCCTGCAGGACTGGCATGTCATCCTGCCTCGTAAACACCATCGCATCCACCACGTCTCACCCCACGAGACCTACTTCTGCATCACCACAGGTGCGGCTATAGGGTAGCGTGGAATGGGCTGCCCCCACTCTGACTGCAGCTCCATCCTTAGGATCAAGGGGCACAGGTCACAGTGGGAGGTGGTGCAGTCCTGCAGGAACATTCTCTCAGAACACACGTTTCTTGAGCATCTACTACGTGCCAGGCACTCTTCTAGGTGCCAAGGACACAGCAGTAAACAAGACAGACACACACACACACATACCCCCTTCATGGAGTTGTGATTCCAGCCACCCATCCATCCAGCTGATATTTATTGAGCACCTACTATGTGCCACAGCACTGAACAAAACAGGCAAAAATCCCTACCTTTATAGCATTCACATTCTAAGAGGGGACATTCCAAGCACTAAAAAACAAGTACTATATCTGATTGTCCTAACTGCTATGGAGGAAAATAATGCAGAGGGTAGGAGAGGGAAATGGGGAGCTTCACCCTTTAAATAGGGTGGTCAGGGAAGGCCTCGCTGAGAAGGTGACATTTGAACTGAGGAAGAGAGTCATGCAGCTCTGGAGGAAGAGCTCTCCAGGCAGCAGGAGCAGTAGGTGAAGGGCCTTGGAGGCAGGAACCACATGCCTGGTTTGTTTGAGGAGCAGCAAGGCGGCTAGTGTGGCTTCAGTGAGAGGCGTGAGGGGTAGAAGGGTCGGAGAGATGGCAGAGTCTAGGTGTGAGAAATGCTGTGAGGGCAAACAAAGCAGGATGAAGGGCAGAGAGTCATGGGGGAAGGGGGCGTAGCTGTTGATAAAGGAGATCGGAAATCTGGAAAAAGGGGGGTTCCCTGCAGATAAATAGGGACAGATCAGTCCAGGCAGAGGGAACAGCAAGTACACAGAGGCCCTGCGGCAGGAACAGGTGACCCAGGAGTAGTAAGGAGGCCCACATGCTGTTGGTAGTTAATGGGCCAGTGCCAAAGAGGTGAGATAAGGTGAGGCGACCAGGTTTTCCAGGGGCAGCTGGGTATCTTTTTAAGGTTAAGTATACCACACGTGCTGTTAAGTCAGACCAACTTGGGCGTAGCCTTCAGCTCCTCCATATGTGACTTGCGGAGGCTCACAAGCCTCCCTGGTTATCGTTTTTCTCATTCACAAGATGGGGCTACAGCTACCTCCTTCGCATACCAGCTCCCAGGGCTGGGGTGTGAGTGGTAAGGTGGCAGATGCAAAGTGCTTGGCACATAGTAGGTACTCAGTAAGCTACAGCTACTGGTTTGGGGGCAGGGGTTGGGGTGTTTGGTTTGGTTTTGTGGGGGGTTTGTTTTGTTTTTGTTTCTTGGGGATTTTTGCCTTTCTGGAAGCAGAACTGAGAGCCACAAAAAAACATTTTTTGTACACCCTAAAGTCATGCTTTCTAGGAGCAGTTGGAGGGGTTAGAATTTAGGCTGTTGTGGAGATCATGTAACTGCTCAACCAGAACTGGGATCAGTCTTGGCTTGGCCATATACTAATTGGGAAACTCTCCTCCAAGGCTCAGTCTTCTTTTTTTTTTTTTTTTTAAATTAATTAATTAATTAATTTTAATTTTGGCCGTGTTGGGTCTTCGTTGCTTCGTGTGGGCTTTCTCTAGTTGCGGGCAAGCGGGGGTTACTCTGTTGTGGTGCGCAGGCTTCTCTTGTTGCGGAGCACAGGCTGTAGGTGCACGGGCTTCAGTAGTTGTGGCTCGTGGGCTCTAGAGTGCAGGCTCAGTAGTTGTGGCGCACGGGCTTAGTTGCTCCACGGCATGTTCATCTTCCCAGACCAGGGCTCGAACCTGTGTCCCGTGCACTGGCAGGCGGATTCCTAACCACTGCGCCACCAGGGAAGTCCCCAAGACTCAGTCTTCTCATGTGGAAAATGGGACTAATAATAGTATGTACTTCAAGGTTCAGGTGGTAGACTGTAATACAGATTAAATAAGATTATGAGCAGTGTTCATTGAGCACCTACCATATGCCAGGCATCATCCTAGGCAGTGGGATCAACAGTGAAACAACATGGGGTTCTACTGTTTGGAGCTGACATTCTAGTTGGGAGTTGGGGATAAAAACCAACACAAAACAGGGAGGTGTCGAATTAATGAGATTGGTTACAGGTTATCATAAAAGCTGTAAAGAAATAAGAAACGGTGACATGACAGGACAGGAGCACTGCTAAGTGGTAGTCAGGGAAGGCTTCCTGGAAGAGGTAGCATTAGAGCCAAATGATAAGAAACGTTGCCTCCATGCCTGGCATATAGTAAGCACTCAATAAGAAGGTGAATGAGGGGATGAAGGCATATCTGAGCATCCTCTAAACCCATTGGTGGGAAGCCCCTGTCCCAAAATTCCTCAGTCAGTCCTTGTCCCCTGCCCCCTGCAGACTTAACTCTGTTCCTCCCCTGCCCGAGGCAGGGCCAGCTCTCTCTCTACGTCCTCTCACTGCTGCTCTCCCATTCAACCCCTCCGCAAACCCCCCTGCCCTGTTTCCACTGCAGGCTGGCTCAACTACCCTCTCGAGAAGATGGGCTTCTGGAGACGCCTAGAGGACATTATCCAGGGCCTGACAGGCGAGAAGCCTCGGGCAGACGACATGAAATGGGCACAGAAGGTCAAATAACTCCTCCGGGCCACCACCTCGTTGCCAACCTTACCCAGCTCCCCCAAACCGAAGCCATCTGCCAAATTCCAGCCTCCTTGCGCTGGCCCATCCAGGTGGAGAGGACACCTCCTGGGCTGGGCCCGGGCACCCCCAGCCCACCCCTTGTGACACAGAATACTTGAGCCACTGATTTTTTTCATTTCCTTTTTTTCGTTTTCTTTCCTTGACCCCCTCCCCAGCCACCTGAACTGCTCTGTCTGCCAAACCTGACTCTGCAAAAAAAAAAGAAAAAAAAAGAGCCCCACCCTGCCAGCCATCCCTTGGGTTGAGGAGAAGTTCACCAACTCCCCACACTCCCACCACCCCTTGCCCCACTGGGTAGCCCTTCAGTGTGGCTGGTATTGGGGCACTGAGTCGTCTGTTCCTCTTTGCCCTCAGTGGTCTAGGAGCCCCCAGGCACACCTAACTGTCCCTGGAGCATTACCCTGCCATGGACCTGCAGACTGACCCCCAAGGCCTGGGTGGATAGACAGCCCCAGTCACCACCTTCAGCCTAGCTTGTCCACCCAAGGATGGCAAAGTGCAGCAAGGGTCTGGGGGCAGCTGGCCAGACGAGGCTGGAATTTCCTGATCAAGTCTGGATCCCCCTTCTTCCCCACCCCTCCCCCATCTGCCAATGTGATTTCAGCCAGAGCTGATGTGTCTAATCGGAGGATGTCTTCAAAGGGCACAGCCCCTGCAAAGGGTCTTTGTCATTTGGAAGGGGACACAGTGTCCCCTCTGGCCGGGGGTATGTCAGAGAAGGAAGAGTGGGGCTTTTTTGTTTCGGTTATTTTTTTTTTTAACGGTGCTTGCTTGTTTAATGTAAATAATAGAAAGCCTTAATATCTTTTCTGTAACACGGAGTAATATTTTAATGTCATGTTTTGGATGTACATAATATATTTATAACAAAGCAGCAAGAGTCTACTTAACCTCGCTGCCTCGTATTTCCTGGTTGCCTGGGGGAAGGGAAGTAAGGAGCCTGGAGGGTGAGGCCCCACCCCTACCCTATTCCCAGCTTCCCTCGCAACGCTGGGCTAAGGATGAGGTCTTTGTCATCTAAGACAGTGAATCAATGTCGACATCTGCTCCAAACACTTTTGGAAGGGACCCGTGATTTGGTGAGGAATGGTCTTCATGCAGAAAATCATGGTGATAGAGTAACAAAGGCTGATCCTTATGGGTGAATTCCTTTGGCAAATGTTTGTCGGCACCTAATGTGTGCCAGGCTCTGGCCTGGACACCGGGGCATGGAAGTGAACAAACAAACAAGGATTTACCCCGATGGAGCTGACCTCCTGGGGAGAGAGACAATAAACTTAAATAAATGCACATGGACATTCAGACGGTGATTTGTAAAGAAAATCAAACATCTCGGGATTACATCAGAAAGGCAGGGTGAGGCTGCTTTGGCAGGGTGGTCAGGGAGGGCCTCTCTGAGGAGATGACATCTGAGCTGAGACCTGGAGGAGGAGATAGAACCAAATGGGGAAAGAACTGGAGGGAAAGCCTTCCTGGCTGGAGAAGTGCAAAGGCCCTGAGGCAGGAACAAACCTGGGGTTTTTAAGAGAGTGTGGCTGGATGGGAGTGAGCAAGGGGAAAGTGGAAGATGAGGTTTGAAAAATAGGAACTAGTTGTATGGAACCTCACAGGCAAGTCGGGAGACTGGACATTTTAAACAAGTATCTCGTTCATTTATTCATTGAACAAATATGAGGCATTTCCTATGTGCCAGGAACTGGGATTCAGTAGTGAACACAACAGATTTACAATCAATATCTAGTCTGGGCCAGATAGTTGCTGTAATAGTAACCAGGAAAAACAAAATCTTGTTGGGGACAGAGAAATGATAAAAGACTCTTTAGAGCAGTCACAGATAAAGTTTTTTTAATGTGACCCATAACTTCATTTTAAAGTTTGCTCGCCACTAGACTTGATTTTTAACTGTCTGAGGGGACCACAAAAGGAAGGGGTATTAGAATTCTTCAACTCTAAGTGACAGAAACCATAACTTAAGCAAAAATTAATAGCTAAAGTAATTTTATTAACTCATATAACTGAAAAGGTCAGAGGTGTTTCTGACAAGGTTTGGCAGGACTCAGGGGCTCACATGATTCATCAGAACTTAGTCTCTCTGTCTAGCTCTGTTTTTCTCTGAGTTGAGACTTGACATTGGACCAGCTCAGCTCCTCAGTAGAAAAAGTCTCCCTTCCCAGCAGCTGCAGCAAAAGCCCCAGGGCAGGCTCTTATTGGCCTGGATTGGGTCAGGTGCCTGTCCCTGAACCAACTCTTTGTGGTGGTAGTGAAGTGTTCTGATTGGCCAGGGCTGAAATATCCACCTGGAGTTGCAGAAGTGGGATCAACACTTCCCAAGTCACAGGATGAGAGGAGGGAGGGATGGTTCCCAAAAGAAAACTTAAGGTGCAGTGGGTGGGGCAGACAGCCAAAATCAGCACCAGGTAAGCAGCCTTGGGGCTGCAGGGGTTGCTTTCCTATTCCCAGGCTCTGCTGGGGGTATACTTCTAGGCCCTACCAATGTTTTAGTTCCCCCAGAAGCCAGCAAGAACAAACAGCGTGAGTCCAGAGAGGTGAAGTGACTTGTCCAAGACCACACAGCTGGTGAGGCAGAGCCAGCCCTCACACTCAGACCATCTTGCTGCTCCTGAATCCCAAGGACTGGAGAAATACTTTTCAAAACCAGAGGGACATATGTTTTGGGTCAGGTCTGGGAAAGTTGGGGTCATTTGTGAGATGGGAAGATTCCAAAAAGTCCCTATTGAGGGCCGGGGAGCAGGAAATGCGAACACCTACTGAACACTTACTACAGGCCAGATGCGGAGAGCTCCGTGCGTGGGTCCCCTCAAGCAGTCCCTGCAGCTCTGAGAGGTGAGTGCACTTAGCCCCATTTTTTCCAAATGAGGGAACAGGCACAGAGGTCAAATAACATACCAAACGTCACACAGATGGTAGGTAGCAGGGCTGGAATCTGAGCCCTGATCTAACGCTGAGCTCTAGCAGCTTTCACACGCCCCCGGAGCCCCCGTGGAGGGAGGGAGGTGAGGAGGCAGGTGGCCAGTGAGAAACGTGTCTCCTATGAGACAGCAGCAACACATCAGGATGAGAAACAGCAGCTAACACTGAGGACTGAGATGCCCTGGAGACATCAGGCCCCAGAGGGCAGCTGCTACTCCTATCAGTTGAGTAAAGAGGAGCCAGAAAATCCGTATTTTTTAAATGCTGACTCCATTCTTTATACATACGGTGGGCAAAATAGAACAGGTATATAGGCCAATTTCTGCCCGTAACTTACCAGCTGGTGCAGGGACGGCCTGATTTTGGGTGGATTTGTGCTGCTATCTGGTGGTGGAGTGGGGCAGGTGGCAGTGCAGAGCAAATACATGGGTTTCCAGCTCCACTGGGAAACGTCACGCATCGCCCCCCCTTTGCTGACTTGTCCTTAGAGGGGGTCTGGGCAGGGCGCCTGCTCCCAAAATTAACCCCACCCCCTTCTGATAAATCTAAAAATTTCAAGCTAACCTTTTAAACATGATTTTGTAATAGGTAATGCATGCATAAGGTAAGGAATAATAAACAATACAGGGGTCAGCTGACTGGCCAGTAGACCAGATCTGTCCCACCTGTTTTTCTGCTGTCCCCCATTAGCATTTTCTTTTTAATAGTGGGGGGAATAAAGAATATTTCCTAACACACGACATTCAAATTCAGTGTCAATCGTAAAGTTTTACTGACACACAGCCATTCATTTGCATATTGTCTATGGCTGCTTTTTCAATACAGCAGCAGAGTCAAGAGACCAAACGACCCACAAAACCTAAAATATTTACTATCTGGCCCTTTACAGAAAAAAATTTACCAACTCCAGGTCTAGAGTGCTCCCCATTCATGTTCCCCCAAGCCCTCATTTCTCTTCCCCAGAGCCCATCATTTTGATAAGACCCTTGCAAGTCGCTTACACAGGCACAGAGTCATGTCTGTCCCCCCTCTTTTCACACAATAGGTAGAATATTATATACACAGTTCTGCACCTTGCCTTTTTTCATTTAATATGTTTTGGGGATAGTATATATCAATGCTTCTTACTCCTTTATACAGCTGTATAACATTCCAACTTCAGGATGGACCTTTCTTTTTTAACTCATCGCTCGTTGAATTTTGAGATAATTTTCATTTTGGGGTAATACAAACTGCTGTTGTGTGCATCAGAGAACTTAAGTCTGCTCATAAGGGCCAGTAGACCTGAGGGGTCAATTTCTGGGGATCGAATTGCTAGGTCAGGGGTGTCTGTGTGCTGCGTTTTGATAGCTCATGCCAAAATTGCCTTCCACCAAGGCCATGCCCATTTAAACTCTCAGAACTTTTGAGAGTGCCAGTTGCCTCACACCCTTGCCAACAAAGAGTGTTATCGAGTGTTTTGTTCTTTGCCAATCTGATAGGTGGTTTTAATTTGCATTTCTCTTACTGTATTTCATTGAATCTAAGATATCATTGATTGTACCATCCATCCTGATTCCAGAGATGTTTGAATATAAAAATTTGCATCTTAGAATCACTGAAATACAATATGTTGAGTGAGATTGGGTATCTTATCACATTTCCTTTCTCTGCACATGTTCTTTTCTGATTTTGGGGGGGAGGCAGGACAGTAATGGTTAAGAGTTTAGGGTTCAAATCCCAGCTCTGCCACTTACAAGCATGTGACTTTGGGCAAGTTACTTAATCTTTCTGTGTCTCAGTTTCCTCATCCGTGAGATGGGAACCTAACTCATAGGGTCATTGTGAAGATTAAATGAATTAATATATGCAAAACACTATGTTCCTGGAACATACTAAATGCTCCATACACGTTTGCTATGATTATCATCTTTCCTTTGGGATCTCTTTTTCTTAATGAGTTGCAAGGGCTCTTTATAAATTAAGGAAACATCCTTTTGGTTTTCCCCCCATCCCAGACCCCTGGTTTTTACTCCTTTTTCATTGACCACAAAACAGATGATACAAAGTTCAGACATTATAGAAATAAATTGTATACGAAGAAGCCAATGGAAATGACCCAGATGTCCACCAATATAGGAATAAATTAATTGTACCATTACCCCCTACCTACCCAGTCCTATCCCTTTTTGGTTGCGTATTTTAGCAACTACATCGAACATTAAATATCTTAATGCTATACTTCAGACACACCCCAGGGGGGCATAACTCCATGTATGTGCCATGAAATGCCACGAACAAATGTGTCGCACATCCCATCCACCACAGACCCCTCCCCAGGGATTCTCTGTCTTCTGGGTCCCATGACCCTTCCCGTCAACGGTTCCTCAGCTTTACTTTCTGTAGTTTGTATTATAAAAACTATAGCATGAATTTGGGGTTTTTTCTTAACTATGAATTGGAAATATAAACATAAAACTTTATAATGTTATCCACAACCTCGCTACTCAAAGTGTGGTCTGTGCCTCGGCATCGGCATCGCCTAGGAGGCTGTGGGAAATGCAGGATCTCAAGCACCCCTCACCCCTACAGAATCAGAATCTGCATTTAAACAAAACTGCTAGTGATTTACCTGCACATTAGAGTTTGAGAAGTATTGCTCTAAAAAATGATATTGTAGGTCTTGTAAAGTATATTGCATTTTTTACATTTTCAATATACTTTTTCAAGCTATTCATGCCTTTCACATCTCAGAGATTCCAGAACTCCCCGGATGTTTTCCCACCTTGCTGAGAACAGTGTTCTTGAGTGAATGCTGTGGAACAGTCCAAGTCCATATATCTCTTTCCTGGAACACTGTGCCAGCTTCCTTGGCTGTAGATAACAACTTACTTTTAAGAGCAGTTTAAGCAGTAATGACATTTATTATCACGTCTTAAGAAGCTTATAGGTAGGCAGCCCTGGGATTTGTTCAACTGCTCAACTACATCATCCAGGTCCTATCTAGCTCTTGCCATCTTTCTGTGCTGTCATCTTTGTTGTGTTGGCTTTTCAGCCTCAGGCTTGTGCCTCATGGTATCTATATGATTGCCACAGCTCCAACCATCATAACCTCATATATAGGAAGGAGGAAAGGGGACAAAAAAGGCTTTCTCCCCAGCTATTTTCATAAGAGAGAAACTTTCCAAACACCTCCTCCCCAACTCCACTGGCCAGAAAGAACTAGATCACAGGCACACCCCTGGACCAACCACTGGCAAAAGGAAATGGCAGTGCCTGTGATTGGCTTGGATTCACACCTGGACGTTCAGCCTCCTAAGCAAAATCAGGCTTCTGTGAGCACGGAAGCTCATGACTGGACTGGCAGTCAGCAGTGTCCAACACACCTCCTCTCTGGACCCCTCACCTCCAGTCTTGCTCCGCCCAATTCAATTTCCTTGAGGCAGCCAGGCTGCACTTTGTAAAAATGCAAACCCGCCTACGTTTTGCTTCAAACTTTCCAGGCTTCAGCTCCCTCACCACACAGGAAACATCAAGTGCCCCAGACTTAAAAGAACTGGATTACAAACCTGAATTTACTCCTTTCTTGTGTGACCCTAGGAAGGCCATCTTACTCCACCGAGTCTCAGTTTCCACATCTGACAAATGTGGAGATAACAACAGCTACTTTGCAAGGGTCATTGAGGAAATAATAATAATAATATTGTAGTAATAATGGCAGCAGCTAATACTTATATTAGCACTCGCTCTGTGTCAAGCCATTTTCTAAATTCTTTAGTTCTATTAGCCATTTGAATCTTCCCACGAATCCGATAAAACAGGACTCACATCCGCAACAGCTGAAGCTACCAGCTCAAGGGCAGAGAGGGAATGGGGCGCAGGGGCCAGAAGAATCCCGCTCTGGGGACTGGCGGCGACCGCCGGGGAGGGGGCGGAGCCTCTCCGAGAGCGCTTTAGTACGGGGAGGACTACAACTCCCAGCAGGCTCCGCGACCCCGCTGGACTATAATTACCAGCATGCCTCGGGCTGCCGTGCTTAATCTAGTCTTCCTGCGAGGCGCTCTGTGTAGAAATTCGCTTTATCGTCAATTTGCTTGACAGAAATTCCCCACGGGAACCACGGAATCTACGCAAGTAAACATTTATGAGCATCATGGATAAGAGGCTTGTGTTTTAATCGTCACTTCTCCACCTGTTATCTCTGAGTCTGTTTTCTCACCTCTAAATTGGGGATATTCCTAGGAGTTGTGGCACAGAGTTGTGAGGATTAAAAGGTGGATATGACAGCTTGGTAAATGTCAGCTCTTCTAGTGTCCCCTTCTCTCTCGGTGCCAAAGCGTTTATCAACGCATTTTATCCCCACAGCAACCCTATGAGGTTGATACCGTCATCCCCCTTTTCAGAAGGGGAAATTGATGCCAGGAGAGGCTCAAGTCCCTTGCCTCAAGTCACACAGCAAAGTGAGTGGTGAAGGAGGACTCGAACCCAGAAAATTTCACGCCAGAGGTGAGTCCACCTTAGGAGCCCAAATGCTTCCCACTTGCTGTATGACTTTTTACAGTGACCCAAAGTCCAGGGCAAATATCTTCTGTGCTCTTCAAGGTAAACTTGAATCACGTGATACACGGAATAATGTCAAGATGATTCCATGTGGCCAGTGCTGGGAAGAAGATGCACGTGGCACTTGGAGCGTCAATTATGGCTGAATTTGACCTGGTGGAAGAAATCAAGGAAAGTTTCCCTGAGCGGGCAATGACTGGGAACAACACAGGCAATGGCCGTGAGGAGGGAGAGGACATGTGTTCCAGAGGCCTTGAAAAGGGCCAGTGTAACTGGAGACCTCTCTGACCTCTGACCTCTCCAGCAAGTCTGACCTCTGACCTCTCCAGCAAGTCTCAGAGGTGCAGGCAGTGCCAGGGAAGGGGGAAAGTGAGGCACCCAGGGTGCAGATTTTAGGGAGGCTCGCATTTGAAGGGTGGTACAAGTGCAGAGCCTGGATCGGAGCGTGAAAGCCTCCTTAAATTTGGCGCCCTAGACCCCTCACTGACTCCATCCTAGTCCTGGCCTAGGTGCAGGGCATTGTGGGTAGGGTGGTTAACCATCCTGGTTTGCCCTGGAGATTCCTGGTTGTTGTCCCAGTAAGGTCATACTAGGCCCCCTTTCAATCTGCTGATTGTCATTGTTGGATGATAATTCTTTGGTCACTCAATTTGTAGAGTCTGTATTTTATCCCATGGGAATGGGGAGCTACTGAAAGGTTTAGGTGAATGGAACATGGGGGCAAGAATGGAGGCTGCTGGGATCATCCAAGTGGGAGACAAGTGGATGGAGTAGAGAGATGCTTAGGAGGCATTCTGTCAGAACAAGGTGATGAATTGGATGCACTGGGTGAAGGCTTCCAGCTTCCTTGTTCCTCTGTATTGAAAGTCCTGGTCATTTCTCAGCCAGTGTTCAGCTGTGTTGCCTTGAGGCAATCCTTTCACCTCTCTCAGCCTGTTACCATATCCATATAAGAGCGTCTCAGACCATTTGTCATAGAGGACTCACTTCTTGGATTTAACATTTGCAAGTATATGTTTCCAGGGCCTTTGCACATGCCATTCCCTCTACCTCCTTCTCATCATTCAGGTCTCTGTTGAAATGTGACTTGCATAGGAGGCCCTCCCTGACCACTTCTTCCCTGGTTTACTCTCTATCCTATTATAGTTATGTTTTTCCCTATTTGTTTATTTGCTTCCTGTCTCCGACTAAAATCTAAGCCCATGAGAGCAGGAGCTTGCTTCTTCAGGGATGTATATCCATCCCCAGCACCTATGACAGCATCTGGCACATAGTAGATGCTTAGTAAATATTTGTTCGATGGAATGAATGGATTGAGTGAAAGAGTGAACGAATGAATGAATGAGTGAATGCTTTCCCTGCCACCTTAATGCCCCAAATCATTTAGCTGCCCTTCTACAAGCCCCTTCTGGCCTGGGAGCATCGATCTTGGAAGCAAGACATCTGGCTTGGGTTCAAATTCTGACTCAGTCATTTAACAGCTGAGTTTAGATAAATGGCTTAACCCCTCTCGCCTTTATGTTTCACTTTAAGCCCGACCTGGTAGAGATGTTGTTGTGAGGATCCAACTAGATAGGAAAATGCCCTAGGCAAAATGGTGCTTTTTATTCTTTTTATTTATTTATTTTTGCAGTACGCGGGCCTCTCACTATTGTGGCCTCTCCTGTTGCGGAGCACAGGCTCCGGACGCGCAGGCTCAGCGGCCATGGCTCACGGGCCCAGCCGCTCCGCGGCATGCGGGATCTTCCCGGACCCGGGCAGGAACCCGTGTCCCCTGCATCGGCAGGCGGATTCTCAACCACTGCGCCACCACGGAAGCCCAAAATAGGTGCTTTTTAAAAATATTATAAACTTGCATCTATTTATTTATTTATATTTCTGGAAGTATAGTTGACTTACAATATTGTGTTAGTTTCAGGTGTACAGCATAGTGATTCAGGTTTTTGGGTTTTGGTGGGGTTTTTTTTGCAGATTATATTCCATTATAGGTTGTGACAATAGGCGCTTTTTAAAAGCTTTCTTTTCTTTTTCTTTCACAGTCACACCCTTCCAAGTCTGATCCCCCTTGCCCTCCCCACCAAGCACCTCAATACCTCCCTCGCACCAGAGCCTGGAGGGCCTTGCAGGTTGCTGGGCCCTCACGCACGCAAACATTTCCTCTCTCTAAAAGGGCAGGAAAAAATACCTTCCCGGCAACTGGTCGCGCAGTCCGCGGAGCGGGCGTCACCGGAGGCGTCTGCGTGTGCGCACACGCATGCGCAGAAGAGCCCGGAGAACGGGTTGGGGGTGAAGAAGGGGCCGGCCTTTGAGCGACAGCGACGCAAGATGGCAGCCACCACGGGCTCGGGTGAGCGGGGGCGCCGGACCCGGCCGGCCGAGGGGGCATGGGCTCGGGCCGGGGGCCGGGGACCCGCGAAGGCCCTTGCTGCGGGGCCAGGGCCTCTGCGATGCCTCTGTCCCCTGGGCACCGTGGCGGCGACCCAGGCGGCCTGAGTGGGGAGGAGGAGCAGGCGGTGGCCGGAAGCACGGGCGGGGGCCTGAGGGGCCTGTGGGGCCTGTGGGCGGCGCGGCGAGGCCCAGAGGCTCCCCCGGGCGGCGTGAGGGCCCTGCTGAGAGGAAGGGCCGGGTCCCGCGGCGCAGCGGAGCGGCCAGAGCGGGTGAGGGGCGAGCCCAGAGGCACTGCCGAGGAGATCGGGGCTGGCGGCTCTTTAGGGGAGATCGAGGGGTCCCCTTGAGAACGAGGAGGCGCCCCAAAATGGATGGAAGTTCTTTATTTGGGTGCTGGGTGTCTGGGTGGGGGGAGGAGCCTTGGGATGTCCTTTTGGCGGGGACTTCGGAGAAGCCCCTCAGGATGGATGAGGGAAGAAAACAGCATCCTGAGGGGTGACTGAGAGGATCCCCCATTGGTAAAGGGCAGGGCTCCAGTGTTCGTTTGGGGGATTGGGTTAGCTGAGGAAATTTTTATGTTGATTAGAAAGGGGGAGTCTTGGGGTGGCTACTTTGGGGGGGATGAAGGGCATCTCCATAGGATACATGAGAAGAGGAAAGGGATTTTTCAGATTCCAGAGGGATTTGGTTGGAGCAGCTGGAAGTGAAATGACCCCATCGTTACCAGGCCCCTAGTTTTGGAGGTAGATGTTAGGTTTTAGGAGGCAAGCTCCGAGCAGGGCGGTTAGTGGAAGCTTGCGATATTGGGTGAAGAACAGATGAGTTGGGAGCCCTGGAGGTGTCTGTCTGGGGAAGGGAGCCCCATGCAGTGGGTGAGAGTGGGAAAAGGTCAGGTTTCAGAGATGTTCTCTTTAGAGAAGAAAAATCTCCTTTGTTGGGTGAGGAAAGCGTACCCTAGGAGTGTCTGTTTTATGGAGACTGTCTCTCTCCCACTCTTTCGGGTGTTGGTAACATATGGGAGTGCAGCTCAGCAGTTCCCCAGTGGCTGGATGGGTTATGGGGAGAGGAACAAATAAAATGGGAAGTTTTGGGTGACTGGAGAAGAAAGCTGAGGTACAAGAGGGAAGGAGGGGGCTGCGCTGTGGGCCAGGGGGAGTTCTTCCAGGCCCTGGTAGGTAAGGGGAAGGAGCATTGATTTTGAGACTGGATTCACTGCTCAGTGTTCCTGAGATGCACCAGAGGATCAAATCCTGAAGGGTCTGTTTCAGAGCTAACACTCACAGCTGGGCATCAGGGGATGGACTCAGGTGGCCTTCTGGAAGAGGCAGGGTGATGATTGCGTGGGGAAGGTCCCGCAGAGGGGCTGATGAGGCAAGAGAGTCGGATTCTGGAAGTGCAGAATTTGGGAGTAACAGAGTGTCCCCCTTTTGGTGAGGAGGGTGTCCCCTGAGGTGCCTGGCAGTGAAATTGGCCAGTGAAGTCCTCCCAGAAGAGGTGACAGTGGGTGACGGCTGATGGAGGAAATGAACAGGCTCACCTGCCTGGGTACTGAAATCCTCCAGCTGTTTAAGGCCGCAGCAGCACTGTTAGGAGAGGGTTGGTGACCCAAAGCGAGCAGGGTGAGGGGAGTCTGTCTTTCCAGGATGTTACTCCTCTAGTATCCCAAGGGGCCATCTTTGTTTGATTGTTAGAGTGGGAATAGAAGGAATTGGAAGTAGGGGATCTGACTGAAGTCACCTACCCCAAGCTGCCTTTTACACTTAAAGCAGTGGGGTCTTCCTGGAGGATGAGGAAACCACACATCTTTTTCCTAGGTTTGGTTTCAGTTGGAACAGTGCTGAGTCAGTTCATTTACAAAGAGACTGCTACAGACATTCTCAGAAGAGAGAGGCTGAGTCAGGCCAGACTGCTGTGGGAAACGTCTCATGAGACTAACACCCCTGCCAGGTTGCTCTGAACTGGGGGTACACTGTGCCTGCAGCAGCCAGCGTTGTGATGGCTTTGCAGCTCAGCCCCTTGGCAATCACTTGAGATTGGCTACCTGTAATCCGGTTTAACAGCTCCTTAATTCTAACTTCTTGAAGCCCTGCCAGTTGAAGAGTGCTTCATAAATGCTGTGGTGGTCAGATAAACCATCGTCAGCTGCTGTCTAGTGGCATACAAGAGCACTTGGCATGGTTTAGATAACATGGAAGAGGTTTTGAGGTGCCTTAAAATGGGCTTCCCAGGGGCTTCCCTGGTGGTGCAGTGGTTGAGAGTCTGCCTGCCGATGCAGGGGCGCGGGTTCGTGTCCCGGTCTGGGAGGATCCCGTATGCCGCGGAGCGGCTGGGCCCGTGAGCCATGGCCACTGGGCCTGCGCGTCCGGAGCCTGTGCTCCACAACGGGAGACGCCACAACAGTGAGAGGCCTGCGTACTGCAAATAAATAAATAAATAAAAAAGGGGCTTCCCAGAACTCCTTTGTCTGCTTATTCAGCAGGTATTTATTAAGAATTTGCTGTGTCCCATTGTGAATAGTGAACAAGATGGACATAGCCCCTGTCCTTGAGGAGCTTCTATTCAAGTCAGAAGCCCATTAAAGGAGTAAATAATTAAGATTTCAGATAACAGTAAACGCTATGAAGGAAATTGTGTGATGTAGTATCTGGAGAGGTGGTCAAGGAAGGCTTCTCCAAGGGGGGGTATTTGAACTGAGAGAAATGATGGAAGGAGCCAACAGTGTGCGTCACAGGCAGGGGACGGGGAGGCTGAGTGGAAAGGCCCTGTGGCAGGACTGAGCTTGGCATGTTGAAAGAACAAGCTAAAGGCCTCCGTGTGCAAGGGAGGCTTGTTAAAGAGATGAGTTGGAGAGAGAGATGAGTTTGGATTTTATTCAGTGTGGAAGAAAGCCATTGAACAAGTACCTGGTCTGAAGTAAACGTTCAGTAAATGTTTGTTGAATGAATGAATGAGAGTCTTAAAAAGAGAGGAATGACAAGATCTGACCATTGCTCCCAGGCAGTAAGAGGAGTGCAGAGTGCTAAGGGAGGGAGCATAAAGATCATATTTGGGTTAAACTAAAATGAGTGTACAGGCCTCTCTGCTTTCTAACCCTGAGAAGTCTTTCAGGTGTGGTCAGGGGCCCTGAGGCCTTCCTTAGGTTTAGAACAAACCTCTTGATTAATCTGTGCCCCTGGTTGCCAGGAAACAGCTGTGAAGCCTTTGAGTTCCTGTAAGGGCTGAACTTAGTTTTTTGTGATCACTGCTTTCAACACTTGGTGACAGCAGCTTCCCACCTCCTTTGCTTCTGCAGTGTGTGATCACCTCATAGATCTTAGAGGGGTGGAACTGTGGAAAACCCACTGGAATCCTCAGGATGCTTGTGTTGTGACAGGTGACTTCCTCCTGCCTTGGCCAGGATTGCAGGGCCTCAAAGAGTAGCCCTTGGCTGCCAGATCTTTCCTCTCACCCAGCATCCCACAGGCTGCCCTGACAGTAAACCAGAAATGGAGTGCCAGCAAAGTAAGCCCTTTACATTTTAAATTTGCATACGTTGGAGTGGCTGCATACACTCACTCCTCTTATGAACATTTAACCAGATGGGCAGTGGAGGTTAGTAGTCTTCCATTCCATTCAAGGGAGTTGCCTAGAAAGAGCTGGAGCTGGCAGATGAGAACCGGTAGTCTCTTAGCTGGTCTCGTTCCCGTGTGTCTCACTGTGAGCATCTTCTTGTGCCAGTTGTAGCTAAGTGCCTTTTGTACAACATGGGCCCTGCTTTCATGAGAACTTCTTCATGTTGTACGCAGCTGAAGAAACAGCAGTCTGCTCTAGTGATGGAGGGGAAACGCTTTGTTGGGCCACTACAATCTATTGTTCCTCTTACGGATTGCCAGGGTCAATTTGATGATCATGATTTTCCCTTCACAATAACTTTAAAACCACCCTCTTCCCCCCACCATATTCTCTTCCTCCCTCCCTCTCTCTCAGCTGAAGTGTAGCTCTACAGTAGTTTGATAAATGTAGAATAGAGGATATAAAGTCAGAAATCCTTTCTTTCTTTCTTTCTTTCTTTTTTTTTTAAAGAGTAGACACCTTTATTTATTTATTTTGGGCTGCATTGGGTCTTTGTTGCTGCGCACGGGCTTTCTCTAGTTGCAGTGCTCGGGCTTCTCATTGCAGTGGCTTCTCTCGTTGCGGAGCACGGGCTCTAGGCGCACGGGCTTCAGTAGTTGCAGCATGTGGGCTCAGTGGTTGCAGCATGCGGGCTCAGTAGTTGCAGCTCACGGGCTCTAGAGCGCAGGCTCAGTAGTTGTGGCTCACAGGCTTAGTTACTCTGCAGCATGTGGGATCTTCCCGGACTAGGGATCGAACCCGTGTCCCCTGCATTGGCAGGCGGATTCTTAACCACTGCGCCACCAGGGAAGTCCCAGGAATCCTCTCTTTAATTCTGAAAGGCCCCAGGGAAGTATAGAGCAGCACATTTGGTGAAGTAGAGATGTTAACACTGTTACTTTTATATTACGTAAAGTGGTTTAGAGGTTTCCTAGTACTTCGACTTAACCTGCTATGTCATCTCATCCAACTCTCCACAACCTAGTGAGCTCACCAGGGGAAGTATTGGCCCCCCAATATTCCTGAAGGAGACTGACGGCTGCCTGAGGAGTGGTGACACTCAGATTAGAGCCCAGGGGGTTTTGACTCCAGTTCCTTCCCCAACCTGCTCCAGTGCCTTAGGAAGGAAATGGAAAGGCATGGATTCAGGCATGTGCTCTTCCTCAGTCTTGGCGTATTTAATCTTGATGAGAGAACAGGCTTTAATGAGAAGTGTCTGCCACCTGTAGCAGGAACTCTTTTTACAGCATCCCTGGCCACATTTTACCCATTCTGGGTAATGTGCTGTCTGATGAGAGTGAAGGCCACTTCTTGCTCTTGCTTATACTTTACACTCAATAACTCAACACTCGTTGGGCTTAGGGCCCCCTCATGTCATGTACAAAGTCAGTCTTTGTCTTCATTGACATGCAAGCCCTTCAGACTTCTTTTTAAGCTGCACTTCTAAGGCTAACTATGGGTAGACACTGTATTAAATACATCATCTCGTTTCTGACAGCAACGCTTTGAAGCAGGTATCTGTTGTGAAGGTGAGGAAACTGAGGCCCAGAGAGGAGAAATGATTTGCCTGAAGCTCAGAGCCAGTGACTTGCAAACCAGGGTACAGAACTGGGACAGCTGTGCTCCAGGACATATGCCCTTGTCCATATTAGCATTTTTCCAGCCCCCCATTGCCTGTTCTCCAGCTAGGCATCTCAAGTTCCTTCAGCCATTGGCAGGTCTGTTGACATTCCTGCCTTGGCGGATTAGTTCTTTCATGGGTGGATAGTAATGACACCAAGTATGATTCTTTCTTCATTGTCACGTTCACCCCATACAAGTTCAGTAGGTGTAACCCCAAAATAGATGGCAAATCCTCCTTCTCTCCATTGGCATTATTGTCGTTCTTGTCCTACCAGTACCACCTTTCTCTTGCCTAAAAGACTACAAAAGCCTCCTGCTTCCACTCTTGCCCTTTTCTAATCCATTCTCTGTAGAGGAGGCAGAATGGTTTTCTACAGACAAGAAAACAGAAACTGCCACTCTCTGCAGAAAGCCCTTCCTGCTGCACTTAGAATAAAATCCATCTCTTTTCCATGGCCCACAAGGGCTTCCATGGCCTTGGCCTTGCCTACCCCTGAGCTCGCGTGATGTGCACACCTGTGCCCTTGCTCTTCCCCTTTTAGGAATGCTCTGCCTGCCTGTGACTGCCTGCTTCTCCTTCTTCAGGTCTCAGCTCTCCAGAAAGTCCATCCCTGCCCACCCCTTTCAACATAGTCTTCTCACTCATTATCACATCTCTGTTCTGTTCTAAAGTGCATAACCTTATCTGAAGGTTTCTTGTTTGTTTTTCCACATTTCTGTGCCTTTGCAGTAGGGCAGGAATAATCCTTGTTCTCTGCTATGTCCCTAGCACCCACATAGTCCCTGACATAGAGTAGGTGCTCAATAAATATTGAATGTTGCAGTGAATTAATCCAGGGTCTCATCTTGATGTAGCCAAATATATAAATTTACATATTTGGAGAAACATTGTATCTGATAGGGCAGAAGCAAAAGTGCCTGTTCAGCTTTTCAAAAAGGAAAGCTCTTGTCCTGATAAGTTGGCATTTATAGACGGACTTCAGCATACAATTAACTCTTTCTCTCCTTCCCTGACTGTCCTGAGGCACTTACCACACCTTATTCTTTGTCTCCACCCCTTTCAGAGAAAATTTGATCTTTGGCCTTGGTCACCCTAGCAGCAGAGAAACACAGGGTCTTGCATCTTGTCACCAGCTGTTTGTTGTCACATTGTCTAGACTGTAAAGAATGATAGATTGCCGCTGTTTCTTCCCCCAGATCAGTGATTCTCAAACTAGTATATATTAGTATCACCTGGGGGGCTTGTTAGATTGCTGGGCTCCACCCTCAGTTTCAGATTCGATAGTTCTGTGGTGTAATGTAGTGTAGTGTTCTGGTGTGTGGCCTGAGAATTTACATTTCTAGCCGGTTCCCAGGTGATGTGTAGGCTGCAGGTCTGGGGACCATACTTGGAGAATCATTGTTGTGTAGAAGGAGAGAAGAAATATGCTCCTCTGGACAGGCCCTAACCAGGCACCCAGACTGCACTGCACTTGCCAGTTGCTCAGAAACAAAAGTTACCTGCCCCTGACTTTATGCCCACTTTTCGAGAACGTTTAATCCAGGTGCATCACCTTCCAGGCCTCCTTATTTTCAGAATGGTAGCAGCACCAGACTCCTAGCTCAGTTCACTGTCTTCCCTGAATGGGCAACCAGACCAGTTTCAACTAGCAGCTTTCTTTCCCGGAGAAACCTGTGAGGCTCTGCCATTTTAAATCAAGACCCAGGCCAGGCCAGGGTTTTCCAAGATTGGCATGCTGTAATAGCCGCTGCTTTGTGGCAGTGCTTTTCCCAAAAGGATGTTTTAAAGGGCTTCAAAATCCTTTTTGTACCACAAATATTCTAATATGTTGCTGTGTTTCAAATTACTGCATTAAATGTTTTACTAGGACATGGTGTAAAACCCTATCAAATATTCATACTTTTTTAACCTGCTTGTCATATTTTCTTTGTAATATCCTGCAGCTGCTGACTTTTCAGTTTATATTTAGCCAGGAGAAAAACTGGCTGACTTTTGATACTGACACAAATCCAGGAAAAATCCTTCTGGAGAGAAGAATTCTGAAGTAACAGGAACAAATGTTTTCTTTTTAAAAATCTTGGGTTACTGCGTTATTTTAGCACCTTGGTAGAGTTATCTTAACATTTTCATAGCTAACCTTTTAATAGTTATAGTTTATTAAGATTAACAAGAGTCCATTTTTACATCCTCTATTGCCTCTTGAAGCTGTTCCTTCAGCTGCCTTTTAGGTGTCAGATTAACACACAAGTTTTAGGAACCTTAAAATTTAGCTTGATTCAATGGCTTCAAGTGCCATAGGAAGAAAATATGTTAGGGTATCACTGCGTTTTTCTGATCTGTTATGCTTCTGGTTTTTGACATATCTGGATTTAATTTTTAATATATTCACTGAAGTCTTTTGTTTAACGTGTCATGATTTTGAGCTTATTCTCTCCACTTGGGATGGAATGAAGTCCTCCCTGTGACTGATACACTCACAAGGTCTGCAGGAGCTCTGAACTCCACCAATATTTGGATTTATGTCCCTGGGGTAGCCCCTGAGGTTCTAGAACAAGGGTTATTTGGAGTCAAATGTTCTTGCTTTGTAGAAAATATTGGAGTTAGGCCATTTGGTGTTAAATGCTCTTGCTTTGTAGAAAATATTGATGTATTAACTTTGTATGCAGTTTCTAAATGGTTTGAAATATCAGTAACATGCTTTCATATATATTTTATGAAACAAAGTTCAATTTGTAATGAAGAATCCTTGACTTGTGTGGTGGGGAGAAAAAAACCAGTTTTCCCTCATTAAAAAAAAAGTTTCTCTAAAAGTCTTGATCACACTTCATTAAAAAATAAAACTACTTATCAAATTTTAATTATCTCAAAACAAAGAACCTTATCTTTGTTAAGGTATCTCAGTTATATGGTATCAGTGTCCAGTATTTTGGCCACAGTAGACCATATGAGAGGTTACAGTAGGAAAGGAAGAGGTACTGCCTTTTCTTCAATCAGGAAACATTTATTGAGTACCATTACATGCCAGGTAGCATACCAGATTCTGGGGAGGTAGGATTGAATGAGTCACAACTCTAACTTGAGAAGCTCCAAGAGTGAGTCAGACAACAAAAAAAGAAAGAAAATGAAATTTAAAGAAAAAGAAAAGGTACAGCACAGACATTGTGTGAAGGTAAAGGAGCATGGGGTTGGGGGTAAGGGGGCTCTTAGAGGACCTCCACAGACTGCCCAGCTCCGAGTTGAAGATTTGTGTTTCTTCTTAAGATCATCATATTTAAAATTTAATGTATAACTTTTCTTGGGCTATTTGAAATCCATACTAAGCCCCTTTGATAATCTTTTTAATATTAGACTCCCTTTTAATAGTGCTATGAATGTTTCCCTGCTGTATTTCCAGAAATAAACCAGAGTTAGAATTTTGTGACGTTGAGCATTATTCATTCTGAAATAACATCCCTAGCTAACACCCGGCCACCATTCATTTATTCAGCAAGCGTTTGAGTACATGCTTTGGCAAAGCACTCTTTGACGTATTGGAAATTCAGCAGTGAACAAAACAGATGAAGTTTTATTCTCAGGGAGTTTATGTTCACATGGGAGAGACAGACAGTAAACAACTAATGAAGTGGAAGAGAATACACTTAAAATGTCAAGTGGTAATGATGCTGTGAAGAAAAATAAAGCAAGATAAGGGAATGGGAAGTTGGAGCTTAGATGAAGAATAAGGGAGCCAGCCAGCCAGCCAGCCATTCCCAGCTCGGGGACAGAGAATTCTGGGGTGAGGCAACATCAGGTGCAAAAGCAAAGTCAGGTTGCCTCTTCAGGAACTTCAAAAAGGATGGTATGGCTGAAGGAGGGTGAGGAGCAAGGGAAAGGGTGGCAGGAAATGATGTTGGAGAAACAGGTAGGGCTCTGTAGGTGAGGTAAGGAGTTTGGATGCTAGTTGTAAGGGAAAGCCAGTGGAGGGCTTTGAGAAGGGGAGTGATGGGATCTAACTTAACAGTGGTTGCAGTGGGAATGGTGAAGATGATTGTATTTGGGATATATTTGGAAATGGGTTAGGTATGGGATATAAGAGAAAGATCTCTTATCATAACTCCAAGATTTCTAGCCAGAGAAATCTGTTTGTGCTATATACTGAGATCGAAGAGTGGGTACTTTTTGTTTTTTGAGGAGTGCAAGGGAGTTTTGTTTGGAATTGTTTTAAGTTGGAGAGGCCTATGAGGCATACAAACGGAGATGTGTAGAAGGCAGTTAGTTGGAAATATAAACTGGAGAGTTATTAAGCTTCCTTGGTCTGGGTAAAATCACTTGGGGAGGGGGCAGGAAAGCAGCGGTCAATGGGCTGTGCCCTGAGGCCTGGCAGCCAGTGTTTGCAGTCAAGGAGGTGAGGCCAATCAACTAGTGAGGTAGGAAGAGAGCCTGAGGCTAAGGGAAGAGAGTTACAGGAGGGAGTTATGAGTGCTGCTGAGAGCTCCAGGAACTTGAGGTAGGGGCTGAGAATTGACCACAGGATTTGGCTAGAGGGTGCTGCTTGGTGCCCCTGACAAGAGCAGTTTGGGTGAGTGACTAGCTAGAAAAGCCTGATTGGAGTAGGTGCAAGTAGAGTGAAGAATTGCAAACAAGGGGTCTAGACAGCCCTTTTGAGATTTTTTGCTAAAAATGAACAAAGAAATGAGTTGGTAGCTAGAAGGGGATATGGGATCAAGTGAGGGTTTTTGTATTTTATACTACGATGGATAGTACAGTGCCGATGAAGGTGATTCAATCTCTGTCCCAGGTATTACACAAAGTGCTTTTATAGGTTTTACCTCATTGGTTCTTCCTCACCACTTGTAGAGGCAAAGAGTATCGGGATCCCTGTTACGCTGAGGGTCAAGGATAACTTGGTGTAGTCACCCAGCTAGATTGCTGGAAAGTTGCAGAGCATGGTTTTGAGCCTAGGTTCCTGGTCTTAACCCTCTGCTGAGAGATTATAGAATTTTCTCTAAATTATATTCTGACTCTTATTTGTGGGAGGTAACTTCGCCATTCCTCTGACCAACCTTTTTAAAATAGAGTAGTCGGGACTTCCCTGGAGGTCCAGTGGTTAAGACTTCACCTTCCAGTGCAGGGAGTGCGGGTTCGGTCCCTGGTTGGGGAGCTAAGATCCCACATGGCTTGTGGCCAAAAAAAACAGAAGCAGTATAGTAACAAATTCAATAAAGACTTTTAGAATGGTCCACATCAAAAAAAAAAACTCTTAAAAAAAAATAATAAAAATAGGTCAACCAGGTATCCTTACATTTGTGATTCTACTTCCGTGGCATCTAAAGATCGTTTATGTGAGTATACACATACGGGGAAGCATGGGTTGACTTTGTGTTTATCTTTTATAAAATGGAGTGTACATACCTTTTTATACTTTGCTCAGTTTTTTTATTTTTCAACGAATATTTATCTACAGACTACCATGTAAAGGCCAGTTGTTTTAATGTTTTTTTTTATAAAAATGGGAACTATCACAACAGTCATGCAAATTAATATGTGCTGCCTTAAATCTCTTTAACATCCCACCTACCTCAGCTTATAAGAAGTTCGATAACTTGTTCCGTTGTCACAAGTACTTGCTCTAAGCAAATGCTTCTGGCTTTGTATCCTGAGATGTTAGTAGTAACACATCTCTAACCTGGCCTCTAATCCTTCAGCCCATCCTGAACATTACCTGGGAGATTTGCCTTATCTCTTGCCCTGCTCAGACCCTTTTGCAGCTCCCCACTAATTACCCTCAGGATAAAGTCCTCTTAGTAACATGGCCCCACCTCTTTAGCTTTCATCACATTCAGAGGGGTCTATGACCCCCTCAAAGATTAAGAAACGTTGCCCTATGATTATATTTCTCTCATACGTTCTAATACTGTTTTGTTTTCTTGAACTTTGTATGTGTATCTTGTTTCCATAGTGAGACTTTATACTCTGATTGGGAAGCTCCTGTTTTTATTTCTTTCATAGCCCCAATAAGGTCTAGCATGGTGTTGGATAAGTGTTTGATAATTATTGTACTGAAAGAAAGTGTGTGTACATATATATTACTAACAAATTTATAGGTAGGGAAATTTTGACAAACAGGTAACAAGCGTAGCTAACATTTTAAAAAATTGCAGTCCTGAAATGTGTGGATTTTGCTTGTAAAGGTGGAATGAGCTCAGTTTTACACACATTAAACATGGTGAACCCTAGATGGTTCCTTACTAGATAGAGTTCAGTATACCAGCTAACCAGATGGTTCCTTACTAGATAGAGTTCAGTATACCAGCTAACCAGGTGCTAATCAGCCACTTCTATTTAAATATCAAAAAAAGCTAAATGAATCACTGCATAATTTGTAAATTTTTGCAGTTCCTGATTTCTGCTAGCTGTAGTTATTCCCCAGACTTCACTTTTAATCAATTTTTGAGTGAAAATAAAAGTTTATGGCTTAGGAAAAATGAATTAAAAAAGTAACAGTCCTCTTTAAAAGCTATCCAGGGACTTCCCTGGTGGCGCAGTGGTTAAGAAGCTGCCTGCCAGTGCAGGGGACATGGGTTCGATCCCTGGTCCAGGAAGATCCCACATGCCATGGAGCAACTAAGCCCGTGCGCCACAACTACTGAACCTGTGTGCTGCAACTACTGAAGCCTGTGTGCCTAGAGCCTGTGCTCCGCAACAAGAGAAGCCACCGCAATGAGAAACCCGCGCACCGCAACGAAGAGTAGCCCCCGCTCACCGCAACTAGAGAAAGCCCGCGTGCAGCAACAAAGACCCAATGAAGCCAAAAATAATAATAAATAAACAAATAAATAATTTTTAAAAATAAAATGAAAAAAATAAAAGCTATCCACTTTGTGGACTTAAATTCTTCGAGATTTTGCTAAATAAAGGTTAACTGAGTACTTAACTGCCCAATGCCAGATTACAACGTTTAGCAACCTTTACTTACCCTTACCCTCAGAGGGTTTAAAATATCCTCTGAGCTAAACCTAGGATATTAGGGCTTAAAGGGATTTTTGAGAACAATTAGGTGATCTCGGATGTTGCAGAGTGGTGTCCCATAAGCAGAATCTGACCCATAGACATTTGGCCAGGGCAAAGGCGTGACTGTCCCCTTTAGAGAGGATGTGTATTCTCCAGCTCACCTCAGTTCTTAACACTTCCTGTTGTTTTGAGCCAGACATTAAAGAAATCTGCAAAGCCATACCACTCTTCTCACTAGTTTAATTCTGTTCTTTGGAAAATATAGTTATATGTTATTTATCTTAGCACGTAATGGTTGATTGTGGTTAGTTGTAAATGAATTAAGTATTTTTATAATTTCTCAGTTTTAATTTTCTAATTTGGTCAATATCAATAGCTATAACCCACATAAACAAAGGCTCTTTGAAGTCTTCAATAATTTTTAAGAGTGTAAAAGGGTCTTGAGACCAAAAAAGCTGAGAACTGCTATTCAAATGGAATAAATGCTTATCATAATCAGTATATAGTACAATTATTCTGATATTCATATGTATATTCCAACTCCTGCTTGGAATATTTCTAGACTGCGTAATAGATGCTGGCCAATCCAGAGTTTTTCATTTATTAAGCTGTTTTGATGCCTGTTTTATAATTGAATCAAATTGAATCATCCTGTAATGTCAGTACAGAAGTAACAATGAAAAGCTGACTTTGTCCTCTGTGGTGCTCATTTACTGTTCCAAATACTAACCTAAAATACGTTTAAGTGACTCATTTGTTGTTGTGCAGTTGTGTATATGAGCTCTGCATGCTTTGTTTTTAAGTAATTAAATGTCTCTAATCCAATGGAAATACCTGTTGGAAGTGCAAGATTCATTACTAATATAATATTTTCCCCTACTTCAGAAGTAAAAAAATCAAGCGTCAGAAAGATATGTTGAATTCACTACCTGTTTTGAAACTAATAGCAATGAGCTTGTGATATTTGGATTAAGGGGGACTGCCCTGGTGGTCCAGCAGTTAAGACTCTGCTTCCAGTGCAGGGGGCGCGGGTTCGTTGCCTGGTCGGGAAACTATGATCCCACTTGCCACGAAGTGTGGCCAAAAAATTAAATTAAAAAAAAAAGATTTCCTAATCAGACCTGGTTGTTAGATGAAGAGGGAACATTTCCACCTATAAGGATGTTCTTTGCTAAAGTTTACAAGAGGAACAGTTACACCTGAAATAATTAATCCAACCTGATTTAAAGATCTGACACAGGGCTTCCCTGGTGGCGCAGTGGTTGAGAGTCCACCTGCCGATTCGGGGGACACAGGTTCATGCCCCGGTCCGGGAGGATCCCACGTGCCACGGAGCGGCTGGGCCCGTGGGCCATGGCCGCTGAGCCTGCGCGTCCGGAGCCTGTGCTCCGCAACGGGAGAGGCCACAGCAGTGAGAGGCCCGCGTACCGCAAAAAAAAAAAACAGTGAAGGGCTGGGCTTCCCTGGTGGCGCAGCGGTTGAGACTCTGCCTGCTAATGCAGGGGGCACTGGTTCGAGTCCTGGTCTGGGAGGATCCCACATGCCGCGGAGCAACTAGGCCCGTGAGCCACAACTACTGAGCCTGCGCTCCGCAAAAAGAGAGGCCGCGACAGTGAGAGGCCCGCGCACGGCGATGAAGAGTGGCCCCCGCTTGCCACAACTAGAGAAAGCCCTCGCACAGAAACGAAGACCCAACACAACAAAAATAAATTAATTAATAAACTCCTACCCCCAACATCTTCTTAAAAAAAAAAAGTGAAGGGCTTAGCCATGGGAGCTATTGTACTTCACTGTTGATCATTTGACTTGAACAAGTTTTGGTAACACTAAAGAACACAGACCACTTAAAGTTAGTCACTTAGGGAATACTATGAAGTGAGATTCCCACTCTCAGAGAATCCTTGATCCTTATTTCAATCAGGTGTCACATAACTGAAGCCCTAGAGAAGGTGAGGAAGCATGACTGATGTAACTTATCTGGGGAAGAGTGTTCCAGGCAAAGCGAATAGCAAGTGCAGTTTGGTTGACATGGTTCCTAAGTGTTGTGTTGATCAAATGACACAATCATGGTTGTTTGGTTTTTTTTTTAACATCTTTATTGGAGTATAATTGCTTTACAATGGTGTGTTAGTTTCTGCTTTATAACAAAGTGAATCAGTTATACATATATCCCCATATCTCTTCCCTCTTGGGTCTCCCTCCCTCCCACCCTCCCTATCCCACCCCTCCAGGTGGTCACAAAGCACCGAGAGCTGATCTCCCTGTGCTATGCTGCTGCTTCCCACTAGCTATCTGTTTTACATTTGGTAGTGTATATATGTCCATGCCACTCTCTCACTTTGTCCCAGCTTACCCTTCCCCCTCCCCCTCCGCATATCCTCAAGTCCATTCTCTAGTAGGTCTGCTCTTTATTCCCGTCTTGCCCCTAGGTTCTTCATGACCTTTTTTTTTTCCTTAGATTCCATATATATGTGTTGGCATACGGTATTTGTTTTTCTCTTTCTGACTTAACTTCACTCTGTATGACAGACTCTAACAACCCAATCCAAAAACGGGCAGAAGACCTAAATAGACATTTATCCAAAGAAGATATACAGACTGCCAACAAACACATGAAAGAATGCTCAACATCACTAATCATTAGAGAAATGCAAATCAAAACTACAATGAGCTATTATCTCACACTGGTCAGAAAGGCCATCATCAAAAAATCTACAAACAATAAATGCTGGAGAGGGTGTGGAGATAAGGGAACCCTCCTGCACTGTTGGTGGGAATGTAAATTGATACAGCCACTATGGAGAACAGTATGGAGGTTCTTTAAAAAACTAAAAAAACTACCATACCACCCAGCAATTCCACTACTGGGCATATAGTCAGAGAAAACCATAATTCAAACAGAGTCATGTACCACGATGTTCATTGCAGCTCTATTTACAATAGCCAGGACATGGAAGCAACCGAAGTGTCCATCAACAGATGAATGGATAAAGAAGATGTGGCACATACATACAATGGAATAGTACTCAGCCATAAAAAGAAACGAAGTTGAGTTATTTGTAGTGAGGTGGATGGACCTAGAGTCTGTTATACAGAGTGAAGTAAGTCACAATCGTGGTTTTTTAAAAAAATCAGAAAATATGGAAAGGGGGGGTTGGAACCACCCATAATCCTTGCACCTAGAGATAACCAGGTTGCACCTAGAGATAATCTATCCAGGTTTCTTAAGATGTCACTTAACATCTATATTAGTTTACTAGGGCTGCCATAACAGAATACCGCAGACTGGATACCTTAAACAATGGACATTCAGAATTCTGGAGGCTAGAAGTCCAAGATCAAGGTATCAGCAGGTTTGATTTCTTTTGGCTTGCAGGTGGTTGCCTTCTCACTGGGTCCTCACATGGTCTTTACTCCATACAGATGTGCATACCTGTTGTTTCCTTGTGCATCTAAGTTTCCTCTTCCAGTAAGGACACCAGTCATATTGGATTAGGGCCCACCCTAATGGCCTCATTTTAACTTAATCACCTCTTTAAAGGCTCTGTTTCCGAATATAGTCACATTCTGAGATGCTGGGACTTAGGTCTTCAACATATGAACTTGAGGAGACACAGTTCAGCCCATTACACCACCTGTGAACAAGTACGTCAGATATCTATCAGTCTTCCTATCAGTACAATTCTGTGCTATTTGGATATTCATTTTTATTAGTGCAGGCTTATAAAGTAACCAATAGTAACAGCAGTAGTAATGCACAGTGATTTTTTTTCTCCTAAGCCAAATTAGGATTATTAAAGATTTAACTCTTTCTAAACAAAAGGCATTGAATTGTCTGGCTTTTTGCTTATAATGTCACAGCCTTCAGTTTCGCGTTTGCTGGAGGAGACTTAATCCAGTGTAAGTGAATAATCCAGTTGGCTCTTCTGTGGATAAAAAATGCCAGTGTTTTCCAAACGGACCATTCAAGAATGCTTTCAGATTTTTCCTGTTTCCTTTCAAGTACCATCTGTGCTATTTAATATTTTTCTTCAGTCGACTGACTCTTTTGCTTATGTTTATTTTAGAAGGAAAATTTTAACATAATCATAAAGGGGAAATTAGTTTAACATTACTTGCCCTAATAAATACATGACTGTAAAATGAAGTGTTCACTTATGTACCACCTGAAAAAAAGCCTGGGAGCAATAGTTGACTTCTCTTTCTCTCACACTTCATAGGCAATCTGACAGCAAATCTTACCAGCTCACACCCCTGAAATATCTAAAACTGTGCTACTTCTCACCACCTTCACTGCTATCACCCTGTTCCTTCACTGTTAACACCTGTGATCTTTTGCTGGGATTATTGCAATAGCCTTCTAGCTGTTTCTGCCCTAGCTCCCTTCACTGTACTCTTCATACAGCAGCCAGAGGGATCCTGTTAAAAACAAGTCAAAATCCTGTCATTCCTCTATTCAAAACTCCAGTGGCTTTTTAACAGTTGGAGTCCCTAATTTCCTACTTCCATCTCACTGACTTGGTTTTAGCTCACTTGGCATCTTTGCTGTTCTTTGACACTCTGGGCAAGGTCGTACTTCAGGACCTTTGCACCTGCTCTTTCCTCTGACTGGAAGACTCTCCCCTCAGCTGCCAATAAGTACTGTTCCCTATTTAAAATTGTAACTCCCCCCACCAGTACTCTCTGCTCCAGAACACCACCATCTGTCATACTACATAACTTGCATAATTTGTATTTGTTTCCTTTGTAGAATTTGTTTCCTTTGTAGAATGTAAGCTCCATGAGGGCAGGCATTTTTGTTTTGTTCACAGCTTATTTCTTGGTGCCTAGAAAAGTGCCTGATTTCCTCAGGTATTTATTCCAGTTGAATTAATAGTAACATGTGTTCCACACTTTGGGAAATACTGAGATATACAGCGAACACCTCCCACAGTCTTGAGTCCCTCCAGTGGGTCTTTCTTCATAATCATATGTTAAGTGCTGCTTGGCTCTGAGAGTCTGGCCAGTTGGAGGCTCGGTAAAGAAAGCTTGTAACTTGCCTGGATCCTGAGTTTTTTCCTGAGGAATAGTCTAAATGCCAGGGGAAGAGGTGAGTGCGGGGAGAGGTAGGCAGGACTGGTTGGGAGAATAACATCCCCATCTGGGCCCAGTACCTAGACTCTGTTCTGGAAGACACCCAGAAGCGGTGCAAGCCTCAGCCTGAACTTGGGTGCAGTGGCATGAACCTGTGAGATGTGTTCGTGTGTTTGCTTCCATGAGCTACTTTCCAGGCTTTGGGATTTTTGGAAACAGGTAAAGCAGAGAACTGCTTAGCTTTTTCACAAGAGAGAAACTATGACTTAAATATTTGCAATTTTTCATCCTTGCTGCCTTCTGTTGACTCTGAGTTGATCAAGAGGACACTGTTGTTACATGATAGGGCCAGGGCGTCTGTTCCTCCTAAGGTAGTTTGAGAGTCGTACCAACAAATGAGCATGCCCTTAGACTCAGAAATGTAGAATAAGAACAAAACAAAAGAAATAGCCTCTTTTCTTCCAAGGCACTTTTGTTAGCACTTTAGTTTTCATCTCAAACTATTGGGCCCAAATTAATCAACATTTCGGCTTGTAAACCCTTTATGAAGTTCGTCAAAGCTCCAGGGATGGGGGTGGGGTGTCTTTCTAGGTTTGGTCATCCAGCCCTGGTGTGGTCGACACTTCACCTGTAACAAACCACGTGCCCCTTCCTTCTGGTTGTGCTGGTCAATACAGATAGCTTCGTAAGCAGCAAGCTTGAGGTACGACAACTTACAGAAGTTTTTAGCACATAAGCATCTTTATTCTAACCTAGTGATAATGAGCAGCTAGCTCTAGGCTTACAAGTTCCCCTGGAGTTGCTAGTATCTTGAATTTCTTTCCATTTATTTTAGGAGTAAAAGTCCCTCGCAATTTCCGACTGTTGGAAGAACTCGAAGAAGGCCAGAAAGGAGTAGGAGATGGCACAGTTAGCTGGGGTCTAGAAGATGACGAAGACATGACACTTACAAGATGGACAGGGATGATAATTGGGCCTCCAAGAGTAAGCGTCGAGCTACCGCTATAAATGTCAATGTCTTAAATTCACTGTGCCTCCTTTTAAAAAATATTAGCCTTATCATGGAAAAAGCTCACCAATGGTATATTTTCTGAAATGTGGCTATTCTTTTTTGACCAGTTTCAGTTTATATATTTGAACCTCCTCTGATGCTGTTTAATCCCTCTAAATGGTAAGCAAAAACCTGTTTAGTCTCATAGTGTGAATTTACATGACAATGTAGACAGTGAGGTTAGAGGTAATTGTACCCTCACGTAGTTTAGAACAAACTCCTGGGCTTATCAAATAACAAGGCTCCAGGTACAGCCAGCATTCCTGAAGACAGTGTCCAACTGAACTTCGGAAAACCTTTATGGTTGTGGTTTTTATTCATTGTTTCCCAGTCCTGCCATGCGTCTGTATCCTAATTCATTGGGCCATTCAACAAAGGGTTATTGCCTGCCTGGTCTGCTCTGGTCTGTTCCAGGCTCTGTTGGGCCCAGAGACCTTTGCGAAGAAGACAAAGACAGTGGGGATGGGGAACAGGACCCCTCTTTTAGAGCTCTGTGATTTTCGAGCATTCCCAGTCTTATAATGCCCGCTAACCTTTTTTTGTGGCACATAGTAAACCCCCCAGAAATGCCCTTTAATTCTCACAAGAGCCTGTTGTAAGGTGCTCCTGTTGCGTAGCTGCGTTCCATCTTACAGATGAGGAAGCCGACTTGGAAAAGTCAGGGTACTCGTACAAAGTCACATAGCCGATAATTCCCAAACCTCGTCTCACTCCAGAGCCTGTGCTCCTAACCACTGTGCTATATTGTCTCCTTCCTATTTATATTTTGAGTTTTCATCTGTTCCCACTATAGAATTATCTAGTGTTAAGTAGCAATTTGATGTAGGAGTGAAGAAATAGATTCCAATAATGTGACACTTGTTTCAGACAAGCGGTAGGAGATTCTGCCTGAGTGTAGCAGGCCCTTTCCTGTGTCTGCTTGTGCTTAAGGGTGATGATGTTCGGTCATTCTTTTCACCTCGTGCAAGGCTCTGCACCAGCCTCTGGGAGATAGAAAGACACATGGGATGTGGCCCTGTCTGAAAAAAGGAAGAGTGTGGTGCTCGCTCAGTGTTAGGACTCTTAGACTGTCATAAACACTCATGATGAATGACTGGCGTTGATATTTAATGTTACTTTTTGAATCATTTTTGTGACCCTGTAGTTTTGTTTGGGGGGTTTAAAAAATATTCAATCTGTTTTTACTCATTTCTTGATCTTTTTTTAATCTATGAAAATCGGGGTTTTCTGAATCTATTAAATACTGGGAAAAACCTTGATCTAGAAGGCTTGTTTCTTCATAAAGATCATTTCTTGCTGTCTCTGAAAGTCCACTGTATAGTGATGGCTTCCTTCACTGCATTCTTATCTTCCTAAGAATGGTTTAGGTTTTTTGAAGATGAGAACTATTCTTCCCTTCTCTTTACTCTCCAGAGCACCTAGAAATGACTCAGAATGGGGTAGATGTTCAACAGATTTGTTAACAGACTGATTTTTAGGTTCTAACAAACTAAGAATGAACCAGCGTACAACATTGTGAATACACTAAATACCACTGAATTATATACTTAAACAAACAAATGAATAAATAAAATGAACACTAAGTTCTGTTGAAAATATGCTGTTCCACCTAAAACATCTTAGGTTACCGAGTTTCAGTTTACCTCTTTCCAAAGGGGGCTAACTTTTAATGAGTAGCTACAGTATGCAAGATACTTTCCATATGTCCTTTACATCCTTTTTTTTTTTTTAATTGAGACATAATTCACAAACCATAGAATTCACTTAACCATAGAATATACTTTTAAAGTATACAGTTCAGTGGTTTTTATTATATTCAGAATTGTGCAACTGTCACTAATTTCAGAGCATTTTCATTACCCAAGAAAGAAACCCCATACCCTTTGGCAGTCACTCCCATTCTGCCTTCCACCCGCTCACTCCTCACCCTTGACAATCACTGTTTACTTTCTGTATCTATGCATTTGCCTGTTCTGGACATTTCATGTAATTGGAATTAATATGTGGTCTTTTGTGACTGGCTTTTACTTAGCATAATGTTTTCAGGATTCGTTCATGTTATAGCACTTATCAGTAGTTCATTCCTTTTTATGGCTGAATAATATTCTTTTGTATGGATATACCATATTTTGTTTATCCATTAATTAATTGATGGACATTTGGATTTTTTCCACTTCTTGCATATTATGAATAATACTGCTATGAACATTTGTGTACAGGTTTTTATGTGGACAGATGTTTTCAGTTCTCTTAAGTATATACATAGGAGTGGAATTGTTGGATCATATGATAACTCTGTTTAACATTTTAAACAACTGGCAAACTGTTTTCCAAAGTGGCTGCACTGCACCACTTTACATTCCCACCAGCAATGCGTGAGGGTATCAGTTTCTCTGCTCCCTCACCAATACTTGTTATTGTGTCTTTTTACCCCTATAGTTTCTATTGCCCTGGCTCCCCAAGGTTAAAAGCAAAGTCATAAAAGGAGCTACCTGCTCCTTTTGGTGCTTCCTGTGACCAATCTGTTTTATGATTAACATACAGGGTATATGCTGTGCATCTGGAATATCAAGCTAATTATTAAAGCATCTAAATAGAGCTCTGAGTAACTCACGTCCCTGTTGTATTTTTGTTATTGTATTACCTAAAATCCTCCACCAGTATTTAAAAGGCATATACCATATGATCCAGCAGTTCTGCTAGGAATTTACTCAGCTTTTCTTGAATGTATTGCCCAAAAGCCTGTATGTACAAAATTATTTCATGCAGTGTTTTCAATAGTAGCAAAATATTGGAAAGCACCTCAGTATCTTTCAGTGGACCATATTATATACTGTTTAGCTTTTCAAAAGAATGAGACAGATTTATACGTGCTGAAATGGAGGATCTCCATGATATTTAAGTGAAAAAAGGTACAAAGCAGTATACAGGCTGTGCTGTCACTTGGGGTGGGGGTGGGTGAGGGAAGAGGAAGAGGCCAGACATATACTTGTGCTTCGAATACTTTTGGAAAACATAAAAGAAGCTGATGACAGTAGTTACCTTCAAAAGGGATTGCTGGCTGGGGTCAGGGTGGAAAGGAGGCTTATTTTTCACTGTATTTTTGTACTCTTTATGCTTTAATCATATGTGTGTGTTAGCTATTTGAAAAAATATATATATATATCTTTTTTTTTTTTTTTTTTTTTTTTGAAAGCAAGTCCTCCAAACCTAAAAGTAAAGCTTCCCATCCAAGTGCCTCTTGCAAAATTCTGGCAAACATGTGACTGTCCACAGCATTAGACGTGGAGTCTTTCTACTCTGACCGTGAGGTGGTAACACTAGCCAGGTTATAGAGCAAAGTTTCTCAGCCTTGGCACTATTGGCATATTGGGCTGGGTCATTCTTTGTTTTGGAGCTGTCCTTTGCATTAGAGGATGTTCAGCAGCATCCCTGGTGTCTCCTCCCTAGATGCCAGAAGCACCTCCCCAACCCTGTGGTGACAGTCATAAGTGTCTCCAGGTGTTGCCTGACTCCCACCACTTCAGGAGTGGGACAGGGACAGAACTTACCCTGGTTGAGAAGCACTGTTAATACCTCTGGGGTTCTCCAAGATAGTGTTTTTATGTGTGGGTTAGAGTGTAGGTGTGTATTTATACACATACTTATCTAAAAGTGTTGTATGCATGCTTAAGGACAAACAGAATTCCAGGAGTGTGTGAAGTAAAAGGAAAGTGATCCTTTCCCCATTTCATTATACTCCCCACAGAATAAAAACTGATCATTTGGTGTGTGGTGTGTTTCTACTGGCATTTGCTGTGGGTACACAAACAAGTACATATCCTTTTTAATAAAAATGAGACCTTGCTATGCTTAATGTTTTGCAGCTTTATTTTTTTTTCCCCCTTAGCAGATGGTGGACATCTTTCCATATCAGTGCATATTGATCCGTCTCTTTTTTAAAAGCTTTAAGTTACATGTCTGATAAATGAATATATTCTGGTGAAGTTTTTCAAACAGTACAGAGTAAGCAATTCACTTTGTTCCCTTTAATTCTTTATGTCATTCAGGCAGAGAAACCATACTAGGTATTTCAACAGAGAGAATTTAATATAGGAAGTTGATCAAATAGGTGTTGGACTGAAAAAAGCCAAAAAAGCACGCTGGTGGAACACAAAGATAACACAAAGCAATCAACACCGCCTGGGTCTGGGGGGATGGGTCAGGAGAGGCTGGGGCCCTGGAAACCTAACACTTGGAGGACAGATACCCTCTGCTGTTAGTTCCTGTGGGGCCCAGCAGAGCTGCTTGGAGGAGCACTGAAAGGCCAGAAGCTGGAGACCAGAGACAGCTCTTGCTGCCAGGATGAGGGCCTCGTGCCAGACTCACATTGGTGGGAACAGAAAGCAAATGGGAAGAAGCAAATGCCTCCTTTCACCTTTTTATTTTCTATTAGGATTGTGTGGTCAACTCAGCAGTTTAGTCTTTAGGCTGTAGAATATTCAGGTGGCACTATGATTGAATTAGAGAAATGAATAATTAATATTGCCTTCAGAGGGACCTATGGCTCACTCAGAAGGATACCCTGACTGATGGGAAGAGAGTTTTTGTACAGAGGAAAATTGTGTCTTGTCACTGTTCAGAGGGGTGTGTGCAGGTGCTGGTTAGTAAGCTCCAAGCCCACCTTCCCCTGCTCTGCTTTGGATCCTGGGGCTGGCACTCTGCAAACTACATTTTTCCTTTGTCAGCTGGCTTCCCGTTAGGCTCCACCAATCAGGACACAGGAGAGAGCCTGTAAGGCGGAGAGAAGAGACTTGTTCCTTCCTGTTTGCCTCTTGTTCTGTCTGTGCCACTCTGGTAATTGCCCTTCATCCTGGCATCAGCAGTGGGTTCCAGCCTCCAGCTTTTGGGGGTACCCCCAGCATCAGCCTCGCAGCACCCCCTCCTTAGAGATCTGGGTTCAACTCTGGAGCCCTCTTCCTCTGAGCCTCTAGATCTGATCAACTCCAGCTTTGTTCCTTTGCACCCCCAGCCTTAAGGGGGAACAAAGGGAATGATAAGCCTTAGCTAACCCAGAGGTGATACCTGCTCCCTGCGGTTACTACCTCTGTGTTAGTTCAGGCTCCTCTTCTAAAGCTTTTTTCAGTCCAGTGATACCTGTTTAACCGATTCCCTATATTAAATACTCTGTTAAAAAATCCTAGCGTGGTGTCTTTTTTCCCCAGCTTTTCCCGAACTTTCAAATCCCCACTTTCCTCCCCAGATTAACTGTGAACAGTAGTTCGATGCATCTCCTCTCACACCTCTTCCTGTACATTTACTACCTGTCCATGTCCTAAGTTGTTGAGATCTTCTCAGTCTCTACCTGGTCTCCCTTTTTTAGAGGGCCCATCCTTTATTCTAGCATAGCATATGCCCACATTGCACATTAAACATACTTTTTGTGTAACTATCAGATTTGAACTGAGTAGTGGTTGACTAGTTCACCTAGTGTCATCTTTCTTTTATATATTAATTTAGATTTTGTGCTTTGCATATTTTTGCAGCCAATACCTTTTTCCTTTTCTCATATCTCATACATCTTAGAAATACATTTTAAAATAATGAAATTTTGCCATTTGAAACTACATGGATGGACCTGGAGGGGGTTATGCTTAGTGAAATAAGTTAGACAGAGAAAGACAAATACTGTATGGTAACACTTTTATGTGGAATCTAAAAAATAAACAAATGAATATAACAAAACCAAAACAGACTCACAGATACAGAGAACAAACTAGTGGTTACCAGTAGGGAGAGAGAAGGGAGGATGGACAAAATAGGGGTAGGGGATTAAGAGATACAAACTACTGTGTATAAAATAAGTAAAGCTACAAGGGTGTATTGTATGTACAGAGAATGTAGCCAATATTTTATAATAACTTTAAATGGAGTATAATCTATAAAAATATTGAGTCACTGTGTTGTACACCTGAAACTAATATTGTCAGTCAACTATACTGCAATATAAAAAGATAAATAAGCAAACATTCATTGTATTTTATAATACTTTCAGATTTACAGAAAAGTTGCAAAGGTGGCATAGAAAGAAAGTTCTGGTATACACCACCCTACCCCAGTTTCCCTTATTGTTAACATATTAGTACAGTACATTTGTTACAACCAATGAACCAATATTGATGCATTATTAACTGAAGTCCATAATTTATTCAGGTGTCCTTAGCTTTTACCTTATGTCTGTTTTCTGTTCTAGAATCCTATCCAATATACCACATTATGTTTTGTTGTCATGTCCTAGGCTCCTTGCGCCTGTAACAGTTTCAGGGTTTTCTTGGTTTTGTTGTCCTTGACAGTCTGGAGGAGTACTGGTCAAATATTTTGTAGACTGTCTCCGTGTTTGAATTGGTCTGATGTTTTCCTCATGATCAGGCTAGGATTATCTCACATATATATTTTAGGCCCAAGAAAAGTTTGTGATCTCTAGGCTCTGGGCATGTAGTGATCAATGGATGAAACAGCCTATGTACACATAAATATATCCAGAGTTGGTGGGAGGTGTCTGTCTGCTTCTATAGGTTGTACATAATCTGCAACTTGCTGGCTATACCAAGAGCTATGTCTTGGCATCCTTTGCAGGGGTGTGTGCGTGCGTGCGTGCATGCGTGTGTGTGTGTGTGTGTGTGTGTGTGTGTGTGTGTGTGTGTGTCTGGGCCTCAGCCTTTGAAAAGGCTACAGAGTATGCAGTTACAGGAGTATGCCTTATTTGTTTAGTCAGTCTCTTGCAGGTGGACATTTAGATTGTCTGCAGTATCAAAAATAACTAAACAGTGCTTCACCTTTTTGTACGAGTCCGTCTGTAGGAAATTCCTAGAAATGGTCTTGCTGGTCTGAGCACTCCTGTTTCAACATGTTGATAGGCACTGCCAAGTTGCCCCATGAAGCTCAAGCCATGACAGCAAAGTTGTTCCATGATCAAATATTGAATCTTAAAGAGAGCAGTGTTCCTCACGGAGACAGAATGTTCTAGCAATTCTCCTTCAGGCACATTTCCTTTCTTCAATGAAACCTTTTTAGCAGATCCTTGGAGCCCTCGTAAACAAAAGAGAAGAAAACCAGAACCTCATTTTCTATAACGGTTTTGCTTTGGGCTGTTTAGTGACCCTTCAGTGTCTCTGCTCACTTGGCTTGAGGCACTTTTCACTGTGTTCCAATGAAATTGCCAGTTGAACATAAGTGGTGAGAAATTCAATATTCCTCTTGTTCTAAGTTAGTCATAGCATTCATGTTCTTATATTAGACTTTCATAGTGTCAAGAGTAACGTTAAGATTTAATCTATGTAATGATCAGAGTCCTATTACTAAACTGCTTACCTTCTTAACCATTTTGATGCTGTTGTTAATAGAGTGATCAGTGACCTCTTATCAACACTGATAAGCCAAAAACCATGCTGGCAGGTGAATAAATCGGCGCATCAGAGCCTCCAAAATGTAGTGTCAAATATTTTAACAGACTTTGTGATTTTGGTAATTACTGTGAGCCCCCAGGGAGTTTTTTATGTAAGAAATTGTCTTTGAATTGTGTGACAAAGCCAGTGAGCAGGAATGCAGGACACACCCAGAGATGAATTTGGGATCCATGCAGTCAACAGATATTTATTGAGTGTGAGACTGTGTTAGGCGCTGAGGCTGGACCTTTTACCATATTTTCCATAAATCTGTACAGAAACCGTGCCACTCCGCTTCCTGCTTGTTATGTTTACTGAGTGAGTTTTTGTTTCTCTGAGGAAACTCCTTAATTGCAACAAGGTGTTCCTTTTATAAAAGCGTAAAGAGCAACATTCATTCATTCAACAAACAGCTGAATATCAGTTCAGTTGAGGCCCCTGCCCTCCTTGTTATGAGTTTAGTGAGGGGTGTCAGACACAGGACTAGGAGTCAGTCTTCAGACGAGGGCTCAGGAGGACGCTGAGAGGAGTGAGCTGCAGTGTGCGGTGGGGCAGCTGGTATTAGGGCCCCGAGGAGAGAGGACCTGGGGCTGGATGAGGAGGGAGAAGAATAAACGGAGAGAAAGGCAGGGGTGCACAGGGTCCGATCCAGGAACTGGGGCTTCCTTTCTTAGGTCACCAGGAAACCATTGGAGGGGTTAAGCCACAGGAACGGTTTCTGGTTTTGAAAGGTCAGTCAGACTGCTGTGTGGGGAGCAGATGCTAGGGGAGCGAGGGAGAAGGCAGAGACTTGGGGTGATTCAGATGAGGTGCGGTGGTGGAGGAAAGTGGGTGGGTGTGGGATCTCTTCTGGAGGTAGAAGCTGAGACCTTTTGACGATTGAGAGGTAAGGGGTGAGGAAGAGGGAAGTCGTGGCTGGCTGCTAGGTTTTTGCTTTAACTGCTGGATGGTGCTGCTACTTATGAGGGAAGAAGAGAGGGGGGCATCTTGAGGGTGGGTGGAAATCCAGAATTGATTTTTGATTTTGTTATAGGCTGGGGTCCCTGTTAAGTGGATGTGAAAAGTTTCTATGCGTATATTAAGACTGCCTTCTGAATTTTAAAATATTAATATATGTCCCAGGTTTTAAATTAGGGACGGGCCACTATTTAGACATAATGTTTTCAAGCATTTAAATCACATCTTCTTTAATTTATTCCCCCCAAAGACCGCTAGATGTCACTGTTTACAGAGGAGCAACTTCTCATGCAGCATGCAGTGAGGAAGGGGCACTGGTGCCTGAGAGGGGAACCCAGAGAAGGGTGGTCCTTGCCCTCAAGGGGGCCAGTCTGATGGGGAGCTGTCACCCCCTGTTGTGGTCTTCAGACATGCAAATGATGATAATGCAACTTCATATAAGACAGAAAACTTGTGAAGTAGCCTTCTGTTTCATATGATGTTTGAACTGGGTCTTGAAGGTTGTGAAGTAGTTCAGGTGGGGGCACGGCACTCTAGGCAGAAGGAACAGCCTGGGAAAATCAGCACGTTCTGCTGTTCACTGGGTGGAAGTTAAAGAGAAAAGTTCATTGGCTTTAGGGGATCGGACCTTTCCAGTGTTTCTCAACAGAGGCACAGTTGGCATTTGGAGAAGGACTGTTTTTTTCCGGTGCAGGTCTGGCATCCTTGGCTCCCCACCTCACATACTAAATGCCAGTAATCTCTCAGGTTATCGTAAAAACAGCAGGGAGAGATGATCGCACCTACAGCTGAGATCCCTTTCACAGAGCACAGCCCCAAAGTGGTGACGAAGTGGGAAGTGACTCTCCTGTCTCTCCCCCACCCCCAACTTGTGCTTCGTTTTGAAGTTCTCTCAAGAGTTAACCTGTTCTGTGCTTTGTACATGGTGGTATTTAATGCACTGGCTGATGATCCCCGCATGAGTAGACATCTGGTGTGCCTTCCCAGAATGAAGAATGCCTCTTACACACCATTTCCCAGAGCGTAGAAAAATTCACATAAAAACAAGTCCATCTGATTGGGCTTAATAATACTAGCATGAAACTTCAGTGATAACTAGCTTAAATGTTCCACCTTCTTTATATTCCCCCCCAGGCCAGGATTCATATACACCAGTGTAAGGACTAATTACTGCTAACTTATCAAATAACAAGTAGACTTTGTGTAATGGAAGCAGATGCACCAGTTCTGCAGTCAGGAATAAATGAGGTTTCAGAAGTTCTACCTTTTTGAATTCTTTGTAATTGCCTGACATGGCTGTACCCTTTTTTTTTCCAGACAATTTATGAAAACCGAATATACAGCCTTAAAATAGAATGTGGACCTAAATACCCAGAAGCACCCCCCTTTGTAAGATTTGTAACAAAAATTAATATGAATGGAGTTAATAGTTCTAATGGAGTGGTAAGTTGTTTTTCCTGCCCCTACTTGTTCTCTGGGGTTCTCTGAAAAATGCTTTGTACTTTAATATTATCAGGGGCACTTTGGGCCGGAGTCCATATGTTAATTGGTTATTTGATGATAAAATATATTGCAGTATGAACATGTGCAGATTTGGGGTGAGGGCCTGTTTCCCGATTGTGTTTAACTACAACTTACGTGGCATTTACTCTGGCCTGTATTTCTCAGCACTATGCCGGTCACTTTGAGATAAGAGCTCATTCAGTCCTCCTGATATACACCCAAGAGGTAGAGAGGTGAGGAAACCGAGGTGAAAGATCTTGCCCAAGGTCACACTTTTACCTCATTAGCCTTATTTGGGGACGACATACTATTTTTTTCCTCTAATGGTCTTGCTTTTTTAACTTATTTTTACCACCATTTGCATTGCCATAAATGGAAACCAGTCTCATTTGTCATAAGAAGGCAGTAACAGCAATGATAAATATTACAAAAACAAAGCAAAGTTGGTAAATTCTTCCTCCATATGTTGCTTGCCAAAGGTTTTTGAGCCTCTGAGGCCTGCTCTCTTGTTCAGAGGGGAGATCAGCAAGTATTAAAGGGTGCTGCATATTAGCATTGCATGAGCTAGTAAGCCTTCTGTTTTGAGGTATTCAGAAGACTTGTAAGAAAATTGAAAAGAGATGAGCCTTGTTACTGTGTTCAGTGTTTAGTGTTGTCTTTGAGTTCCACCTGAAGTCCTGAACCCAGGACTCAACTCACACTCTGGGAAATTTCTTGGGGAATGCTACACTAACTTGAGAGGGTATGACTCTGAGGAAGGCCCTTGTCATCAGAGCCTGGGTCCTCGCCACCCGTTGCTTGTGCTCTCCCTACTGCCCTGTACCTCTTCATCGTCCACGACCCGGGCGTAACGTTGAGAGAGGACAGGCCCTGAGCGGTAGCAGCAGCCAGCCCAGGGGCAGCTCAGGTCGTTGTTTCAGAGCCAGTTGGGTTGAGTCTCACCAAGTGTGAGTGCCATTTCTCTAAAGGTGGCTTTACTTATTCATAATTTCCTTCTCCCACACAGTGAGGGTTTGGGACACAAAAAGGGAAAAACAGACTAACTGGAGGGAGGGAATCCTGTGGGTATTCTGCATGTCAGATACCACTGTGTGATCAGCATGTTCAACTTGAAAAATGCATTTTACTCACGTTTCTGCTGTAGCTTAGCTCCAGCATACAACTTTTCTTTTGTTTGAGAGCCTGACAGTACTTTGTTCTTTGTTTGCCTTTCTGTAGGTGGACCCAAGAGCCATATCAGTGCTAGCAAAATGGCAGAATTCATATAGCATCAAAGTTGTCCTGCAAGAGCTTCGGCGCCTAATGATGTCTAAAGAAAATATGAAACTCCCTCAGCCTCCTGAAGGACAGTGTTACAGCAATTAATCAAAAAGAAAAACCACAGGCCCTCCCCTACCCCCCATTCGATTTAAGCAGTCTTCATTTTCCACAGTAGTAAATTTTCTAGATACGTCTTGTAGACCTCAAAGTACTGGAAAGGAAGCTCCCATTCAAAGGCAGTTTATCTTAAGATACTGTAAATGATACTAATTTTTTGTCCATTTGAAATATATAAGTTGTGCTATAACAAATCATCCTGTCAAGTGTAACCACTGTCCACATAGTTGAACTTCTGGGATCAAGAAAGTATATTTAAATTGATTCCCATCATAACCGGTGGGGCACATCTAACTCAACTGTGAAAAGACACACCACGCAATCACCTTGCTGCTGATTACATGGCCTGGGGTCTCTGCCTTCTCCCCTTCCCCTCCCCCTGCCTCCTCCCTCCCTGCAACAGCCCTCCAGCTTGGGGTGGCTTCTTAGAGTAGATGTAAGGGTTTCAGGTCACAGCCTGTGGGACTCCTGCTGGGTGTGGGGGATGCTTCGTCTGCACCCCTGGTTTCTTTCTTTAAGTCTTAAATGCTGACCCCCTTCCAAGCCACCATCCTCTTCCCACTCTCCATTACCACCCTTGGCCGAAGCATAGATTGTAACCCCCTCGGCTCCCCTCTGAAATTGGCCTTTGGTGAGGAATTCAGGGCTTTCCCCATATCTTCTCCCTCCACCTTAATCGAGGGGTGCTGCTTTGTCCTTCCTCCTCCTCAAGTCCCTTTTTGCACCATCACCACCCAACACTTTCCATGACACTTCCTTGCTTTGGCCAGAAGCCATCAGGTAAGGTTGGAAAGCATATCTGACCTCCCTCATTTAGTTTTGGAACCATACTTACTTACTCTCCACCAGCCTGGGGAATGAATATTGGGTTCTCAGCCCTGCCACCCTCTGCTGTCATCATCAGCTGATACGTTTACTTAGCTCAGGTTTTGATAAGGTGAACAGAACAGTCACCAGGGTCACAGACCTGCCAGCTCTCAAAGTCCTTGGTGGTTAAACTTGGAGAAAGGCCACAGAAGACACTTGTAAGCACACACGATCCCTCTGAATGAATTTTCTTTTCCTGTAATTGCTTTAGCTTTTAAAAATTGAAGAAGTTTTAAACAGGGCTCTCATTTGGTCATCCTTGCAATCCATTTGAGTCTAGTTTGGAATCTGACAACTGGAACAAAAAGAACCATGAACTCAGTGCACACTTTGGTTTCGGTGCTGCTGCTTCTCTCGGTCCTCAGCAGGGATAAGAAAGAACTCGGTGTGCACGGCAGATCCCCGGAATTCCTGGCCAATGGCTGCGTTTTTCCACTTTTCTGTTCAGGACCACTAAATGCTGAGATGTTGGACGCATACCGAAATAAAAGCAATTCATTGTGTTCTAAGGTTTTTTTTTTTTTTTTTAACTTAGTGTTTGTGTAAAGCCACCTTTTGAAGCAGCAGCTATCAAGTCTGAAAAGCAATTGATGTTTCCATTCATCTTTTTCTGGGGAAAACCTTAGTTCTAAGGATTTAACATCCTGTAAGTAAAGTTTAACATAACAGTATTCCATAGCTAGACTTTTTATTGTCAGACCATTGCCTGATTTTAATATAATAAAAAGTGTGCGTTAATATTTAAGAAGCTGTGCTCTTCTTCCTCTTGGCATATAATTTATTCAGTAATAGAATTTAATGTCTTTGGGATTCAATTTGACCTCCTAAAGCAGGGGTCGGCAAACGTTTCCTATGATGGGCCCAAGTCAGTAAATATTTAGGCTTTTTATCTTTATTTCTTTCTTTGGCCGTGCCGCACGGCTTGTGGGATCTTAGTTCCCCGACCAGGGATTGAACCCAGGCCCTCGACAGTGAGAGCGCGGAGTCCTAACCACTGGACCGCCAGGGAATTCCCAAATAGTTAGGCTTTATTGTCCAAGAGGCAAAATCAAAGAAATTACGTGAGTATTTATGTAACAAGAGAGAAAACAAATTTCCACAATTTTTTGGATGAAATTCAAAACATCATAATTGAGGACAGTTTTTATAATGTTACAAGTATACTAAGAAGAATGAAATGCTTTTTTTAGGGGATAACATTTAATTGGGATTCAAAGTATTCCTTATTACCAAATCTATTGCAAATGTTCATCTATAAAAATCTTTCTTCATTTGAGGGGCCGTACGAAACCAGGCAGTGGGCCAGATTTGGCCCATAGACCATAGTTTGCCAACCCCTGCCATAAAAGATTGAGTGAAAAAAAGGGTTATGGTTTCCCCTCTTTCCTTTGATTTAATTAGCTTTGTTGGGGGCTTCCCTGGTGGCGCAGTGGTTGAGAATCTCCCTGCCAATGCAGGGGACACGGGTTCGAGCCCTGGTCTGGGAAGATCCCACATGCCGCGGAGCAACTAGGCCCGTGAGCCACAACTACTGAGCCTGCACGTCTGGAGTTTGTGCTCCGCAACAAGAGAGGCCGCGACAGTGAGAGGCCTGCGCACCGCGATGAAGAGTGACCCCCACTCGCCGCAACTAGAGAAAGCCCTTGCATGGAAATGAAGACCCAACACAGCCAAAAATAAGTAAATTAATTAATTAATTTTTAAAAAATTATAAGTAGCTTTGTGGGACCCTAGCTGCTAAGTCTCCACTAGTACCTACTTATTGGCTGGAGGTAGTTGTCTTCTGGTTGGAAAAGAAAATAGAATTTTCCCATGTGTTTCTAGTGTTTGAAACAAGAGTTTTGATCTGATTGACAGTCTGTCTACCCTCTCCTGTGTGAGGAGTGGGAACATGTCGCAGCTGTTTTTACTTAGGATTTGCACTTCTGCTGTGGTCCCAGCCACCAGTAGGCACCACCTTGGTGTCCTGTGCCAGGAGCCGGGTCATCCCTTGTGGCCATTGGGGCCGGACCTGACTTCATGGAGGGCATCGGGTTGTTCCTAACACGCCACCCTCCAGAAGGTGCTGCCAGAATTTCTGCCACATGGTCCTTACGAATCTGTCCTCTGGAGCGAGTCGCTGCCTTTCAGGCTCCCCTGAAAGGGGATCGGGCCGGAGACATTTGTGGGCTCTTCACCCTCAGTCAGTTCTCTCAAGGGAGAAAGAAGACGGGAGATTCTAGAATTATTTCAAAGTTCTACTGGAAAGCCCCAAAGCAGAGTCAGGGCGGCAACTCTTCTGTGCAGTGACTTCCAGAGAGGAAACAAGTCCCATCTGAAATCCGAGACTCTGCACCTGTTACCCTCTTAGCGGGCTACAGGGAACTGGGCCTAGAGCTTCAGGAACTCAACCAGAACCTTCTGTGACAACCGTTTGAACCTTTGGTCTGTGGTTATGTCCCACACGTATGTCGTGTGATTTGCTCCTTATCTTTGCTGGTGCGTTCACAGGTGGTCTTAAGTTTATAGCCTAAACTTAGGGCAGAGAAGAAGCGCTCGTCTGAGGTGCAGAGAGAGCACTTCTTTCGCCAGGTGCCCTCCGATCCCCAGCTCCTGCCAGGTCTTTGCTCTTGAGAGAAAATACTTCCACTGTTCCTTTTCACTGTGCAGAACTGCACGGAGCGGAGAGGTCTTCACAGTGACCTGACAATGCTGGGGGGAAGCACACCCCTTCTGATTGACCTACAGCAAACCAGCAAGGGGTCTCCACTGCCACGTGACCTCTGACCACGACCTTGTGGTGAGGGCAGTGCCCTTGAGCTGCTTCTCTGCTGAGAAAGTTCTTAGGCCCTTCGAGTGGAGGTGCCACCGCTGCCTCCGGTTGTGATGTAGCAACGTGGATTGTGTTGAGTCAACGGCATGGGCCCTGCGGAGTGTCTGCTCCTCTGTCTGGCTACCAGCCAGTCCCTGCCTGTCCTCTTGCCCTTCCCCCCCATGGCAAGTGGACACTGAGTCACGTTCCCTTTCCTTGCCTTTGCCTGATCCACAGAACCCCATGAAGGACTTGGGACATGGTGTCAAGGACTTCAGCAGAGGAGAACATTCTAAGGAAGGGCAGCATGTGAAAGCATCTCTTCTTTCCACGTGAGAAATGAGATACTGGGGTGGGCTCTATGGGCAGCACATGGCTCTGAGCTATAGGGGTGACACCTGGGCGTACCTCAAAGGCTTTCTCATGGCGATTACATAAAGTTGGCTGCTGTGTTTTAGAGCTGTTGGCACGTTGGCTGCAGGTGGCCTTGGAAGAGGGGACGTCTTTGCACTTAGTGCCAGCCTCGCTGCTGCTGCCTGGCACCGTGAACAGGAAGGCACTGTCCATATCTTTGGGGTTCCGGCACATGTCTGATGAAGGTGCTCCTTGGTGCTGGGGGTGTGGGCTGAGTGAATGCCGGATCTTTTTTTTTTTTAATTGGAGTATAGTTGATTTACAGTATTATTAATATATTAATTTTAGGTGTAATCTTTCTGATACAGATTTTTATGTGAAGTCTCCCAACATTAGTGTGTCAAACTGATACACTTTTTCCATTCCCATGTAGAACAGTACATCGCAGCTTGCAGGTCACAGCTGAGGCCTCCAAACATAAGGCTCCATCACCAGCTGTATCTTGTCCTCCCAGGGTTGTCATCTTGGTGGCCTTTGACCTCTGGGAGGCCTGCAGTCCTGGAAGCTTTGCCCAGGGACGTGCAGTGGGTCCCCAGAGCGTGGGCAGCACTACCTGTGGCCCAGGTGGAAGGTGCCAAGTAACACTGGGCTGCCGCCGGATCCCCGGGAAACAGACCCACATTTCATTGAGTCTGAGATGCCGTCCGCTGTGAGATGCACCATTATTTTATGTACTACCAAGAAAAAAAATGCTGCCAATCACAAGGGCAAGACGCTACTGATCGTAAGGAACGTCCCAGTTCCAGAAACGTTAAGGTGTAAAAGTGTCCATTTTAGGTTTGGCGAGAAGTAGGGTGTCTTGTCAGTTGTGATAAGGACAGGGGTGGCAGCCACCCAGGCAGTGAAGGACAGAGACCACATCCCATCCCCTGCTAAAAAAATTAACCTGCCCCTTACACTATGAGGAGAAATCTGAGCTGGAGACCCCATTTTAATTTTTACTAAAGAGAGACTACATGAACCTAGACTGTACTTCAAACAACACAAGGGAATAGAATGGAAGATGAAGTTCCCGCCGCTTCTGACCCATCCTCTCAAGGTGAAGCCCTGGGTATCTGGGTCCCTCTGACATCAAGCACGCATGTGCAAGCCGTGCCCCCCTCCCCCTCTCCTCACCCACTGTATTTTGTTGTTGTTGTTAATGTAACTGGGAATGTGGCCTCCACTTTGCTCTTGCTCCAGACCTTTTTCTCTCTAACAGAACCTCTCAAGGCCCCTGCAGAGCAGCATCTAGGGAACCGCCCTGTAGTTCTGAAACAGCTGCTGAGCACCCAGTACACAGTGTGCCAGCCCCAGTGACCAGGGCCTTACTGGTGACGCTGAGGTCGCCTCTGACGTTTTGCTGCTGCTCACCAGCCTCAGGGCACATGTGCGCCTACATCAGTGGAGCAAAGTCCCAGAAGTGGACTTCTCCATCCAAGGACGTGGGCATTTTTAATTTTGTCATTTTCAAGTTGCCTCCTCCCACCAACAATGCAGGACAGGTTACTTCTCCCTTTCTCTATGCTCATACTTCTTCGCCAGCCCATCTTTGAGCTGAACATGCTATTTCAGTTTCATGTGCATTTTCTTATGTGTGAGGCTGTCTTTTCTTGAGTTGAAAAGTCCTTTTTTCCCTCTCATCTTTGTTACTTTTCCCTCCTGATCTGTAAAGGTGCCTTCCATAAAGGAGTTCTCGCTGCCCAGACGGTCATTTGAAGCATACACAGATGGCTCTGTGTGGCTTGGCAGGGTCAGCCGATGGGTGGCCACCTTCACCGGCCACCGAGGACCCTGTGGTACAGTAGCTCAGATCAGAAACCCTTCCCTGTGGTCAGTTGGGGACGTTTTCAGTCCCTCCTCGAGGCCTGTCCACTCCAGCGTCCCATGGATGAGTAGGGTTGAAGATAGGCACCTGGCCAGCAGAGTGGCTTCCTGACACCACCCAGAGCTGCCTGGGTGACGTTGGTGTGTGTTCTGTGTTCTGATGTGTACTGCCCCCAGCAGGGCTTTGAAAAGTGCAGACCATGTGCCAACTAAGTGGGCCAGTGCACTAAGTTGATACTTGAGAAACCTCTTGCTTCCAAGAGCCAGTTCTCATGTCTACCACCATCTTCCTGGCCCAAGTCCCCGTCAC